>NC_088798.1:71705887-72344458 GCF_011386835.1 Chrysemys picta bellii | reverse complement strand
TGTTTCCTTGAGAACAAAAATCTGAGCTGCTAAATTTAGCTGCCAAAACCACTGACTAACGCTTGTGAAATGTAATTCTGGGGGAGTTAGTCCTCCTGACGCTGGCTTGCGGCTCTTGTCTCTGTAGCTTTAAGTGTTTAGGAGGCGTTGTCATTGGCCGAGAGCGGATAGAGCTGTCATCCAATGAGGTGCTGATCTAGGCTGCAGGGATCTGCTCTTCCTCTCTGTACCCCCCCCCCCCTTTCCTCCAGCGCTGTGGCTATGATTCAGCTCCCTTCCCCCATCCCACGCCCTCCACTCAGTGACTAACAATCGCTGCTGCAGCTAGGCAAACCCGGGCGCCGTTCTATCAGCTGTGGAGGGGAATACCGGGGATTTTAGAAGCTCGTATCCAGACCCCGGTGCCTCCTGTGTGCCGGGACAGGACAAAAACTCTTTCTAGGAGAGGATAGCTCAGAAATGGAGCCCAGAAGCCCCGGGCAACCCGCTTGGAAATGGCAAGTACTGATTTTGCTTTCCCTGTGCGGCTGGGGCTGGGTCTCTGGGCAGATTCGCTATTCAGTGGTGGAGGAGTCGGAGCTGGGAACAGTGGTGGGGAATATGGCTCAAGATCTAGGCTTAAAGGTGGCGGATCTTTCGGGTCGCAGGCTGCGCTTGGGTTCGGAGGAGAGCAGACTGTACTTTGCGGTGAGCCTGGCCAGCGGCGCTCTGCTGGTGAATGAAAAGATAGACAGAGAGAGCCTCTGCGGAGCCAGCGCGGGGTGTGTGCTGCCGGTGCAGGTCGTTATAGAAACGCCCCTGGAGCTTTTCCGCCTGGAGGTTGAGATTCTGGACCTGAATGACAATTCGCCCAGCTTTCCCATTGCCCAGCGCACGGTGAGGATAGCGGAGTCCGCCACCGTGGCTGCGCGCTTCCCTCTGGAGAGTGCCCAGGATCCGGATGTGGGGACCAACACTGTCAGCGCCTACCGGCTCAGCCCCAGCCCGCACTTCTCACTGAATGTGAAGAAGCTTAAGGACGGCAAACTCTTCCCGGAGCTGGTGCTAGAGCAAGCCCTGGACCGAGAGGAGCAGCGAGAACACCAGCTGGTACTGACTGCCATTGACGGGGGAAATCCGGCCAGGTCAGGCACTGCGCAGATAACCGTGGTTGTTGTGGATATCAATGACAATGCACCTGTGTTCGACCAGTCTGTCTACAAGGTCAGCGTGCCGGAAAACACCCCTGTGGGCACTCTGCTTATTCAACTCAATGCTACTGACCCTGACGAGGGCCCCAGCGGAGAAGTACAGTACTCCTTTGCCGTTCACACTTCCGACTCCGTCCGGAAGTTGTTTGATTTGGATCCTCCCACTGGCGCCATCCGCGTTCAGGGAGTTGTGGATTTCGAAGAAGCGGGTTTCTATGAAATCCACGTAAGAGCCCGAGACAGGGGCGTGCCGGAAATGGAAGGCCACTGCGTTCTCCAGGTTGAAATAGAAGACGTCAATGACAATTCCCCAGAGGTCCTGTTGACCTCCTTGGTGAACCCGGTGCCAGAAAACACCCCCTTGGAGACCGTGGTGGGGCTTTTCAATGTGCGAGACCGAGACTCGGGTGCCAATGGGGAAGTGAGTTTAGGAATAGCACCAAACCTGCCATTCAAAATTAAATCCTTCGAAAACCACTATGCGCTGATCACCCGCGAGAAGCTGGACAGAGAATCCGTCTCTCAATACACCATTGAGCTGACTGCCAGAGACGCAGGATCCCCCTCTCTGACCACCGAGACCACAATACTTCTGAATATTTCGGACGTCAATGACAACCCCCCTCGTTTTTCTCAGACTTCCTACAACGCCTTCGTGAGAGAGAACAACCCCCCGGGCTCCTTGCTCTGCACCTTGTCGGCTTCTGATCCCGACGAGGGAGAAAATTCCCGCCTCACTTACTCTATAGCGGGAAGTCAGATCCAGGATGCGCCTGCCTCTTCCTTCGTTCACATTAACCCGGACAATGGCAATGTTTACGCGCAGCGCACTTTTGACTTCGAGTTGCTTCAGGTGCTGCAAATCCCCGTGACTGTGCAGGACTCGGGGTCTCCTCCTCAGGGCTCCAATGTTACCGTCTACGTCTTTATTCTGGATCAGAACGATAACGCCCCGGTCATTTTGCACCCGGTGACTGGCAGCCAGGTCGCAGCGCCCCAAAGGATACCCCAGTCTGTTCCCGCTGGCTACATGGTCACCAAAGTCACAGCAGTGGATGCAGATTCTGGCCATAACGCCTGGCTCTCCTATTCGCTGCTGCCACAGTCTACAGACCCCTCCTTGTTCCGAGTGGCTCCTTACACAGGAGAAATCCGGACCATCCGGGGCTTCCAAGACACAGACCTGGCCGCGCAGAAAATCGTCGTGCTAGTCAAGGACAACGGGGACCCAGCTTTGTCCTGCACAGTCACCATTATGGTTTCCTTAGAAGACAAAGCGTCGGAGGAAAACTTCAAATCTCGCGATTTCCTTACAAACCCCAAAGATAAGCCCGACCTGACTCTCTATTTAATTATTGCGCTGGTGGCAGTTAGCATGGTGTGTCTTGTTACTTTCATCGTATTCTCTGCAAAGTGCATCAGGAAAAGAGACAGATACTCCTGTTGCTGCCTGAGCAACTCACCCTCTAGGGACATTTTCAAACACTCCAGCCCAAAGCTTCAGCTGAACACGGACGGCACGTTGAAATACATGGAGGTGACACTGAGGCCCACAGACTCTCAGAGCCAGTGCTATAGGACCTGCTTTTCTCCAGGCTCAGACAGAAGTGACTTCACCTTTATGAGACCTATGAGTTGTCCCCCGCCTAGTGCCCTAGCGATGGAAACTGACACTTTCTTATCTGGTACGAATACATCGAATGAATCCGGTCAGGTGAGATGGCACTTTTGCCCTTAATTTCTCACAAATGACACGGGTGTCTTGAAGCGTATTTCCTATGTGACCAAGGACAGAACAGCACATGGGATTTGTGTCTAGGGATGAACTGTGAAAATGTGTCACCATTATGAAGTGCGCTCAGGCACCAAGGGTTTCTTTTGTTTGGTTTATGTACAATAACGCTCCAGATGTTGTGTGTAAGGCAGGTATTCCAGATACACTCGTGCTCACACAATGAGCTGTTCAGTAGTTTGTGAGTCAGAAAATCAGGGATTTAGTTCACTGGACTGTGCCTTAAACAATGACAAATTTATAACATGGTTATGACAGGAAGTGTGCAAGCAATTAATTACGTGAGATTAATCAGGAAACTCTAATGAGGGAAGGGAAGGGAGGGGAAAAGAGAGGGATGGACATTGATTATTTGTTCTCAGTTAACTAACTTTCAATTCCAAATGAGACCGGCTGAACCTATCTCTGAACCTAATTTAAAGAGTTTCAGTTCATGCAAAATATCAGTGTGTGTTTTCAAGAAAATGCTTCTGTTTTGCAAACAGGTAATTCGGATCACACTTCTGCAAGCCTTGTTGCTGACACTCATGCTTAAATCACAAAGAGTTCGCTTTGTTCGTCATTGTCTGCTGTTTGCCTGGTGTCTCTAGGTTAAAAACTGCAGGTTCCACGGTCCTTTGTTACACAGCAGCAACTTCCGCCCATGGATTGGTGCTTGTGTTGCTGTCCCGGGAAGGAGGCTGGTGATTGGATAAACGGGAAGACACTATTAGCCAATGAATAAGAGGCTAATACTGGAGATCAGCGTGTACCCCTCCCCTTTCCCGCCGGAGCTGTATCATTCAATAGGTGCCCAAAACAATGAATAAGAGAGGTAAACAGTGAGCGCAGACCCCTTTCTCTCTGATACTTTACTACAGATCCACAGTTCATCGCCCAGCAGTTTAAGCAGACACGCTTTCTTTGCTGTGCATAGCTTCTCGCTGTGGATTTAGAAAGATGCTAAGAGCGGAAAAGTCTGCCTGGTCCCTGGTACTCCTGCCTTTCTTTTCTCTCTGTTTGTTTTTGCATAGCTCTTCCGCCCAGATCCGTTACTCTATCCCAGAGGAACTGACTCGAGGTGCCTTTGTGGGAAATATTGCTAAGGATCTAGGGACAAATGTGGCAAAACTCGCGGCTGCTAATCTGCAGGTTCTTTCCGATTCTGATTCCCAATATTTCTCTGTGAATGTGAACACTGGGATTATAGTGGTCAATGACAGAATCGACAGAGAGTGGCTCTGCGGGCAGAACTCGCGGTGCTTCTTGCATCTCAAACTCGCTATCGAAAATCCAGTGGAGTTCTACCGCATTGAAGTGGAAATATTGGATATAAATGATAATCCTCCTGAATTCCCGAGCAGCGAGATCGCTTTACAGATCTATGAACTGGCCTCTCTGGGCGCCCGCTTTCCTATCCATCAGGCGCAGGACCCGGACGTGGGCTCTAACGCTTTGCAGACCTACCACCTCAGCGCCAATGAGAATTTCAATCTCAACGTGAAGGCACGTACAGATGGCAGCAAATTCCCGGAGCTGGTGCTGGAAAGAGCGCTGGACAGGGAGCACAGAGCTGCCCACCATTTGGTCCTGACAGCTGAGGATGGCGGCTCTCCCCCCAGGTCCAGCAAAACACGAATTGCTGTCCAGGTTCTAGATGCCAATGATAACCATCCAGTGTTCGATAAACCTTCCTACCAAGCTCGTTTGGTGGAAAACTCTCCCTCGGGCACGCTAGTCATTAAACTGAATGCCACAGACGTAGACGCAGGGCCTAACGGAGACGTACGCTATTCCCTGGGCAGCCACAACTCGGAAGCCTTGCGCAGGATATTTGCAATAGACGATCAAACGGGAGAAATCCGAGTTCGGGGGAACCTAGATTTTGAAGTAGCGTCTGTCTACGAGATTGAAGTTGAGGCCAAGGATATGGGCTCTCCCACGATGGAGGAGCATTGCAGCGTCACTGTAGAGGTCACGGATGTGAATGACAATCCTCCAGAGGTGGTCCTCACCTCCTTCTCCAGCTCCTTGAGTGAAGATGCCCCTCCCGGGACTGTGGTCGCTGTGATACACGTGAAAGACAGAGACTCCGGGGAGCATGGGAAAGTCCAGTGCCATCTACCCAGAAGCCTTCCCTTCAAACTTCGGAAAGATTTTGAGCACCAGTATTCTCTGCTCACCAGCCAAGGGCTGGACCGCGAGAGCGTCTCCCAGTACAATGTCACCATCTCCGCCTCTGACCTGGGAAGCCCCCCTCTCTCACGACACACAATTCTCTCCATCACGCTTGCAGACATCAATGACAACACGCCACAGTTTGAGAGAACTTCCTATGAAGTCGTCGTTAAAGAGAACAACCGGGTGGGGGAAATACTGGTCACGGTATCCGCAACCGATCCTGATTTGGACCAGAATTCGCGCCTTTCCTATTCTGTTCTGAGCAGCCCGGGGAAAGGTCCCGCTGCGGATCCCTCCGCATACATCTCCATAAACCCAACAAGTGGGCAGGTTTCCGCGAAGCTGCCTTTTGATTACGAGCAAACCACGTATTTCCAGTTCCAGGTGGAAGCCTCAGATGGCGGCTCTCCAGCTCTCAGCAGCAGGACAGTGGTCCACGTCTTCGTCACAGACCAAAATGACAACGCCCCAGGGATCCAGTTCCCTTTGACCGGGAAGGACTCAGTAGTCCTGTTCAGGATTCCCCGATCTACCAGCCCCCAGGCCTTAATAACGAAGATCATAGCGGTGGACCTAGACTCTGGACGAAATGCATGGCTCGCCTACCATTTAATGCAGGCAACCGATCCCAGTCTCTTCGTGGTGGCCCTGCGCTCCGGAGAAATCCGGACCACTCGAGCCCTCCAGGAGCAGGATGCTGCCACGCAGGAACTCTTCTTGGTAGTCAAAGACTCAGGCGAGCCGCCCATGTCCACCTCCGTCACCGTGTTGGTGTTGCTGGAGGAAAATGCCCCCGAAGCCTTCCTGGGGTTAAAGGCTCAGGCGGCGGAAAGTGAGAGCGTCCCCAGGTTAACACTGTATTTAATCATTTCATTAGCAACAATCTCAGCGTTGTCATTGGCTGCTTTGGTGGGGCTGGGTGTCCGGTGTGTCAGGGGAGATGCACGTGCTGCGGTTGGCTGCTGTGTGAAAGCGGACACGCTCCGGGTGCCCCCAAACCCCTTGCTCGGACACGTACAGTACCAGCCCACCCTGGGGGACGCCACGATCGACGTGCAGGTGACCTCCACGGCCCCCCCTGCCCGGGGGTATAGATCCTGCTTCTCTCCCGTCTCGGACATCAGCGAGTTCATGTTCATGAAACCCTCTGTGAGCCTCGGAAACAGCTCGGGCAACAGCCCGCCTGATCGCAGCTTCTCCACTGAGGTGAGCTCCCTGAACGTGCCATGGCAGTGTCCCCAGCTGACCCCGCCGTGTGACCTGCAGTGTGTCTGGCTGGGTCGGTGTGTTCCAAAGGCACGAGACGTGCTATAGGACAACGCTAAACTGCAGCCAGCTCCTCTCGTGCCGGGCAAGGGGAGAGGACACGGCCGCTCTCTGTACCGCGTCTGCCCCCCCCCCCCGGTTCTGTGTCAAGTCACAGCTCTCCCTGATCGCTCTGCTCAGCACCTGCCCTTTCCATTGGCCACCCCGCCAGAGCTGAACGCACCCCCGGGGCTTAGGGTGTCCTTTGCCGGTGACTCACTGCCAGCGTCCCGGCGGTGCAGAGCGGGGTGTGTGGCGGGGCTGCGTGCGTGAAGCGCAGGGTGGGTGAGTTTTGGGGAAGGGGCACTGCTGTCGGGAGGAGGGATTGTCACTTGTCAGCACCCATCGCCCGCCGACTTTCTGCGACGCTCTTTGCCGGGGAACTGAGCATTTGAGATCAGCTCCCCTCCCGCCCCTCCGGCTGCAGCTCCCCTCCCCCCGCTACGCCCTGCCGGGCAGCCGGGAGCGCCCCAGGAGCGGACTTTGGGGACACTGGAACCGGCGGCGCGAGTTCCCGGGAGGCAGCGAGCGGGGCGGGAGCCGGGGAGGCGGCGCCGAGTGGTTTCAGACACATACAACGGAGCGCGGCATGGCCGGGAGACCGAGTTTGAGCTGGCAGCTCCTGCTGCTTGGTGCTTTCCTCTCTCTGCCGGACCCGGCTGGCGCACAGACTCGCTACTCAGTGCCCGAAGACCTCGAGCCGGGCTCCTTTGTGGGGAACATTGCCAAGGATCTAGCTGTGGACGTGCGGAGCCTATCGGCCCGCAGCCTCCGGCTGGTCAGCGAGGGCGGCCGCCAGCACTTCCAGGTGAACCTGGCCAATGGAGTCCTGCTTGTGAATGAGAAACTAGACCGGGAAGCGCTGTGCGGTCTGAGCTCCACGTGCTTCCTGCAGCTCCAGCTGGTGCTGGAGAGCCCGCTGCAGCTGCACCGGGTGGAGGTGGAGATCCTGGATGTCAACGACAACGCGCCGCAGTTCCCGAAGAAGGAAGTTTCTTTAGAGATCACCGAGGTAGCGAACCCAGGGACTCGCTTACCCCTGGAGGTAGCAGAAGACCCAGATATAGGCTCCAACTCCATCTCCACCTATGAACTCAGCGCCAGTGACCATTTTGCCCTGAGCATAAATGTAAGGGGAGATGGTGTGAAAATGCCTGAAATCGTGCTGGAGAAAGCCCTGGATAGAGAGAAAGTGGCGGCCCATCACTTAACCCTAACAGCTCTTGATGGTGGGGACCCGGTGAGATCAGGCACTGCCAGGATCACAGTTCATGTCCTGGATGCCAACGACAACCCCCCTGTGTGTGATCCGCCGATTTCCAAAGTGTTTCTGGAAGAAAACGCCCTGTCAGGGACGCTGGTTACACAGCTGAACGTCACTGACTTGGACGAAGGCCTGAATGGGGAGGTTGAATATTCGTTCAAAACCAGCAATAATGCCCCCGATACATTCCTCAGGCTGTTCAGCCTGGACCCCCAGACAGGGCAGATCACAACCAAAGCCCCGCTGGATTACGAGGACTCCAGTGCTTACGAGATCACTGTTCGAGCCAGAGACAAGGGCTCCCCCGCAATGGAGGGGCACTGCAGCCTCCGGGTGGAACTGGTGGACGTGAACGATAACAGTCCGGACATTGTGCTGACCTCCCTGTCCAGCCCGGTGCAGGAAGATGCGCCCCTGGGGACTGTGATAGCGCTAGTTGGTGCCAAGGACAGTGACTCTGGGGAAAATGGACACGTCCATCTGCAGATAAGCAATGATCTTCCTTTTAAACTGGTGAGCTCCTTCAAAGGGCATTACTCACTGGTCACCACTGGGCCACTGGATCGAGAGAAGGCTGCTGGATACAACATCACTGTTATGGCCACAGACGCCGGGTCCCCTCGAAGGTCCACCGAGCAAACCATCTTCCTGCAGATCTCCGATGTGAATGATAACATGCCCAGGTTCTCCAGCCCCTCCTACACGTCCCACATTCAGGAGAACACCCTTCCTGGGGCCTCCGTGTTCTCTGTATCCGCCTCTGACCCTGATGTGGGCGCCAACTCCAAGCTATCCTACTCTATTCTGGACACTGGCATGCAGGATGTGCCCCTCTCAGCCTACCTCCACATCAACCCAGAGAACGGCACCATCTACGCCTTACGGGCTTTTGACTATGAGCAGGACAAAGTGTTCCAGGTGCCCGTGGAGGTGCAGGACGCTGGGTCCCCTGCCCTGAGCAGCACCGCCATGCTCCACCTGTTCGTCCTGGATCAGAACGATAACGCGCCTACCATTGTGTACCCACCCGTCCCCAGGGGCTCCGTCTTCCAACAGACAGTACCCTCCTCGGCAGAACCCGGCTACTTGGTCACCAAGATTGTGGCGGTGGATGCTGACAGCGGCCACAATGCCTGGCTCTCCTACCAGCTCCAGGAGACCAGTGAGCCATGTCCCTTCCGGGTGGAGCTCCGCTCCGGAGAGATCCGAATAACTGAGGCACTTAGGGAGTCAGGAGCGCCCCACAGGCTGGTGGTCCAGGTGAGGGACAATGGGACCCCCTCCCTGTCCACCTCAGTGACTCTAGTCATCTCCCCCGAGGAGAACGCTGTACAAGACTTTGCCAAGGCCTTGGACCTTCCCAAATTGCCTTCCAGAGCATCCAGCATCACTCTCTACCTCATCATCTCCCTGGTAGCCATTTCCCTGGTGTCATGCGTGATGCTGGCTGTCCTAGGCACCAGGTGCCTCAAATCGGGCTCCACAGCTGCAGGCTGGCCCCTCTCACACTGTTGTAGGAGGACAAGCTGCAAGTCTGCATCGAACTTCCCTGGGCAGTTGAATCCGGATGGTTTCATCAAGTATCTGGATGTGGGTGGAGCTGGGCTGGTGTCCCAGGCACAACACTACAAGTCTTGTTTCTCTCCAATGTCTGATCAGGGGGATTTCCTCTTCATAAAACCTTTCAGCCATTCCACTACCGGGGAGAGCATGGCTGCCTTTGATCAGGTGGCCAGTGCTTCAGTGAGTCCCTGCGATGGGGTAAGCTGTGTGTGTGTCCTGCTGTCCTTTCTGTTCAGAGTCACTGCTGTTCATAAATATCCACTCTTCTCCTTCAGGCCTTTCAATCCACTTTGGCCTCCTGGGGAAAGTGCGTTACCTTCACCTGTCCAGCAAGAAAGAGGGGGAAAAGTCGGGGCTCTGCATAATGGAGGTGGGATGCCTGGGTGGGAATAGCATCTAACACTTTAGGACCAGAGCCCTAAATTGAGAGTGACTGGCCCAGGTAGCTGCAGCTTCTCCTTAGACCATTCCTTGATTACATACTCTAAGTTTTGTAAGTGACACGTTGCGTTGTTATATGCAGTGTTACTGTAGCTGTGTTGGTCCCAGGATATTAGAGAGACAAAATGGGTGAGGTCATATCTTTTATTGGCCCAACTTATGTTGGTCAGAGAGGTAAGCTTTCCAGCTTTTCTTCAGGTTAAATAGGAAGTTTTTTGAATTTACCTCTTACTACTTTATTCTGAAGCTGGACTTGGAACTGAGTACTTTGCTAAACAAAGTTTATCTGTTTTGAGTATTTTGCAGGTGTGTGGCAGAAACTTTTCACTTGGTGATGTATTGTACTACATGCTGATCACGTCACGATGACAACTCCAGCCAAAATTTTCAAACTTGGAAGCATAAATACGTAGCCCCAGTTTTAGAGGTGCTTGGCACCTGCAGCTCCCACTGAACTCAGTGAGATCGGAGGGCGCTCAGAACAGTTGAAAATAAGGCTATTTTTATTTAGATGCCTATACGTGGCTATAAATGCCTAAATTTAGGCATCCAGGTTTGATCATTTTGGGATCCAGCTCTAAAATTATTTTTGTCAGTAACTGTATGTCCTAAAATTGAAAGTGACAATTACAGTAACATTTCAGAAAATAAATAGAGAAGGCCTCATTTACAAAATGTGTGTCTATATATGTATTGTTGTGTGTGTGTAAATATTTTTTAAAAGAAGTCAAAGATAGATACTTTTTAATTTGCATACATACAGCTTGGATGACAATGGGACTCCTTTGTGGGGAAATCAGTAGTTATTCTGAGGCTTTTCTTTACCATAATCATTAAAGCTATAGGTAAATTAGTAATATCACAACTTCTGATAAATAAAAACTAGGTCAGCTGTATCTATCTTCCATTTTCCTTAGTAATTGTATATACAAGCAGAATACTCCTGTTCTGCTTTATAAAGCCTAAACTGCTCATTCCCAAGATAACCCAGGAGACATCTTTACAGAGCTAAAGACAGCACGATATTACTGCAGAGTTAATTAAGAAGATAGCTAGAAGTCTATGATTTTGGGAAGTACTTGTATTTCAGGCAGAAAACAGTTCTCCCTTTTAACTCTCCTTACAAAGACTTAATACATAGAGCTGTTTCATATATTTCTTTATTTACAAACTGCCCCTTGTCTGATAATAAAACTGTGGGTGGAAAGTGATACAGGGCCCATTAATCAAGTTCCATAGTGGTCTGTTATGTCTATAGTCTGTTATGTCTCCTAAACAAATAATATATTTTGTTGTGGGAAGTGAATTATTTTCTACATAGACAGAAAAATACTGTAATGCACCAAGGCCACAGTATCCAGGAAAAGATTAATTAAAATATAGAATGTGAAATCAAGACACTGTGCAAGCATTTTTAGAAAGGGAGAAAGGACAAATTAGGAAGTTCTGATATCATTTCAGCTTCTGGCGTTAAAACACATCTTTCTCAGTATCAATTAACTCTGCTTCTCCCTCAGCTAATTATTTCTGGTACTATAGAGTTCTTTAGATTAAATTGATGTGCTTATCAGTCCATAGCATGCTCCATTTCTTTCACAGCTTGGTTTCCTAGCTTATTCTGGAAGATTATTCACTGAATTGTTTTGTCATGCTTTTTAGCAATTGTCTTGATTCAGGAATATTCAAGAGGGAGGGGGATCTGGTTGTTTTGTGTCTTTGTTTGTTTGTTTTACCTGGATGGAGAGGTATATTTCTGGTTACTCCACTGAATTTTAAAATTATTCTCTTTCATCTACATTTTTAGCTTCTCCTAAGCATGAATGGATTTCCAGGCTGCAATAATCCTGGATCAGTTTGCTTTGATTTCCAAAGGCTAGAATAGAGGCATTAAATTACTTTTCTGTTTCCCTTGTAGCAAGCACAGCCTAACCCGGACTGGCGTTTCTCTCAGGCCCAGAGACCTGGAACCAGTGGGTGAGTGAGTCAGTTTCTGTTCCTCTGCACACATGCTGGCTTTTTTTATTTTTCTTGTTGATTTCATGATTTCAGTGCTGGCGGAAGGTGCCAGATTGGTGGCTCTGGAGATGGAGCTTCTGTGCTTATATACAGAATAGATATAGCCTAGGAAGCAGGGCAAGATTCCTCCACCCCCAGACTCACCCCCACCCCCACCCTGCCTCTGCAGCTCAGGCTTGACCTGGAGGGGAACACTCCTGGCCAGAGAGGGGAGTTTAATCTTGTGAGCAATTTAGTCCTTGGCTTCTCTGCTGAAACACCCAAAAAGAGGTCATATTAGTACCAATTCTGCTGGTGTTCTTTGCAGCATCGTCTGTCTAGCTCCCTATACTTGGCTACTGGGAACTGGAATGAGGCCTTGTCTGCACACAAACTTGCATTGAACTAACTCAATGGGTTTGAATTCATACCATTTGTTTCTCAGTGCAAGCCTGCACACGTGGACACTCCTATTTTGGAATTAGAGTAGCGTAGTTTGCTTTTGCTTAAATCAGTAAAAAATGGCTCAAGTTAAATCAAAATCAGACACATTTATTCTAAAACAGAGACTTTCACTTGGTGGTTTAATTATTTCAGTGCAAGTTTGGAATCACTGAAACCTCCAACACATTTTACATTGGTGTCAAATTTTGATTACTGTCAATCTGGGCTGGAATTAAACTGCTGATTTATAGGTAAAAGTCTCCATATCATGGTAGCAATCCCCTGAGTTTTCAACTCTCCCTAGCATGCTATTTGTTGTTAGTAGTAGTAGTAGTAGGTAAAAGTATTATTTTCAAAATTTGGCATATGAGCAGAGGTGAAAGTAAGCTGGTACGCCCTGGTACGGCGTACCGGCAAGAGTCAGTGCGCCGTACCGGGGCGGCCCGGCTTCCCCAGGCGGCAATTTAAAGGGCCTGGGGCTCCCAGCAGCGGCTGGAGCCCTGGGCCATTTAAATTGTCGCCAGAGCCCCGCTGCTGGAGCCCTGGGGTAGCGGCAGCGAGACTCTGGGGGTTATTTAAAGGGCGGGGGCTCCCGCTGACTCTACTGCCCTGGGCCCTTTAAATAGCCGCCGGAGCCCTGCCACCGCTACCCCAGTGCTCCAGGGGCTATTTAAAGGGTCGGGGCGGTAGAAGCAGGGGAGCCCCGGGCCCTTTAAATAGCCCCTGGAGCCCTGCTGCTGGAGCCCTGGGGTAGCAGTGGCAGCTGGGGGCTCCGGCAGTGGTTTAAAGGGCCCAGGGCCGTAGCAGCGGCCAAGCCCTGGGCCCTTTAAACTGCTGCCGGAGCCCCCAGTACCGCTGCTACCCCGGCGGGGGAGGGGGAGGGCAGTTACAGGGCGGGCTGGGGCTGGCTCTGACCCCCCATCCCCACCCCTTCCGCCCGAGGCCCCACCCCTTCTGGGGGCCAGAGCCGGCCCCAACACAGCCCCATACCGGTAAGTCCCTATTTCTACTTTCACTCCTGCATATGAGTCTCCCCAGGTGCTAGCAAATTGGACAGGTACTAGGTAGGATCAGGGAAACTGAGGGACTTTTGTGGATTCCCTGTTGATCAGGGAAACTGAGGCTGAGGAGAGAGCCTATCAAAGACACATGGAACATATGGTCCTTTTGGTCCTCCACTCTCAGCACACATCCAACACCTGATTGCTCCTCCCACCTCCCAATGGAGTGCTCTCTGAGCTACCTCCAGCCCTCCTCACATATGCCTGTGGATTTCATACACAGGCACACACACATTATAGGCTTAAGCAGCTGTATCCATCTTACATTTAAAATGTAGGCTCTTTGAGGTGGGGACCAGCTTTCTGTGTTTGTACAGTACTTGTACACAATGGGCTCCTGAAATATGCCTAGCAAAGTGTCCATGTGGCCATCTGAAATATGAGAGAGACAAGTCATGGGTGAATAGGAGTGTGCAGTGAGGGCTGCTTTCTGGGAACAGAGCCAGGTGGGATCATTCATGAAATCATGCTATAGAGTCAGCCCTGTCACTAAGTAATGTGGCTTGGAATTTATGAGATGAATCTGGTTACTCAGAATTAATCAGGAGACTAGCTTGGTTAATTTAATATGATTTATTTTTGGATTTATTAAAAATGCATCCATCATAATCTCTAGGCACATGTAATTTAATATAAAACACCAACTAACTGCAAACACAATTTATATTTTAAAAAAAATCAAATCAAGCTCCCACTTCCCCATCCCAAATAACTTGGATTGGAGATTACAATGTTTAAATATTCAAAATAAAATTTATGATGAGACCAACAATCTAGGAGTAACACAAGATGCTAAGTGGGAAAGTGACAATGAGATTTCAGGTGGTTGCTTTGCTTCTGGGCCAGTAGAGCCAATGACACAGTGGAAGCAGTACTCTGCCCTTGGAAAAGAGAAGAGACTCCAGTCACCCTGTACTAGTGACCCTACTTGCTGATTCTGCAAAAGTCACCAAGGTGTAGAGATACCAAGATTGTCCCCTGCACATTCACCCACTTGCCCAATGGATCAGCTCCTGGCATGGCCTGCAGGAACTATTCTTTAGAGGGAGCTTTGATTTGCTTCTGCTTGTTCTTCTGGGCCTGAGTTCAGCAAAGCATTAGGGTTTAAGCACATGTTTAAGTGTTTACCAAATTGGGCCCTCACCCACAGACTAGGAGTAAGCCAAATGAGTGTCGTACAGATTACTGCTCCTGTTCAGTCTGTCATTGATCTAGCAATGTTACAATTGCCTCCTCGCACCCTGGGCTGTCAACCCCATGCCACATGGTGAGGAGAGAGAAACAGAACTTCGCAATGGGACAACTCTTGCTTTTAGCCCTGGAATTGACTGAGATTGACTGAGTCTATAGAAAAGCTATTGGGGTTATTTTAGAGGTGTTTTCTGGTATTAGTTATGTTTTATTCTCTCCGTCTGAACTCTGTATAATTGGATTCCTGGTACTAACGGAGCCTGGCTTTGCAGATGGAAGAATTTTTTTTTTTAAAGTCCCAATAAAACTTTTTAATACTCTCAGAAACATTATTAGCTGTACCATTTTCTGTAAAATATGTGGCATTTACAAAGTGCATGAAAGTGTGGTGTGGCACAAGGGTGTTCCTGGCACTTATGTGGCCTGCATAACTCACTTGTGAATTCATCACTCCTCAGTAAAAAGGACAACCACTCCACACCATCAGCTATGTGAATATGATATGTATGTGGGTGGGATTTGCAAAACCATGCACGTGCATTCTCTCACTCTCACTCATTCTCTGTCTCTGTCTCTGTCTCTCTCACACACACACACACACACACACACACACACACACACACACACACACACACACATATATATTCCAAAACAGAAACAAAGTTTGTTGATTGCTGGCTAATGTAACCAGAATAAAACTCTATATCAAGAACACTGCAACTAATTAAATCATAAGGGTTAAAAAGTCTGCCAATATTCCTTTAAGGTGATGTAGCTATAGATACCAACAGCTTTGCCTTTCATCCATTCTCTTTGCAAAAATCAAAATGTGTGAAAATTCACATTACACACACCAATAACAGCTTCAGGCTACATTCACCCCTGTTCCACTGTGGTCAACTGCACACCAAGGGGAGTCTTTCTGAGGAAGAGTAGGTGGTTGTACTTCTGGGACAGAGAAGACAGAGTTCCAGACTGAGCTTCATAGTCAGTGACAACTGTTCAGGAGTCCCTGCACCCTGAGATTGCTCAACCCCTGCTGGCCTGTTACAGTGAAGTGTAGGTTATCAATGTAATAAAAATAATGAATAAACCACATGTGGCATATGTCAGTTAAAGTATACAGAGAACAGAATTCTGGCCATTACATTGCAGAAGATGTGCTTTAAAGATATATCTTAACCGTGCAGCAATATCAGACACAAAACAACAAAGTTTGGGTAATGTGTAAATAATTTGATCATTAAAATATGTTACATTTATTGGTGATAGTTTCTGGTGAAAATACAGAGGACCTGGAGCTCTACATCCAGCTCCCAGTGTCTCTGAACTAGAGGGGAGCGGAGGAGCGGGGTGTTTCACCTCACCTACTCCTCCACCTCCTCCCCTGAGCGCTCCGCGTCCCCACTCCTCCGCCTACCTCCCAGCGCTTCCCACCACCAAACAGCTGTAGCAAGCTCTAGGAGGGAGGGGGAGGAGCGGGAATGTGGCACGCTCAAGGGAAGAGGCAGGGCCGGGGCAGAGATTTGGGGAAGGAGTCGGAATAGGGGCAGGGAGGGGGCGGAGTTGGAGCGGGGACTTTGGGGAAGGGGTTAGAATGGGGGCAGGAGGGGGCAGGGCAGGGGTGGAGTTGGGGCGGGGCCAGGGGCAGAGTGGGGGTTGAGCACCCACTGGCGCCAGTAGAAGTCGGCGCCTGTGGACAGAGGATGGAACACCTGATGATTACCTGTTCCGTCCATTCCCTCTGGGGCACCTAGCATTGGCCACTGTCAGATGACAGGATATTGGGCTAGATGGACCTTTTGTCTGACCCAGTATGGCCACTCTTATGCTATGTTCTAAGATACAGACTTCTCACCTTCAGCCCTTCTCTTATAGTTAGAGCTGAACCATCACACCTGATTGTAACCCTTGAAAACTGGGGAAGATTTAGATCCAGATCTGGACCCCAACTGTTCATTTGAAGTGAAACTATTTTAAGTCTTTTAAAACAGTCATTGTAAACTTATATGAGACATGCTATGATCACATACAGTGATATCGTCTGACTCAGAATTAAGGTTCTTAGCAGAATGTCTAATGTGAATTTTCACACATCTTGGCTTTTTTAAGTGAATTATCAATTATAGGGCTTTCATAATCTTTGGGCCCAATTCACTGATGCTGTCTGCTTTGCACCACTCTAGTTATACAAAACACCCAAGTAGCTAGCCTAACTGATCCAAGATGGCTCTTACACTACTCATAACATAAACCAGCTTTAAGATTGCTCTTATTCCTGTCAGGAATCAGGCCAGCCCAAAGAACAGGAGAATGTAAAAGTGACTTACAGTCTCTTTTGTCCTTTGGCCATTTCTGCTACTAGACACATTAGACACACAAATACACACATCCTTTGCACATGTAATTGAATATCTGAAAACCTATTAAATGTTGTTTAATGTTTGGAAGCAACTGTAATCAGAGTGAAGTTACATGCCTGTGCTCTCCCACTATGATTACAATCTAGTGCTGCATAATGCAGATTGTGGCATTAGTATATAGTGTAATGATGCTCGTGGGCACAGTAATAATAATAACTAATAATAAATGTACTCGACTTTTCCTAGGACAGTCACAAAGAGGTTTTGGACCCCATTAAACCTAAAGGGGATGCTTAGCTTAAGGCGAATGTTACAGCTTTATCATTTGTCTGAGAGACTGAGACAGGGACATAATGTGTTTGTTTGTTTTTTAATATTGTCTTCCCCATTGCCTAGCAAAGTGTCCATGTGGCCATTTTCTGGACAATGCCCACCCCTCCATTGTCTTCTACCCTCATCCCAGCCATTGTGTCATTTGCTCATTACACAACAAAGATGTTATGAAGGAATAACATGGGTACAGTGGGTCCAGATAACTGTGTTTATTGACTACAGATAACATTCAAGGCCTAGTTACAGACAGTGGTGCTCTGGCAGGGTTCTGGTGGCTTCTGAAACACACAGAATATAGTTAGGGATACTAGAAGGCTCACAAACTCTTTGAAGGGATAGTACCTAATTCCTAACACTATACTAGTGTAGGAACTGCTTCCACAGTACTGCATGTACAGAACGCTACCATGGCATTACCCCCAGTGCGAGGAGCACTGGAGTGCTCTGAGCTTGTGTTATAATGGAAGCAGGCCCCGTACTGTATATTGCACATGTTATTCAATGCATAAAGCCTTTGTGATGAGATCAGGGCTGTGCACGCACAGTGCTGCCACTGAAGCAGTTCTTATGCTGGGAGCAGGAAAGCGGATGTTGGAGGAGGGCACAGTCTTTGCACACTGCCACCTAAAGCAGATCAGCACTGGCAGACTGGACAACATGCTCAACAGAGAGGGCTTTTTTCTTTTTTTTTTCTGTTAAATAAAATTAAAGCCCCATGACGTGTCACACTGTCTGGAGTGGTTCACAACCATGAGTGCCTACTTCAGGGCAGACTGTCAAAAACAGACACCCCAAACCGATGGTGTGTTCTATTATTATACTTCACCAAGCCAGTAACAACTGTGAACTCCTGGATCACTATAACAGTCTCACCATGGAGTCACAGACAGTCCCCTTGGACTCTCCAGTCTATCTTGCTGCTCAGACAAACTGGACTTAGGGATAAATAGTCACTTACATCAAAAAATCACACCACATTCAGGTTGCTTCCAGTCCCAAGAGACCATCACTTACCTCCAGATCAACTGGTACCATAGATTTTAGACCAAAGACAATGCCTGGAGCCAATCCTGTAATAAATGATCTAAATGTTTATTAACTAGGAAAAAGAAATAAGAGTTATTTACAGGTTAAAGCAAGCAAACATAGACACACAAATGATTTACCATTTAAATCCTAAGAGTGACAGGGTTTTAGTGAGCTGTCTATTCAAAATGTCTTTCAGGGCAGACCCAGGAGGCAGCCCCTGGGGATCTCTGGCTTCAGTTTAGGTCCTGTCTACTCTGTCAAGTTTTTGCACAGTAAAACAGCTTTCTGCATTGTAACTCCTGAAGTGTACACACTGCCAAGCCACTTAGTGCACAGAAACTGCGCAGTTGCAGCGCTGTAAAAAAACCACCCCGAGAGGCGTACAGCTTTCTGCGCCTGGGGTACAGCACTGCAGGGCCAGTGTATTACAGAGCTGCGACTGGCCTCCTGGAGGTGTCCCACAATGCCTATTCTTGCCTCTCTGGGCATCGGTTTGAACTCTACTGCCCTGCCCTCAGGTGACCAACCATCATCCCCACCCCGTAAATTCCTTTGGAATTTTGAAAGTCCCCTTCCTGTTTGCTCGGTGATGTGTGCAGTGGTCTCAGCACATCTTTCCAGGTAACCATGCCTGCTCCACGCATCAGACGATCCCCCGCTTGGAGCAATGCCGAGCTGCTGGACCTCATCAGCATTTGGGGAGAGGAGGCTGTCCAGTACCAGCTGCATTCCAGCCATAGGAATTATGACACCTACGGACAGATTTCACAATGCATGACAGAAAGGGACCATGACCGAGACACACTGCAGTGCAGGTTCAAAGTAAAGGAGCTGCAGAATGCCTACCACAAGGCACGGGAGGCAAACCGCTGCTCTGGTGCTGCATCCAAGAGCTGCCAGTTCTACAAAGAGCTGGACGCGATACTCAGTGGCGACCCCACCTCCACTGCGAAGACCACTGTGGATACTTTGGTGTCTCCCGTGCCAGTTGAGAGTGGACTAAGCCAGAAGGAGAAAATCTTGGATGAGGATGTGGACGGGGACCCAGAGGCAGAAGATGACTTTGAGGCCAGAGATGCATGCAGCCAGGAGCTCTTTTCTACCCTGGAGGAGGCTAGCCAGTCATAGCTGTTGAATGTTGGCGAAGTGCAAACACGAAAGGAGGTCCCTGGTAAGTGGGTTTGATTTTGGGACTTGCTGAGGTGAGTTGTTGCGGGCAGGAGGGTTGCAGAAAGCAGGCTTGTCTCTGCATGATGCACGTACCACCACATGCCTAGTCTGAGCGGCGGAACAGGGTGTTGATTGACTCCCTCACATCTCAGGGTATGTCTAGGCTACGAAATTTAGGTCAATTTTATGGAAGTCGATTTTTAGAAATCGATTTTATACAGTTGATTGTGTATGTCCCCCCTAAGCGCATTAAGTCAGCGGAGTGCATCCTCACTAGCGTTAAGCTCCCAATGCCTGATGGGGCAAAAACATTGTCGCGGGTAATTTTGGGTACATGTTGTCAGTCTCCCCTCCCTCCCTCCCTCCGTGAAAACAACTGCAGACAATCATTTCACTCCTTTTTTCCTGGGTTACCCGTGCAGACGCATAGCACTGCAAGCATGGAGCCCGCTCAGCTCACCACTGCCGTTGCACGCATTATACTGCAGTATGTGCAGAACCGGGCTAAGAGACGGCAGCACGAGGATGATTGTGAGGGGGACATAGACACAGACGTTCCTGAAAGCATGGGATGTGGCAGTGGGGCTGGTTGATACAGTGGAACGCCGATTCTGGGCCCAGCAAACAAGCACAGACTGGTGGGACTGCATAGTGTTGCAGGTATGAGATGATTCCCAGTGGCTGCGAAAGTTTCGCATGCATAAGGCCACTTTCCTGGAACTCTGTGAGTTGCTTTCCCCCGCCCTGAAGCACAGGAATGCCAAAATGAGAGCTGCCCTGACAGTTGAGAAGCAAGTGGCGATAGCCCTGTGGAAACTTGCAATGCCTGACTGCTACTGGTCAGTCGGGAATCAATTTGGAGTGGGCAAATCTACTGTGGGGACTGCTGTGATTCAAGTAGCCAGTGCAATCACTGACGTTCTGCTATCAAGGGTAGTGACTTTGGGAAATGTGCAGGTCACAGTGGATTGCTTTGCTGCAATGGGGTTCCCTAACTGTGGTGGGGCGATAGACGGAACGCATATCCCTATCTTGGCACCGGACCACCTTGCAAACCAGTACATAAACCACAAGGGGTACTTCTCAATGGTGCTGCAAGCACTGGTGGATCACAAGGGGCGTTTCACCGACATCAACGTGGGATGGCCAGGAAAGGTGCATGACGCTCGCATCTTTAGGAACTCCAGGCTGTTTGAGCAGCTGCAAGAAGGATCTTCCTCCCCAGACCAGAAAATTACTGCTGGATTGAAATGCAGTAAATGGAGAACCAGCCACCCCTTGCTTCCATGGCTCATGAATCCATACACAGGCAGCCTGGACAGTAGTAAGGAGCAGTCCAACTATAGGCTGAGCAAGTGCAGAATCGTGGTAGTGGAACCTGCAGCAGCGGATTGTCCAGAATCTCCATGAGAGTTTCCTGGAGATCGTTGAGCCCTGGTCTACACTATAGGGTTAGGTCGAATTTAGCTGCAAAGTTCTAAACACCTGAAAATGGCAGTTCACACAGTTCAATAGAGACTTGTTAGAGTTTGGCAGTTACATTCTCTGGAGATTCCATCTGCACTGAGCATGTTCCAGCTCGGGGATATGGGCTGAGCAGGACTTAGAATCATAGAATCATAGAATATCAGGATTGGAAGGGACCTCAGGAGGTCATCTAGTCCAACCCCCGCTCAAAACAGGACCAATCCCCAACTAAATCATCCCAGCCAGGGCTTTGTCAAGCCTGACCTTAAAAACCTCTAAGGAAGGAGATTCCACCACTTCCCTAGGTAACCCATTCCAGTGCTTCACCATCCTCCTAGTGAAAAAGTTTTTCCTAATATCCAACCTAAACCTCCCCCACTGCAAGTTGAGACCATTACTCCTTGTTCTGTCATCTGGTACCACTGAGAACAGTCTAGATCCATCCTCTTTGGAACCCCCTTTCAGGTAGTTGAAAGCAGCTATCAAATCCTACAATTGTTCTTCCCAGATTCCAGGGGCCATTATGGGGCCAGGCACAAGAACAGAGAACAACGAGACTGTTTTCTGTGAGCGTTAAAAGCCCCTCCCGCTGTGCCCAAGCAGTATGGAGGAGGAAACCACCTGACTCAAATGCAGAGGGACAAGAGCTGGTCCTGAGGTGGGACTGGGAGTAGGATGGGACAAAGTGCCTAGGAGAGTGTGTAGAGGAGAACTGGAACTGTCAGGTGGGGGAAGATAGAAAAACTGGGATCTAGGAAGGAGAGATGGGGGACTGAAGAACCAGTGGGGAAAGGGGGAGACTGAGCTTGCCAAGGAGCTGGGAGGAGGGAGACTGGGATCTGAGGAACCAGTTGAGTGGGGCAATTCAGAGCAAGCGGTGGGTGAGACAGATCAGATGAGGAGCTAGGTTGGGTGGAGCTCAGACTAGCTGGACAAGAACCCTGGAGCAAAGACTAGGATGAGGAGCCCAAGGGGGCACTGGGACTGGAGGTAGCCCCAAGGCAGAGAGAACAGGAGTACTTGTGGCACCTTAGAGACTAACCAATTTATTAGAGCATAAGCTTTCGTGGACTACAGCCCACTTCTTCGGATGCATACAGAGTGGAATAAATATTGAGGAGATATATATACACACATACAGAGAGCATAAACAGGTGGGAGTTGTCTTACCAACTCTGAGAGGCCAATTAAGTAAGAGGAAAAAAAACTTCTGAAGTGATAATCAAGATAGCCCAGTACAGACAGTTTGATAAGAAGTGTGAGAATACTTACAAGGGGAGATAGATTCAATGTTTGTAATGGCTCAGCCATTCCCAGTCCTTATTCAATCCTTTGTTGATTGTGTCTAGTTTGCATATCAATTCCAGCTCAGCAGTCTCTCGTTGGAGTCTGTTTTTGAAGTTTTTCTGTTGTAATATAGCCACCCGCAGGTCTGTCATTGAGAGAGTTGGACTGGTTGGGCAAGGAAACAAGAAAAAGGATGAGAAGTCAGTGAAAAGGGAGGAGGACTGAGCCAAGGAGTTGGTGGTGGGGAAGCAACAGGACAAATACAAGAACAAACTGAAAAGACATCGCAGAAGGAGTCAGATGTTGGACAGGGGGGAAGGGGCAGAAGGGCCTGTGACCACTGGAGATCTCCCTCTCCAGAACCTGGAATTGAGTGCTCTGGGAATTACTCAGGATTGTATAGTGAAGGAGACAGTTGTCTGTAGGATCCTGCCTCATTTGTTGCAGAAGTCAGCAGCTGTTTAAGAGACTGCAGGAAGAGAAAGGTTTTAAGGCAATTGAATGAAGCATGGATTATTGAAATCTATCCCTGCCTCTTCCATAGAGTTCCTATGTGATATTAGAGAGACAAGCTGGGGGAGGTAATATCTTTTATTGGACCAACTTCTATTGGTGAGAGAGACAAGCTTTCAAGCTTACACAGAGCTCTTCTTCAGCTGTGGGAAACTATACAAAGTGAAACAGATTGTTTAGCATAAGTAGTTAATACATATTTTAAGGGACCATTCAAGGTGAAGGGGCCCATTAACACCTCTCCAGTCATAGGGAGGAAAGGAAGGGGAGGGGGAGGGAAAGCAGCTGGGGAAGGGGGTTGTTAGTGGGTTGCAGATTGTTGTAATAAGCCAGAAATCCAGGGTCTCTACTCTGTCCACGATTTTTAGCATCTAGCAAATTTATGAGTTTAAGCTCCCAGGCTCATCTGTTGAAAGTGTTGTGCAGGTGCCCTTTGAGAATGAGGACTGACAGCTCAGATATGGAGTTATCGCTTTATGAAAAGTGTTCACCCGCAGGTAATGTGGGGTTTTTGTCTTTTATAATTTTCCTGTCCAAGTTAATTCAAGAATGTAGTGATGGTCTGCTTTCACCCGTATAGTGGCTATTGGGGCATTTAGTGCAGAGGTGACACATGGGGGGCATGTGGGGTCAGATTGGCCTGCTGGGGGTGGGGAGGGAAAGGGGCTCTGTCCTTCTCTCCCTGTGCCTCCCCCCAGGGAGAAGGGCTGAGCATGCTGGGCGGAGGAGAGGGGGGCTCCAGCTCACTCAGTCCTTGTCCCCAGCAGCCGAGCCCAGGCAAGGAGCGGGCCACTGCTCCCTCCCAGCCAGGCTCTCTCAGGCAGAAGTGGCTTCGTCCCGGGGGAAAGGCACAGGGAGAGAAGGACAAATCTCATTCCCCCACACTGGTAACTTTGGTGGGGTGGGGAGGGGGGGGGGTCACTGGGCAGAGGAAACACATGGGGTGGCCATGTATCCTCCCCTTTAGATTGTGCCCCCCAAGTATGGGGAGGCACGAGTTGTCTATAATTTAGTGCACTGGACAAGGTACACCACATGTTGTGATAGGCATGTGTAGGACCCATGGAACTTGAAAGGTGTTTTAGGGTGTTGGGGCGGGGGTGTTGATCATTGTAGCAGTGAAGATATGTTTGCCTCTCTTGTTCTGTCAGAGTCTGGTGCTACTTTGAATTGGTGTGTCCTGGTCTGTGGGAAGCTTTCTTGTGATGATGATCTCGGAGAGGTCGGGGAGTTGTTTGAAGGCCAGAAGTGGTGGATCACTCAGGATAGATTTCTTTCAGGATGGACTGACTATGGGTTGTAGTTGTTTGATGATGACCCTCATGGGTTCCAATGTGGGGTGGTAGGTGACAACTGGGGTGTGCAGTCTTTACATAGATTGTAAAATCTCTGAGGCACGGATTGCCTCCTGCCAAGTATCTGTACAGTATCCAGCACAATGGGGCTCTAATGCTGTCTGGGGCCTCTCTGTGCTACTGTAATACAACTAAATATTAGTAACAATTCAGGGTGGCCCTCATAACTCACTTGTGGCTTGCTTTACACAGACCACATCATCTTGTAGTCAATAGGTTGATGTGGATAATGAGCTTTTGGGATACCCCAGATTTCACTAGACAGCAAATATTGCAAAAGCAATATCCCTGGATACCTCCTACTAGGGCTTCCTCTGCAAATTACACAATAGTTTGCATACTGCTCAGAAGATAGTTTTCAATGGCCAATCCCGCTTGGGATATTAGTGGAGTAATATCGAAAATGGAAGGGCATGGATGGTGGGTGAAACCCCCATTCAGGGAGGCTACCCCTAACCCCGCCCCTTCCACCAGAAGCTCCACCCATACCCCACCCCTTCCACCTCCCCTGCCTGCTGGAGCCCCGAGTCCTTCCCCCCCGTGGCTGGAGGAGCCCTGGCCAAACAGCCCTGATCCCTGGGCTACCAGCCAGCCTGAGAACTGCCCTTGGCTGCTAGCCAGCCCGAGCTGCCGGCCTGCCCTACCACCAGCCCAAACCACCCCAGGCCACCGGCCAGCCCGAGCACTGGCCTAAGCTGCCCAAAGCTGCTGGCCCGAGCCACTCTAGGCCGCCGGCCAGCCTGAGCCACGAGCTCCAGGCTGCTGACCAGAGCTGAGCCCCTGACAGCTTCTGGGGAGAGGGGGGTGAGAAGGGATGCAGTGGGCGGGGAGAGGGATGGGGGGCCTCGGGGGAGTGGGTGTGTGCAGGAGAGGAGAGACGCAGGGAGTGGCAGGTGGTGGGGACCTCATGGGGGAGTGGGGTGGATGAGAGGATGGATGCAGAGTGTGGCGGGAACCTCCAGAGAGGGGGGTGAACTGGAGGAGAGGAGGGACTCACCAGGCAGTGGCAGGCAGTAGAGGCCTCGGGGAAGAGGTGGTGCACAGGTGGGGCCACCACGGCCCAGGCATTCTGCGGCGGGTCCGTGGCGGCTCCTATTATATCCGCCGCCCGTGTGGAAGGGGAAGATGGTGTCATGGTTAAGGCATTGGACTTGAACTCAGCAGATTATGGTCCAACTCCTGGCCGTGTCACAGGCTTTGTGTGTGACCTTGGGTAAGTCACTCAGGGCCAGATTTTCAAAGGAATTTAGGTGTCTAAAGATACAGATAAGTACCTGGGCACCTAAATTCCACAGGCCTGTAGTCTCTCAGTGCCTCAGTATCCCATCTGTAAAATGGGAATAATAATCCTTCCTTTGTCTGTGCTGTTTATTCAGACTCTGATGTCTCTGAGGCAAGGGCTGTTTGTTGCTATGTGTCTGTACACAGGCTACATAAGGAGACCTTGATGTTGACTGGGGCCTCCAGTTGCTACCATAAATAAATAATAATAACTAATAATTTAATATGAGGAAGATCCTTTGGGCTCTAGGATTATTTCATTGGACCCCTTTGGGGGAAATATGATTGCAAGTCAATGAGCAAACAGTGTTAAACACAGCTGCTGGCCATCTGGCAAACACTGAGAAGCATGCTGTACTGTATCTAAGAATATAGATTGCAGCTTCATTTAAACAAAACTCCTGGTTAATTGAAGTTCAGTTGTATCCCCTGAAATTTGCAAAGCTGACTGACCAGTCTGTAGTGCTAACAGCCATCCATCAGTTTTCATTGAGCCCTGGGGTTGGGGAGCCAGATTTTAAATGCTGGCTATCCTCCTTTAGCCCCCTCTCACTTTCTCACCCTATTGCTACAAGAAGATAGTGGTAGCATCTTATTTTCTTCCCTGCCTCTCAGGTTCTGCAGAGCTAGTGAGTGGTATATCTCCCCTCTGCTCTGGGTCTGTGCTTTTTCAGCAGTGGTCAGATGGCTTCCCCCTCCCACCCCCACTTAATCCAAAACCCTGTTAATCCATAGGCAAGTGGTTCCCAAACTTTTTATTAAGGTGACCCCCCCCAACTGCATTTTGTCTTTTGTGTGTGTGTGTGTGACTCACCTTTACATGTATGCACCCTCTGCCCCGACACTGCAATCCGAAACCTGGTCTGGTGTGGAGGGGAGAGCCCAGGGCAGCAGGGGGCAGAGGGAGAGTGAGCTGGATCTGCACTCACCCCACAGTAGCCTGTTCCATGGGGCAGGGCCTGGCTTCCCATTCTGGGCATTGCAACCAGGCACAGTGGTCTCAACACCACTCAGGTTTTGCCCAGCAGCCCCTCCCTCAATCCCTAGGCCTCCTCTCCCCACCAGGTCAGGAGAAGTATATGTATGACTAGGTCAGGGCCAAACCCGGGACATGGCAACGCATCTACAACCTTCCCGCGACCCACTGGTGGATAAGGACCTGCCATTTGGGAAACACCACCATAGGCGTGTCCTCTGAAACCTTCTCATGAATAGGGTTACATAGTGTAGCTTATCTGAAACAACCTAAAGACCTTCACCTTACATAGCCTTCAGATGGGAAGGCAGGGCCTAGTCTTGCAAACACTGATGCATATAAGTGATTTTCCTCAATTACATGCACATATGTTTGCAGGATTGGGCCCATAATGCCAATTTTTTAAAGGCATTTAGGCACTTAAAGATGCAGATAGGTGCCTGGGGGTGCCATGTGACATAGGCACCTAGGCCCAGATTCACAAAGGTGCTTAGGCATCTAACTCCCAGACACCTAAATCCCATTTTTAGGTGCCACTGAGATCCACAAAGCACCCATGTGGCTGTCATCTAACCTGTAAGCGACCAAACTCATTTGGTGCCTAAGTTATTGTGGTACCTATGCACCTATATTTCTGCCTCAGCGCATGCACAGTGCTTCCTCACTCTGGACATCCAGGTGCCTATTTCCCAACTAAACCCCAGTGCAATCCATAAATCTGAGTGTAGGCCCTGTAACTGTGCCTTAGTGGGTCACAACTGAGGATGCCAAATTCAGGATGAACTGCTGAGAAATAGGGCAAACACAACCCAAAACTGGTGGTTATTCTTTTATAAGATATACCAAACCAGCCACAAAAGTAAACTCCTGTACACCACACAGGCTAACAAGAAAACATAAAGGCAGTTTCCTCAGGCATTCCAGTTCTTATATCACCACCAAAAACACTGGATTCAGAAATGAATGGTTCTTTACAACCAGTCTCATCAAATAATAGGTTCTTCTGATCCCAAAGGACCAGCCACACACCCAGGTCAATATATATAACTTAGATCTTACCCAAAAATCACGCTGGTGCCAATCCTTTAGTATCTAAAATCTAAAGGTTTATTGAAAGAAAGAAAGAAAGAAAGAAAGAAAGAAAGAAAGAAAGAAAGAAAGAAAGAAAGAAAGAAAGAAAGAAAGAAAGAAAGAAAGTGAGCATTAAAATTGGTTAAAGGAATCAATTACATACAGTAATGGCAAAGTTCTTGGTTCAGGCTTGTAGCAGTGATGGAATGAACTGCTGGCTTAAGTCAAGTCTCTGGAGTACATCCACAGCTTGGATGGGTCATTCAGTCCTTTGTTCAGAGCTTGTTTGTAGCAAGGTTCCTCCAGAAGTAAGAACTATGGGATATTCTGGTTTGGGTCTCCTCAGTTTCTCCTGCTGAAGTTGCTCCACTATAATTAAATGTTAATTGGGCCAGAGAAAGAATGAGACTCCCTCTGTAGTCCAGAGATTAGAGCACTCCCCTGAGTGGTGTCAGATCCCTTCTCCTTATCAATAGAGCCAGTGTTTTTCAGCAATGAAAACACAGTAATTTTAGATTTTCAAAGCTGTATATTTCAGAAATTTTGGATATGCGTTATAGTAATATAAAAATATCGTATTTCATTGTAATACTGAAGGCTAAAGCCAGCTGTTCAGTGGGGTGGGGGACAAACACTGGGCACTGAGGGCTAAAGCCAGCTGTGTGCTGGGGACAGGAGCCATCTATGTGCTGGGGAGATGAGCGGGGAGAGGCACTGTGGACACTGCCGAGAGCAGGTGTGAGGGTCGTCCGCTCTGCAACGTGGCAAGGGAGCCTGGCATCCTGCTGCCAAGTGCCCTGCCCACCAAGGGGAAGCTCCATGGTGGTTTTGGCAAGCCCAAGTCTGTGTGAGGAGGGGAGAAGTTGGCAGCAAGTCTCAACAGCAGCCAGCCCCCAGCCCCCAGCCTCTGCCCTACATCCTGAGGAGGAGTCAGGTGTCTCCAGGGACGTCGGATTTCTACTGCATTAATAGCCTAACATCAGTTAAAAACTAGCCCAAACATAGTCCAATGTATTTATAGAAACAAAGTAGGGAGTTTTGGAAGGGGGGTGCGTATACTGGGAGAGGGTATTTGCGGGGGCGCTGGAGGAATTATTTGGGGGGGGTACTGGAGAGGTGTGTGTACTGGGAGGGAGTATTAGGGGGGTTTCTAGAGGAATTATTTGGGGGGGGTGTTGGAGGGGTGTGTGTGTACTGGGAAGGGGCATTGGGGGTGCTGGAGCAGTTATTTGGGAGATACTGGAGGGGTGTGTGTGTATTGGGAGAGGGTATTGGGGGGTACTGGAGGGGTGTGTGTATTGGAAGGAGGTATTTGAGGGTGCTGGAGGAGTTATTTGTGGGGTACTGGAGGGGTGTGTGTGTACTGGGAGGGGATATTTGGGGGTGCTGGAGGAGTTATTTGGGGGGTGCTGGAGGGGTGTGTGTGTGCTGGGAGGGGGCATTTGGGGGAGTGCTGGAGGGGGGATGTATACTGGGAGGGGGTATTTGTGTGTGTGTGTGTACTAGGAGGGGGTATTTGGGGGAGTGATGGAGGAGCATGTGTACTGGGAGGGGGCATTTGAGGGGTGCTGGAGAGTTATATGGGTGTACTGGAGGGGTGTGTGTATACTGGGAGGAGGTATTTCGGGGGTTGCTGGAGGGGGTACCTGCGACCTCCAGGTGGGGGGCAGTGTCCTGCTCCCTGTCACGGTGACAGGGAAGCTGGCACAGGCACAGGCCATCAATCAGGGCCTCCCTGCAGGCCTTTCCCCCTCCCCAGGGTGGGGAGCCGGGGCCTGGCCCTGTCAACCTTCCTGGGTAGAAATCTGAGGGGCACATGACCCCACACATGCCTTGCCCACACATCACCTTTGCCCCAGCCTCTGCCCTGCACGCTGGGAGTAAGTTAGGTGTCTCTGGGCAGAAATCTGGAGAGTCACATGATCTGTGTGCCTTGCTCACCCTCTGATCTGGGATTCCAGAAATGAAAGTAATTTTGGAAAAAACCTGCGGCAATAGCAGCATTTTCTGGAAACCACCAGCCAGAGGTGAAAGTAAGCTGGTACGCCCCAGTACGGCGTACCAGCAAGAGCCGGTGCACAGTACCAGAGCGGATTGGCTTCCCCTGGCGGCAATTTAAAGGGCCTGGGGCTCTCAGCAGCGTCTGGAGCCCCGGGCCCTCTAAATTGCCGCCAGAGCCCTGCTGCCAGAGCCCTGGGGAAGCAGCAGCGGGGCTCGAGCGCCGGTTTAAAGTGCCTGGGGCTCCTGCCACAGCTACCGCCCTGGGCCCTTTAAATCATCCACGGAGCCCTGGGGTAGCGGCAGTGGGGCTCCGGCGGCTATTTAAAGGGTCCAGGGCTGCGGTAGCCGCTACCGCCCCGGCCCTTAAAATAGCGCTGGAGATCCGCTGCTGCCTTCCCAGGGCTCCAGCAGCAGGGCTCTGGGGACGATTTAAAGGGTCTGGGGCGGTAGGGGCAGCCGGAACCCTGGGTTCTTTAAATCACTGCCCTAGCCCCTGGCTGCTGTTGCTACCCCAGGGCTCTGGCAGAGGGCCTCGGGTGGCAATTTAAAGGGCCCAGGGCTCCCACTGCCACTACCTTCCGTGGCCCTTTAAATCGCCACCCGAGCCCTGCTGCTAGAGCCCTGGGGTAGTGGCGGCGGGGCTCTGGCGTTGATTTAAAGTGCCAGGGGCTCCCGGCTGCCACTACTGCAGTGGAGCCCTGGGCCCTTTAAAGCTCCGCCAGAAGCTGGGGCCCCGGGGTGGCAGCAGCAGCCGGGAGCCCCCTCTGATGGTGATTTAAAGTGCCCGGGGATTTAAAGGCCCTGCCTCTTTCGGTTGAGGCCCTGCCCCATTCTAAGGACTCCGGAGTACCGGTAAGTCCTTTAAGTTACTTTCACCCCTGCCACCAGCCCTACTTATCAGGTACGGAGCGGGGGGGGGGGGGGGCGCGGAGGGGGACTTGAATTGGTGGTCTTCCATCTCTGGGGGGAATACCCAAGCCACCAAGCTACAGGTTATGAGGTAGTCACTTCTTCTTCCCCAGCTCTTGTGTGTGGAGTTAGGCGACCTTTGAGCAGACCCCACATGACAGTTAGGAGGAGTCTTATCTGGATTTGTGGATAGCTAGGTGCCTCCCTGCAGTCTGGATCTAGATACCGATCTCTGTTAGAGGGGTGGGGCTTAGCACACATCCCTCTCTTCAGCATCTGCCATTGGCTAGTTTAGGCAGCTCTCAACTTAGAGCCTACCTACGTTTATAGCACTACAGCAACACAGCTGCACCAGTGCAGCTGCACCACTGTAGCGCTTAGTGAAGATGCTACCTTCACCAACAGGAGAACTCCCACACCCTGAGCAACATAGTTATACCGACATACATTTATAAGGTAGGCCAGGGCTCTAGCTTTTGTGGATCTCATTCTAAGTTGCCTGTCTCTCTCCATGTGTTGTATAGGAAGCCCAGGTGCCTAAATCAGACTTTGTGGTTCACAGGGTTGTTCTAGTGATTCTCTTGGCACCTCAAAGTTAGGTGTTGTGAAACTGAGCATGGCAACACCTAAGTTACTCTGTGGATCCGGGCCCTAGTGAAAACCTCACTGAGCAGCTATCTACATTGTTAGGCACCTACATACCTGTAAAATCAAGCCCTTCATGATCATTGTTCTTTAAAACTCCAGACACAGATCGAGGCCTTGGGGAATGTCTTATCTCTAGAATATTTCTTTAATGGGTGACCTTATAATAATCAATAGCATTAACTTTCTCTACAGAGCATGGTACTTCTACAGGCAATATCTGACAGAATCCCACCCTCTCTGCTGAGCCTTTGGTAACTCTTTGTTTATTTTCTTTTCCTTAGCTCCCAGAATGGAGAAGAAGGTGGAGCTTGGCCAAACAACCAGTTTGATACGGAAATGCTTCAAGCCATGATTCTGGCATCAGCAAATGGTCAGTTTCCTTTAAGTACAAGATAATTGCATCAGTTGCAATGATGTAACATTTAAAGTGCATGTAATTAGATAGGATTTTAATATTATCAGTGGTTCAGAGCAACTGGCCGGGACGATGTGGCTTCCTAAAGTACTTCTTAAGCAAATACCATCAGAATACCATTGGCACTTGTATTACTATGCAAAAGAGACATGAACCAGGGTGCCAGAACAATCTGTATAGTGAGGGTGCTGAGAGCCATTGAATCAAACTGTAAACTCTGCATACGATGGAAACCACTTCAAGCAGCACCACACACACACACCCTTCGTTTCAGCACCCGTTATATGAATAGGTTAGGATATGAATAGGATACGAATGGGGAATTATTAACATGGAGCAGGGCTTGCGGTTGATGTGAGATAGTTATTCAGTTGTGTAGTAAGGCAGGAGGGTAAAGGCTGAGACTTTCCAGTACCTGCATTCTTGAGAGAGTGATATCTGGCTCATAATATGGTGATATGGACTAGAAGAGCCTGTGTTTGGAGTGTCTCTCTCGCTTTTTAAAAATATATATGTGTAGTTGTATAGAAAGTCTGATCCCAAAATGAAACAAATATGCAATGTCTGATTTGATACACCAGTACATGCGAGGGGATGCCATTTTGGTGTGAATTTGAGAAAAGGAGCAAGTTGGGAGACTTGGCTGTGAATAGAACATGGAAACAGTACTGGAAACATAGGATTTGCTGTACTGGATCCCAAGGCCCATCTACTCCAGTATCCTGTCTCCACCAGTGACCAGCACCAGAGGATTCAGAGAAAGGTGCAGTAGACAGATGTGGGATAATCTGTCCCCCTCTTCCCCATTCTCACATATGAGGGAAGGAATAACATGTGTTAGTAGCAGAAAAGAGATGTTTTTTGGTTTTGGAACAAAGGGACAGATTTTTAAAGAAGAGAACTCCTGTTTTACAGGGGCAATTTTGCACCCATGAAAAACTGTGATCACAAATATTAGTTGGTAGATGTTTAACGACCTGGCTGTACCCACACATCCAAGAATTATTCTAGCTGCTAGCTCATTTTTGGTAGCAAAATGCAGACACATTTTTAGTGCTCACAGCAAAAGAGAGGGCTGAGGCATAACTGAATATCTGCCTCACCAGCTTTAAAATACTTTATTTGCAATGATTATTATTGTGGTTTGTGTGTGGGTTTTTTTTTTTAACTTTTACCATCTATTGTTATGTGAGAGTGACAGGAAATACAGAAGAGTATTTGTAGCTCTGTGATCCTGGTGCACTTTTGTTAATGAATCATAATAGACAAGTCATTAGAATACAGAATTCAAGATAAAGAGGCTAGCTGTTTTACATAGAGCCTTTGTTTATAAATACCTTTAAGTTTGTTCCCTCTAAATTTTAAAGATAGAAAAAACAGCATAGCCATAAAACACTGACAAAAATGCTTAGGATGTTTTCTCTCTGCTATTGGCAGAAAAAAGTCTGTGGTGAGGATTTCAAATTGCTATTTCTTCTTTGGAGAGCTGCTTTAGCCTGAACTTTGTCACCCTGAAAGCCTCTCTGCAGACTCTGAGCAGCCCATGCAAACAGCTGCCACAGCCAGTTAAGGAGATAAAGGTCTTGGACATTACAGTGTTTTCTTTCCTATATATATATTTTTTTTTAAATGTGAAATTGTGGTTCTACTCTGTAAATGGACTCTGTAAAAATACCCACGGAGGCCATATGTTTGTCATTTCTCCGTGACTCCAGCTAACATGTCCTCACTTTACAAATAACATGATTATTTTTCTACTTGCCTGCCTGCAATCCCTGGGATCTAAAAGCTGAATGGGTTCTTTCTAAATTGTGCATCAGTTTACACTTACCTGTGAGGAAGGGACCCTTTCTCTGGCAAAACTTCCCCATCCCACATGATAAGCTAGTTCATGGCATTGTTTGCTACTGCCCAGATTGGTGATGCCCTGCCCTGATGTGATGCCCCTCTGCAGGGTTTTTTCTGTGCTCCTGGGGATGTGTGAAATCTGTTCCATCCATTAGACTGTAGCAAATTGCTCTCCCTGATGAGTCAGCTCCACTCTGCAGAATGGAAGATGGGCAGAGGGCCGTGACTGTCTCCTCCCCAATCCTCCCTGCCGCGTTTTCTGTATCTTGCTGTGGGAGGATGGGGAACAGAAGCCAGGAGTCTCTGTTCTCACCAGAGTGTAGAGAGACCAGGACTGCTCTTGTGAGAGGCTCTTGCACAGCTACTATATTGATCCAGTTCGGCACAGTGCACAACCATGTGCTGATCCTTAAACACATTAGTAGTGTCATTGACTTCAGCATCATTCTTCATATGCTTAGGTGCTGGGCTGGATGGGGGAAAGGCTTCTAGTACTCCCTGTTTGTCACATGCCCATGCAAAAGCCACTTAAATTCAAGCCAGAAGGGGGACAGTGATACCACTGCTGCACCATTTCCCCTGTTTCAGCCTGGGATATCACAGATGCCCCTCCACTGAGTGTGAAGAGACAGAACAGGAGACTGGCTATGCTCTCCAGCACCATGCCCTGCAGATCCAATCTGTTTGGGAGTTAGTACAGTTAACAGTGGCATTGACTCTCTGGGTCCTGTTCAAGGCTGCCAGGGAGCAGCTGCAGGGAGACCCAGCTAATAGCAGTAGGGTTTCTTCCAGGGGTGAAGTCATTCCAGTGCAGCCCAGCCATGCAGAGGTGAAGCTATCCCTGGAGCATGGCTCATGTCTTTATGGCTCTGGGTTCCCTTCCCCTTGAATCCTCAGGACTTCAGGTTGGGAGACCTCACTCTGCAAATTCTACAGCTCCTAAACTCCTCTCTTTTCTTGAAGGGAGGCTGCTCAGGAACCTGCAAGGTCAGCCTCCTGGAGTTCTCTTTCCCCTCTGCTCCCTTTTCATGGGTTTCTCCCTGGGACAGGCAGCAATCCTGTCCAAAGTTTCATCAACTGGAACTCAGTTAACAACCAGTTATGTTCAGAACCAAGGCTATTGCTTCTTCTCCTTTCATTTTGCCAGTTTGTTAATCATAGACTCATAGAATATCAGGGTTGGAAGGGACCTCAGGAGGTCATCTAGTCCAACCCCCTGCTCAAAGCAGGATCAATCCCCCACTAAATCATCCCAGACAGGGCTTTGTCAAGCCTGACCTTAAAAACCTCTAAGGAAGGAGATTCCACCACCTCCCTAGTTACCCATTCCAGTGCTTCACCACCCTCCTAGTGAAAAAGTTTTTCCTAATATCCAGCCTAACCCCTCCCCCCACTGCAATTTGAGACCTCCTTGTTCTGTCATCTGGTACCACTGAGAACAATCTAGATCCATCCTCTTTGGAAATGGAACCCCCCTTCAGGTAGTTGAAAGCAGCTATCAAATCCCCCCTCATTCTTCTCTTCTGCAGACTAAATAATCCCAGTTCCCTCAGCCTCTCCTCATAAGTCATGTGCTCCAGCCCCCTAATCATTTTTGTTGCCCTCCGCTGGACTCTTTCCAATTTTTCCACATCCAGATGAGGCCTCACCAATGCCAAATAGAGGGGAATGATCACGTCCCTCGATCTGCTGGCAATGCCCCTATTTATACAGCCCAAAATGCTGTTAGCCTCTTGGCAACAAGGGCACACTGTTGACTCATATCCAACTTCCACTGTAACCTCTAGGTCCTTTTCTGCAGAACTGCTGCATAGCCACTCGGTCCCTAGTCTGTAGCAGTGAATGGGATTCTTACGTCCTAAGTGCAGGACTCTGGACTTGTCCTTGTTGAACCTCATCAGATTTCTTTTGGCCCAATCCTCTAATTTGTCTAGGTCCCTCTGTATCCTATCCCTACCTTCCAACGTATCTACCACTCCTCCCAGTTTAGTGTCATCTGCAAACTTGCTGAGGGTGCAATCCACGCCACCCTCCAGATCATTAATGAAGTTATTGAACAAAACCGGCCCCAGGACCAACCTTTGGGGCACTTCGCTTGATACTGGCTGCGAACTAGACATGCAGCCATTCATCACTGTCCATTGAGCCCGATGATCTAGCCAGCTTTCTATCCACCTTATAGTCCATTCATCCAGCTCATACTTCTTTAACTTGCTGGCAAGAATACTGTGGGAGACCATATCAAAAGCTTTGCTAAAGTCAAGGAATAACACGTCAACTGCTTTTCCCTCATCCACAGAGCCAGTTATCTCATCATAGAAGGCAATTAGGTTAGTCAGGCATGACTTGCCCTTGATGAATCCATGCTGACTGTTCCTGATCACTTTCCTCTCCTCTAAGTGCTTCAGAATTGATTCCTTGAGGACCTGCTTCATGATATTTCCAGGGACTGAGGTGAGGCTGACTGGCCTGTAGTTCCCCGGATCCTCCTTCTTGGCTTTTTTAAAGATGGGCACTACATTAGCCTTTTTTCAGTCATCCAGGACCTCCCCCAATCGCCATGAGTTTTCAAAGATAATGGCCAATGGCTCTGCAATCACATCCGCCAACTCCTTTAGCACCCTCGGATGCAGTGCATCTGGCCCCAGGGACTTGTGCTCATCCAGCTTTTCTAAATAATCCTGAACCACTTCTTTCTCCACAGAGGGCTGGTCGCCTCCTCCCCATACGGTGCTGCTCAGTGCAGTAGTCTGAGAACTGACCTTGTTTGTGAAGACAGAGGCAAAAAAATCATTGAGTACATTAGCTTTTTCCACATCCTCTGTTACTAGGTTGCCTCCCCCATTCAGTAAGGGGCCCACACTTTCCTTGACCTTCTTCTTGTTGCTAACATACCTGAAGAAACCCTTCTTGTTACTCTTAACATCCCTTGCTAGCTGCAACTCCAAGTGTGATTTGGCCTTCCTGATTTCACTCCTGCATACCTGAGCAATATTTTTATACTCCTCCCTGGTCATTTGTCCAATCTTCTACTTCTTGTAAGTTTCTTTTTTGTGTTTAAGATCAGCAAGGATTTCACTGTTAAGCCAAGTTGGTTGCCTGCCATATTTACTATTCTTTCTACACATCCGGATGGTTTGTTCCTGCAACTTCAATAAGGATTCTTTAAAATTCAGCCAGCTCTCCTGGACTCCTTTCCCAGTAATCATACCGGGAGATCGACAAATCGATGTCCAGTAGCCTATTGACCACATTCATTCTGTTAATCATTCACTTGTAACAGGAGAACCATGTGAAGATTTTTGTCTTGCCTCCAATTCTATTGATGACAGGCAGACTAGCCACCAGCTCACTCTCCCTAGCTGTGTGGGTTCTGCAGGGCTACCCTGAGGGCAGGGTATAAACACGCACCTTCCGTCAGTAAAGGCAGCAGATCTAACTCATTGTTGAGGAAGAAGGTGTTTTTTTATAGAGTCTCTTTTCTAACAATAAGAGCCAGAGGCGCCTACTTCCACAGTTCCCGAGGGGTGCTCAACCCCCGCTCACCCCAGACCCCGCCCCACTCCACCCTTTTCCCGAAACCCCTGTCCTGCTTCTTCCCACACTGTCCCTCCCCCACCTCTTCCTGCCCCTGCTTCGCCCCTGCCCCACCTCCTTCTGATCCCATGCCCACCCCCACCCTCTGCCACTTCCTGCCCCCACTCCTCCTTTCCCCCCCCAGTGCCTCCTGCACAGTGCTAAACAGCTGATCGTGGTGGGTGGGAGGGCTGGGAGGGAGGGGGAGGAGCTGATCATGGGGCTGCCGGTGGGTGCTGAGCGCCCACTATTTTTTTCCTCCAGCCTCAGAGCACCCACAGAGTCAGTGCCTATGATAACAGCACCTCAGAGATTTCATCCCTTCTTTTTGTATTTTCTCTCTCTAGCATATGGAGGTTTAAGTGGGGGTGAGGGCAGACTAATCCAACCATCAGTCCCTGACCCCTGGGGCTGTGACACCTGAGCTTTGCTAGCCAGTTAAAATGCTTCCATTTACACACCCACTCTGAAGTGCCTAAAGCTCTTCAGCAGTTCGAAAAGTCAGGGCTTCTGAGAGTCTGAAGTGATTTACTCTTTTGCAGACTGAGGAATACCCAAGATAATTTTTAAAGCAGGGACTAAATGCTAGACACATGATGGCATCTAATTCTAGGGACTCTCCCTTTAAAATGTTTTGGATAAAATCTAAATTGATATGATGCAATGTGTAGAGGAAGAAAAATCTGCTTTGATTGTGGTGGTAGAAAAAGTGAGTGAAATAAAGCACAGGATAGTCCTGCCTGGATTTTCAGACACCACCTGTCTGCAAGCTGAGGCATGGCTTTCTGTGCTGCACTATACATTGTTAAATAAAGGTCTCTATATTTGGTTTACTGAAAGCCACAACAGCAGCCGCAATGTCAAGTGCTCAAGTGATAAGCCCCCTAAAGCTTGTTGTCTTAGCCAGAGATGAGCTCAGTTTGTAAAAGAAACAGAGACATGAGTTGGTTATTTTTGTCTAAACTAAGATCCTGGATAATTTAATTTATTTTCCTCATCTTACTTTGACCATAAGAGCCTCCAGACAATTTACCGTAAGTGGCAGTATAAAAGGAGGTTACCTTACAGGAGTGTCAGGGAATCTGAAGCTATATAGGTTTCAGAGTGGTTGCCGTGTTAGTCTGTATCAGTAAAAATAACAAGGAGTCTCTGTGGCACCTCAGAGACTAACAAATTTATTTGGGCTTATGCCCAAATTTGTTAGTCTCTAAGGTGCCACAAGGACTCCTCATTGAAGCTATATAGACAGCCTATTATGTATGTCTCTGTACAAAGTTATTCAGACCTGCAACAAACTTGAATTTGTATTGATAAATGACTGAATACAAACTCTAAGACTTGTTACCAGCCAATAGGAGTTGAAACACTCTGCTTGCAGAAAAGCAGCTTAGTGCTGAATTAAACCTATCTGTTGTCTTGCTGTTCACCTGTAATTTTGTGTTAACTAAAAACAGCACATTGAGCTCACTGGTGATTCTTAGGGTATGTCTTCACTAGCAATGTTAAAGCACTGCCACGGCTGCGCTTTAACGTGGCTTTGTAGTTGCGGCACCAGCGTTGGGAGAGCTAAAAACTACCCCCACGAGCAGGGCCGGCTTTAGGACAATTCAACCAATTCCCCTGAATCGGGCCACGCCCCTAAGAGGGCCCCGCGCCCAAGCCCCGGTACCGGGGTGGCCCAGCTTCTCCAGGGGGCACTTTAAAGGGCCTGGGGCTCCCAGCAGGGGCTGGAGCCCCAGGCCCTTTAAATTGCCACCAAAGCCCCACTTCTGGAGCCCTGGGGTAGGGCTGAGGGGCTCTGGGGGCTATTTAAAAAGTCTGGGGCTCCCGTTCCTTCTACCGCCCCGGGCCTTTAAATAGCCACTGGAGCCCCACCGCTTCCCCAGGGCTCCCGCGGCTATTTAAAGGGCTGGGGCAGTAGAAGCAGGGGCGCCCTGGGCCCTTTAAATAGCCCCAGAGCCCTGGGGTAACAGGGGGCTACGGGGGCTATTTAAAGGGCCAGGGCTCCAGCTGCCTCCCCGGTCCTTTAAATAACCGCCGGAGCCCTGCCGCTTTCCCAGGGGTCCCTCAGCTATTTACAGGGCTGGGGCGGTGGAAGCAGGGGAGCCCCAGGCCCTTTAAATAGCCCCCGAACCCCGGGCTGCTGCTGCTGCTACTGCTACCCCGGTGGGGGAGGGAGGAGGAGGGGACACTTACTGTACAGGGTGGGCTGTACCCGCACCCCCTGCCCTGTCTCCAGCCAGCCCCGCACCCCCTGCCCACAGCCAGCCCCTGCTGCACCCCCTGCCCTGTGTCCAGACAACCCCTGCCACACACCCCTGCGGCCCTGCCCGAAGCCAGCCAGTCCCACACACACCCCTGCCCACACCAGCCCTGCACCCCCTGCCCTGCCTGTAGCCAGCCCCACACCCCCTGCCCTGTCTCCAGCCAACCCCTGTCGCACCCCCCTGCCTGAAGCCAGCCAGTCCCACACTCCTCTGTCTCCAGCCCTGCCAACCCATGCCGTACCCCCCCTGCGGCCCTGCCTGAAGCCAGCCAGCCCACCCCACACATCCCTGTCTCCAGCCAGACCCGCACCCCTTGCCCTGCCTGCAGCCAGACCCTACCTCCAGCCAGCCCCATGTCCTGCCTCCAGCCAGCCCCATGTCCTGCTGCTAGCCAGCCCCATGTCCACTGGTGCCCTGCAGTTCCCCTTTGCTTCAATGAGGGGGGCAGGGAGCAGCTGGGACCCACACATGTGCACGCCACACCCCCAGGGCGTGGCGGGGACCCACACATGTGAAATGGAACTCATTTCTAGTTCAGGCCCATCTTTTTAAAAAAGAACTTTAGGTAGGGTTAACATACATCAGTATTTTCCCGGACATGTCAGGCTTTTTGGTTCTTAAATCGTCATCCGGGAAAATATGGATGTATGGTAACCCAATTGGTACAAAAAATACATACTGTGGTACATCCCTTAAATCAGAACTTTTTATAGGGAACCGGTTGCTAAGAAATGAAAGGCTTTTTTTTACATGGTTTTTCTTTTTTAGTCATCCCTGCCGGGGCCCCGCAGAAAATGTTCGAATTGGGCCCCGCACTTCCTAAAACCGGCCCTGCCCACGAGGGGAGTCCCAGCGCTGGTGCACTGTCTACACTGCCACTTTACAGCGCTGAAACTTGCAGTGCTCAGGGGGTGTTTTTTCACATCCCTTAGTGAAAAAGTTGCAGCATTGTAAAGTGACAGTGTAGACAAGGCCTTAGACTGGGCAAACTGGCTCCTCCGGCAGCCTGTGAACTTCACAGACACTTTCCTCACTGGAAACCATGCAGACTCCTGATGTTTATTTCATCTAGGAAACCTGTTCTGCATCCTGATTGCAGCCCCTCCCCCGCCCCTGAGTACACAAGGCCTGCAATACTGTACATTTTCAACAGGCAGCTGGGATGATTTCTCTTAGTAACATTATGACACAGAAGTGGGTTGGTAGGTCACTAGCAATGATATGATGACTGAGGAGACAGATTGCTGTGTCCTCAGTGAATGCTCTATTTAAAGTGATACAGAAAACACATACTTAAAACTGCAAAGTCCCCTCCCCCAGCCAGTCTGTCTCCAGCTGAAATGAAGTGAATCAGCACAGAGAAAATTCCCCACCCCCTCAGCGTGGAATGAAATAAGAATCAAACTGCAAGCAGTTATCTCATCTGCAGTCAAATCCGAGATTGTATCTAAAGTGTTTAGTTCACCCATGAACACTTTGAAGCACCTGAAGGATGTGTTAATAAACTAGTGTATTAATTGTTGTTGAGATTAACAATTACAGGTCTCTGAGTATGTTTTAAAACAATGAGAAGGTAGAAGATGTTTAAACACTCTCCATGGAGTGAACTATAAAACCAAGGAATAAATAGTTAGCTTTGTGGATTAGCAATAAATGTAATTAACATGTATATGCCTTCTGCCCCCATACAGCCTCTTAAAAGCAATGCTACCCGATTTCAGGAATCAGTTCTAAAGAGAAACGTAGCCAAGTATCCCAAGACTATATAATCCAGCTGGGAAATCATAAACCACTAGAGAGCCTGACCAATTTCACACCAGAGTCCAAAATGGCATTTCCCTGCAGTATGGTTTTGTATTTTACAAAGTCCTTGTGAGCTTCCACTAGCAGTTCTTGTGCACTGTCCCCTGGGCTCTTACACTGCTTTCCTCTGACACTTCAGGCCTCTTCTCCTTTTACTGCTAAAAATCAACAAGAAAACCCGTTGTTTAGAATACTACAAACAAGACCCTATTTGGTTCAGTGCAAATATGTCCCATTATTATGATACCATGTTACAGGGGAGCAGGGGATCCCCAAGTGGGAGCTGGCTGGGTGCCAGCATTAAGGTCTCCATCACCAGCTGATCATCTTCAGTAGCAGAACACAGATCATTTGTGCATTTTTTTTAAAAGCAAGGCAAATATTTTAAAGTAAAAGAAGGTTAAAAATACAATTTGAAAGAAAGATTAAAGAAGAAAGGAGAACAATGAGGGTAAAATTCTGGACAGGACAATCGTATAGTGCTCAGTCTTGCTCTATCACCCCCACTGATCTCTAGTCTCTAGATCAGATCTGTGCTATTGAATGCAAGGTCAGTAGCTATTCAGGTAGCTCCCATGCATGATTTATTTAAGGATAAGCACCTAATACTACTGGGTTGGATGATGCTGTAGACCCATTATTAACCCAGTGACTTCAGCAGTAATCAGGAGAGAGTCAGGGAAGTGGTGTGCCTGTGCTGATTCTATCCCTAGCTGGTTTCTCCCCCAAAAACTGATAAAGTATGTCCATCTTGCATGTGATTCCTGAGCTAGGGGGAAGATGGAGCTAGTGCAAGGGTACAGATTGCCTTACTGCTCCAAGGTGTTCTTGAGCTAACAGAGTTCTTCTCCAGCGGGGCATTTGAGTCACCAGCATCAGTGATTATCCAGTTTTTTTCATTCTGCAGACTATTTTGTTAGAAAAAACTTTCCTCCTAAATACCCAGTCCCCCAGTACATGGATCTCAGAATGTTCCATGGCTAATCAGGAAAAATTCCACAAACAAATGATGGTCCATGGGCCACGCTTTGAGAACCTCTGATCTAGATCACTTCTGGTAGGTAACTTCGGTGTCCATGCGCATGGTGACTCCTGTGAGTTAGCCACTCCTTGAACTATTACAGGAATTCCCAGCTTCCCCAAGTCCTCTCTGTGCTCTGTGATTCACAGCCTGCATTACAGAAGTTCTTCCCCCTTTTCCCACTTCCATCTCTCTCTCCTGCATTCTATTCAAGTCAGCATTACAGCATGAGAGGAGTGCCCTACTTTGCTCCTGTAATATCAGCACTACAGGAATCCTTCTACTTATCTACCTCCCTCCTATGCTCTGCTCCCCAGCTTAGAATTGCAGCACAGAACCATGACAGAAGCTATTGCAGCTGTATTTATCACATTATGCTCAACTTCCCCAGACCAGTCAGTGCTGCTGCATTATAGGAATTTCCTATTACCCCACATATTTTACTCTCCAAATTAGACCCAGGCTACAGCAATTCTGGGGCCAGGGTTAAAGTGGTTAGAAAGAACTGCTACATATGACATTACCCAGTGATGGAATTTTCATAGTGCATAATAGTTATGGCTTGAGTAGTTGGTTTAAATACCTTTATAATGCTCTGGTTTCTCTGGATGGGGAAGGAAAGTATTTTGAATATTAGGTGGCAGATGTATACCAAGGTGAAAGGTATTGAATTTGTCAGGCAAGGAGCAAAGTGTGACTATGTTAGCCCCTTGAGGCTAGCTAGTGATGGGTCTAGAGCAGCCATGCAACAATGACTGATGTGCCAATACCAGACTGGCAAATGGTAGGTGTTCCAAACCTAAGAGTTCAGCAATAAGATCAGATTAGCCCATAGGATTTCTTTCCATCACCTTCCTAGTGCACTGTCCTGAACATGTAAATGACAGCACCATTACTAGCAGCAACGTGTCCTGAACAGAAACAGGGATGGGATGATCAGATGCTGCACTCCTCATTTAATCAGGGAGCACCAAATAACTGTTCCAACTCCAGGAACTGACCTGCCTCTGCCCCCTCTCTTTTGAGAGTGATTTTTTGGAGAGGTGGAAGTAAGGATTTTAACTGTTGATAGGAGTTCTCCTGCTTTCCCACCTCCCTGGCCCTGTGCCCTGCTCCCCATTCTTAGATATGCACTACTGGAGCTGCTGCTGCTGCCCCGTATGCCTTCTGCGCTCTATTCCTGACACCCATGCGACAGCAGGTCTTGTGCTGCTCTGATAAATAGTTATCCTTCTGTAATAGAAGGCTCTGATATTTTGGTTTAGAAAGTTACCTCTGTTTATCCAAAGAAACTCATTTTACTGTCAGTGTAGTGGCTCATCAGTAGTAATTCATTTGTGTTCCCATTCTGTTCCCATGTTGTAATCGCCCCCTTTCTGCCAAGAGCCTTTGAACAGATCTGCTCCTCTTGGTATATTAATCTGCCCTTCATCCTCTTATGAAACATTACAGTTTTGCACAATCTAAGGATGATCTTGTGATTGAAGCTCTGGACTAGCACTCAGGAGATCTGGCTTCACTGCCTGACTCTCCCACTGACCCCCATGTGACATTGTCTTTCTTGTCTATGTAGATTGCAAGCTCTTTGGGACAGGGACTTTCTCTCACTATATATCTGTGAAGTGCCTGGCACAAAAGGCCCCGAGATCTTGGTTGATGCCTGAAGCCTCTACTGTAATAGGAATAATTAATAATAAGTTGAGATTTCACCCTTGTAGATATTAATGGTCTTCCCTCCTGTTCCCTGTGCAGAAGCAGCTGATGGGAACTCTACATTGGGAGGAGGAGCCGGCACTATGGGCCTCAGTACCAGGTATGGCCCCCAGTTCACACTGCAGCACGTCCCTGACTACAGGCAGAATGTGTACATCCCCGGCAGCACTGCCACCCTCTCCAACTCCTCAGGTAAACGAGATGGGAAGAGCTCAGGCTCTTCAGGTGGAAACAAGAAGAAGTCTGGGAAGAAGGAGAAGAAGTAGAATTGACAGACCATCAACAGCTTAGACCAACAGGGCAGACCCCTCCAGCACTCCCCCAAATCACAGCTTAGGATAGAGGATGAATGTGAATTTTGTGATGAAAAAGCAGGAAATACAACGAATGTATGTCATCATCAGAGCTAGGAGTAGGGGCTCCTACTATTAGTCCTCATGATGAAAAATAATTGGAAACAAAACAAAACAAAAACCAAGTGCCCTGTTAATACTAACTAATATTTTATACTATCACTTGGGTAATTTAATGTGCAAGGATGTAAAATCTTTTAAACATGTCTTTGGATTTGGTTTGCTCCAGAATGGTCCAAGAAAGCCATGAGGCTTGTACTTGGCTTTGCCCAGTGTAAATAATTGTAACATGGATTTTTTTTTATTTATATACCTTAGATCATTTAAAAAAAAAGTTCCCCAGATTAGAACCCATGTTCCAGATTTTGATATTTAATTTTCCATTAGTGAATCTGACCCTGAGTAACCTTGAAATGGATTCCTAGTTACGAAGTTGGTAGGGAGTGCTTCAGTTCCTGTTTACCTATTATCCTAAATGAAATAAGTGTTTACACTGCATGAGCCTATGGGAATAAGGCTAAGATGCATTTTAAACATTTTTTTTTAAGTGTGACCAGTGATGGCCTGAAATATGAAACAAAAATCATGATGTCTGAGAGACAGGGAATGCATTCAAACTGCAGTGGAAAAGATCTAAGTGCAGAGCATGCCACTAGCATTATTGAGCTATACAAAACCTGTCCATATTGATTTAGAGGCCACTAAAGAGCAAATTCATCTCCTCAATTCTTTGCAGTAAATATTTATATGTACAGTTAATGTTTTCCTGGAACTAAAGTTAAGAAAGTCTAAGTCCCCTGCTGTGAGAACAAGGAGCTGCAGCTCCTTAAAGCAATGAAATAACTAAGTCTATACCAAGGAATGATATTATCAGAGAATAAACTCTGATCTATTTGTATGGAATAGAGACTGAATACTTCACATTTCTGCACATTGAACTGCATGCAAAATACTCACCTCGCATCTACCATAGGACAGCTAACTCCACCAGATCTAGGGAAGTCATCATTGCATGCATGTACAGCATGGTGTAAATACACTGTCAGATAAGTGAGTCTCAGTGCAGGCCAAGCAGTGTCTATCTGGGAGTGGGGTTCAGTAATAAGTGGCACAATGTGTTATAAAGAGTCATTGCTCTGGCCTAGAGCAGTGATAAGATTTGCACATTCCATGTCTATGCAGAGCAGCCAAGGAACAGCCTTTGTTCATTGGCCTTCAGAACTGGATACTCAGTAACTGACAGTTGATTTGATGAGACCAAGGGACCATACTCACAGATAAGGGAACCAAGAACTGGAGCTGAGCACATGCCACTCACTGCAAAGCCAGTGAGCCTGAGAGCTTCTCTGGAGATGCTCACAGGAAGGCCCAGGTCAGTCAGGTGACTAAGAGGTAGGATTCTGATACCGTGAAGGATACTGCCGGACCACACACTCATTCCAGCCCAGACTCTAACTGTACACAAGCAATTAGATGTGACTCAAAATCCACTGGGTTTAGTCAGAAATGTGGACAAGACTTTGCCTTGTTGTTAGTACCACTGGTATTGGGATTTTTACCACATTGATAGAATAGGATTGTCAGGAAGTAGGGTCTCTCCACTATGTACCCTTTGTAGCTATGTACTCTGCTCACTGTTGGTCCAGACACAGCAAAGAGAGAGCGTGCAATGTGCCCTTAGCATCAAGTCAGCTTGGCATTGAGTCCCCACAAGCACCTAGTCAGTGAGGAAGGCTGTATTGTACCCTTAAGCCCCTCTTCAGCTAGAGAAGGGGGGTGCCCTTTACACTGTGCTGGCTTCCCATATCAAAGTAAGTGGGACAGACCTGGGAAGGCAAGGACAAAGATACAGGGATAGCGATGCCAGGATTGTTTTAACTTCTAATGAATAACTCACCTGAGAAGATCCAGCCTTCTATGATCACTCAGGTTAAACTTTCTCCAAGCAGCCAGTGTGCTTGCCTGGCCTGACGCAGCCCAGCCTCCGGCAGTATTCACCAGAGCATTGTGCACTAACTGATGCCTCGTTAGCCAATTGCTTTCTCCTTGTGTCTAGAGAAACAGAACTTGTCTATGCGAAGAACTTGTCTGTGTATGATTTTTGTACTGATCCCAGTCACCCTCTGCGGTGGCTGCACTAGAAACAGTTTACACAGTTAGTAAGGCTTATACAAACTAATGTAGTTATTATGTGACCCTTCTAGAAGTACTGTAGATGAATTGTAGTGTTTATATTTCCTTTTAATCAGCAATCTGAGGTAGTGTAGAGAGTGTTTTGTACTAGTGGTGTGTTATTTTTATCTCAGTAAATAACTTGTGGACATCAGTATTTTCAATTTCTCTTTATCTTCTTTCTGTGTGATCTGTGCTCTAAGTGTATGTGAACTGAAACACACTTGTCCTTTCAATGTGTCTAATATTGAATTATACGTATATATTATATAAATGCTTATATCCTTCTTATATCCATATAGACCAATGTTCAATGTGCTACACGCAAGTTTTATACTCTAATATTTATATTGCTTTTTTTCTTTGGGAAAAAAATAATAAAATGGTTTCTTCTGAATTGATTGTAAAGTTGTTCCTGAGAGAGTCTATCTGCCTGCCTGCCTGCCTGCCTGTCTGCATGACTTTCTATGTGACTGCTGTATCTAGGCAGCAGACTTAGGTGACTAGAATGGGTATAGTAAATTATCATTCAACCTTCAGAAAGTGATACAGAGGCTCATGCTGCAGGGTTTATTCCCGTGTAATGTAGTAAAAACTGTGAATTATCCCTTGAGCACTGGTGCTTGGTCTCCTGGCCTCTGTGGCCCCTGGAAAAACATGGCTACGAGGGATGCAGACAGCTCCCTGAGGGGAATCCATGGAGTGAAGGGAGTAACAGCATTCTAAGTACTGCAAACTTAGGGCTAGTCTACACTGGCAACGTTAAAGTGCTGCCGTTTTAACATGGCTGTGTAATTGTGGCAGAGCGCTGGGAGAGAGCTGGGAACCCTGGGGTAGCGGCAGCAGGGCTCCGGCGGCTATTTAAAGGGCCCAGGGCAGTAGAGGCAGCGAGAGCCCCGGCCCTTTAAATAACCCCCCGGAGCCCCGCTGCCACTACCCCAGGGCTCCAGCAGCGAGGCTCTGGTGGCAATTTAAAGTGCCTGGGGCTCCAGCCGCCTGGGGAAACCAGGCCGCCCTGGTACGGCGCACCGGCTCTTGCTGGTATGCTGTACTGGGGCATACCGGCTTACTTTCACCTCTCAACAGGGCCCAGTGCTCCCCCACCAACCCCACAGTCATCCGTGACAGCTTCCATTGTTACCCCACCACCTCTACCACCAGCAGTGAAAAGGCCCAGTGCTATTCCACCAACCCTCTCCCACACTGACAGGGCACAGCATTCCTTCAGCCCCCTCCCCCGTCACTGACAGGGCTCAGCATTCCCCCAGTCCCCTCCCCAGTCACTGATATGGCCCAGCATTCCTCCACCACCCCTATCCACATCACTGACAGGAACCAACATCCCCCACTCCCCTCCCCCATTACTGACAGGGCACAGCACCCCAACACTCCAATCCCCAACAGTTACAGGGACCAGCCCTCCATCACCACCTCAACCTGTCAGTGACAAGGCTCCAGCACCCCCCTCAATCATCACTGACAGGCCCCAATGTTCTCCCACCACAACAACCCCATCAGTGACCGGGCCTAGCGCTCCCCATCACTGACAGGTTGCTGTTCTCCCCCTCTCCCATCACTGACAAAACCCAACTCTTCCCCTCCCCCAACACTGAGAGGGCTCAGCGCTCCCCTCCCCAGGTAATGAAAGACCCAGCAGCCAGCACTTACCTTCCTCCATCTCTGACAGGGGTCAGCACTCCCCCTCCCCCATTAGTCACAGGGCCCAGGCCTCCCCATCCTCATCAGTCACAGGGTGGTTTCCTCTCCCTCTCCCCCATCAGTGGCAAAGCCCAGCCCTCCCCCTCCTCCATCACTGATGGGGTGCTGTTCTCCCCTCATCACTGACAGAGCCCTACACTCCTGCTCCCCCAACATGGAGAGGGCTCAACACTCCCCTACTCTGTTAATGAAAGACCCAGTATTCACTTTCCTCCATCTCTGACAGGGATCAGCGCTCCCCATCCCCTATCACTAGCAGGGAGCTGTACTCCCTCCTCCCTATACCCATCCTTGAACACATCCTCTCCCCACCACCCCCATCACTGTCAGGGGCCTTTTCTCCTCCGTCCCTCAACAGTGACATGACAGGGCCCAGCCTAATCCCCTTCCTCATCTGTCATGGGGTACTTTTCTCTCCCCCTCCCACATCACCGAAAGGACCCAGCCCTCCCCTCCATTTCCTCTCAGTCACAGAGTGATTTTCTCTCCCCCACCCCCATCACTGACAGGACCCAGCCCTCCCCGTCCCCTGTTAATGAAAGGCCCATGCTCGCCTTTCCCCATCTCTGACAGGTCCCAGTGCTCTCCCTCCCCTGTCACTGGCAGGGTGCTTGCCTCTCCCCTTCCTCCATCACTAACAGGGGTCTCTTCTCCCCCCTCCAATCACAGCGGGGCCCAGCACTCCCCATCCCCCATCAATCACAGGACCCACTGATCCCCCCTCCCAGTCACTGACAGTGCTATTCTCTTCCCCCCCATCAGTTGCAGGGCCAGCACTCCCCCTCCGCCCCCTTCCTTTAGCTGGGGGACTCCGCCTGGAACGCGCCCTTCGGAGAGGTAGATTTCTGCGTGCCCAGGTTCACCTCTTCCCCGCCTCTGTCCCTAAGGCGCAGGGGCCTATACATCAGGCGGGGGTGGGGTGGGGGGAACGACCCGTGCATCAGGAACCCTCGCGGAGTGAACCGGTCATTTGGGTGCAAGGAAAGAGTCCCACGGCCCTGCCCTTGTGCCTCCGCTGTGCTCGGGCAGGCTGAACGCCCGGGAGCACGTACATTGGAGCGGTTTCCTGCTGCCTGCCGGGGCTGCTTGTGAGGGGAGGGGGTGCCCAGGGCCCGGGTTAGGCAGCAGCGCTCAGAGGCAGCCAACGAGGAGAGCGGAGTGGCTTGCTGCAGATGTGAGCTGCGAAGCCGAGGCTGGGGAGGGGAACCTGAGCCTCAAAGCTCTGGCTGCTCAGTGGCGCCAGCCTGAAGCAAAGAGGCGAGTGAGTGTGTCTGGGCTGCAGGGACGGATGGACTCGGTCGATAACTCATGGCTGAGCTAGAGCAGAATTAATGTGAGAGGCGAGTCTGCGGAGTCTGAGCCGTGGCAATGAGCTGGTGCCAGTCTAACGGGGGCAGTAACCATTAAAAAGGGCGCCCGTCCCCAGAAGACCCCTCCCTGCCACAGATAAACGGGGGGGGGGGGGAGGGGGAGGCTGGATTCAAGCTGAAAGACCCAGATCCTCAAAAGTATGTGGGCACCTAATTCCCATTTATTTCATTGTCCTGTAAGAGCCTAAGTACTTGAGAGGCTGTGGACCAAAGCCCCCCAGGTGCCTGGATCTACCCTCAAAGGCACCGTAGGTGAAATAAAGGTAACACGAGGGACACAGGACCCCGCTCCCACACCTGTGCCCCCAAGGCACTGACTGTAATAGTGTCTAACTTCAGAACACACCAGGGACATTTCACAAGCGATCAGGGCCGGCATTAGACCCCCCCCCTTCCCCGGCAGAAACTAAGACGTGCCCCCGCCTCCCCCGCCTTGTACATTTCTGAAGCCCCGAGCGCAGTCGCGCCCCTGGGGCGTGGGGCCCCGGCCAATTGCCCCCCCCCCCAGCTCATAAGTCCTCTGAGAACGTCTGGGTGGGATGGGCTGTTAGCACCCCTGGGTGGCTGACACCTTTCACAGCCTATCCCCTAGCCGGAGGGAGGGGGGGGGGCTCCCAGAATTAGGGCCTGGTCTGGCCACGGGGGCGAATCTCTGACTGACTAGCTGTGGGGAGAAAGGAAGCCCCCGAGGAATGTCAGGCTCTTTCTCTTCTGCCATCTCAAGTGCACCGTCTTGCCCCGGCTGGCAGCACCTTTCCTGTGCCTGCCCCTCTGCTCTCAGGAATTCTGGTTTGTACTCAGCGCGCTGGGCTTCTTGGGCACTGGGCTGGTGGAGGTGGCCGACAGTGACGGTCATTGCAGGTATCGTGTCGTGGCTGCCCTGGCTCTGCCCAGCCACAGCAGGAATGGTGTAAGCTGTTGCGAAATGCAGATAATGCTACAACTAGACAGGAAGGAGAGGCTCGGTTTGATCACGCTGATTTCTTTCCTTAGCTGTTTATACGGGTCGCCCATCCCCACTTCTCTCCTCCGCTGCGCCTGTATAGCTTCTCTGCTCTAGGGCCCTGCTCTCTCGCTCTGCTTTGGCCTCAGATTTGCGATTGCTTCATAACGAGCTCTAAATTGCACTGACTCAGGGACATTGGCTTCTCCCAGCTAAAGGTCAAGGGAGCTGATTGTGGACAGCCAGAGAACCATCTCACGCACGCTGCAATTTTATTGTCAGAGCTCACCGCATTACCCCCCCCCCCCCACACACACACACACACACTTCAACAGAGTCCAGCGAGGATCTACTGGCCTGTCACGTGTCTGTGGGGCAGCGGGCAGTCTGGCGTGGGGACTCAACAGGCTGGTGTCTGGAGCTGGGGACTTTTCTCCCCGCTGAATTCCGTCCGGGGCTGGGCGAGGCCTTTTGCCGCCATCTGGTCTCCCCGGTGCTGTGATACTGGCCCCGCAGCCCCTTCCCCTTTCAGGCTCGCACTGGGCTCGCTGAGGCAGCCTGCCCCTTGTGCGGCTCCCCAGGGGCTGGGCAGTAAATGGAACGTCGATACGTGTTCGCTCCATTAACCGGCCTTGAATGCGCAGCTCGGCTCTACTCCCTTTAAGTGCCGTTTAAAAATCTCCTGCCGTTTAATCTGCATAATTTCCTATCGATCCCGGCAGTGCTGCGCTGTCTAATGACATCTTATTTAATTGTGCAGGATCTCAGCCTTCCCGCAGCCGGAGTCAGCCGCGCGTCAGGAACAAGACACATTATGCTACACAGACATCATCACATCTTACACTTGCACAACCCCTGTCGCTCTCCAAATCTTGGCACACTGTAGAGACCCCTGAACTGCAGCCGGGTCTGGCTTGGCAGGCACGGGATTGTTGGCCCGCCCAGGACAAGCAGGCAGGCCTGCTATTTTAGGATCGGGGCTCTGGGGGTCTGTGATACCCAGGAACAGCAGCCAGACTTTATGGGTGTAGAACATCGTCAACGAGCCATCCAGTAACCTGCCTGGACCGATGGCACATATCGGGTAGATGTCTGATCTCTGGGGTGGAGGATTGGGGCGCTACACACACCTGCTGCTGAGAGCTGTAAGCCATCTCGTCTGGCAACTGCCGCTAGGATCATGCAACCCTTCAAACTATATTTTAGGGCCACCGCTTTTGCCTTCCCCGCTATTGTTGTCTGACCCCTCACACTCCGCTCCTCTTGGTCTAGTGCCTTTAGCAGCCCAAGTAAAACAGGGCTCTGCGCCTTCTGCCTAAGGGCCAGGGAAGGAAAAACATCGTGTGACTCTGAGAAGGTTATTGCCGGATAATGGCCATGACCACAAAGGCAGCAAAAGGAAAACACATCACCCCTCTTTGGCTGCGGCTGAGACAAGGCGGGAGGGAATGTAGGACACTAAGCAGATGTGGCGGGGTTGGAAGAGGAAGCAGGACAGAGGGATTCTCAGTAACTGGTTAACAGGAAAAACATGAGGACGAGTGAGCGCAGGCTGCTGCATCCCTTGTCTCCAGGCAGAGGAGAAGGTGCTGCAGAGAGGCTGAGCTCATGGTTTAATCAGGTAGTGCGGAAGCGGAGACGGGAAGTGTTAGAAAAACAGTCAGAAATATCACCCTGCCTTGGAGCTTCCAGGGGCGAGGTGACCTCAATCGGGAAGCTGCGGTTTGCCGGCGTTGCTATTCCGAGGTGTCTCATAGATACACACCTTCAGATTTCCGCACATTCCGAGTGAGAAAACCCAGGCCTCAGCAACGGGGGCACATGCCTGATTGCTCCCTGCGATCACAGCTGGGCCCGTGGGTGACAGCTCAGCTCAGTACCCTGGCGCCTCTCCTTTGCCAGAGGGAAACCGGACTATGCGTGGGAGGCGGTTCTACCGCTCAAAGAGTTATTTCGGCCCCATTAAAAGGCTGCTGGCATGAGGCCGGGAGAAGCATAAATTGTGTGCACCCCAGAGAACTCCGAGTAATACATATTTCGTGTGCGATGGGCTGTGGCTGCCAGGCCGAGCTATGTGTGACTGGGAGCGGAGCTGGAAGCCCTCCAGCGAGTATTTCTGGAACCTTTGTTCCGAGCCCAGACTGTCTCCGTGAGAGGGGCTGTTTGTGGCGAAAAGATTTCTCTTCACTTCTCGCTTTTAAACCATCGTTGTCATAGCAACAAAATCTTCCATTCTCCAGTGCCAATGACTGCTTAGAAAAACTGGGCATCTCTGAGGCAGAGCGAACGCTAGAATGGGGCTGTCTCTGTTGGTTGGACCTTATGTTTTTGTGTCAGTGTGCGCGTGCAGGGCAGGGATCGCAGGAGAGCAGAACCGAGCTGGAGCCTTGGGGACATGCGGGCACTAGGTCCATAGGGCGACGCTTGTTCCTGGGATTCCTGCGGAGAGAACATTTCAGCAGCTGGCTGCAGACTTAAGGCGCAGGCCAGGCTCTGTGGAGGCGCTGCAGAAAAGGGAGATTCTGATAAAAACGCTTCGGCTGTGACAGGAAAAGCAAACGGGTGAGGGAAATATCAAGGTTCCATTCGCGCTCGGCACTTGGGTTTGAGACATGAGGCTCCGGATCAGGGCCTTCCCTGCATCTCACGTGGGGAGCTGCGAGGGCAGCTGCCATGAATTAACCACGGAGATGCCGCAATCCCTGAAGGCAGCAACGGCCTCTGTCTCCATGCAGAAAAGGGGGGATGGGCGGAGCACATCCAGTCTGAATGGCTCTCTCTGCCTGCAGGAGGCGGGGGCCCATGCACAGAACAAGAGAGACGGGGGGTGCCAGTGGCAACGGGGGAGGGGAGCGCAGAGAGGATGCTGTTACATTTCTCCTTGAAAAGAAAAACGGGGCGCGCGTCCATACTTTCCTGATGGGATCATCCCGCAGCCTCTACCATGGGAGCCAGCAAACTCGTGACAGCCCGCGGCTAAACTCACCCACCAGCTGCTGAAAAACGGGCCATTTCCACGGCGGGTCAGTGCAATTTAGATCAAAGATGCTTTTGTCTGCCAGGACCCGAGCACTCCCAGTCCCTACCCACCCGGAGCTGCTGAATGAAAGGGGAATTCCCTTAAGATCTATCAGCCAGGCCGCGCGGGGGCCCTTGAGCCCAGATGAGGAGAAGGGTTCTGTCCATTCTCGGGAAAAACAAATGGTGTCATCCCTTATACCCAATAGCTCAGTGGCTAGCGCGCTAACCAGCAGGCCAAGGCGTATCTAGGAATCGGTGTTCTCCCAAGCTCTCCCGAGGAAGCTGTTCAACTTTGTATATAATACTTCAGTGTTCATTGGGTCGGAGAGAGCGCACAAACGGAATCCAGGGCATAACCCAGTGGCCAGGACACTCCCCTGGGACCCAAGTCCCTGCCAAGGAGTATTTAAGTATTTTTATCAAGTACCTTCAACAACAGAGATAGAGAAGAAGTGGGTTTTTTACCCACGAAAGGTTATGCCCAAATAAATGTTGGTCTTTAAGGTGCCACCGGACTCTTGTTTTTGTGAATACAGACTAACAGGCTACTCCTCTGAGAGATAGAGAAAGCTCTGCCCCAGCATACCCCTTAGGTCGGTGGTTAGTGAATTCTTGTGGGAGGCCTGGGGTTAAGTCCCTACTCTACGTTAGACCCAGGGCATTGGAATCTGGGTGAGAGCTCCAACTACTGGATTATTGGGTACAATGGGGGTAGGGTCTCTGCCACTTTTGTGCGCCTCATCTGGTAGGTGCCCTGAGAACCCGAGTGGATTGGGCCTCGCAGGGGAGGCAGGCAGCGGAATTGTTTGAGGAGCCCACCAGGACCTAGGTATGAGCTAGGCACCGGCTGTCAGGAGGGAGGTGGCTCTGGGCATACCCACCAAGAGTAATTTAGGCACCCTGGGGAGTTTACAAGTGCAAACCGAGGCACCTAGAGGATTTAGGCACCTAAATAAAAAATAAATTAATGGAAATATCCTATCTCCTAGAATTGGCAAGGACCTTGAAAGATCATTGAATCCAGCCCCGGGCCTTCAGTAGCAGGACCAAGTACTGATTTTGCCCCAGATCCCTAAGTGGCCCCCTCAAGGATTAAACTCACAACCCTGGGTTTAGCAGGCCAATGCTCAAACCACTGAGCTATCCTGCCCCGCAACGTTAGGCAGCAGCTGAGCAGGGGGCTGATGATCTAAAAATTGGATTCAGGCACCTAAAGTGGCAATTAGACCTGTAAATCCCCTTGCAAGTATAGCCCTCATCTCTGCCTAAAGGAGCTGCAGACGGGGAGAACGGTTAAAGCCCGGAAACTGTGACAACAGCTGGCACAATCCCAATCCTGGCGCTGCTGGCGGACCGGGAAGGGAGGATGGCGCCAGGAGAGAGGCCTGGCCCTCTACCAGGGGTGCTCGCCAGGAGTCCCCGTTCTGTGTGTGTCCGACGTCAGGAAATCCCGGCTCCTCCACCGACTCCCAGGGGCTTGGATGAATCACTGCGGCAGGAGTGCCTGTAAATCGCCCCCTCCCCTGCCCGCCCCGCTGGAAGGGGTTGGCATCTGGACAGTTATGGGGCTGTGGGGCGGGGGCTATACAGCGCCTCCTGGGGCACGTGAGAGGCACAAACCAAAGCACTCCGCGGGGCAGAGTGGAGCCACCGCAGCACAGCCTAGGTCCCTCTGGGCGAGGCCGGGCCATGCCAGCCGGCCGGCGCCGAGTGGCTGCTCCGAAGCCGCCCACAGACTCGCTCTGTGCCTGGAAGCAGCGTGACTCAGGCGCACCAGGGGTGTGAATGGCAGGAACAGAGCGACCGACCCACCGCCTGCTACGCCCTACAGCGCCCTGTGCCGGAGCCCAGGCCTGCTGAGCGGGGCGCTGCGGGAGGATGCGGGTAGAGCCGCCCTCCACCCCGCATGCTCCAACTGGGGCTCGGCTCGGCTCGGCTCCTCCCGCCCAGCCCCCTTCCCCGCTGGTGCAAGGGTTGGTTTAGTTCTTAAAGCTTCTGTGAGCACCGCTGCAATGAGAGCGGGTAGAAGGGAAGCCCAGAGACTGTGACCTGGGGAGCAAGGGGGTCACACCGGGAGTCCGCGCGGGTCTGCAGTATTTGTGTGCTAGCTGAAAGGGAAAGCGGAGAAGAGACTCCAGGAGCAGCCGAGACACCACCCCGCCCGCCAGCGATCAGGCTTGCTACTCTCGAAGTCATGGAGATGGGCCAATTCTCCACCTCCCCCCAGCACACGGGTGCGCACACCACACCCCGACACTGCACGGCTGCACCCCAGCTCATACTCCTCCCCCCCCAGACATCGCCCCCAGAGATGTACGCTGCTATCTGTTCACACGGCCACACACATCCAGCCCATCTAGCAGGCTCAGGCACGCCCCCTCCCCATATACACACTGAGACAGTTTCATCCCCACCCTCGCAGGAACACACGTGCTCCTCCCTCCACTTAGACGCTCTGCACTGACATCAGGGCACTTCTCCCACTGCCCCTCCCCCCGCACGCACCTGCGCTGAATTGTGCATACACAATCACCGATGCAAATCTCGGCCCGGGGCGGGGGGGCGATACTCGCTGCTGGTAGGGGGATGTCGGGATGCCCCGGTGCTGGGTTACGGGCATCGCTGCCAGGCACAAAGCCCGGCCTGTTTTCTTAACCGCACAGTAGGGTCAGAGGCGGGTAGGGGGATCAGAGCCGGGTGATTTGTTCTGCGGGGCTACCAGGTTAATCGGCTCCAGACTGCCCGGGGAACCGTGGAAAGTCCCTGGGGCTGCGGCGGGTCAGACTGGGGGCGGCGGGGACACTGGAGACAAACTCTGGAAAATTTTTGCTGTGCTCCTGTCCCGGCTCTGTGCTGCCCCGCCCCCTCCCGGGGACCCTGGCTTGGCGGGACGGAGCCAGCTGGAGTGAATTAGGAGGGCAGGTTCAAAACGATCGCTGCTGCGCACATGGGGGGGGGGGTGTGATTAAACGTTTCCGCTGCTAATGAGAAACAGTGGTGTGGGGAATCAAAGGGCCTGGACCCGCCGGACTCATGTCTCCCAGGCTCTAAGGGGGGGCACCTTGGCGAGGCTGCAGGGAGCCGGTCTGCCCAAGGGCAGCTGTGCCCGCCCGCGCACGCAGCTTCAGTTCAGCCGGGCTGAGGCAGTGACTCAGGAGCTTTTCAGGTTCCCAGCTCAGCGCTCTGCCGAGAGGCGATGAAAAGCGAAGCGATCTGCTCCGTGGCTGGGGGAGGAGGAGGCAGCAGCTCCCTCCCACACTGGCCAGTCTGCCTGCTGGGATCTGCACCAGAGCGGCCAGAGCCAGGGGCTCCAGGCTTCATGGCTTACAAACCCTTTCCCTTCCCGCCTCTTGCGCTCTCTGAGCAAAGTAGTAATAACAACCACCACATAGATGGTTTCCATCTTCAGCACCCCCCTGTCTCTGACTGACCCGGGATGGGGAGTTGGAGCCGGTGCAAACGATGCAGGGAGATGCAACAAGGTCGCCTGCTCCTGTAAGGCTTGGCACCCTCCTTCCAATGGGGCTGGGCTCTCGGGGGCCAGGAACATGAAGGCGGATCCTAGGGAGCTGGGGATCCCAGAATTGTAGCTTATGTGCGTGTGACCATGAGCATCGGGCCCTGTTTCTCCCATGTCCCCTCCCCTCCGAGGGACCTCCAGCATTCCCCTGGCCCAAGGTACTGGCCCTCACTGGTGCCCTTCATTGCCCACGAGTCAGCAGTATCTCCCTCCCTCCTCCTCCTCCTATTTCCCTATTTAGTGAGGTAAAACTAATCTCAGCTTCCCCCGAAATCGGGTTGGGCCCTAGGCCTTCTCCTGTGGCTCTGAGAGTCAGCAAATCTGATGAGCCTGACTCCATACAGCAAAAGTCAAGTGCCTGTAGAGAATTCACTCCCTAAATAAACCTGCTGGCTGGAGTGTCTGGGGCTGCCACTGGAATGTGCATTTGGGTCCAGTTGTTTGATTGGAAAGGAGCCAGAAGCAGGTACTGGCCTGGATCGGGATGGATTTTGCCCTGGTAGCTTCAGGTGTTAAAGTAACCTCTGGGTGATATTTTACTCCTGAGGGCATTCTGTGCCAAAAAAATAAAAATTCTGCACCAAAAATTTAAAAATGCTGTACACAATATTTTAAAATTCTGCAAATGTTATTTGGTCAAGGCTGCACCCAACCCTAACAAATCGCAAGAACAGGCCCTGCCCCAGAAACACACCAGGGCCCTGCCCCTCTGTGCCAGGTGCACCAGGTGTGGGCAGGCAGGCTCAGCAAGTGTGCGGGGATCCAGGTGTGTGGGGGATCTGGATGCACAGGGGGTTCTGGGTGCAATAGTAATGGGACTGTGCAGGGGGGTCCAGGTGAATGTGGTTGGGGCTCAGCGCAGGGGAGGGTGTCTGGCTGTGGGATAGAACTTGGCAGCGGGGTCTGGGTGTGGGGGATTCAGTGGGTGGTTCCAGATGCTGGAGGAGTGGAGCTCAGTGGGGTGGGGATCCATGTGCAGCGCTGATTGGGGCTTGGTAGGATAGGGATCCGGGTGCGGGTGGCTTGTCAGGGTGGTCCAGAGGCAGGGGGAGTAGGGCTTGTCGGGGGGGGGGGGGAGTTCTGGGTGGGGGGCTGAGGCTTGGTGGGAGGGTCTGGGCCTGAGGGGGTCTGGATGCACGGGGGTTGGGCAGATAGGGGAGCAACTCCCTGTACAGCTGGGGATCAATGGGTGCAGGAAGCGCAGCAAGTGAAGAGAGTTTGCAGAGCTTCCTACAGCCAGGGGAAACATCTGGGGGTGGGCCCTGGATGCTGTGTAGGGGAAGAAGAAGTCCTCTCCAGCCCAGCCGGGACTAGCATCTGAGCCTGGCACAGGGTAGGAGCCACCAGCTGGGTCTTCTCCAGTCCTGCCCCCTACCCCACAGTGATTTACCTCTCTGCAGGTTGCCTTGAGCACCTGAAACATACTACTGGGGAGGGTCATATAATCGCTCTTGTGGCTTCCCTTTGCTTCCCTGTCAGAAAGTCGTTTTTCTGCAGGGAAGCAAAGAAATCTGTGGGAGAAATAAATTCTGTGCATGCAAAGTGGTGCAGAATTCCTCCAGGAGTAATAGTTAAGGATTTTCATTTCCACTCTGAGCACTCCAGGGCCCAGGTTTCACATGCTGGGGTGATGTGGGATGTGCCTATATCTGATGTTTGTTGGGGCGGGGGATTCTGGGCAGCGAGGTGTGTGCAGGGTGTTTTGGAGAGCTGAGTGCATGTCCTAGTGAATGGCAGACATGTGCCTAGAGGGGTGAATGGTCTGCACTGGGCAGGGTTGTGGGTATAGGAAAGGTGCGTGGGACATGCAGTGTGCACAGGGGAATGGGAAATGTGAACCTGGAGTGTGTTGGGTAGAGGTTTTTTGTATCATGGTGCTGTGTTGGTTGGGGAGTAAATGGGAGAAGGGGAGTGTGTGTGTGCGCACGTGACTGTCCCCAAATATGGCAAATATAGTACCCATCTTTAAAAAAGGGAAGACGGAGAACCTGGGGAACTATAGGCCTCACCTCAGTCCCTGGAAAAATCGTGGAGCAGGTCCTCAAGGAAACCATTTTGAAGCACTTGGAGGAGAGGAAGGTGATCAGGAACAGTCAACATGGATTCATCAAGGGCAAGTCATGCCTGACCAACCTGATTGCTTTCTATGATGAGATAACTGGCTCTGTGGATATGGGGAAAGCAGTGGATGTGATATATCTAGACTTTAGCAAAGCTTTTGATATGGTCTCCCACAGTATTCTTGCCAGCAAGGTAAAGAAGTATGAGCTGGATGAATGGACTATAAGGTGGATAGAAAGCTGGCTAGATCATCGGGCTCAATGGATAGTGATGAATGGCTGCATGTCTAGTTCGCAGCCAGTATCAAGCGGAGTGCCCCAAAGGTTGGTCCTGGGGCCGGTTTTGTTCAATAACTTCATTAATGATCTGGAGGGTGGCGTGGATTGCACCCTCAGCAAGTTTGCAGATGACACTTATCTGGGGGGAGAGATAGATATGCTGGAGGGTAGGGATAGAATCCAGAGTGACCTAGACAAATTGGAGGATTGGGCCAAAAGAAATCTGATGAGGTTCAACAAGGACAAGTGAAGAGTCCTGCACATAGGATGGAAGAATCCCATGCACCGCTACGGGCTAGGGACCGACTGGCTAAGCAGCAGTTCTGCAGGAAAGGACCTGGGGATTACAGTGGATGAGAAGCTGGATATGAGTCAGCAGTATGCCCTTGTTGCCAAGAAGGCTAATGGCATTTTGGGCTGTATAAGTTGGAGCATTGCCAGCAGATCGAGGGAAGTGATTATTCCCCTCTATTCAGCACTGGTGAGGCCATATCTGGAGTATTGCATCCAGTTTTGGGCCCCCCCACTACAGAAAGGATGTGGACAAACTGGAGAGAGTCTAGCGGAGGGCAACGAAAATTATCAGGGGGCTGGGGCACATGACTTATGAGGAGAGGCTGAGGGAACTGGGATTGTTTAGTCTGCAGAAGAGAAGAATGAGGGGGGATATGATAGCAGCCTTCAACTACCTGAAGGGGGGTTCCAAAGAGGATGGAGCTAGGCTGTTCTCAGTAGTGGCAGATGACAAAACAAGGAGCAATGGTCTCAAGTTGCATTGGGGAAGGCCTAGGTTGGATATTAGGAAACACTATTTCACTAGGAGGGTGGTGAAGCACTGGAATGGATTACTTAGGAAAGTGGTGGAATCTCCATCCTTAGAGGTTTTTAAGGCCCGGCTTGACAAAACCCTGGCTGGGATGATTTAGTTGGTGTTGGTCCTGCTTTGAGCAGGGGGACAGACTAGATGACCTCCTGAGGCCTCTTCCAACCCTAATCTTCTATGATTCTATGTCTCCCTCCCCAACCATGGGGAGTAGGAACAAAGAGGCTGTCTCTGGCGGCAAGGCCAGTAGCTGGCCAGTGTGTGGATGTGGGTCAGGTTTCAGGAAACCATGAAATCTCCCTCTGCTCTCAGCCTGAGCTCTGCGTTACGGCTTCATGGCGGGCAGAGGGGAAGTGGGATGGGGGCCTCCAGGGAGGAGAGCTCTCCTTGGCTCACCAGGCACCCAAACGCCTATCAGTCATTTAAGAGACCTGCGGGTACGATGTGAGAGCTGGCCCTAAAGTGGGGGGACCTTTGCATCCCCAGTAGGGTGACCAGATGTCCCGATTTTATAGGGACAGTCCCAATTTTGGGGTCTTTTTCTTATATAGGCTCCCATTACCCCCCATCACCTGTCCCGATTTTTCACATTTGCTGTCTGGTCACCCTAATCCTGAGCCTAGCTCCTCTGCACTCCCCTGCCCTTTCTCCTCCTCGGGGTGCTCCCTCCCCCTGCTGCTTCCATCCGAAGTGGGAGGGGAGCACAGCAAGCAGGGGTGTGTCTCAATTTAAGAGCGCCACGCTTCTCCCACTTCGCTCAGCTGCTGCCGCCAGAAGGGCAACCCCGCAGAGTTCCAAGCCCAGCAGGGGTAGTGCAGGCAGCTCTCTCTTCTGGCCAAGCAATTGGCAGCCCCTGAGCTTGGGGGCAATGGAGCGGGGGGTGTCCAGCAGGGCCAGCTCTGGCTTTTTTGCCGCCCCAGGCAAAAAAGCCTCTCGCCACCCCCCGCCCCCGGCGGGGAGCGCGGCAGGGGATGGCGCCGAGCCTGGCCACGGCCCCGCTCTCCCCGGCCAGCCAGAGCGCCGGGAGGAGGGCAGCGAGCCCGGCCGTGGGCCCGCTCTCCCCAGGCCGCCGGAGCACCAGGGGGAGGGTGGCCCCGCTCTCCTTGGCCGGCTGTAGCGCCGGGGGAGGGCGGCGACCCCGCTGCGGCTCCACTCTCCCTGGCGGCCAGAGCGCCGCAGGGAGGGCGACGAGCCCAGTCGCGATCCCGCTCTCGGGCCGGAGTGCCACCGGCGCCCCAACAGCCTCAGTATGTTTAAAAAAACAACAAAAAACCCAACCCTGAGCGCCGCCCCCCTCCAGGTGCTGCCCCAAGCACATGCTTGGTAGGCTGGTGCCTGGAGCCAGCCCTGGTGTCCAGAGGTCCCTGATGGGGGTGGGGGGGGGGGCTGGGGAAGCGGTGCCCCTAGGCCGGGGGTTCTCAACCTTTTCTGAATCAGGCCCCATCTTCTTACTTTTTTTTAACTTGGATCCACCACCACCCCCTTACAATAGCCAGAAGCACACTGCCTGGCACATGGGATGGCATCAAGGCTGAAATCCCCCCACCCATGAGGGGCAGGTGTGTATAGAGGTACCTTCAAGGTAGAGATGCAGATTAGGGGGCCCCTCAAGACAGAAGTGGGGGTGCAGGTGCATGTGGGCAGCTTGTGGGGGTGCAGGACAAACTCTTGTTTTGTAACCGAGTAGATGTTGAGTTGGCAGCAGGGTCTGGATTCCCCCCCCCCATCTTAAATCCCTAGTATGGGGTGCTGGTGGGGGGTCCCAAATCCCTGAGCCCTAGAACCAGCCCCAGCTCAGACACCCCTGGAGGCCCTGGGGAGGGGGGGCTGGCACCTCTGAGGCTCTCCTTGCCCAGCCTCAAACCCTACCTCAGGTATAAGCCCCAGCCCCCGCCTGGCCCCACTACCCAAGCCCATCCCCTGGTGTAGCTGGGCACCTGCAGTCCTTCAGGTTGTGCAGGAGCCGCTGCTGCTCAGCAGGCTGGCCCATGTGACTGGAGGTGGAACTGCACCTGGACAAAGCGCAAGGCCAGTGCAAGCAGGGCTGAGTGCAGGCAATGGCACTTGGCACAGAGCAAGGGCAGCAAGTGGGTCTAGTGCAGCGGGGAGACCATTCCCAACCCAAATGGATCCCCATCCTCCTCCAACACTGCCCCCACTGAGCCATGACTGAGTGGTGTTGTAACACCGAGCACCGTGTCACAATGCCATTCACTCAGATTTGCTCTGGTTGCTCCTCCATCATGGGGTGCCTGAGCCAAATTTGAGTGAGGGGCATTAATTACTGATTTATTGGAAGACTCCCCATGACCCCTAGAAACTTTGATGCACTCCCTGGTTGAGAACCTCTGCCCTAGGGGTGATCCTCTACCTTTGCTGCTCTGTGCCCATCTGTCTCTAGGCCAGCACCAAAAGCCTGTAAATAAGCAGAACCCATCACTGCAGGAGCTGCCTCAGCTCCAAAAGGCTGCCTCTGTGCAGAAGAAAGTTCCAGCAGTCACGAGTGCTCCTATTCACCCATCTCATAATTCGAGGAACAAGGAGATGTCCAATTACATTAAAGAGGCAACAAGTTTAAAATATAAGACTTTAAAAAGCCGCAGTGAATTATCCCGTGGAACTCACTGCCACAGGATTCAGTTGAAACAGTGTTACTGGATTCACAAGGCTTAAAATATTTGGAAGATGCACGAATCACAGGGTGAAATCAATGGTCTGTGTTATGCAGGAGGTCAGATTAAATTATCATAGTAATTATCCCTTCTGGCTTTAACCTCTATAAATTTTTATTTCAGCAAAGTCAGATCCTGCAGCGTGAGCTTCTTCACAGCAGTGCCCTGACTACAACACTGTCATGAGAAGGTATCTAAAATGCAGCACATTTCTCCCTGTAATAATTAATTCAGCTTGTCCAGCCCTTAAGATATTTTAAATGAATTTAGTGCTGGTAAAAGGGGTTAGCTTCATAGAGTCCACGGCCAGAAGGGCCCATTGTGATCATCTAGTCTGACCTCCTGGCCAGGAACTTCCTCAAAATAATCCCTAGAGCAGATCTTTTAGAAAAACACCCAATCTTGATTTTAAAATTGTCAGTGATGGACAATCCTCCCCCAGCCTTGATAAATTGTTCCAGTGGTTAATTACTCTCACAGTTAAAAATTTACTCCTTATTTCCAGTCTGAAGTTGTCTAGCTTCAACTTCCAGCCATTGGATCATGTTAGATCTTTCTCAGCTAGACTGAAGAGCACATTATCAAATATTTGTATGTTCCATGTAGGTACCTATGGACTGAAATCAAGTCATCCCTTTACCTTCTGTCTGTTTAACTAAATAGACTGAGCTTTTTGAGTCTATCACTATAATCTTTTACTCATTCTCATGGCTCTTCTCTGAACCATCTCCAATTTATTATAGCATCCTTCTTGAATTGTAGACACTAAAACTGGACACAGTATTCCAGCAGTGTTTGCAACAGTGCCAAATACAGAGGCAAAATAACTTCTTTACTCCTACCCGAGATTCTCTTGTTTATGCATCCAAGGATCACATTAGCCCTTTTGGCCACAGCATCACACTAGGAGCTCATGTTTAGCTGATTATCCACCAGGAACCCCAAGCCCTTTTTCAGAGTCACTGCTTCCCAGAATAGAGTCCCCATCCTGTAAGTTTGGCTTACATTCTTTGTTCCTAGATGTATACATTTAGCCATGTTAAAATGCATAGTGTTTGCCTGCACCCATTTTACTAAGCAATCCAGATTGCTCTGTATCAGTGGCCTGCTTTCTTCATTATTTACCCACTCCTCCCCAATTTTTGTGTAATCTGTAACTTTATCAGTGAAAATTTGATGTTTTCTTCCAGGTCATTGATAAAAACGTTAAATAGAATAGGGGCAAGAACCAATTCCTGCAGCACCCCACTAGAAACACACCAGTTTGATGATGATTTCCTATTTACAGTTAAATTTTGTGACCTATCAGTTAGACATCATTTAATCCATTCAATATGTGCCATGTTACTTTTATATCATACTAGTTTTTAAATCAAAATGTCATGCCATTCAAAGTCAAACTCCTTACAGAAGTCTAAGTATCTTATATCAACACTATTATCTTTATCAACCAAATTTGTAATCTCATAAAAATATCAAATTATTTGGACAGGATCTGTGTTCCATAATACCATGTTGATTGGCATTCACTATATTTGGAGTGCTGCCTGCAGTGACTCAAGAGTGTGAGTGCCAACCTCAGGGCAGACTATTAGGAAGCAGGGCACAAACCCCAAATTGGTTGTGAATTCTATACTTAGATTTCACCAATGAACTGTCAAGTGTAAACTCCTCAGGCACTGTAACAGACTTACCATGGAATCACAGACAGTCCCCTTGGGTACCCTGATCTATCTTGCCACCCAAGTTGTTACCCGGGGTCTTTCAACCCAAAGCTCTTGGTAACTTTATTCTGTGAGAGGAGGTGTCAGGAAATAAATCACGGGAGACATGGCCGTCCAACCGATAGATGGCTGGCACAAACAGGATAACACAAGAGTGCTATCACTTAAAGCTAAACTTTACTAGTCTCAAGCACTTACACACGTCCGCAATAAGATTAGTAAAACACCCCTAACCCTTGATAATTACCAAAGTTGAGTGTGGCTTGGCTTTTGAGTGACACAGCGGCAGGCTTCTGGTGGCCAAATCTTCCATCTGCCGGTGGGGACTGCAAGAGGCATCCAGAGGGAGAGTCCAAAAGAGTCCCCAAAAGAGTCCAACTATTTCAAGCTTTTTCCCCTTATTTATACACTAGTAATAGAATGACATGTCCCTTAAAGAAACCTTGTTAAGTATGCATTTTCAAGCAAGGGGTTCCTTCTGATTATTGATTAACCAGGTGTGGGTTTTTCCAGAGTCTGCAGCTCTGAGACCCCAATAGACATTCCTGCTCTTTTAAAATGCATGTATCAGCAACTTCAACACAATTCTTATCAGGAAGGACGTGGGGTCAAGCTGCCCCTTCCGTGGCACCCCAAAACCCCCTCCCCTCCTGCCTTGGTCAAGCTGAGTTTGCTGAATGGCCAATTTACAGCTTGCTGACTAGGTTGCTTTTTAACAATAAGCCATAGTGGTTTTAGGCACTTTACTGGTTTGCCAAAGTCTCCCTGTACAAAGTGAGCTTACCTTTATGATAGTGGGTCCCTTACATCAAGTATCACAATATTCAGGTTACTCCCAGTCCCAAAGGAACAGTCACTTATCCCCAGGTTACTTGCACCTTAGATCTCACACCAAAGACAGCACTTGTTGCCATTCCTGTAAAAATCTATATAAAGATTTATTAAATAGGAAAAAGAAACCAGAGAGTTATTTATATGGTTAAAGCAGGTAAACAAATATACACAAATGAGTTACAATCTTAGGTTTCAGAAGGTAATAAAAGCTTCTCTTATCAACAAGCTCTCTATGTCCTTTAGCGCTAACCCAGGCTAAGCAGCTGGGAATCTTTCACTTATGCCTAGAAACACTTTGCACCCAGAGTCCAACCAGCAGAGAGATCCCTAGTTCATTTTGTTTGGGGTTTTTATCCCACTCCTGCTGGGTGCTCTAAGCCAGGGGTTCTCAACCTATTTCTTTCTGAGCCCCAGTCCCCCCAACATGCTATAAAAACTTCACGGCCCACCTGTGACACACCAATTGTTTTTCTGCATATAAAAGCCAGGACTGGCATTAGGGGGTAGCAAGAGGGCAATTGCATGTGGCCCCACACCACAGGGAGCCCTGCAAAACTAAGTTGCTTGGGCTCAGGATTCAGCCCTGCATGGTGGGACCCATGCTTCAGCTTTCTGCCCTGAGACCCAGCGAGTCTAATGCCGTCCCTACTTGGTGGAGCCTCTGAAACCTGCTCCTGGCCACCCAGATGGCCACAGATCCCCAGTTGAGAACCGCTGCTCTAAGCTGCAAACTCAGCTGACAGGAGGAGTCCACTTGCCTGACTCATCTTTGTGGGGAGAAGAGCAGAACAGCAAAAGTTGTTTTGTCTTCTTGTTGATGGTATGCAGGAAAATTCCGGTTGCAATGTCCCACAATATTTCATCTGGTATAGATGGACCTTTCCTTTTGGGATGGGCATAACACTCTGTTGAAGATCAGTCCTTCACACTTATTAATGTCTCTCTCCTGTGTGGTGATTTACACAGTCACACAGGTTCATGATACAACTGCTCAAATATTACCTTATAGTATAGGATACAGACGCTAAAATGAGATTAATGTATGCAGCAACTCACACCCTTCAATGTAAACTAAACACATTCTTATAATTCTAATACCTATTTTAACAATACTAACACACAGGTGAGGCAGACAGATACCATCTGTTTATTCATCAGTGTTCAGTTGAGACTGGGGATCTTGGCATGAGCTGACACCTGGTCTGCCAGCATCACAATATTGCTTTCCATTAATTCTTTATTAATATAGTATCAGCCACTCCATTATCTTGCCCAGGATTGATGTCAGACAGTGGATCATCCCGTTTATCCTTTTTAAATATTGGCACAACATTCGATTTCTTTCAGTCTTCTGGACTTCCTCAGTGTTCCAAGACTTATTGAAAATCAACATTACTGGTCCAGCAAGCTCCTCAGCCGGCTCTTCTAAAACTCTTGGATGCAAGTTATCTGGACCTGCTGGTTTTAAAATGTCTAACTTTAATAGCTGCTGTTTAACATCCTTCTGAGATATTAGTGAAATGGGAATGGTGTTATCATCATCATATGCTATGACTATAACATCTGTTTCCCCCCCAAATACAGAACAGAAATATTAATAGAACACTTCTGCCTTTTCTGCATTATTATTGATAATTCTACCATTCCCACCTAGCAATGGACCAATATCATTGACATTCCTGGAAACTGGAATCCTCCATTTACATCCATAGGAAAATTATACTGCAAGATTTACCATTGGTGTGGAAGTGCAGCAGTCAGACCTCCCCATTGTCTTACCAACGTGACCCAGCCCTGTTCAGTATGTCAGAGGAAGGAGTTCAGCCTCCATAGCCTCAGTGTGGCTGTGCATGCACATACACACGCTGTGATACATACATAGACACACACACTACCTGTGTGCACACATCACACATAGCATTGAATCCATATGTATACACACACTGTGACCACATATGCCTATAATAAATCATGTGTACATACACATGTTACCGTGCCTTCATGGGTCACAATTAAGAAGACAAAATTCAGGACAAGCTGCTGGAAAAAAGGGCAGACACACCCCAAAACTGGTGGTTATTCTTCCATGAGATATACCAATCCAGCAACAAAAGTAAACTTCTGTCTCACCACACTGGCTAACAAGAAGTCAGAAATGCAGCCTACTTAGGCATTCCAGTCCTGGATTCAACACCCAGACACTAGACTTAATGATGAGTGGTTATTTAAAACCAATTTCATCAAGCAAAAGGGTTCTACTGATACCAGCCACACACCCAGGTCAGTATATAACTCAGATTTTACCCAATAATCATGCTGTTGCCAATCCTTTAGTATCTAATATCTAAAGATTTATTTATAGATAGAAAGAAAGAAAGAAAGAAAGAAAGAAAGAAAGAAAGAAAGAAAGAAAGAAAGAAAGAAAGAAAGAAAGAAAGAAAGAAAGAAAGAAAGAAGAGAGTTAAAATTGGTTAAAGGACTCAAGTACATACAACAATTGCAAAGTTCTTGAATCAGGCTTGTAGAAGGGATAGAATAAACTGCTGGCTTGTTAAGTCTCTGGTTGCTTCCAAATCATTGGAATGACTTCAGTCCATTGGTTAGAATGCTCCCATTAGTATAGGTCCATAGTCCAGAGATTTGAGCAGGAAAGAGGCAAAATGGAGATGTTTCCAGGGCCTTTTATAGCTTCTGCCAAGTGAAGGGAAACCCTTTGTCCTAGTTTGTGGAAAATTGCAGGTAACAAGATGAGATTTGGAGCCACATGGGCAAGTGTTATGTCCATGCATGCTTTGCTTAGTCATAGCAGAGGCCATTACCCATACTCTAATTAGAAGGTTCACAGGAAAGTCTATTAAGTGTAGATAGGCGTCTTTGATGGACCATTCCACTTGTATAGTTCCTTCACAATGTGCTTGTTGGTATTACGACAGGAGTAAACATTTGCAATACAGGTACATACTTATATTCATAACTTCAGATACAAAAATGATACATACATACAAATAGCATAATCATATTTAACAAATCATAACTTTTCTATTGACAGCTTACTTGACACACTTTGTATAAGATTTGTTGCAATTATATAACAAAAATATAGCAACAATGCTCTACCTGGTCATTTTTAATCATATAATGTCACAACACATTTACACAGTTGCATGCTCAAACCACTTGTGTGCACATATCTCTTCTCCCTCCCCCTCCCCAGCTGCTCAAACATATCTGTGCTGGGGCAGAACCAGAAGTAAACTGTGACGAGTTGGATCACAGAAACCCCCTTGGGACTGCCAACTGATGTGCTGAGACTACCCCTGAGCCCGTTTTCCCTGGCAACTTGGGATTTCAGAACCTTGCCTTGGTTGAGCCAGACATGCTAGCCTGCTACAAACACAGACCCAGGTCTGAACTACGTCTCTCAAAAGCTGCAGGCTTAACTGAAAACAGCTTAAGAAGTGTTCCTGTCTCCAACACCCAGATGCCCAGTTCCCAATGGGGTCCAAACCCCAAATAAATCTGTTTTACCCTGTATAAAGCTTATACAGGATAAACTCATAAATTGTTCTCCCTCTATAACACTGATAGAGAGATATGCACAGCTGTTTTCCCCTCCCCCCCAGCAAGTATTAATACATACTCTGGGTTAATTAATAAATAAAAAGTGATTTTATTAAATACAAAAAGTAGGATTTAAGTGCTTCCAAGTAATAACAGACAGAACAAAATGAATTACCAAGCAAAATAAAATAAAACACGCAAGTCTAAGCCTAGTACAGTAAGAAAACTGAATACAGATAAAATCTCACCCTTAGATGTCTCAATAAGCTTCTATCACAGACTGGACGCCTTCCTAGTCTGGGCACAATCCTTTCCCCGGTACAGCCCTTGTTCCAGCTCAGGTGGTAGCTAGGGGATTTTTCATGATTGCCTCCCCCTTTGTTCTGTTCCACGCCCTTATATAGCTTTGCACAAGGCAGGAATCCTTTGTCCCTCTCTGGGTTCCCACCTCTCCTTCTAAATGGAAAAGCACCAGGTTAAAGATGGATTCCAGTTCAGGTGACATGATCACATGTCACTGTAAGACTCCAAGCCTTCATTCCTCCCAGCCTGACTCACAGGAAGGCCTGCAAGCAAACAGAGCCATCTACAGTCAATTGTCCCGGTTGATGGGAGCCATCAAGATTCCAAACCACCATTAATGGCCAACACTGTGCATAATTACAATAGGCCCTCAGAGTTATGTTTCATATTTCTAGTTTCAGATACAAGAGTGATACATACATACAAATAGGATGACCACACTCAGTAGATTATAATCTTTGTAATGATACCTTACAAGAGACCTTTTGCATGAAGCAAATTCCAGATACATTATAGTCACACTCATTAGCATATTTTCATAAAATCATATAGAATGCAACATCACAAATTGCACCATGGAAATGTCTGGAGCAGCTTCCCTTCCCCATGGGGTAAGAGGGAAGTAGAGACAGAGAGTCACAATTCAGTTACTGCGCCGGCTCTCGGGGCAGCTCAGCTATGCACTGCCCCTTAGGCAGGCTGGACTGCACGGTGCCAAGTCAGACCCAAGTAATCTCCATGTGGCCTAATGCAAACTAAGGCCATGTGTCTCCTCGCTGGCGTTTAAGGTGGCCGCAGCTTGAGGATCTAAGAAGCTTTAAGAAAAACGCTCAGATATATTTGTGTTTGGAAAACTTTCCCATTAACTGAGTGTTTTGGCTTCCAAACATGTGGTTTCATTTAATAACTACAGAGTTGTAAGATTCCTCCCCCTCCCCCCGCAAGTTGCTGCTCATTATCTGAACTCTTTGTGTGGGAATGCTGAGAGTTAGTTTGACCTGCTTTCTCTGAGCACACATTTATCCTCCTGAAGAATGTTCATTGTGTTCCATTTCTGCTGTATTAGCCGCCCCTACTAGGCCTTTATTATTATTTCTAGCCCATGGTTACGAAGTGTTAGAAATCAGAATAAATTTGCTCTTTAATTTCTTAAGTCTTGTAACTGATGATTATAGTTACGAAGAACAGTACATTGGAGAGGGAAGGCAGCTAATGTGAGTGTCCTTGGACAACATGCTGTGGTTAAATGGATGGCCCTAAGCCTGCAAACAAACATGTGCATTCAATGGGACTACTCACATGCATAATGTTAAGTATGTGTGTGACTGCTTCTCAGAGCTAGTCCTATATGCAAGAACTAGGGAGACACCCAGGGATGCCAGGTTTGTATAATTTTGGGTGGTGCCCAGAACAGGTCCAAATCCTGCCCCCTGCACACACACACACACCTGCCTAAGGCTGTGGGAGGGAGTTTGGGTGTGGGAGGTGGTTTGGGGTGTGAGCTCTGGGATGGAGTTTGGTTGCTGGGTGCAGGCTCTGGGCTGGGGCATGGGGTTGGGGTACAGCAGGGGGTGTGGGGTGCAGGGTCTGGGAGAGAGTTTGGGTGCAGGAGGGGTGCGGGCTCTGAGAGGGAGTTTGGGTGCTGGGTGCAGGAGGGGGGTTGGGGTGCAGGGTCTGGGAGAGAGTTTGGGTGCAGGAGGGGTGCAGGCTCTGGGCTGGGACAGGGGATTGGGTGCAGGAGGGGGTGTGGGAGGGGGTTTGGGGTGCTGGGTGTGGGAAGAGGTTTGGGTGCTGGGTGCAGGCTCTGGGCTGGGACAGAGAGTTGGGGTGCACAAGGGGGTGCAGGAGGGAGTTTGGGTGCAGGAGGGGTGTGGACTCTGGGAGGGAGTTTGGGTACTGGGTGAGGGATCTGGGCTGGGACAGGGCTTTGGGGTGCGGGAGGGGGTGCAGGGCATGGGGCTGGGACAGGGATGAGGAGTTTGGGGCACAGCAGGCAGGCTGCCCTGGGACTGGGGCAGGGGGCCAGAGCGGAGGACTCCCCCCAGCCCTCTCCCTGCCAGCAGCAAGCTCCCCCCAGCACGACACTTACCCAAGCCCCCCCAAGCTGCTGCTCTGGAGGTCCAGCCAGGATAAGTCCCCCCCTACCCCTCCGGAGTCACCTCGGAGTCACCTGCCGGGGGAAGGGGAGATGCCATATGCCTCCTCCTTCCACAGGCACAGCAGCCATCTCAGCCTGCCCCTAGCACTGCTCCCTTGTAGCCAGCAGTGGCAGCGGCTGGTGAGGGAGCGCAGCATGGAGTGGCAGGGCAGCCGCCTGCTGCCCAGATCACAGGCAGGGACGTTCCTGGGGAGGCACACGGGGGCAGCAGGCAGGATCGGGAGAGAGAGACCAGAGCCCTGAATATTGGTGGAGCTGGGCCCCCCAGGCCCTGAATTTGCTGGAGCCCGGGCACCATGAGCCCATAAAACTCACCACCCCTGGAGACACCTTAGTGCTGAGCACGTTAGCGGGGCTGGGGAGCACGGGCAGCGTCACAGGCATGGCCATCCAGATTCTGGGCTGCTGCAGGGGCCAAAAAAAACCCAGTGTCATTTAGGCAGTGATGATGGCTGCTCTAAGTTATAGCAGCCTCCCTAGTACTGCCTATGGCTGGCAGTACTAATAGCCAAAGCAGATGCACTATCAACCTGGCACACCCCCTAGACTGGGGCTTAGGGGGTGGAGCAGAGCAGGGCAACAGTTAGTGGCTCAATGCAGTGCCTTTGCCAGTGAAATTCTCGCCCCCCCTCCCCCCCGGTGTGCTGTTTATATCTCCAAAGTGACGTGTGGCCAATACAGGGGGTGAGTGGTGGAATCCTTCTGCTTGATTTCCCCCCTGATTTAACTATCAGTTCCTTTATGGTCAGTTTGAGAGTCTGCAGCAGCTAGCAGAGGCAATGCTAGCCCACTGGGGGCCCTAAGGAGGAATATGTTTCCCCTCCCAACACATAATAAAAAGCAAATAGGGACCCCCTTGAGCTGCTTGGGGCCCTAAGCAGGGCCGGCTCTAGGCACCAGCATTCCAAGCAGGTGCTTGGGGCAGCAATCTGCAAGGGGCAGCAGTCCGTGTGTTTTTGCTGCCCCAAGCAGCGCCGGGGCAGTCCATGTGACGTTAGGGCTTCACGCAAGTTTCTGCAGCAGTTTCTATGTTCAGCTGCTCGCAGCAGCAATTCGGCGGCTTCTGTCTTCCGGCTGAAGACAGAAGCTGCCGCCGAATTGCTGCCGCCGGGGAAAAACGCCTGCTGCCCTAACTGCACACTGACTGCCCCGACGCTGCTTGGGGCGGCAAAAACAGTAGAGCCGGACCTGGCCCTAAGTAATTGTTTAGTCTGCTTATGCCTGGTGCCAGCTCTGGCAGAAAGCATTTACTTGACATTATGCAAAGCCAGGGATGATGTGTCTCTGACTCAGCCAAAGCTTTTCTTGTTTTTCTAAGAGCCCCTACTGTACCTCCATATCCTGCCTGAATATTTCCCAAAGAAATCCAGCATTGTCCCAATAAATCCCCCTCCCATCTGCACATGCATTTCAGCACAACAGCAAAGGCTGTGTTCTGCAGGCAGCTTTGCAGCTGCTCATGAAAACTGGTGGAGCCTCCCGGATTCAATTAGAGAAGATCTATATCCGCTCAGCCTCAATGTAACAGCTGCAGCCAAATCCATGAAATTATAGCTGCAAAGAGAGAACACATAATGGAGAGTGAACAGGAAAGAGGAGAAGAGAGAGAGGCAGACCAGGCATAGAGGAGAGAGAGAGAGACAGAAAAAGAGGGGAGAGGAAAATGTTTGGATCTTATGGTTAGAGAATTGCAATAAAACCCTTCCAACCAGACCATGTTATACCATAAGGAGAGGAGCTTTTAACCCAGGGCCAGTCTTATTGTTTGCAGGGCTCCAGGCAGGAGAGGGCGCCAAAGCTGAGGCTCTGCTGCTGGAAGAGCATTGTAAGAAGAGAGGGGGTCTGGGTCTGAGTCTGGCAGAGATTTGTTTCCTCTCTTTCTGGTCCCACTACCAGAGCGGAGGAGGCAGCCATGGTGGGAGTGGTGTGGGACCCTCAGCTGCCTCCTGCTTTGTCTCAGGAACAGAACCGGCCCAATTTTGGTTCCAGGTTGTTACCCAGCCAATGTTTCTCTCTGACAGTGAAGTCTGAGGGGCCCAGCTTCAAACTATGATTGTAATACCAGACAAGACACCTTCCTAGAGCTGTACCCTCTGGGTCCAGTCCCTGCACCCAAAGACAGCAATAAGAGTGAATATCGGACAGCATCTCCATTAAGTACAGCTTCCAAGCTGTGCCCTAAATCTGCAGCAATAAAACTAATTCCTCCTGTGACTTCCCTGATCCCCAGTGAGTAGCTGGGCTCCACCCTGGTATAGGACCCAGCTGACTACAGGAGACACCAGCCTGGTTTCACATCTGGATACACAATATCATTGTCAGATATCGTGCCAGAAAGGCACTTGGGTTGAAGAGTGGTGATTTCTGTGGGCATTCCTTCCAAAGTGTACTGGTCCAGAAGGCTCCATTTCTTAGCTCAGCATGACTAGGCCTCTCCTAAACTTTCAGGTAGTGAACTCAGAACTATCCTCCTAGTTACTAGCTAAATTTTTAACTCTATAGAAGGGTACAAAATAAGTGTCCCCCAGTGTTATTTTCAATAGTCACTGTATCCACCGCCCAGGTTCAAAGCATATCCTCTGCTACGGGAGAGGGAGCATGGGTAGGAGAAGGGCGATGTGTGATGTTATTGCACATCAGTGATATATTAGAGAGAAGAGGTGATCTAATGGTTACAACCTGAGACCTGGACTCCTGCACCAAGCATTGACTCACAGTGGCCTAGATTCACAAAGGTATTTAGGCACCTAACTTCCCCTTTAGGTGCCAAAGGTCAGCATTTAGGCACCACTAACTTTCTCAAACAACTCTTCAGCAGCTCCCTGATCCCGTAGGCACCTCCGTTTCCTCTGGTCAGCATTTGCAAAGCCACCTGAGTCTTGATGCCACTATACAGCCAACAAGCTGCTCAGAGCCCAAGGACAAGCTGAAGCCCCAGTGGTCCTAGATTCATAGATTCATAGATTCTAGGACTGGAAGGGACTTCGAGAGGTCATCGAGTCCAGTCCCCTGCCCACATGGCAGGACCAAATACTGTCTAGACCATCCCTGATAGACATTTATCTAACCTATTCTTAAATATCTCCAGAGATGGAGATTTCACAACCTCCCTAGGCAATTTATTCCAGTGTTTAACCACCCTGACAGTTAGGAACTTTTTCCTAATGTCCAACCTACACCTCCCTTGCTGCAGTTTAAACCCATTGCTTCTTGTTCTATCCTTAGAGGCTAAGGTGAATAAGTTTTCTCCCTCCTCCTTATGACACCCTTTTAAATACCTGAAAACTGCTATCATGTCCCCTCCCTCTCAGTCTTCTCTTTTCCAAACTAAACAAACCCAATTCTTTCAGCCTTCCTTCATAGGTCATGTTCTCAAGACCTTTAATCATTCTTGTTGCTCTTCTCTGGACCCTTTCCAATTTCTCCACATCTTTTTTAAAATGCGGTGCCCAGAACTGGACACAATACTCCAGCTGAGGCCTAATCAGAGCAGAGCAGAGCAGAGCGGAAGAATGACTTCTCATGTCTTGCTCACAACACACCTGTTAATACATCCCAGAATCATGTTTGCTTTTTTTGCAACAGCATCACACTGTTGACTCATATTTAGCTTGTGGTCCACTATAACCCCTAGATCCCTTTCTGCCGTACTCCTTCCTAGACAGTCTCTTCCCATTCTGTATGTGTGAAACTGATTTTTTCTTCCTAAGTGGAGCACTTTGCATTTGTCTTTGTTAAACTTCATCCTGTTTAACTCAGACCATTTCTCCAATTTGTCCAGATCATTTTGAATTATGATCCTGTCCTCCAAAGCAGTTGCAATCCCTCCCAGTTTGGTATCATCCGCAAACTTAATAAGCGTACTTTCTATGCCAATATCTAAGTCGTTGATGAAGATATTGAACAGAGCCGGTCCCAAAACAGACCCCTGCGGTACCCCACTCGTTATACCTTTCCAGCAGGATTGGGAACCATTAATAACAACTCTCTGAGTACGGTTATCGAGCCAGTTATGCACCCACCTTATAGTAGCCCCATCTAAATTGTATTTGCCTAGTTTATCAATAAGAATATCATGCGAGACTGTATCAAATGCCTTACTAAAGTCTAGGTATACCACATCCACAGCTTCACCCTTATCCACAAGGCTCGTTATCCTATCAAAGAAAGCTATCAGATTGGTTTGACATGATTTGTTCTTCACAAATCCATGCTGGCTGTTCCCTATCACCTTACCACCTTCCAAGTGTTTGCAGATGATTTCCTTAATTACTTGCTCCATTATCTTCCCTGGCACAGAAGTTAAACTAACTGGTCTGTAGTTTCCTGGGTTGTTTTTATTTCCCTTTTTATAGATGGGCACTATATTTGCCCTCTTCCAGTCTTCTGGAATCTCTCCCGTCTCCCATGATTTTCCAAAGATAATAGCTAGAGGCTCAGATACCTCCTCTATTAGCTTCTTGAGTATTCTAGGATACATTTCATCAGGCCCTGGTGACTTGCAGGCAGCTAACTTTTCTAAGTGATTTTTAACTTGTTCTTTTTTTATTTTATCTGCTAAACCTACCCCCTTCCCATTAGCATTCACTATGTTAGGCATTCCTTCAGACTTCTCGGTGAAGACCAAAACAAAGAAGTCATTAAGCATCTCTGCCATTTCCAAGTTTCCTGATACTGTTTCTCCCTCTTCACTAAGCAGTGGGCCTACCCTGTCTTTGGTCTTCCTCTTGCTTCTAATGTATTGATAAAAAGTCTTCTTGTTTCCCTTTATTCCTGTAGCTAGTTTGAGCTCATTTTGTGCCTTTGCCTTTCTAATCTTGCCCCTGCATTCCTGTGTTGTTTGCCTATATTCATCCTTTGTAATCTGTCCTAGTTTCCATTTTTTATATGACTCCTTTTTATTTTTTAGATCATGCAAGATCTCGTGGTTAAGCCAAGGTGGTCTTTTGCCACATTTTCTATCTTTCCTAACCAGCGGAATAGCTTGCTTTTGGGCCCTTAATAGTGTCCCTTTGAAAAACTGCCAACTCTCCTCAGTTGTTTTTCCCCTCAGTCTTGATTCCCATGGGACCTTACCTATCAGCTCTCTGAGCTTACCAAAATCTGCCTTCCTGAAATCCATTGTCTCTATTTTGCTGTTCTCCCTTCTACCCTTCCTTAGAATTGCAAACTCTATGATTTCATGATCACTTTCACCCAGGCTGCCTTCTACTTTCAAATTCTCAACAAGTTCCTCCCTATTTGTTAAAATCAAGTCTAGAACAACTTCCCCCCTAGTAGCTTTTTCAACCTTCTGAAATAAAAAGTTGTCTGCAACGCAGTCCAAGAATTTGTTGGATAGTCTGTGCCCCGCTGTGTTATTTTCCCAACGTATATCCGGATAGTTGAAGTCCCCCATCACCACCAAATCTTGGGCTTTGGATGATTTTGTTAGTTGCTTAAAAAAAGCCTCATCCACCTCTTCCACCTGGTTAGGTGGCCTGTAGTAGACTCCTAGCATGATATCTCCCTTGTTTTTTACCCCTTTTAGCCTAACCCAGAGACTCTCAACACTTCCGTCTCCTATGTCCATCTCTACCTCAGTCCAAGTGTGTACATTTTTAATATATAAGGCAACACCTCCTCCCTTTTTCCCCTGTCTATCCTTCCTGAGCAAGCTGTACCCATCCACACCAACATTCCAATCATGTGTATTATCCCACCAAGTTTCAGTGATGCCAACAATGTCATAGTTGTATTTATTTATTAGCACTTCCAGTTCTTCCTGCTTATTCCCCATACTTCTCGCATTTGTATATAGGCATCTAAGATACTGGTTTGATCTTTCCTCCCAGTTTTGTCCTGACCCTCCTTTCTCTCTGCCAATATAGCCCACACTCCCTCTCGTTTCCGACCCATCTCCCAGGTCTCCATATTCCCCACTTACCTGTCCTGAAGCAGGATTCTCAAAGCAGGCATTCCTCTGCCTATCTCGGCAACGGGACCTGATCCTGTAGGTGTGCTCAGGGCATGCCTTCAGGATTGGGCCATTCTGGTAAGCATGCCTACGACCTGATAGACCCCCCCACAGCAGGAACGCTGGCTGTAGGACACAGAGGTGGAAGAGCAGAACAGCACCTGTACCTTTTGACAAATTGTGTGTGTGCACGTGTGCATGCATGTGTCTGTCCATCCCGGTGGCTGGGGTGCCCACCTGGGATATGGGAGACCTGGGTTCATATCCTTGGTTTTATGCAAATTCATTCAAAGGGATTCTCAGAGCCAGCCAGCTGGGTCAGGAAACATCTAAACTAGCCAGAAGTGAAATGGAGAGGAAGAGGGTGGAGCTTAAAGGCATAGATCCACAAAGGTACTTTGGCTCCTAATTCATCTGATCTAGGACCTAGGCACCTGCCTGACAGACCAGAGGGCGGAACGGATATCTGCTCAGGATTCTCAGCCTCTCCTGAAGTGTGGAGCTGTTCCACTTTGTATAAATACTTAAATACTCAGTGGGTGAGTCCCTCTCTAGCCCAGTGGCAAGGGCACTCCCCTGGGATGTGGGAAACTAAACCCTGTTCCAGTAGCTATCTGGTTATTCATACAAAGCAGAATAGCTCCAGCACGGGAGATTGAGAAAGTCCCCACACCAGAATAGCCAATAGCCTGGTGGCCAAGGCACTCACTTCACATACGGGAAACCTCATTTGAAGCCCTTGCTCCAAATCAGGCAGCATGGTGATTCAAACCTGGGTGATTTATGGTGATTCAGATCTGGATCTCCCACACACTGGGTATTCTGACACACAGGCCTTCCAGCCAGAAAAATTCCCAACCTGCTCACCCCAACTGTCTTTTGTGCTGGTTTAGTTGTGACCTGAGCACTCCTATTGAGTCAAGCCCTGCAGGTAAGCTAGGCAAGGGAACACCTGGTTTGGAAATCTCACCTAGTGTGAGCAAGGGCTCAGAGCAGCTCATTAGCTGTGGGGCAGCATCCGAACTTGCTTTGCACATGCCCACCCGCAGAAACTTGGCAGCAGCTGAGCAGAGGTTTTGAGAATGACAGTGGCATCTAAATGTTGGACTTGGGTGCTGAAAGAGGCAGGTGCCAACATCCCTTTGTGACTCTAGTCTTGTACTCCTCCATGCCTTGCTTTCTCACTGCTAACTGTCCATCCAGAGTGATTGTGAGGGATACTAAATTCGTATTAGTAAAGCACTTCAGATCGCTGAACGAAAGGCTCTACAGACATGCAAAGAGATATTGGTTTTCAACAGCCCTAAATGCTCATGCAAGTAAATGGGTATGCCACAGTGGGACTTTTAAAACACTTGTGCTACAAAGGAAAACTAGGGAAGTCAGGAAACCAGACTCTTAGTGTCACCTGCAATCCATGCCCAGGGTGTGTTTCAGACACTTGGGGAACCAGCATTGCCCAGTGCTTTGTCAAATGTCTTGCAGAGTGTTATGTCCCATCCTAAGAAATGAGGCCTTAAAGGGTAGAGGGCGACTTGGCCATCCCTTCCTCAGTCTGCTCACAGCAGAATGCATGTTGTTACGAGAGCAATGTTGCCTATTGACATTACCCTTTTCAGTGATACTGATTTCTTCTCCTGGGAACGAGATGGTGTCTCCATTATTCTGGGAGTCTGGTGTCCCCGTTGCAAGTAGAAGAGACTCCTGTGTCAGCTTCTCTCTATAGCCTTTTCCTTGTGGGCCATGATAGTTATTACTCAGCAGCTGGCACATACCCATAATGTTACTGAAAGAGCTTCCCGCAGACTGTGCATAAATTATGGATCACATGCCTCCTATTCCAGTGAAAAATGTACCGAACTCACTGCCACTGTGACCAGACTTAACCCTGAACAGAAGTCCAGAGTCCCTCTGCCTGCCTATTCAGAGCTCTTATCAGGGTTCCTCCCCCACTCTGAACTCTGGGGTACAGATGTGGGGACCCACATGAAAGACCTCCTAAGTTTATATTCCACCAGCTTAGGTTAAAAACTTCCCCAAGACACAAATTCCTTTCCTTGTTCTTGGATGGTATTGCTGCCACCACCAAGTGATTTACACAAAAATTCAGGGGAAGGTCACTTGGGGTTCATATCCCCCCAAAATATCCCCCAAGTCCCTTCAGCCCCTTTTCTGGGGAGGCTTGAGAATAATATACCAACTAATTGCCTTATAAATTGGAGTACAGACCAGACCCTTTATCTTTAGGACACTAAAATCAATCAGGTTCTTAAAAGAAGAACTTTATTATTAAAAAAAAAAAAAAAAGTAAAAGAATCACACCTGCAAAATCAGGATGGAAGGTAACTTTACAGGGTAATACAAAGATTTAAAACACAGAGGACTCCCCTCTGGACTCAGCTTCACAGTTACAAAAACAGGAGGTTTGTGCATATGTTGTTTAATTAGCTGGTGGCAACAGCTGATTTCCTTTGTTTTTTTTTCTCAGCTGTTCCCGGGAAGCGGATGAAAGGGCTTGAGGGTACCCCACAGGAAGGAATTCCTGTGTTCCTTCCTGGGTTCTAAAAAGGGGGAGGGGGATTGCACTTGGGTGATGGCAGCATCTACCCATCCAAGGTTAGAGAGAAGCTGTGACCTTGGGAGTTTAATACCAGCCTGTAGTGGCCAGTATTATTTTTTAAAATCCTTGCAGGCCCCCACCCTCTGCACTCGAAGTGCTAGAGTGTGGAATCAGCCTTGACATGGTGGCAGAGCGGTGAGATCATTTTGAACCAGAAGCACACACCTCAGGATATTAAAAGGACACAGTTTTCTGGATAAGCTACAGCATTTAGCTTACAGTAGTCCACGCAAAAATCGGATTTCCCCATCTGGTTTGGGAACCAGAACCAATGGAGAGGCCCATGCACTCTCAGATTACACCCATCTGTAGCATGTCCTAGATCTCCTTTTCTATTGCGGTTTTGGCTTGAGGAGCCATCCGGTAGGGTTGGGCTCTAATTGGGTGAGCATCACCTGTGTTAATGGAGTGGTATGCCCGTTCTGTCCATCCTGGGGTTGCAGAAAACATTGGCACAAAGCTGATGTACAGCTCCTGGATTTGCTATCACTGCTTACGCCCAAAGGTTATGGAAAGGCTCATCTCTTCTACACCATCATTGCTTTTTTCTTCATAGTAGACTCCTTCAGGCCACTCAGCGTCATCTCTTTCCTGAGCTGTAAACTGGAGAACTTTGATTTCTCGGGAATAAAAAGGGCTTTAGAGAATTAACATGGTATACTTTAGGGTTTAGGGTAGGATCTGGGAATGCTATGAGGTAATTAATGGCTCCCAGGTGCTCTTGGAACATAAATGGCCCCTCCCATGACACTTCCATCTTATTGGCCTGGATCACTTTCAGGACCATGACTTGGTCACCTACTCAGAAGGAATGCTTTCTGGCATGTTTATCATACCAGGTCTTTTGCTTTTGTTGAGCATCCTGTAAGTTTTCTCGAGCAAGGGCTAGAGAGTTTTTGAGGGTGCTTTGCAGGTTGGTTACAAAGTCCAAAATGTTAGTTCCTGGAGGAGATGTAACCCCCTCCCATTGCTGCTTCACCAATTGTAATGGCCTCTTAACTTCGTGGCCATAAACGAATTCAAAGGGTGAAAATCCCAGACTGGGATGTGGTACAGCCCTGTAGACAAAGAGCAACTGCTGCAACACTAGGTCCCAATCATTGGAGTGCTCATTCACAAATTTACGTATTATGGCCCCCAAAGTCCCATTAAACTTCTCCACTAGGCTATTCGTTTGATGGTGGTAAAGGGTGGCAACCAAATGGTTCATCCCATGAGCTTCCCAAAGATGTTTCATGGTCCCTGCCAGGAAGTTAGTTCCTGAATCCGTAAGGATGTCGGAGGGCCAACCTACCCTGGCAAAAATGTCTGTTAATGCCTGGCTTACGCTTTTAGCCCTGGTATTGCTTAGAGCTACTGCTTCTAGCCATCGGGTGGCAAAAGCCATGAAAGTCAGTATGTACAGCTTCTCTCTGAGTGTCTTCTAGGGGAAAGGACCCAGAATATCCACAGCTACATGCTGAAATGGAACCTCAACTATGGAGAGGGGCCTTGACCTGGTCTTGGGGCTTTCCCATCCTCTGGCACACCTCACAAGATCGGACATAGGTAGAAACGTCCTTCCTCATCCGCTCCCAGTGGAATGACTTCCCCAAATGGTCCTTGGTCCTGTACCAACTGTCTCTGAGGATGCCAGTCCTCCTTGTGCCCACCAGAAAGGGTTTCCTTGTATAAGAGTTCTCCCTCTACAACAAACCTGGACCTATTAGAAGAACTGAGAGGCAGTGGGTCACTCCGTGCCACCGTCCAAGCTCCCTTGAGGCTTTGATCCACTTCTTGCTCTGCCTGGAACTACTCCCTTGATGCTGGAGACACTAGTTCCTCGTGGTGTTGTGGACTTGGGCTTGATCCCACCCTCTGGCACACTTCACAAGACCGTAGAAGGTAGAAATGTCTTTGTCCATTCCCTCCCAGTGAAATGACTTCCCCAAATGGTCTTTGGTCCTGTTCATCCCAGCATGGCCATTAGGGTGATCGTGGGCTAAGCTCAAGAGCTTTTCCCTATACTTAGTTGTGAGAGACCTGGATTCAAATCCCTGTTCTAACTCAGGCTAATCACTGGGCTGTTGGCTAGTCTGGGACACACACACCATCCCAGTCTGGTTGCCTCTGACTGTCTTTTGTGCAAAGCATGCTCTGAGAACATCTGCTGGATTGATGCCCACAGGAAAGCTAGGCAGAGGAAATGCCTAATTTGAGAAAGCCACCAGGGCATGGATGTGAGCTAGGGTGGTTTTGCTAGGCTATAGGTGGTTTTGCACATGGCCACTGGTGACAATTTAGGCACCTACAGCATTAGGTGCATCTGGGTGGGAGTTTTGAGGATGTCAATATTGGCTTTAGGTGCCTAAAGTGGCAACTAGGGAACTAAATCCCTTTGTGGATCTAGCCCTAGGATAGTGGCTAATTCTGAAAGGTTTTAATCAAGCTTGGATGTTCTTTAAAGGATCTGCTCTAGTGCCAACAGTTATTATTTGGGGGCAGTTATATGTCCCGTGTGATGCAGGAGGTCGGACTAGATGAACACAATGGTTCCTTTTGTTTTAGAAGCTATGAATCTCTCCATATTAGGCAGCTCCCGTGGGGTTTGTTGAGGCCACTAGGTGGTGCTGTGGTGGGAGGGAGGCAAAAGGTTGATTCTGGAAAGAGTCGACTGCAGGGTCAGGGGAAGATGCAGGAGCAGAGTTAACGCAGGGAATTTAAGGGATGGGGGGGAGCTGAGGACATGCCTTCTCTACAGACAGCGCTAAGAGTCTGTCCTCTTTGCCTCCGCCATATGTAAGGGGACTGTTGTCCCCTTACTAAAACTCAGTGGTGGGGTTTTTGGTTGGCTAGCTCCCAGTACCAAAAGGGGAAGGTTCAACTGGCAATCAGGACCCTGAGACTGACAGTCCCCAGGGGCAATGGGGAGAGGCCAATGTTCCAGGTTAGCCTGATTGACAGGATGGGCAGACTAATCAGGGAGTCAGGAGACCAGCCCACCACGTCTTCCGAGTGAGCTGAAATCAATTGCCTGGGACAGAGTGGGGCTGAGCTAAGGAGAGAGAAGGGGCCTGAGCTGAGCTGGGGAGCAGAGCTGTGATGACCAGCGATGCAGCCCAGGGAGCAGGTCAGTGCTGGGAGGAGAACTGCAGCAATCAGAGCCAGAGGGGCCAGAGAAGCAGCCCAGGGAGCAGAGGCAGAGTGGAGCTGGAGCTGTCCAGAGCCAGGTGCGGTGAGCAGCTGGGGAGAACGAGGGTGAACCCTGGGCAGCGGGCCCAGCACAGGGAGACGCCCCCAGCCAAGAGGTCTTGCAGGCCAGACTTGGGGGGGGGGGTCATCACCACCACGGGTGGGGGAAGGGGGCTGATGCTGGGAAGAAGGGTCCTGCCACCTAGAGCCTGAGGGCTTGTGGCCACCGCCAGAGCAAGTGTCTGACCCACAGCATCCCTGCAGCACAGCCAGGGCCTGAGAAGGAGGCCTGGGACTTGTGAGGAGCAGACTGTGAACTGCCCTGACATTCCAGCCACGGCTGGTTGTGGTGTCCCCGTGCCACAGAGTGGGGTGATGTGTTTTCCTTTAACTGTTCCCCTTTTTTTTCCTTATCTTTTAAATCGGTTGCTGCTTAATAAATTGTTTTTGCTTTGAACTGTATGTAATGATCAGTGGGTCAGGGAAGTATCCAGTGCAGAGAAAGCACCCCAGAGTGGGGACACCCTAGCCCCTGCCCTAAGTGACCACGACAAGGTTGGGGGTCGAGTCTCCCAGGAATCCTGGGCCCTGCCTTGTTGGGGTTACGAGGACTCTGCCACACAGGAGAGTTGAAGGGGAGTGTTGAGGTCAGGCAGGTCTCTGGGTAAAGGAAGTGGGAGCGAGGACTCAGATCCTTTCGCTAGCTCATTTCACCGGGATAGTGTATAAGCCAGGAAAGTTCCACACAACAGCGGGACCATTCCCCCGCTTACACATAGCCAATACCCGATTCTGGTGTAGGTGATGGAAGGGAATGGCAGGGAAGAGAGAAGGGGTGGGAACAGTCTGCTCTGGGTGGTGATGTTGCTGTATGTGCGAGGAGCAGCACACCTCAGCTCGGAGAGCTTGTTTGGCAAAGCTACAGCTATAGCAACATAGGCGGTGAGCTGGTCAGGACTTATTGGCTTGGTGCTCCAATAGGCAGCACTCTTCCCTCGAGGTGGAACCCATCCCCACAGCCCAGCATAGTGCTGAGGGAGGGCCCTGTTCTGGGGGAGATATAGATGGGAGGCTCTGGCAGAGTACATTGTCACACCTCATCCTAATTTAAATAGAGTCACAGGAGGATCAGCTGCAGGGCCAAGTTACTTTTTGACACACCTTTACTGCAAAAAAGGTGTGTTTTTACACTGTTCGCTATCTGAATGTGGAATCCTAGTGAAGACAAGATGCAGACAGTTTTTACCTTGAAGTAGCTAGTCGAGGTCAACATCAGGTGAGGGGAATGAGGTTGTCCTCAGGTAGCTACATACCAGTGTAAAATCTACCTTTGTCTTGTCTCCACAAGGATATTATATTGAGATGTTGATAGCTTGGTATATTGATGTAAACAAACACCTCTCATTTTTAGTGAAGACATAGAAATGAGTTGTGAACTTTGGGGCCTTTTGGTCACTAAATTAGCTAAGGGAATAAAAACACTGGATCAGTTTAAGGATCCTAACAGGAAACCAGTGAAAATCCTGCTGATGGGAAACTTTGCAGCTGCCTGTGATACAAAGACTAAAGCTACAGGAAAAAGCTAGGGCATCACTTGCTCAAGGTGATAGCAATTCATTGCCCAAATCAGTACAGGGTGCTGCCTGAAAGTGATGCAGTAATAAAAGTCTATTGCAGAGGTGTGGTACTGGTTGCTAGAAAGAGGGATTCATCTGTGTGAATCACAACAGAGAAAGAGCGAGATCCTGACTAAATGCAGAGTCACTCATCAGAACCTGGGAATGGAGAGACAAACAGAAAACATGAGACACTAATCTGTAACTCCAGGCAAAATGAGGTAAACATTTCCTCTTGCATTGTCCCAGCTACAGAACAGGGAGAGACGGCCCATCCTCCCCTCCACTTCATCTCCCATAAAAGAGAAATTACCTTATGCAACAATGACAATCACACACACACACACACAAATACATTCCACCGCTAGAACAGCTGCATGGCAGAGTGTCCCGGAACAATGAACTCGCTCCCTGGGGCCAACTGGAACGAGGGCTGCAGAAAGATACAAAAGCTGTTGCATCATAGTCACAACTGCTCAGTTAAGGCTTGCTAAATATTTTTGGCTAAAGTGATTCACTGGCCAAGCAACAACAAAGATAAGAGAGAGAGAGAGTTAGGGGGAGAGCAGAGCAGACAAGCCAGGGCCATCTGAACAAAGGAAAAACTATACACAGTGAAATTTTGAAATTCAAAGAGCAAAACGCACTCTTTAGGGTGAGACACTTTATAATCTGCCCTAATATTAATACAGAAGGAGGGGCTCCTGCTACATAAAAGTGAGACTGAGCAAGCCCAGAGATGGGATTTGAAAGCATTAAGAGGGAGAAGGAGGACTAGACAGAGGGGAAGAGAGGGAAAGGATGAGACAAAGAAGTTTGGTAGCAGGAAGTATCAATGACAGCAAGGATAAACACAGGATATTCTAGAGATTAGAGAGAACTTGGGGCTGGGGAGGGTATAGGATACTGGACAAGTGAGCGGGGGGAAGGAGATATAGTTGGACTTGGAGGAGAGGAGAGGCTGGGAGGAACAGTGAGGATGGGATAAGGGCTTGGAAGAGTAGTTTGGATTGGCTGGCTGGCTGGCCATGCTGAGTGGCTGCATCTTGCTAGCTGATACCTTTGTGTGTACGGTGGAGTCTGGCTCGCTCTGTGCAAAGTGTATTGAGAGCTGCTTGAGGCTTTTGCTAAAACAAGGAAACAGAAAACAAAACTAATTCATCCCCAAACAGTTCTAGAGCAACCAAACCCCCTCATTCAAACTGGATAGCCAGGCTCGGCCCGTATGCTGCTGGCCTGCGTACTGCAATGGTGCTGGCCGAAGTTATCGCTGACTTGCATGGGCAAGCAATAAGGCTGCCATCCCTAGAAACCTTCAGGAGAGGACTGCAAGGCACCTCCATGAAAATTTAATCGAGATCTCTCAGGACGATTCACGGGACATCCCTGCATACAAAACCAAACTGCTTCGCATGACCTAACTCCGCAGAGGAATGAAAAGCAAAAAGCAATGCTACCATTCGTAGGGTGACCAGACAGCAAATGTGAAAAATCGGGACAAGGGTGGGGGGTAATAGGAACCTATATAAGAAAAAGACCCAAAAATCGGGACTGTCCCTATAAAATCGGGACATCTGGTCACCCTAACCATTCGGCATGGTGCCTCTTCTGTACGAGTACATTAATGAAAAGTTGGCATCCGTGTCCTGCGTAGTTGGGGGTGCCACCAGTACATCACTGTCATGGGAAATAACAAATTACACACTTACCCGAGATTCCTTCCCCTGCATCGGGCTCTCCAGTGCTCGACTGCTGGGACTGCAGTGGAGTCACAAACAGGTCCTGGCTTGTGGCATAGCTGGACCCCCATGGTTGCATGTCTCCCAGCCTCCTCTTCCTTCTCCACCTCCTCCTTGTCCTCGTTGTTCACTACAGGGCCTGTGACTCAGGCGCCTCAGAGGTGTCCCCTCTGGTCTGTGGGGTGGTAGCAGGGTCTCCACCAAGCATGGCATACAGCTGTTTGTAAAAGCAGCAGGCCTGGGGCTTGGCCCTGGATTGACTGTTTGCCTCCCTGGCCAACTGATGCAGTTCCTTCACTTTCACGTGGCCCTGCTTCTGGGCCCTGTTGTACCCCTTCTGCTGCATCTCCCGTGCTATCTGCTCGCAAGTGTCTACGTTTCTACAGCTGGTCTGTAGCTGGGCTTGCACAGCCCCTTCTCCCCACAGGCCCAGGAGATCCAATGTCTCCTATCTATGCCAGGCCAGAGTGTGTCTGGAGTGTGTAGCCAGCATGGGCAGCTCACCAAGCTGGACACGCAGGAAAAGGCTTCTCTGAACTTCCCAGTACATTAAAGTCTCTGGGACCCCTGGACAGGAGAGTTCACAATTGTGACCACAGCAGTCAGTGTCAGGCATTGTGGAACAGATGCTGGAGGCTTGTTAGGGTTGACATAAGTAATGCAGTGTCTGCACTCGCGCTACGTTGACCTCAGTGCAAAGACTACAGCTCAACGCTGCTTGGGGAGGGTGTTACTGCATCACTGTAACAAGGCACTGCCATCAGTGTGGGACAGATCTAAGCGCAGACACATGCACAACCAGGTAGATGCAAGGCAGCTTATGTAGCCCTATCTTTGTAGGTGGTCTTAGACAGGACAGTGAAGCTCATATAAATGTATGGAGTGAGGAGTGAGCATTAGGGGCTCGAGGGGCCAGATTAGCAGTGATGTAAAGCAGCGTAGGGCTATTGATTTCAGCAGAGCTACATGGATTTACACCAGCTGAGGATCTGGTCCTGTGTGTGTGTGTGTGTGTTGGGTAGATGGGTGTGTGTGATGAGGGGAGGGGTGTGTGTGTTGCGAGGAGGAATTTACCTGGAGGGACAATTTATCACAGATGAAAAACAAGAAGGTGGCTTGGGCTTTCTTTTTATGAATTTCACTGGGCATGTTTTTGCTTCTCAGCATCCAAAGCCCCGGTTATTTGGTTCTGGATTCCCTGCCCACAGGCTAGCTTGTGACCACCCCACCCCCTCAACAGTCCTGGCATTTCCTCCCCCAGTAGACCCAGTGAGTCTCTGTGGGTTCCCAGTCCAGCCCAATGTCATGCAAAACGTTTCACACTTTTCCCCAATTCCCCTGTGACTCAAAGGGAAAGATTCATTTTTTCACTCTAAAATAAAGTCACACTCTACTTCTCAGCTTGCCAGGGGAGTGACAGTAAGACATGCAAACAGCATTAGCTTTCCTAATGTTATTCAGCGCGTGCAGTGAACCAAATTATAAATTTAATTTACATCACTGCTAATCTGGCCCCTCGAGCCCCTAATGCTCACTCCTCACTCCATACATTATATGAGCTTCACTGTCCTGTCTAAGACCACCTACAAATTTAACCAGCCTGACAGAAATCAGAATTCAGGGTCCAGGTACATTACAGAAATCCATACAAGAGCAGGTGACACCTCCGTCCCCAGCTAGTAGTACCGAGACACATGATCAGAGGAGCATCAGACCAGAACCAACAGTACAAAGATCTACACATCATGGAGAACCTCCAGCTGTTCAGTCTGGCACAAAGCAGCGTTCCCTGGTTTGCATAGGTATCTGATCGCTGCAAACCTGCCAAGGTCTCCTCCAGTCTCTTTAGCTCCTCCCATCTCCAACAAGCCCTACAGCCTTTGTCCTTCTATCTGATGATGTCATCTTGAGGAGGGTGGAGGACTGGGGCCCACTCCAACCTCTATTGTCTTTTGTGGCAGATGATGGGCTCAATCTTCCCTCCATCATCTCTGGGGATGGATGGGCCAGGCCCAATTCCTTGGCTGAAAACCCTTGGTTCCCCCACCCTTGTCTTGTGGAACTTTCTTTCCCCCCTCACCCTCCACAGTCTCTTCATCCTCTGGGCCTCTCTCTCTCTCTCATTCCCTCTTCCCACTAGCCTCTGATCCCACCTGCTCCTTCTTTGATGTCCTCTCTGAGGTCTCTCCTCTGCTGCAGCACATTCTCTTGTACACATGCGCACACGCACACCTTGGGCTCAGACCAGGGTCAGCTCCAGGGACCAGCTTGCCAAGCAGGTGCTTGGAGCGGCCACTCCGGAGACGGGCGGCACATCCAGCTATTCAGCGGCAATTTGGCGGACAGCCCCTCACTCCCACTCGGAGCGAAGGACCTCCCGCCGAATTGTCGCCGCAGATCGCGATCGCGGCTTTTTTTTTTTGCGCCGCTTGGGGCGGCAAAAACCCTGGAGCTGGCCCTGACTCAGACAGCCCCTGGTGTCAGGTCCCCAGTGCCTGCTTTGCAGCCCTTGAACTTCAAGTTTCTTTGAACCCAAAAACATCAATGAACCTGGCAAAACTCACCTGCTCTCATAACAAAACCAGTGAATTTCATCCCCCTGCCCAAACAGACTCAGATCTCTTCACTTTCCAGCAGACAGCATGCTTCCCCCCAACAGGCCCAGACCTCTGTTTCCCTCACCTGGACACTCCCAACTAGCCCAGACAACCCCTCTACCAGCCAGAGATCTCAGTGAGGTTGCACCTCCCCAGCCCACACTCCCCATGTCTTACCTGACAGTCTTGGGGGACCCCACTGTTCACTGTCGCTTCCCAAGCCTTCCAGGGGCAGATGGCTGGCACTTTCGTAGCAGATTCAAAGGGGGCAGGGAGTAGCAAAGAAGCTCGCTGCTACCCACTGTGCACCCCCAGCTACAAGAAAGCTTCTTCTAGGGCCACAACCAACAGCAGAGACGCAGCAAAAGCAGCACAAGCTTCCACATTGCCTTGCCAGCATCATCACACCAGCCCTATAGTGCTGGGAAAGAGATCCAATCTCCTCCTAGGGCCGAAGGGGCGTTCAGGGCCACAGGCCCTGGACCCTCCAGTGAGGGATGAAAGTGAGTGTCCAGGAGGGGGAGGTGATCATGTTAGTGAGTGAGGCAGTAAGAGGACAGCGACCTGGCACTAGCCCAGCTCAATGGGGTGTTGTCAGGGCTTCTCTCTCAGGGAGCAAGCCCAGCTCCTGGGCAGACCTGGCGGTGCCCTGTGCATGGCTGGCTCCCGTCTGTGCCGGTCACACTGGTGGCTCCTTGTAGTGACCTAGAAGTCCCTGCAGGAGCAAGGTTCCTCTTGTAGATGCCCCCCTGTCCCTCCCACAAGGCACAATGGGGTCTCCCTTCCTCAGCTCACTGTGAACCATCTTAGCCTTAGTTCTTTTGAGTTGCACTGGGGACTCTCCTAGCATCTTTCACGGGACGTGGGGCCCGAAAGTCTCCTGTTTTTCTCATGACAAAAGATTTGATGTTTCTGATAATCCCTGCAGAAATAACAGCCCCCTTGCAGCAAGTGAGCTATACAGGGAGCAGAGGTACACAGCAGCTGATTATTATTCACAGGCGATTTCATGCTGGACCATAAAATATTGATATCCCAGAGCAGCTTGCTTAAGCCTGGGACAATTGCTGCAGTTCTGTGCTGCATTTCACAGTGAGATTTATTCCCTTCCCCTGATCCTGTCAGTTGCAACATAAACCATGTCATAGGCCTGGCCTTGACTCATGGCACAAAGGAGCCAAGAATTCACAACACACAATAAACACAAAGCTATTCTGTCACTTGGCTCTCGCTGGTCACAAAAACATCCCTCAGCAGCTGGGATGTTTCTTTTGGCAGAGGAACCACCTGGCCGTAGCTGGATTCAGTCATTTTGACAGGGAAGTCAGTGGATCTATTTTAGGAGTCAGGAAGTTGAGGATTGTTTTCTTAGCTCTTCCCTGCTTCTCCTGTTTCACCAGTACAAAAAGAACCTTGATCAAGACTGGAGACAAAACTCGAGGGGCAATTGCCCTGCGCACTCCCGTCGGGTGTAAGCAGCCTTCGCGGCAGGAGACTGAGGGTCTGAAGAGCTCATTTCGCACACCCCCTCTCCAGGGTGAGACAGCTGACACAGAGACATTTACACTGTTCAATTAGTAACTGGTTATTAGTGAGCTAATTTTGGGAAGTGCTTTGAAGGTGACAGTCTATAGCTGTGTATGATTGTTCTACCTGAATGAGAGGAGTCAAAGTAGGGCAGGTCTCTGTTTTCCTCACTTTAAAATTATCTTGTAATTGCCATCTCGTGGGATCAGCTCTAGACATTACTGCTGTAACTTTCTTCATTCATTGTAACCCAGCAGCAAGATTTTGCCTCAGCTCTGCTGAGTAATCTCATCTGACAGCGTCTCACTCATGGCTTGGGTAAGGTGCTAACCTGTGCAGCCCACACCTCCTGTTTATGTTCAGGTAAAAAAAAAAAAGTCGGAATTAAAACCAAGGGAACACTGAGGGGACAGGACGCACCAGCTGAGCTGTTTGTTTCCTGCAAAGGGAAGACATCTGCAACACTCAGGGGGAAGATCAAAGGGAGAAGAAGTGAGTGCCAAAATAACACTCAGCAGGGGGTGTTGGAGAAGATGTGCTGAAACAGAAGGAAGTGGGGATGAAGAGGACCAGCAGCATGCTGGCTCCCAGTGGGACCCAGAGGGCTGGGTCAGACAGAATGGGCTGATTGGGCTGACCAGGTTTTCCCACTCCTATCACGTCTCCTGCGCCAGGGGGCTGCAGTGCACCCAGGCAAAAGAGGGCTACACACCACCTCAGCAGGGCCGGCTCCAGGCACCAGCTTAACAAGCAGGTTCTTGGGGCGGCCAAGGGAGAGGGGCGGCACCTGTGGCAATTCAGGGGCGGCAGGTCCCTCACTCCCTCTAGGAGCGAAGGACCTGCCGCTGAACTGCCGCCGCCGATCGCGGCTTTTTTTTTTTTGCTTGGGGCGGCAGAAATGCTGGAGCCGGCCCTGCACCTCAGTCCCACACAAGCTGGTGAAGGATGTGGAAGATGCCTGTAGCATTGTGTTCATGTTGTGTACAGCTGTGTGTGTGATGATGATAGTGTTTGCTGTGTGACTTACGGCTAATTCAACCAGGGCTTAGGGTGCAAGCCAGAAAGTGACCCAATGCTTCTGAGAGCCATGCACCCTTCATTAAAGGACAATCAGAGAACTAACTGCTTGAAAACCTCTCCTTCACCTCCACCTCCAGACTGAAGAGATATGTGCAGCCAAAGAACTTTGGGACTGATAAAAGGTTGGCCTCTGAAGCCAGGGAGACGGACCTACAGGGAGTTCTAGGAAGCAGTCTAAACTGCGGTCCCCAAAAGGAGGGGTGGCTGCATAAGCAAGACCAACCTAAGTGTTGGTGAGGCAGTTAGAAGTGCAGACCATGGGTTCAGTTACAAACCCTTTGCTCCTGGTAAGCGGTGACCCTTCTGTCAGGATCAAACAATACTTTGGAAAGGCTGTTCTATGGCACTGGACAAGCACACAGGTCAACCCAAAGGGGAGATAAGGAGGGCATGATCCCCCCTGCCAGGCCTGCTGAGGAGTCCTGGTTGGTACAAAAGGCTCTGCACTCTGGGACCTGGTTTGAGTGAGTATCACCTGGACAGGGGAAGGCAGGAGGCCTCATACCTGGGCGGGAGAGAGGGTGTTGCACTCCAAGCCTAAGGAGGGGCAAAGGTGCAATCAGCCTTGAACCATGACAAAACCCTCCAAAGTCGTGCCCAAGCATCAAGCCCACCACGCAAGATCAGCCAGCAGGCCTGCCAGACTCTCCGATATTTGGGCCTCGGGTGACCCCACAGAACACCTGCATTTGAGAGCTCTCAGCCACCTGGCACCTGCCTAAAGGGAACTTGACTCTGGTTGAAGGGGAGCCTGAAACGTGACTGAAATACTCAGCTACCCACTCAATAAGACAAAGGATTAATCAGGAAAAGGCTGCAGCCCCACTTATATTTGGGCAGTCTGGCACCACGTGCTTTTGGACCACTTACTCTACATAACAGTAATTTGAGTAGTTTTGTCATACAATCTTCCACCATAATTAGCCACCCTCAAAATACCCTCCTCAGCTGCTGAGGTGCTAAACCCAGCAAGGGCCCCACCGTGCATCCCTAAATTGGGGCCCAGATTCCAGCTTTAATGGCTTAGATTGTTCACTTGTAACTGGAGAGGAGCCAGGAGCTGCTGCACCAGGTTCTCTCTCACTGGGGTGTGTTCCGGGAAAGGGATTCTTTATCTTTATATCCAAGCAGCAGGTGCTGTCAGCCCCCTGGCTTCTTCTTCTGTGGGAGCTGTCTGGGGTTTCCCCATCTTCAGGGCTGCAGAGACTGCAAGAGGGTTCTCAGAGAGCATCTGGGGGCTCACACGCTTGGGTCTCCAAGCCCAGTAACTATGAGCTGCATACTCTGGGGCTCACTGATTCTCTGTAAGGTCAGGTTGTAATCATATCTGATTGAATTCTCTGAGCACCATGTAGGGCTCATTTGGCTACACCCTTCAGGCATCAGATCACAGCTGTGGCATAGCAGCCTATAAGAAGCAAATAGCAAATGTATGGAGAAGGGAGAAGGAGTATTTTACTGCTGCACAGTTCAGGGGAAGTCTTGAAATTCTCAGCCAACAGCATAAAAGGAGCTCACATTTCTAGAGCACTTAAACTGGACATTACACCACTTCCCTTAAGCTATGTTGAATGGCTGCCTGGGTTTCACCTTTGACAGCTCAACTCAGTTTCTATAGAAAAGAGCTTGTGCACAAGCAATTGGGCCCCTTAGTTCAATCCTCTGTGCAGCACAGAGTCGGCAGCAGGCTGGATATTCAAATGTGGAGATCAGGACTCCGCTCAGGGACACCTATTCAAAGATGCCTCAGCCCAAACCCTGCATTTGGGCATGAAATTTTGCAACCCCTCCATACAAAATTGCAGGCCCAGCTATAGATGGCATCTTTGAAGCACATCCTTGTGCCTGTATCAATTGTGATAGGCTAGAAACCTTGAACATATGACTCCAACTGCATGGGCTTTGCCCATGTTTTAACAGGTCTGTGCTTTGCATATATCTAAACAGAAATATGGTGGCCAGCAGCCAAACTGCACATATAGCATCAGGGGTGGAGTGGGAGCTGTTCGGCTACAGAAAGACTTTACAGCCTCTCTTAGCATATGCCTACCCAGCACTGTATTCCCAAGGTTCGTGGGACTCCAGTCAGCTAACCCATCAGGGAACCCTGGGCTCGAGTATCTACACTGCATTTTAACCCTAAGTTAAGGATTTTCTGGCCTGTGCTCAAACCTAGGGCTCTGGTGTCCACACTGCAGAGCACAGACTTGAATCAAAGTATCCCCATCCCAAAGTGCCTAGCACTGCCCCTCAGCACTCCTGCCCTATGCATGTTTTGCACTGTGGGAAAACTACTGCCCACCTTGTTTCCTACCTGTGATGGTGGGATTCGGGTGCCCATAAGGAGCACACGAGTACAAACTGCATAATTAGCTCTCTTGGAGGCTGAGGTGTGAGAAGGCTTTATACCGAATTACCAGCTAACCTGAGAACTGGGCTCTCCACCTCCAGGCTGAGTCACACGGGCATGAAAATGCCCACGTGCCCCTGTTCTGAGGATAATTAGGGCTCCAGGGCCATCAAACTATTCAAATGAAACTTGGCAAATCTTAATTTGTAAGATGAAATGTTCAGGGAATGGGTTTTTGTCTGGTTGGTTTATTTTTGGCTGTTTTGAAGTTTGACACAAAATGCAGGTTTCAATGAGGGGCATTCTGAGGGCTTGCGGTGCAGGGTACTCCGAACCCCCCAGGGATCCCTTATCCCTGCCCCAGCCTCACCCTGGGAGGCAGAGATAAGGGATCCTAGGGGAGTTGCAGGGAGTTTTGGGGGCTGGCTCCCACTTGCTGGCCTGACAGTGCAGAGCAGGCTACCAAGGGGCTACCCTGCAGGGAGGGGGAGCGGCCAAGATGTTGGAGGTCATCCTTCCTCCAGCTGTACTGAGCCAAGAGCCCTGGTGCTCCCACTCCCTGGAGGGAAGCTGCTGGGTCCACTGTCCACCTCCCCTCCCTCCCCCAGGGCTGTGTGTTGAGGGGCGCCTGGGCTGAGTACACTGTCAGGGTGGTGAGTGGGAGACAGGCCCAAATCTTCCCTGCAGTGAGGAGGAGTTGAAGCTACCACTGCAGGAGGCTGCAAAGAAGTTTTTGGGGCTGGCTCCCACTTGCCGCCCTGACCCCTTGGAATCCCTGAACACGCAGCCCCAGGGAGGGCAGGGGTGGGGACTGGGAGCAAGGGCCAGAGAGCAGAGCAGAGACCAAGCGGCTGCTCTGCAGGAAGGGGAGTGGCAGAGCTCCCAGATCAGCACAGCTGGGGGAGGGATGACCCCCCCACTTCCCACCTGTCAGCCTTGCTCCCTGCTCTGGGAAGCAGTGGGAAGGAGCCGAACCAGAAACTGCTGCCGCGGCAAGAGGAACAGGAACAGGGAGCGTGCTCGGCCTGGCAGTAATTGTGCTTCCAGATGCTTCACTGGCTGCCTGCGGTGCTGCTCCTCTGCTGCGAGGAATTCTGGGATACATCTGGAGGACTTCCATGACCCAAGTCAAACTGGAGCCATGTGCACACAGGAAAGCAATAGGGCTCAGATCTTAGGTCCCAGCTTAACATGGGCTCAGACTCTCCAGTCCTGCAGGATCCTGGGACCCTGGGCCTGAGCCACAGATTAGCACAATTGGTGTGTGGACACAAGGGGGGTTAGGCTTGAGCCTGCCTTGCATTGGTGTGGAGACATACCCCTAGGCAGCACTAGCAGTAAGGCTTTTAACTGTGTCAACCTCTAGAGGGCAAAGTGCTCACCCACTGAAGCCTGTATATTAGCATAAATAGTCCTACATTCCCCATGCACAAGAGCGTCAATGAGGCCTATTATCATTTGCCGTTCATAAGAACAGCCATACCAGGTCAGACCAAAGGTCCATCTAGCCCAGTATCCTGTCTTCCGACAGTGGCCAATGCCAGGTGCCCCAGAGAGAATGAACAGAACAGGTAATCATCAAGTAATCTATCCCCTGTCACCCATTCCCAGCTTCTGGCAAACAGAGACTAGGGACACTATCCCTTCCCATCCTGGCTAATAGCCATTGAAGGACCTATCCTCCATGGACTTATCTAGTTCTTTTTTGAAAGAAAACATTGAAGAAAGTTCACATGGTGCTGGTGCCCAGAGAAGCTTGGAACGTGAGTCCTGTGGGTCTTCCAGTGCTTGATAGAAATATTAGCTCATTTCTAGTGGTGCCAAATCTAATCTAATACACAAATTGCCTATTCCCCCAAGGGGAGAAACAGGACCCAGCCTGCTCCAGTCTGTGGGGGTGAGCAGAAGAGCTCAAAATCCCTCCAGGCAGAGGAGTGTGGGCAGCAGCCATCTGCTATGCTGGCTGAGAACAGGGATTCCAGAAGCTCTGTTATTTTGGCCCCTCATACGGAAAGGGATTAAACAAAAAGCCCACCTCAAACCCCATCTTCTCCCTGCAGAGTGAAAAAGAAATAATGGAACTAACAATGTTACCAACTAGCCCTCTGCATGGGTGCTGAATCCTTTTGTCTGTCTCACTCAGACTGAAAGCTCTCTGGGGCATAGACTATCTTATGTTTGTAGAATGCTGAGCACAGTGCTATTGTCAATACAAAACTGGACAGCCTTAGACTTGGAGGCTCTAGGATTGAGCAGAGACACATGAAACTGGAGCATAAAGGGCAAAAGTAACTTGCAAAATCACTTTTTAAAAACAGTTCCTTGCTACAGAGAGAACTAGAAGCCCTTGAGAAAGGACAGTTACCTGTTCCATAACCGGCATTCTTAGAGATGTGTTGCTCAGGTGTATTCCACTACAGGTGTGCGTGCTCGCCACGTGCATCGGTGCTGGAAGTTTTTCCCTTAGCAGTATCCGTAGTGGGGAAGCACTGCTGCGACCCCTGGAGTGGCGCCAGTATATCGCGCCATAAAGGGGGCTGCGTGCTCTCCCGACCCTCAGTTCCTTCTTGCCAGACAACTCCGACAGAGGGGAAGGAGGGTGGGACGTGGAATACACCTGAGCAACACATCTCAAAGAATGCCAGTTATGGAATAGGTAACTGTCCTTTCTTCTTCGAGTGATTGCTCATGTGTATTCCACTATAGGTGACTCCAAGCTATACCTGATGGAGGCAGGTAGGAGTTTAAGACTAAAGTTTTAAGGGTTACCCGGGCGGAGCACCGCCCTACCAAACCTGGCGTCATCCCTTGCTTGGGAGATGATCGCATACTGCGATGAGAAGGTGTGGACAGAGGACCACGTAGCAGCCCTACGGATGTCCTGAATAGGGACATGAGCCACATAGGCTGCAGACGGGGCCTGGGCTCTCATCGAATGAGCCTTCACAATAGGAGGCAGGGGAACCCCTGCCAGGTCGTAACAGGTGCGAATGCATGAGGTGATCCAGCGGGAGATCCACTGGGTGCACACTGGTCGTCCCCTCATGCACTCGGCCGAAGCAATGAACAGCTGTGGAGACTTCCTAAATGGCCTGGTTCTGTCCAGATAAAAGGCCAGCGCTCTGCACACGTCTAACATGTGCAGGCGGCGTTCCTCATTGGAGGAATGGGGCTTAGGACAGAGGATCAGGAGGAAAATATCCTGATCCATGTGAAAAGCCGAGACAACCTTTGGCAAAAAGGCGGGGTGAGGGCGGAGCTGAACCTTGTCCTTATGGAAGACCGTATACGGCAGTTCAGAGGTCAGGGCCCTGAGCTCGGAGTCCTGGCGGGCTGAGGTGATCGCTACTAAGAACGCCACCTTCCACGACAAGTGGGACCACGAACATGTGGCGGGAGAGTACCAGGTTTGGGTCCCAGAGGGAAACCGGAGGTCTGGGTTGTAAGGGAATGCCCAATCTAACCCTTTCAGAAACCGGGCCGTCATGTGATGAGAAAACACAGATAGGCCCTGCATCGGGGGGTGGAAAGCCAAAATGGCCGCCAGGTGCACCCTGATGGAGGAGGGCGCCAGCCCTTGGGTCCTAAGAGACAGGAGGTAATCGAGGACAAGTTCGATAGAAGCGGAAGAGAGAGAAATTTCTATCCCTCGCCCACATAGAGAACCTATACCACTTAGCCAGGTAGGTTCGACGCGTGGAGGGTTTCCTACTTTCCAGCAGGACCCTTCTCACATCCTCCGAACACCTCCCTTCCTCCTCATTCAACCATGGAGGAGCCACGCTGTCAGGTGGAGCGGGGCGAGGTTGGGATGGAGAAGACGACCTTCCTCCTGCGAGAGGAGGTCCGGGCGGAGCGGCAGCCTGCGAAGGGGGGGCCGCTAAGCATTGCAGTAGGGTCCCGTACCAATGTTGATGGGCCCAAGCTGGGGCTATGAGGATAACCCGCGCCCCGTCTGACTTCACCTTCTGGAAGTTCCTGCCTATTAGGGGGAAGGGCGGGAAGGCTTACAACAGGGGCCCCAACCATGGGAGCAGGAACGCATCCGATATCGCCCCATCGCCCTCTCCCGCCCTGGAGCAGAATCGGGGACACTGGCGATTCTGGGCGGTGGTGAACAGGTCTACCTGGGGAGTACCCCACTGCAGAAAGATCCACCTGGCCACCTCCTTGTGCAGGGACCACTCGTGCTGTTGGGAGAAAACCCTGCTCAGGTGGTCCGCAAGCGTGTTGCTCTTGCCAGGCAGGTAAAAGGCTCGCAGGAGTATATTGTGGGCTATACAGAACTCTCACAGGAGCTGGGCTTCCTGGCATAAGGCCCTGGAATGGGTGCCCCCCTGCTTGTTGACGTAATACATGGCGGTCGTGTTGTCCGTGAGGACTCTGACCACCTTTCTCTGTATGTGGTGGCAAAAGGCCAGGCGCATGGCCCTGAGCTCCCTGACGTTTATGTGGAGGATCAGTTCCTCAGGCGACCACATACCCTGGGTCCTGAAGTCCCGCACGTGAGCTCCCCAGCCCAGGTCTGAGGCATCTGACACTAGATATAGTGAGGGAGAGGGCTCTCGGAAGGGAATACCCCGGAGCATGTTGCTTGGGAGAGACCACCATTGAAGGTGTGCCACCACCGTTGGCGGCACCGTGACGACCTTGTCCAGGCCGTCCCTGGCCTGGAAGTACTGGGAGGCCAGCCAAAGCTGAAGGGGCCTCATGCGAAGCCTGGCATGTCACACCACATAGGTGCATGCTGCCATGTGGCCTAGGATTTGCAGGCACACCCGTGCCATAGTAACCGGAAAGGCCATGACCGAGGCGATGAGAGCTTTGAGCGTCTCAAATCTGTCCCGTGAGAGGGAGGCTGTGGCCACCTGGGAATCTAGCAGCGCCCCTATAAAGCTTATGCGCTGAACAAGGATTAATGGGGATTTCTCCTTGTTTACCAGTAGGCCTAGAGCTGTGCAGGTGTCCAGCAGGAAACTCATCTGCTGCTGCACCAGAGACCGAGATCGGCCCTTGAGGAGCCAGTTGTCGAGGTAGGGGAAGATCTGCAGCCCTTTCCTCCTGAGGTGGGCTGCCACCACCGTCATACAGTTCGTAAATACCCTTGGGGCAGTAGAGAGGCCAAAGGGGAGGACAGTAAACTGGATGTGGTCCTGACCCACCAGGAAACGGAGGAAGCACCTGTGACCCTCGAAAATGTGGATGTGAAAGTACGCATCCTGGAGGTCTAGTGCCGTAAACCAATCCCCCTGGTCTAGGGATGCAATAATAGAGGCCAGGGACACCATACGGAGTTTGCGACGAAGCAGGAACTGGTTGAGCTTCCGCAGGTCGAGGATGGGTCGAAGCCTGCCCTTTGCCTTCGGGATGAGGAAATACCTCGAGTAAAAACCCCTGCCCTGGTATTCTCAAGGTACCCTTTCCACCGCTCCCAGGGAGAGGAGGCGCTCTACCTCCTGGCGGAGGAGGAGGGCATGCTCCAGGACCCCAGCCGGCTGCCCGGACGAGGAACAGTTGGGAGGGGTTGAAATAAACTGCAGCCTGTACCCTTGGGAGATGGTGCTGAGGACCCATTGGTCCGACGTTATACGGGACCATTGCAGTCGGAAGGCCGATAAACAGTTCATAAAAGGCAATTTTATTAATTGGGTGGGAGGTGCACTGGCAAGAGGCACGGTGACCCCCCTCAACGAGTCAAAAATGCCGTTTTCCTGGCCGTTTGGCCTTCAAGGCCCCAGGTCGTGGGGCCGAACGGGATTGGCGTTGGGACCAACGCCTTTATTCCCTCTGCCGCTTAGGTGGGGGTTCGTATCTGCCCCGAGCCGGAGGAGCAGAGGTTTGAGGCCTGGGCTTGTCCTTAGGGGGCGGGACGTAGAGGCCCAGCATCTGCAGGGTGGTGCGGGAGTCCTTCATCCCGTGCAGACGGGTCTCTGTCTGTTCTGCAAATAGGGCCTTGCCATCAAACGGCAGGTCCTGCATTATGGATTGGGATTCGACCGACAGCCCCGAGAGCGAGAGCCACGACGCCCGTCGCATGGAGACTGCGGAAGTCATCGAACGAGCGGCTGTGTCTGCTGCATCCGAAGCTGCCTGGAGAGCTGCTTTGGCCGCTGCCACACCCTCGTTGATCAGAGCCCGGAACTCCTTTCCGTCTTTATCCTGAAGAAGGGGCTCAAACTTGGGGAGGGATCCCCAGAGATTAAACTCGTACCGGCTCAGCAGTGCCTGGTGGTTGGCCACCCTGAGCTGGAAACTCGCAGACGAATAAACCTTTTTCCCAAAGGTATCCAGTCTACGAGCGTCCTTGTCTTTTGGTGTGGGCGCGGGCTGGCCATTCCGCTCACGGTGGTGGATCGACTCTACCACTAAGGAGTTCGGAGCTGGGTGGGTGTATAGGTACTTGTGACCCCTTGTGGAGACGAAGTACTTCCTCTCGGCCTTTTTGGAAATAGGCCCAAGAGAGGCCGGGGTCTGCCAGAGGCCAATGGTAATGTTGGCTACTCCCTGATGGAATGGGAGGGCCACACGCCCCGGTACCGAGGAGCCGAGGACATTGAACAGGGTATCAGAGGGCTCCTCCATCTCCTCAGCCCGGAGCTCGAGGTTTGCTGCCACCCTCCTAAGCAGGTCCTGGTGTGCTTTGAAGTCCTCTTGGGAAGAGGGAGGCAGCACCGCAACTGAATCACCCTGCGCCGAAGAGGTGGATGGAGCGGTGCCTTCAGCAACCGATGGCATCGTGGGCTCGATGTCTGGGTCTGGTGCCAGAGCCAGTGCCGGAGGTTTGGCGCCCACGGTCTGATCCCGCTGCTGGGGAGGCGACGCAGGGCGGCCCTGAGAGGCTCCCACCATGGAGCGAGGTCCCGGCTGCGCAGGTGCCTGAGGCCATGGTGCCCACTGGCACCATTGTCCTTGCCAGGGAACGGCCTGGAAATGAGATGCATCAGGCTTCGGTAGGGTTGGTTGCTCCTGCAGTGCGGTGTGGCCCGGGGAGAAATGGCTGCGTGCCGACGCCAAAGTCCAGGAGGAGCACACGGTGCCGTAAGAGCGACTGGAGCAGTCTCTATCATGATGGCTCCTACCCAGAGACTTCGACCTGGAAGAAGTTGAGAGATAGATGTCTGAGGAGCTGTCTCTGGACTCCCTGCGGCGCCTGTGGCCCCGGCGCCTCGGTGCCGGGGACTCTTGGGATGCACCCAAGCATGGCCTCTGTGACGGCGGGTGCTTGAGTACGAGTGTCGGTGCTGATGGCATCGTGACCTGTTCCTCTCGGACTGGCTGGAGGAGGAACGGCGCCGCCTCTTGTCACCTCCTCGATGGCGTCCGAGACCGGAGGAGTGGGATCTGCTCACCGAAGAGCTGGGACGCGGAGTCGATCTGCGTCACGGGGCTCTGCTCGGCACCTTGACCCAGGAAGGTACCTCGACCTCTGACACCTCCGGGGAGGGCTGATGGGCACCCAAGGGCGGCTTCCCATGGGACCTGGGGCCCGAGTGAGGCGCGCACCCGGCACCGGAAGCGCTAGGATATCACGTGCAGCCTGAGCTGCCGTTGGCGTCGAAGGCATGCGTACCTCAGGCGAGGCTCGCGTGGACAGGACTGGACTACTCCACTCAGCGTGAGTCGGAGGTCTATGTCCCGATGGGGATCATGGGCTGCCCATCTCGGGTCTGGCCTCACCCCTCTCCTTCTCTCGGTGCTGCTGAGTCTTCCCTTGCTTCTTAGCAGGGGAGTGGTGCCGGCTCGTCAACGGCGCCTCGCTGCGCACCGAGGACGCGGTACCAGGCGTGGAATCAGGACGGCGAACCGGAGGTGCTTCACTACGCGCCAAAGACGAGGTGCCCGGCGCGGGGTCGACTCAACGTGCCAGTGCCGGGGCCAATGCCGCCTCGATTAGGAGAGCTTGGAGTCAGATCTCACACTCCTTCTTTGTTCGTGGCTTGAAGGAGTGGCAAATTTTACACTTCTCACTAATGTGAGCCTCGCCCAGACAGCGAAGACACTCAGTGTGTGGATCACTTCTGGGCATGGAGTTGTGACAGGAGTCACACGACTTGAAGCCTGGGCCACGGGGCATGCCCCGAGCCAGGCACTCACAAAAATGTTCAGCAAGAAAAGTTTTCAGTGAAACTGGATACCACTAAGGCTATAACGCTGCAGCCAAGGCTGGAGCACAAAGTTCCGACTACCTTCACCGGCAGCAAGAAGGAACTGAGGGTGGTAGGAGTACGCAGCCCCCTTTATGGCGCAATATACCGGCGCCACTCCAGGGGTCGAGCAGTGTTCCCCCACTACGGATACTTTTAAGGGAAAAACTTCCAGCACGTGGCGAGCACACACACCTATAGTGGAATACAGCTGAGCAATCACTCGAAGAACCACCAAGCAAGCAGTGTTCAGAATGTCCCTGCTCCAGAAATTCACTGTGACACAGATTTTAGGGCCAAGCTTTTCAAACTCCTGGAATTAGACACTGAACCGAAAGTGTCAAACAACCAGCTCTGCTCCACCCTGCCCGGTGCAGGCATACAACCTTGGGAGCATGTGCAAATTCTGCACAGTCTGAACATTCATGTAAAAATAAAAGGTCATCGTCCTCATGCTTATAAAGAAAATCTTCCTGTGACGACGCACTAGGACTGATGGAGTGAGGTCTACCTGAATCTGCAGAAAGCCTGAAACAATGGCTCAGAGGGTGACTTCTTCCCCTCCAGGGCCGGCTCCAGGCACCAGCCCACCAAGCTTGTGCTTGGGGCGGCACCAGGAGGGGGGCGGCGCGGTGCGGCGTGATGCTCTGGCTCTGGCCGCCAGGGAGAGCGGAGCCCCGGCCCGGCACTCCGCCCTCCTCCCAGGACTCCGGCCGCCCTCCCCCCTGGCGCCCTCCCCCCGGCCGCCGGGGAGAGCGGAGCCCCGGCTGGGGCTCACCACCATCCCCCCGGGGCTCTGGCCGCCCCCCCGGCGCCCTCCTCTGCCGTGCTGGGGGGGCGGCCGGACGCTTTTTTGCCTGGGGCGGCAAAAAAGCCAGAGCCGGCCCTGTTCCCCTCTCCCCTCCTCATTTGGATGTTAACTGCAGCCAATTTTAGCAGAGGGAAGGGGGTGGACTGGAGCCTACGGGGCAGAAATTGGGAGCTGCTGCAGAGAAGGAAATGAAGAGGAGACAGAGAAAGGGTGATAGGGAAGGAGGAAAAAGCCCTGGATTCCCACTAAGCGATGTCTAATTAAGGACACACTCCCCTTGATCTTGTGCAAATTCCCATCACCACCTGTGGGAGTTCTGCTGTGAAATGTCACCTGAAATTTATACTCAGACCCACAGACCATCAAAACAAATGGAGTTTGTCCCTCTGCAATGAATGAGGTTGACACCCTGTGACAACTACGGCAATGTCCCACAATACCTGTGGGAGACCTTAGCCTGTATTAAGTTTATGTATCATTGTGAACCATGGGAAGTGTTATTAACTTTGATGGTCTGTACTGAACAGTGGGCCAGGCAAGAAAGGACTTTTAGGACAGTCAAGTGGTTTGCCTGGGGAATCTCTAGGGGGAGATGAATGCAAATTCCCACGTCCCCACTTATGCAAGGAGAGGACCACTGTCTAGTTACCTGTTCCAGGAATCTGAAAATCAAAGGCCCAAGCCATATAATGGAAAGACTAAATCGTTCATTTATCCTAGTTCTGAGCCAAGGCTATTAGGAACTTGAACCACAGAAATACCCCTTGTTGGGATTTGAAAGACTGACTCCCACCAGAACCCTTGCTGGAGTTGGGGTGATCTCTGGTGAGCTTATTAGCACATATGTACATTCTTCTATTGTTTTGGAATGTTTTCTCTATAATGCTTTCGCCTTCAGAATAAATGTACTTGTCTAGAAAAGACTGTGTGCATGGGCAGCATGTGAACTGCCCATTGGGGGAGGCTAGCCACTAGCCCCACCCCTTCTGCCTGAGGTCCCAGCCCTCCCGCCCCTTCCCTGCCAGAGCCCAGAGGCCCCGCACTGTGGTGGCTGACCCCCCAGCCCTGGGCCACCCCAACACCCTCAGTCCCAGGGGGGTGGTGTGGCCCCAGCCTTGGAGCGCCGGGTGGCGCAGCCCCAGTTGCCCCAAGTCCCAGCTGCAGGCTGCCGCATGCACTGGCCCCAGCCACCCAAGTCCTGACCGCAGGCCAGCCCACTCCAGCAGAAGAGTGGGAACTGGAAGCAGGCAGAAGGGAGCCTGGGGGCGGAGCATGGGCACGGCCACGCCAGGCTGTTTGGGGAGGCTCAGTCTCCCCTGGCCTGTGATACCTGCCGCCCATGGCTGTTTGGTAATTTATACTTGCTGGAAATTATGCTGTTCATAGCCTCTGGAAAGAAAGCAAAGGGCAGCTGCTGGCCTGTTCAGGCAGTCTGGCTCACTGGGAATTCAGTGTAGGTAGGGAACTGTGCTGCCTGGAAAAACCCTAGTGAGAAGGTTGAGACACATGAAACACATGAAGGCTGAGGAACTGAGTGCCCAGAATGCATGCTCTTTCTTGGTGGACAACAGAGAGGGAACACAGGTGCAGTTGCCCTGAACTATGACACATCCTATAAACATGCCCATCTTGGAGAGTTCCAGGCGTGAAGTTCTGTATCTTAGGGGAACACCATACACCCCATGTTCCTCATTATAATATGATTGTGTGGTACTCAAAGCTAAGTTTGTCATGTTGGGTGTCTTCGGCAGGCTCATGATGCACTGAGCATTGTTGTTATAGTAATGTTATGTTATAGGTTGTAATTTCACGTATATAGTTATGAGGCTGAAAATGTGTCCTCATGGCTTAAAACAAGCCCAGGCAAAAACTCTCCAAGAGCAGAGGGGTAGTTCACACCTCATCAGGGCATGTATGGGACAAACCCAGCCCAACCTCACAGGAGCAAAGGACACTGGCCTAGGTAGCAAGAAAGCATCTGTTGGACTCTCAAGTGAGTCACCTCCCTTCCTTTGGTCAGTTTGGGACTACAATGAGGTAATGCTGACCTGGGGGGAGGGGGCGGGAGGGGCAAAGCCAAAAGGGAAGGAAGAACATGATAAAAGGCAGAGACGTTTGCCATGCTCTTCCTCTCTCTTCCACCTCCATCTACAGACCATCACCATCAAGCGACTGAAACACTGATCAAAGGGGAGAGCCTGGCTGAAGGGCAACCAGCCAACCTGTGGTGAGAAGCATCTAAGTTTTTAAGGGCACCGAAAGTGTTAAGATCAGCTTAGAATGCATTTTGCTTTTATTTCACTTGACCAAATCTGCCTTGTTGTGCTTTGATTTATCACTTAAAAGCTATCTCTGTAGTTAATAAATCTGTTTGTTTATTCTACCTGAAGCAGTGTGTTTGTTTTGAAGCATGTCAGAGACTCCCCTTGGGATAACAAGCCTGGTACATATCCATTTCTTTGTTAAATTAACAAACTCATATAAGCTTGCAGTGTCCAGAGGGCATAACTGGACACTGCAAGATGGAGGTTTATAGGGTTGTGTCAGGGACTGGAGATATTGGCTAGTGTCATTTGATTACACAAGTCAAGTAGCTTACATGACAGAGGCTGTGTGTGAACAGCCTAGGAGTGGGGGTTCTCACAGCAGAGCAGGGTAAGGCTGGCTCCCAGAGTCAAGGATTGGAGTGACTTAGCAGATCACCGCTCCAGATAACACCAGAATCTGTGCACACCAGAGTGAGGAGACAGTCATCATTGCCACTCTGTCCCATATACATGACTAGGCGCAATCCTGGAAATAGGAAAGCCACAGGGACAATCCCTCACCAATGCCATATAATATTACTTGTCCCTGCATGAGCCCCATCACAAAGGGGAATTGGAAAGCATTTGTACCTCCTCAATGGCCATATGGAAACAGCTAGATGTCCTTGCAAAATTACTGGTAGCTTGGGGGAAAAAAACCAAAGATGCATGCAGTTCAGCTAAAGTCCTGCTGGAAAAGATCCTTGAAGCCAGCTCCCTGGCAAGTGCCGAGCACAACTTTTGTCTCCTGTCCTCACCCCTGCTTTGGATTATTGTTGAGAAATCTCAGCTCTTTCATCACCACTCACCTTGACCTGAGGGGTCCATATATTCTGTGCCTGGTACGTATGTGTCCATGACAATTTTGGTGATTTATGTTTTTCTTTAAGAAGTAGAATTTCTAATATTAACAGCGTTTTGATCCTGCAAATAAAGGATAATTCCTGGACACCCCACACCTTGCTAGAGGGGTTCAGATGATGGGGATAGCCAGTCTTGAAGGCATTGAAAATGCTGTGCTCTGGTTCCCCAGCCCTAAAATAGAACATAGAGGACACCCAACTTTACAGCATGGCCTGCATTAGAGGGGCTCATGATTCACAGACAGGGGTTCAGTCCACCCCTTGGGGAACATCCCATTCGTCTGAGTTGGTGTTCAAGAGCCAGAGGTCTGTACTCCAGGTCTGTCCTGTATCCAACTCTACAGTGTGGACAGAGAAGGCACAGAAGAGAGGACAAGTCACAAGAAGCAGAAAAAGGTCAAGATCACAAGCATCTTTTTGTACTCAAAATAACTTTTTTTTTTTTTTTCCATTTTTCGTACAAATAAAGAAGCCCTCATGTACTGAGAGATCATGGAGCTGCCAGACCAGCATTCACCCACAGATTCAAAACCAAGGAAGGCAACTCTCATGACTCCAGTGCAGAATAAAAGCTCTTGGGCAAGTCTCCCTTGGTCTGGCCCTGGGGGTTTGTTGAGCTCTTCCCCATTTGCCTATCATCACTCTGGGTTCAATCATTAGCACTGTATCCAACTGCCAGGCATTTGCCCATGGAAAGGCAACATGGCCCCTCCTGGTGTCATTTTGCAATGCCCATGCTACCTTGGAGCCTGCTGCACCCAACACCTCTGACCATACCAGCTGCAGCAGGTAATACACAGCCCCACAACCATTATTAGCTCTAAGATGAACTCCAGGTCCAGGACAATTGGAGTAAAATGCTCACTGTTTTCTGTCACACCCTGTGAAGCTGCTGCTCCTCTTCCTCAATCAGGCTTGTGGACGTGGTGGCTGGTAGAGGTAGAACTGTCAGTCAATGGGGTCAATCCTTATCTCCAGCAAACTCTTGGGGAGGTGTGAGGTTAATTTACCTCCATCACTGTCTTTAGGGTGGGGGTAAATCCCACTGTCTCTGGCGACAGCTGATGCTCCAGTCCCACATTTCCTCCTCCTCTCAACCCAGGGCAACCAGGAACTCCGGCAGCTCCTCTCTCCTCCAGTGAATTTTCAATCACTTCTTTTCTCTCTTACAAGACTGAATTTCCAGAACATAAGGAGGCAGCTGCCTCCTCCCAAGGCCCTGCTCCATGGTGCAAGCACCTCACTAACTCCATTTTCCTGCTTCTTTCCAAAGCGCTCACAAATCACATACCTGTGGGGAGCAGGCAGGAGCCCTAGCACGTGAGACTAGAATAAAATGAGAGAATCAACTGGGAGCATGACGGAGGTGGGTATTAGAGAGCATCCTCTAACAGCTCAGGCTTACTGCACTGTCACAAGTGACAGCTGCTGAGTCATGTGACAGCAATGGGAATGGGTGTATCTGGGGATCAGGGTTCCTCACAAACTGACCGGGAGATGGGGGGGGAGAGATCTGTCCTGAAAATGTCCCTCCACCTCTGCTCCAATCACATCCAATGCAGCTGGAAAGGGCTGGGGCGTCCATGACACCCTGGCCATTGCATCACTGCCAAAGGGCCCAGCAGTGTCATGCTGGTAATAAAAGGAAGTGGGAGGCTGAAAATCCTGCACAGTTCCAATTGTTTATTAACATTTCAAACCAAAATAATCAGATATGATCACAAGTCCCAGGAAATACCCCAACACTATGAAAATGGAATGTTGTTGTTATCAAACATAACCAAAGTAGATTGAAAAATAAAAGTTGCAAAGACTCCAGTGTGACACCTTTGGTTTGGGGAGGAGGCTGCAGTGGAACACATCCCCATACTGCCGCTCAGAGTGCCACAGGTAACCCCACAGAAGGGCCTCCACTCCTCTCTTGCAGCAGTCTTCAATCCCCACTCCTTCAACCTGCACAAAACTTCGGGGGGGGGGGGGGGGGGGGGGGGATGCACGGGACACTGGATACCAGAATGAGCTACAATCAGAGCCTGTTTGCGCCGGTTCTCCTTGTTAACGTCCCTTCTGCTTTCTCTCCCCAGAACTAAAGTCCCCAACCTGTTTCCTTCCCTGAATGCTGCAGACTCAACTACCTTTCAGGCCCCATGCTGCTGCTTCTCTCCCCCAGCACAGCCGAGAGGCTCCAGACCCAGCACCCTTCTTTTGTAAAAGAGGAGGGTGAAGAGTTCCACAGGCAGAGCGTGAATGGGGCAGAGGTCCTATAAGCTGAGGACAGTAGATGCCTGTAATTCACTATCTTTCAAATGCAGAAATGGGAGCCTCTCTCTGTGACCCCCAGCTTGTGAAGAGCAGTCCCTAGGAAGAGAACCTCCTGCAAGGACTAGGGCTGGCTGTGCCTGCAGCTCTGCTCTCAGGGTCAGACACAACAGGCAGGGTAGTTACACAGTGCAGAGTGCACAGGGCTTGGGGCACTAATGTTGGACAGGTGCATGCAAAGCCCACCCGCCCATGTGTATAGAGAGCTCACAGGTGCAACAGCAGCAGAGGTGTGTGCCTGGCCCAGTCTGCACTGGGCCTTTACAGATCACTCCCGCACTCCGACCACATCACAAACGTGACACCTTAAATATATTAAATTACAAGAACAGCAGCACCTCAGTACACACGGGCCCGAAGCTGGGCCGAGCCATGTGCATTCCCAGCTATTGCGCCCACAGAGAACATGGTGAGGCATGGGACAGGATTGCTCCCCACACCCGCTGCCTTGGGATGTCAGGCACATCTCTGCTCTTCACACTCCCAACCAGGTTGGAGCAGGAGTGCTATGAGCTGCCAGAACCATAGGTGCTAAACTACACTGTATCACACATCATCTCACACCAGGGATAAGGGGAGACACTAAAGCCAGCGTTTTCACTCCCCTAATTTCATGCCCATAACAGACAGGCTCAGCCAGTGCATGAACGAGGCAACTCTCTGCCCATGGGGATGGCACCCAGAGGAAGTGCAGCAAGTAGGCAGCCCAATCCCCCTGGGGAGGACAGAGAGGGACAGTGCTGTGTTGGACGTGGGCAGGCAATTCCTCCGTCCTACAGCGGACAATGAAGGGCATACAGTGCAGGGAGGCAATTCCACAAACATGCAAATGTTTCAGATATTTTTATCTTACATTCAAATTTCCTTTTAAAACAAAATCTGATACAAAAATAGATACATTTGCAAAGTGATTTCTTAGCCAAAGGGAGGCTCCACCCATCTGTTGCCATGGCAAGGAGGGAAGGGAGTTCCTCTGCATGGCACAACACAACAGCCGAAGCAAGCAGCCTCGAGGAAGTTGGGGCCCATGCTGCAGCCCCCAGCCCTCGTGCTGCAGCCACACAAGGGATTTGCCACAAAAGATTGGAAAATCGTGTACAGTGGAGAGAGTCCTGTGCAGATAGAAGTGCAGCCTGGATTCACTCTAAGCAGATGCTGCCAGGGAGCTGCCATGAATGCTTTCACTCAGGCATGTGACACTGGATAGGAGGAGGTCTCAACTTCAGGCCACTTAGTGATACACAACAACTTTTATTCCTAGGCTCCAAAGCATGCAGAGGCAGCTACTACACCAGAAGCAGCTTCTTGCCCCCAAGCAAACACTCACCTCTTCCTGTTGGGTCATCACCGCTATGACATCATTTCCACAGTGGCAGGAAGGGCTCTGCTAAGGGAATGCTAGCAATAAATAGAGCAAGCAAAGGGAGGGCATGTGAAGAGCAGGAAAGCAGCAGGTCCTGAAGGAGGCAAGGGCACCTCAGGTGTCTAGAGAGCCCCTTTCTCTCCTAGCACACGGTGAGGACAGGGCGCAGGATAAGGTGCTTAGTCCAAGAACACAGCACAGCAGTTGGAGAAGTAGAAGTCCAGCTAAATTTACCTACAAGGTTTCCTCCCACATACTGGTGATAAGGGAGTGGGCTGGGAACCTTGAGACCCATTGGAGGAAAGTCACCCGTGGAACTGATGCCTTGGCTGGCCTGGCCCAGCAGCGTCCCCCAAAGTTACAAACAAACTGGGTTAAGGCAGCTTGTAATGTTCCTGCTTTGGCAACACCCAATGCAGTGATATGTTTGGGTGGGGCTGTGGTCTCTAAACTCTCCATCAATGCCCCTTTTCTCCCAGTACACTCTACCATCCCCCTGCAGGGAAGGGAGAGCTAGACCCAGTATCGCTCACCTTGCTCCAAGCATGGCTTACATTCAGGTAAAGCTTTTTGCTTTGTAATTTGAGAGGCAGAAAGACTGAAGCCTGGAGACGAGATATGGAACAATAACCGTAAGGCCAAAGCTGGCACAAGCAGCCCTAAGAGCAAGAAGGAAATCAGACTGCCCCTCAGATCCATGCAAAAAGATTGCAAAGTGACCCAGTGTATTTTGCTTCCTCTGTAAAACTCTTTCAGTCCTGCAGGCTTCAGCCCTAGTCTGGGGCCCAGGCCTAGCTTGAACGGCTGATCATCTCCATGCTATCATCAGGGGTCCCTCCATCCGTTGCTGCCTCGGTGCGCTTTACTGCCTTGCTTGGTACTGCACTCAGCGCATCGTCTTTCATCAGCTCTGAGGCTAGCAGTGAGGTGACAGCACAGCCGGCTTTTCTCTTTGCTGCAAGAGAAGAGACTGTGATAAATAGCCCGGAGAAACTTATGCAAGCTTACTCTGGCACAGCTCACAACCCTCCAGCGCCAACTGCTCAGAGAGAGCAGGCTCGGAGGCATGGTGGGTGATGTACTGACAACCCCCAAAAATGCTTGTTCAATGCTCCTGAAGCATTCAGTGTTCCTAAGGCATCGGGGACCCTTCCCAAAGGGCCATGGTCACACAGCGTCCAGAGTTTGAAGGCTGTGAACACCAAGAAGTGAAGGGAACCGATTAAGAGGTGGGAATGGGGAAGTGCAATATGGGATACCCAGGAGTACGGGAATGGAATTAAGCAAAGGAAAATCTAAGCTGAATCTCAGAGAACACTTTCTTACAGTAACATCTATGAGGCTGTGGAACAGGCTCCCACAGGAAAATGGGAGCCCCATCACTTGGGAAATTTATAAGTAGACTGTACAATATTCTGTAGAATATGGTGTAGAAAACCATGCTACAGGCCCAGATACCGTGGTTATAGGCCCTTTAGAAATGAATAGAATACTTCTACACTGGTTTGGCAAAGTAGAGGAGAATAGATGTCACAGATGGGAAAGACATACTGAGTCCACAGAATCAGGTTAGCACAGTGTAGGTTGATGGGCTGCTGAGTGTATGAGCTAGACTATTCAGTGCACGTGTCCTTGGACTTCTCTGCTTCTACGGTGATAGCCCAATAAAGCCAGTTCCCAGTTTCTGTCCCAGAAGGCTAAGCTGTGGGAGGAGGCATCTACCCTGAGTTAAAAATCACAGGTTAAGAACCTCTGAGAGTTGAAGGTCTTCTCCACACACTAGCATGGAAACTTCAGAGAACAGAACCAAACTACAGGAATATGATCATCACAGAACAGGCAGCTCCCCATCCCTTGGGGTTGGGAATAGAGCTTAAGGGCTTCCTATGGGGACACTGTGCTCCCAGCAGAGAAGGGAGGCAGGCAAGGCACAAGGCTGAACGGAGAAGGCTGTCCCCACTAAACTTTGCACCCCTCAAAATAACTCCATGGCCTTTTATGCCCCATGGACATAGCAGCCAATAGTGCTTTGCAGCTGCAGATGAGCTGTGGTGTCCCAGTAGCACAACACCCAGACAGCACTCATCCCTTAAGATGTTTCTTTACAGCTTAAGGCCTGAGCTCAGCCAGAACACGATGCTCCAGACTTCATTAAGATCACGCTTGAGGCTCAGCCAAGCAAACAACCCTGAATTAGGAGAGCAACTATGCCCTGCTGGGGACTCCGGCAGGCTCCAGGACAATGAATGGCTGAGGCTGGGGCACAGTACTCATGCAGGGAGGACAATGCACCAACAAACATCACTGATATGCAAGTTCAGACAGCTCCATACGCTGAATATCCATACACAGACCGGCTCCCACACTCACTAATCAGAACAGGTGCACACACTCTGGTGTGCACACACACACACACACACACACAGGAAAACTGTAGAACTCACACAGACAATCAGATGCCCTTGTGCACTACATGCTGTTGCACACAGTCAGGCAGACACGCTGAGACACATGCATACACACATTCATATTATGGTCCACTTGCAGGCACTGTCTCAGGTCTGACTGTCCAGGAGGAAATCTGTTGGGAGGAGAATGCAGAAGGGGATGCACGCAGGAATACAAAGCAGCAATTGAGATGCTGCCTTGAGACACTGCAGTCACGGAGTTAACTCTTTACAAGACAGAAAAAATAAAGCCATTTCTAATGTGAAGCTTCCCATGAAGCTTCTAGAACAGGAGTGGGCAAACTTTTTGGCCCGAGGGTCACATCTGGATGGGGAAATTGTATGCAGGGTCATGAATGTAGGGCTGTGGCAGGAGGTTGGGGTGTGGGAGGGGTTGTGGTGTGCATGAGGGGGCTCAGGGCAGGGGGTTGGAGTGCAGGAGGGATGCAGGGTGCGGCGGGGGCTCAGGGCAGGGGGTTGGAGTCCAGAAGGGGATGCGGAGTGTGGGAGGGGGCTCATGACAGGGGGTTGGGGTGGAGGAGGGATTCGGGTTGCAGGATCCATCCTGGCGCTGCTTACCTTGAGCAGCTCCGGGGTGGCAGCGGCATGCAATGGGGCTAAAGCAGGCTCCCTGCCTGCCCTGGCCCTGTGTCGCTCCCAGAAGTGGCCAGCATGTCCGGCAGTGGCTCCTGGGGGTGGGGTGGGGCAGGTGGCTTTGCCACATGCTGGACTCACCTGTGGGTACCACCCCCAAAGCTCCCATTGGCCGCGGTTCCCTGTTCCCGGCGAATGGGAGCTGCAGGGGGCAGTGCCTGCAGGCAATGGCAGCACACAGAGCTCTCTGCCCCCCCCCCTCCAGGGGCCACAGGGACATGGTCCTGCCCGCTTCCAGGAGTGGTGCGGGCCAGGGCAGGCAGGGAGCCTGCCTTAGCCCCGCTGCACCACAGGGCTGGCAATCCCATGGGCTGGATTGAAAACCCTGACGGGCCAGATCTGGCCCACAGGCTGTAGTTTGCCCTCCCCTGCTCTAGAAATTGGGCTTCAAACACCAAGAACGAACACGCAACAGCATGCAAAGGAGACATGCAACCGGCAAGCACAGTACATAACTACAATTCCCAAGTGGAGGCTCCCTGCACGTGGCTTAATCATTTTTAGGGCTCCCTATAGGACCCTGCTAAATACCTATCCTCAGTACAACACTCACACAGGGCTTATCCCTGTGACAGCCACACCAGGCCCCTGCTTGCACCTTGGTTACAGACCTTTCTTCTCTACAGCCCCTGGGCTTTCCCCTGATACAGCTTCCCTGGAACTCTCCTGGCCCTAGGTGCTTATCCCTGTCCGAGGAACCCACTGCCCTACCTGCACCCACCCCCTCCCTGTTGGAGATTTCACCTGCCCAAGCCCATGCCCTGCAGCCCTAAACTACCAAGCCTTTGCCTGCAGCCCAATCCTAATCACTAAACGATGTCACAAACCTCCACTCTGCTTCCGGTACCACCTCTTTGAGCTTTTCTCCTGTATGCTCCCTGCACCACCTCCTTCATCCTTATCCCTACTGTAGCCCTCCAAGCCTATGCCTGTATTCCATTCCTAAGGCTGATCCCCATCACATCTCTCCCTGCCCAAGTCCACATTCCCATCAGTTTCCCATCTGCTGTCTCTACCAGAATCACCCCCCACCCGTCTCTTGCTTCAACTCAGATCAAACGGGAGGCACAGACCCCCCTTCCCTGCCTAAATCCTTTTGCTCAATGGCTTATCCTTGCTACAGACTTCCCAGGTTTCTTCCTGCATTCCCTTCCTAAGGGCACATTCATACTACAGCCTGAGCCCTGGTCTACACTAGGAGTTTACATCTGTATAGCAACATCTCTCAGGGGTGTGAAAAATCCACACAACGGATAGACGCTGCTATACCAACCTAACACCCGGTGTCGACAGCACTAGGTCAACAGAAGAATTCTTCCATCAACCTAGGTACCACCTCTCGGGGAGGCAGATTATCTGCACTGATGAGAGAATCCCTCCTGCTGTGCTGATAAGTGTAGATAAGCCCTGAACTACCTGCACCCATGGTCATGGGCTCATCTCTATCAGTCCCTTAGTCCACTGCCTGCATCACCATCTTACAGGCCCAACCCCGCCACAATCTCCACACCCAATCTGCTGTCTACACCCAAATTTACGGGAATATACAGGCAAAGCTCCCTAGTCCACTAACCAAACTTTTTGAGGAGCAATGATTATGGCTGTGCTTGGAGAGCTCCTGTGGGGGGTGGGGAAGAGAAGAAGGAGGAAAATGAGAATAACTGAAGCAGTAAAAGGGTAGACAGAGGTGTTAGCTGACTGCACTCTCGTATGATGGATCACTGCAGTACTAGAATCAGGAACACTGGACATGCTGGCAGGAAAGGAGAAGAACGAGGAGAGAGACAGCAAGAAATAAAGCCTGCTATGGCCAAATCCGGAGAGCAAGGTGACCTGGCAAGCCCAGCTCTGTGGGCCTGTCCCAAGTCCAAAAAAGGCAACCAGGCCGGGCCATGCTTCACATAGGAAAGTGAAAGGAAGAACTAGTGCGAGATTCAAACACTTCCCTAGTTACCATTTAAAAAGGCTTGTTTCAATCCACTCCTGGGATACTGCAGGACCCGCAGCCTCAGGCTGCATGTGTGTCTCAATCTCCTCTTCTAACCCTCCCTGCCTGCGGCACATGAGGGGTTACACACACACACACACACACACACACACACACACACACACACACACACAATGAGAGTTGGGGAGGGGACAACAACAGGTCCAGGTGTTACCCGCTCAGGTGTATCCTCCTCCACCTCACAGAGTGACAGGAGAGAGTCTGGCAAGAGGAAATAAGAGAGGCACCAATCAGAGCCCACTAGGAACACCCCTTCAGCCCCAAGTCAGAGAACAGACAGCACCAAGTGTCTCCCCACCGCTCCCAGGAGCTCCCAGCATTTGAAGCAAGACTTGCTGGGTTACACACCCTGTCTGAACCAGGCTTTGTACCTCCAACCATTCCAGATGGCCTAGGTTGTGTATGGCCAGTTCAGGCCTCGGAGCTTTCCGGACACATTTCTCATTCATAAACATCAAAATGGGAAGGGAAGGAACATGCGCCACAATCTAGTGATGTAGTCTTGTACCGCAGTGCCTGGGAAAGCATGCACATGCCATTGTGTGTGTGTGTGAGAGAGAGAGAGAGGCTCTGCTGGGACACCAGACACAGGCCTGCTGATGGGGACAGCCATGACACAGAACCCCCAAATGCTCATCGGAGTCTCCTGGCCAGGTAGGAGCCCTCCAGCCTCCAAACTGGGTTCTCACAGCTAACACAATGGCAGATTCAATCTTTGTTTCAAACCTATCTTAACTCCCTTCTCCCCCCTCCCTCCTGGGTCTACAGCCAAACCACTAGAAAGACTCTTCCAGAGAACGAGGCAAGAAAGCTGAAGCCTGCATCCAGTACACCCACTGCAACCACTAGTAGGAGAGCCCCCTACCCATCACACATACTCTTCCCCCCCCCAAAAGAGACCTTGACAGGTTACCCCTCTCTCATGCTCCCTCCTACCCCACCAGCAGGTTCTCTCTATCACGCAACCCACTCCCTTCCTCTCACGCAGACCCATCCCCATCCTCCTCCTCCCAGCAGGTGTTCTCTCTCTCATACGCAGACCCATTCCCACATCCAGCAGGTTCTCGTTCACACACAGACAGACCCCCATCCCATCAGGTTCTCTCTCCCCTTCTCCCAGATTTCCTCTGGAACTCTACTCCCCAGGGGCCCGCCTGGCCTACACTCTGGATTTTAGTGGTAGAACCATAGAATATCAGGGTTGGAAGGAACCTCAGGAGGTCATCTAGTCCAACCCCCTGCTCAAAGCAGGACTAATCCCCAGACAGATTTTTGCCCCAGATCTCTAAGTGGCCCCCTCAAGGATTGAACTCACAACCCTGGGTTTAGCAGGCCAATGCTCAAACCACTGAGCTATCCCTCCCCAAATTCTCATCAGTCCTGCCACCAGTATAGCTATGCTGCTGATGGCTGTGCTAGAAGCCCTAGTGTAGGCAATATTCCAGGAGCTTCCAGTGTTTTCCCTGGTGTCAGTTAACTCTGCTTTGAGCTGCAAAGGCTTGCAGCATGGCTACAGGGTCAGCCCAACAGAGCAGACCCTGACTGTTGATGAGAAGCACTTTGGATTTCTCCCACAGTTCTACCACAAGTCTCCAGCAGCTCTGCAAAGGATCAGTAGAGCATTCAGAGCCACTTGGCTATTAGTGCCTCCAACCAGAGAAACTAGATTCTCGCCATGGATTAAGATGCAACCTCCAGAAACAAACTGTGTTGTGGAATGCAGTGAGAGATGGCAGGGGAAGGACTCACTGCCCTTTGCTAGTATATTCCCACCTTTATCAAGGAGGGTCATCTTTCTCTCTGCCACCAGCAGGGCAGTATAGACACTGGCTAACAAGGAGACAGGGGGCCACTTCTCCACCCCACATTCAGAGGCCTTGTCTTGCCCGAGGATGGGAAGGCCAAGCCCCCAATCCAGGCCAGCACAGGTACACCACTGCCCCTTGTGTAGGGATACAGCCTTGGACATGTGGGCCAGACTGCAGCCTCACTGGGGGAGGCAGGATTCCTGACTGATTTCTTTATTCTCTTAATTCTCTCCCAAGCAGCAGATGGCCTGAGCAACATCAAGCGTACAGAAAAGGACACCAGTTGAGTCACTCAAGTTACAATCCAACCCTGAATCATTGAGTTAAAACCATGACTACAGGATAATTGCACAGTCACACTGCCGGAGGACACTGGGCTATTATGTGCACACATCCTGCCAACTGCAGTGGCCTGCACTCCTTTCTTAACAAACTAGCTGGAAAAGAATCCCCCTTGCTGACCCTCGCCCTCCCCACAATGAGCCCTTTAAGCTACTAAGCGGAGTCCTCAGAGGCCTGTTGGCTTTTCCATTCCTTTACATTCTAGCGAGGAGCTGCTAGCGCCTCTGAACAGAGACAGCTGCCTCCAAGAGAACAGAGTCAAAGATCAGAGCTGACAAGATTTACACACAGTTCCTCTGCTCTTCAGTTGCTGCAATGAGCTAGGGTGAGGAGCGATATGGGGCCAGGAAATGCCCTAACAGCTCACATAGTGGTGGTGGAGGGTGAGGGGGGAGAGCACATGTCCCAGTGAGAGTGCACTGGTAGTGCTGATGGAATACACTAAGTTAGGGCAGGAGATTTACAGGAACATATGGAAATGCAGCACCTAGAGAGTTATAAATATGCCCCTGGAAATGAAGACCAATAAGTAAGTTCCCCCAAAGACACAAGCTACTAATGAGACTGGCAGAGATGCAAATTGGCAAATGAGGTTCCAGCCCTGAGTACCTCTGCATACTAGAGCACCATACAGGAAACACCCTGCTAAAGAGAGTGGAAGAGGGATCCAGCCACAAGCCAAAGGAAAACCCATGGCAAGAGAAAACTGAGCAATACTTCTCACAGCCAAGCCTCATTGCCCATTCTGGATGGCTTACCCCACACTCTACCCTGGGTACACCACTCTACCCTGGGTACCTCCTGAGCCCCCTACTGCAAGGTTAAAAAACAATCACAGGAGTTGGATGACAGCACTTACAATGGGCCTAGGTTCCCCTGATGCAGCTGCAACATCCTCTCTGCAGAGTCCCAGCCTATCCAATAAAGCTGACCCAGGTCTGCTCCTCTCATTCCTTAGTCTTGCTTGGAAATGTGAGGAGCTGCATCATTACATTCTGCCTAATCCCCAAACTCTCCTATGGCATAAGGCACAATCCCTAACATCCCACAGACATGGAGTAATATTCCCTTCCTGTTCTTACAGGAACTGAAGGGAAAATGCTCCTCCTCCTCAAAAAGAATCCAAAGCCTCCTGTGCTGGAAACTGCTGATGCTCCATAGAAAGCTGATTGCCAGATGGCAATTCCCTGCCTGAATCCAGTGAGCATGCTCAGAAAGACCAAAGTGTGTGGTGTGTGCGGGCACACTGCATCATGGAATGGAACATGGGAAGGTGAGAGTGGACACTACTGCATTGTGGGACACTATTCCCATTAGCCCTGTCAGTGCTTCCACCCATGCCCATGGTTAAGGATACAATTTGGTCACTGAGGTCACGGATTTCAGGACTTTAACAGATCTCCGTGACTTCTTCAGCTTCAGCCCCAGGTGGCAGGGCTCCCACTGTCAGCCCCACTGTGACCATACCCTGATTTTGTATATTTTCCCCATGATTGTTCCATGAATTTTTCTTAATTTTTCTGCGACAAAATTGTATCCGTGCCCACGGTCATCCCCTCAGTTTCTTCAGCAGCCACAGCCTTCTCTGCTTTCCTCACTTACCCATGATCACCAAGCACCCCCTGACTACATCTGAACTCTCTTCTCCATTGCTTTGTCCTTCAGAAACTTACCACACCACCACACTGCTCTCAGATGTCTCAACTTCATGGGACTTTCCAGCCTGGTCTACCGTCTTGAGCCTTCATTTGCTGATGGTTTCCCCCAAAGCCCCTTGAGTTGAAATCTATAACCCTCTCCTATCCCCTCTGATCTTAAGTCAGCTAGTTCCATAGGAACTTGCTCTCTCTTCTGCACCTGGTGCTCCCCCAGGTACAATGATAAACTGCAGACTCTGAAATTCACAAGTGCCACATATGTCCCCTTTTTACCCAGCTCAAGAGCTGGAAATCTCAGCAGATACTTCTCATTTGCCCTTAGCATGGCAGACTCTGAAATTCACAAGTGCCACATATATCCCCTTTTTACCCAGCTCAAGAGCTGGAAATCTCAGCAGATACTTCTCATTTGCCCTTAGCATGGCAGACTAATTTCTCTTCCTCCCCCACTTTCAAAGCAGCTGGAGATCTGCCATCTCTCCAATATCTTTAACCGTTTTCTCCACTCACCTGCCCCTTCTTTACCTTCCCATATTTCAGGGGTGGAAATGGCTTCTTCCTTTCTATCCCCTCCCCTCTTCATCATACCAGGACCGTAGGGGTTGATCATTCCTCCCTCCTGAGATTAATTTACAGCTATACATTTGTCTCTGGTTCCCTCCAGTCATAATTCTGCTCCTACCTAAGAAACCTCTATCTGTGGAGGCAGCTCCACCTCTGCCTCCAGACCTCCTCTATGGCAGTGGTTTTCAAACCTTTTTTGTGGCGACCCAGTTGAAGAATATTGTTGATGCCCACAACCCAACAGAGCTGGGTATGAGGGGTTTGGGAGGGGCTCAGGGCTGGGGCAGAGAGGTGGGGTTCGGAGGTGAGGGCTGCAGGGTGGGGCTAGGAATGAGGAGTTCAGAGTGTGGGAGGGGGCTCTGGGCTGGGGTAGGGGATTGGGGTGCGGGACGGGGTCAGGGCTCTGGATTGGGGGCGCAGGCTCTGGGCTGGGGCTGGGGTTGAGGGGTTTGGGATACAGGAAGGGGCGTGAGCTTACCTCCGGCGGCTCCTGGTCAGTGGCGCAGCAGGGGTGCTAAGGCAGGCTTCCTGCCTGTCCTGGCACTGTGCTGTGCCCCGGAAGCGGCCAGCAACAGGTCCGGCTCCTAGGCGGAGGTGCGCAAGCTCTCACCCACAGTCACCGTCCCCCCAGCTCCCAGCCAATGGGAGTGTGGAGTCAGTACTCGGGGCGGGACAGCACGTGGAGCCCCATGTCCCCCCACCTAGGAACCATACCTGCTGCTCATCGCTTCTGGGGCACAGCGTGGTGTCAGAACAGGTAGGGACTAGTCTGCCTTAGACGGGCAGCATCGCCGATGGGACTTTTAACGGCCTGGTCGGCAGTGCTGACCAACGCTGCCGCGGCCCAGTGACTTACATTTCATGACCCAGTACTGGGTCGCGACCCGCAGTTTGAAAACCACTGTTCTATGGCATTTCACAGGGTTAAATTCTTGGCCTTCTGCTTTTATCTCTAATGAGAAATCTTTGCTATCATTTCAGGCTGACGGAACTGAATTGTATGTTTCTCTCAACACTCCTAATGTGCCCCTCCTTACTGTACATCTGCTTGTCTGACCCAGTGAAGTTGTGGCTTCATCTCAGCTTCCTTTCCCTTATGTCCGCTCAGAAGTGACTCTGCTGGACAACAGAAGTTTTCTCAAACCCAACAGCATCTCCTCTCTTCCCAGTCAACTCAGATGTCCATTCTCAGTAACTATGGTGTCATTCTTGACTCAGCTTTCCATCTCCTCCCACATCTATTTGCCACCATCTTAGCAACAATGACCCTGTGCACTTGTCCTTGCTCCCACTTCATCCAGGTCTTCAAGTTCTCTGCTTGGATAACTGTAGCTAGTTCTCTTCTTTGCAGCTTCCACAGAACCTATGTGCCCAGACTTCTGCAAACCCAGAACACACTGCTCCTGACGCACTCTCACACAAAGCAGTTCAGCTACAATTCTCAAACAATTCTCTTGCAGCCCAATTGTTTCTGAATCTGCTTCAGATTGTCTCCGTTTTTTAAAACTGCCCAAGACAACCTCATTGTCTCACTCTCTCCTCCTCCTGCTTCTAGCATTAGCCTCCTCTTCTCCACACTCTGGCCACTCTTGGTACTCTGCAGTGCCTGCCATCTGGATTCATTCTCCTTGTACCTCGCCACTGCATCAACTCTCCAGATCTTCTCAAATCTCCACCTGTGAGTATGTCTACAATCCTTTCCTGTCTCTACCAGCTGTTTTCATTTAACAGTGCAGTTGCGTTTCATCACTTCTGCATGAAAGTAGAACCACCACTGTGCAGTCAGGAGAAGTCCCACAGATTAACCCATGCCGTTCTGGTGAAGTGCTGCAAAAAGCATTTGGGGAACCAAAGACAGAATGAAAGACACTGTGTACAAACAACACTTGTTATCCATTACTCAGAGAACAATTTAGGAGAAGCTGAAAAGGCTTAGACATGCAAAGGAGTAGCATCTACAGTGATACTAGTTAACAGTGCTGTGAAATTTTTGGCTTCAGGGTATTAATTGATAATTAGCTGGGGTCAGGAAGGAACAACATTGCACAATGAAGTGCCTTATGGGAGTTTTTATACTTGCCTCTGGCCACTGTTGGAGGTGGGATACTTAGCCACAAGGATTGACTGTCAGAGAACAGACCAATTTCCATCACCCCCTGCACCAGGGGACTGTCTCAAGCAATGCTTACCCTGGCGAGGTCCTCTCTTCCTCCGGAACGCTGCTCCTGACTGCAGGGCCTCCATCAGGCTGTCCATCACCCCTGTCTCATCACCCTCTGCAAGGAAAACAGTAAGTTAAACAGGGACATGTAGTGTGCTCAATTCAGTTCTGCCACCTCCAGTCCTCCCTCACCATGTGCTCCTGCTCATGGGGAACGACACACACGGGAACAGTGGGGGTGTGGGGACAACAATCTCTCCTTTGCCCCTCTCTGCCAGGGGAGCAGACAAAGAACTTTCCATACCTTTCCCCGCCCCCCTACAGGTGTGGGGAGCAGTGAAAGAACTATCCCATCCCTTCTGGGGGGAAGGACAAAAGAATTGACTCTTCTCCTCCCTCCACATGCACAGGGGAGAGGAAGGGGGGAGAACACTCCTGCGCCCCAATACACAGGGGAGAAGTACCCCACCCCAGCACAGACAAAAAAGGTGCTGGCCTCTCTGGAATTTCCCACTCTGTACAGAAGCTGGGGAGATTGGTTAGGGAACAGAACTGAATGGGAATACCCTCCTCCCTCCACAGAGAAGCTGACTGCCAAAGGTGCAGGGGAATGGGTTGCAGGGAAAACCTCTGAGGCCACAGTCAGCAGCAAAATAACCCAGCAGCTGGGACCTTTGAGAGAACGGAAAGCTTCAGAGAATGTGCCAGAAAGGCTGTCAAAGAATCAGTTCCCCCTCCTCCCCGTCTCAGGCATTCTCCTTGTGCCTGCCTGGCTCATTTGTTTTCTGGTCCTCTCTTTTTAGAGTCTCTGATTATTAATGCCATCCACCACTCTCTGTACTGTGCTCTGACCCCTCGGGAGATTAACCTGGCCTCAGCTGCTCTCTTTCCCTAGCAACAAGCGTGTCACTGTGTTCACAGAGTATGTGCCAACAGAGCTATATGTGGCACCTGTGTAACAGAGGCCATGCAGCCCAACAGATAGCCTTGGTCCAGGATCGAAACAGCAGACACACAGCTAAGTCCTTCCTTCTCCTGCTGAGCACAAAGCTCCTGCAAAGCACCCGATTCCAACTGGAGGAAGCTCTGGGAGAGCCCCACATTCTGCTCCCATGGAGAAGCGGTGTTCAGAAAGTGCAGAAAACAGTCCCAGGACTCCTAGGCAGAGTGCAGACACACCCCTAACCTCCTCCATTGAGAGGGCCAAGGGCAGTGTAGCAGTAGCTGTAGTTTTTAAAGGGTTCTAGAAATAGAGTCGTGAGTGAAGTCAAATGCTCCTCCCTGAATTATCTGGCTGTTCCCCATTCACCCAGCAACTGGGGATTTAGCTGTCACCAGTAATCCCTTTCACTCCAGGACTGAGACCCTGTAAGTATGCATTTAAGAAGGAGAGCCCAGCAGACACCCTCACATTCCCTGCCTCACAGCTATGTATAACAAGAGGGGAAAGTGAGCTTGGGAAAGTCCCTTGCATTCTCCCCCTGCCCCCTCTTGCAGTCAGTGTGGCACTGAAGGAGTTAACCATGGATGCATGAGCACTCTGCAAATCTGTTTCCATGACAACAGCTCTGGATGAAACCTAAATCCATAAAATCACATTAGAACATCTGTCAGTGCTTCTGTGTGCTCCAGACACGCTGCCCACAGCACCACCTGCTGGCAGAAACAACCCACTGTGCCTGACCTACATTCTCAACACCAAAGTAGCTGGTAACTGCTTTTCCAGAAAAAAATGGCCAACTCCAAACTAAGCTGCAAATGAAAGGAGAGGCACTACTATACTGGGGTGCGACCCCCGGGGCTTGTGTGGCTACCAGGCCTCTAACACTAGTGTGAGGTGTCCAAGCAGCAGGAAGGTTGCGAGCATAGGGGTACAAGAACACCCAGCATTAGTCATTGGGGCGGTCACTAGCATGAGCATGGCACTTATCACTGTGACTCATCCCCTTAGTAAGAGCCCGCAGGGATGGCTGAGGCTTTCTCTCAATGGATCACTTCACTAGGGCTAGCTGCTGAGCACACTGCTCTCACACAAAAAGCCATCCCCTGGCTTGAATCTTGCTAAATTTTGCTGCCTTGAACAGCACTTTCTGGGGAGGAGATAGTGATGGCAGTAGGAAGTCATCGCCAGTTGCAGCCCGATTCTTCTGGTTTCCCAGTTCCTTATCAACCTGCCTCTAGGCTTGGGTATCACACGGAGACTTCATTGCTTTCAATGCCCACATGAAGGGGAGGCTGCATGGCAGTCCAGTAAGCACGCTGACTACACCCAGCACTACTATTCGCTGAGCCTAGAGAAGTTGAGATCGGGTCCTGGATAAGAGCTGCCTGGTTTAAGTTCACCCCAGACTAGGTAACAAGAAAACTGGAAGGTAGTGGAAGCATCCTGAGGAACTGACTGTTCCATCCTCTAGCTCAGTGTTTCACAGTCATCCTTCCATTGCTGCTCCTGGGCTTCCAGTTGTCCATGGAAACCTAAGTGCCCTTTATCATATTCAGCTGGAACCACAAATTGCACCCTTTCCTCACTGACAAAGCCCTGCCACATCCAGGCTTTTGTGACCTCCAGGATGGATGAGTAACAGGTGGAGGCTTCAGCTGGCATAAAACAGCGCTCTCTGGCCCCAGGGCCAATTCCGTGGGGTGCGCTGCAGGGCACTCTTAGCAACAGGCCAATGGCTTTGGAATTTGCTCCCTCTTAAAAAGCTACCACCAACCAGGGTTTAGTAGACATGGAGATTCTATACAACTCATTTGTTTAAGTTGACATCCTCTGATCCAGAAGCTGGGAAGGGATCTATTCCTGCAGATGGTGAAGGCAGTAGTAAGATGTGCAATATAAAATTAAATACTTGTCAGGAGGCTGGAGTACTGGAAAAGGCACAACACTATCTGTTGAGGGGAGATGGAAAGAATTCCTGGGATAGGCACTGTACTAACTGGTGAGGAGGTGTGTACAGAGATGCACACAGACAGCACTAATGGGGGGGGAGGGGGGAGAGAAGGGTGGGAGAGAAAGAAGCTCCAGGGACATACACAGCACTAGCTGTGTGGGGACTCCAGAACCCTCAGGGCCTGGACTATCCAGTGCACTAAATCACTGAGGTATCCATAGATTGAATTGTTGTGATACACACCAACAAACATGGGGGCCCTCTGTGCCTTGGGATGATGGCAAATGCCACAGATATTTATGGAATCTTTTACAGAAAAATTGACAGCATAACCTTCTATTAACATGCTCCTCTCCTCCTGAAATCAGAGGCTATTGTGCTATGACTTTAGCCCTGCCTGTGAATTTTGCTGAGCCACTTGGACCTTGAGAGAAAGAGATGCACGGGATCTCTCTCATCCAGTCACCAGGAGGGAAGAAAGCAGCAATTTGAGCCCTCAAAAATGTCTTACTCACTTCCCACCACCTCCTCCCCTGCTGGGGGCGAAGGGGAAGAAAGGGTGGAGTGACACCAGCAGCAGCCCTAGAAACCTCTGGCAGCTACAAGAGCCAGGGGAATCCAAAGGGGACATGATTGAAGACAGATGTGAAAGGAACATGCTCTTGTTGAGCAGGGATTGCTTGGTACAGGCCTCTGGCAGGCCTCCCCCTTCTGCAAACTGAAACGTGCCAGGGGAGGAGCTGGAACTCGTTAACTCATACATTTGCTTATTTTAACAATTTCCTCCTCCTGCAGCTCTCAGATGAGATTAAACTTTATACTAGAGTTCAAGCATTCAGCTGCTGCAATGCTACATTCCTGGGCCTCCCCCGGGACAGCGCATAGACAGCGGCCCAACTCCAGAGCAAAGGCGGCAGACAAGAGCTAAGGGACTAACTAACAGGGAACACCCCATGAACCTAGAGGGAAACGCTGCACACAGCTTCTCTGGGGAGCCCATGGGACAGCATGAGAAAATGGCCAGGAAAGAAATGTAGCAGCAACCCAGAAAAACAAAGAGCAGCCTGCTGCCCATCACAGTCCCCCATTGAATACAGGGGCTCAAACAGCCCGGCTTCTTTGGAGGGTGAGAGGGAGAGAGGGAGAGAAAGGAGGATGAGAGAGCATGACAGCGTTACAGATGAAACAGTTGGCAAAAAGTAAACAAGACTGAGCTGGGAAGATGCTGAGGTGGGGTGGGGATCCCTCTCTGATGAGAGCTGGGGCACAATTAACCCTGGAAGTCATTGAACATGGGCTTAGAGGGCTGGCAAATTTGTCTGGGGAAAGCCACCCTGAGATCTCACGGTCCACGAATTCATGACTTCAGTAGAGCAGCAGTGAGAGTTCACAGTGATCAATAAGAGCTCTGCAACAGGACTTGCTTGCTTGAAGAGCCCAAGAAACTGGGGCTGGGAAGGAATGCAAGTGAGCCTGTGGGGCATTTTACTGCACACAAGTTCCCACAGGCAGAAGGAGGGGATAAGTTTCAGGAAATTAAGTGAGAAGCAGGAAATCAATGGAAAAGTGCAGTAACTGAGTCCATATGTTGTAACAAAGGAATGTGTCTAGTACCACAGAGCAGACTATGCCTGTTAATGAGGAAGCCCCTGCTGTGGGACAGCTCCTAGAGAGGGAAGTTATTTCTTGGACTAGAGCACTTAACAGAAAACCTTGCATGAGCCCCTTGGTTCACAGACTGGCCATCCTTGGTATGGCGTAAAGGTTTGCAGATGGGGTGACAAATGGGTTAAGAATGAGAAGGTCACTGTAAACAGCATATGGCCACTGCATAGAATGTCACTCAACTGCATCTCAGGGGCTGGGCTTTCCAGGGCTGTGCCAGGCCTAGCAACATATGCCAACAACTCTGTAATTAGACATCTCATTAATATCCTCATGTAACAGATCATCTAGCAGAGGGTCAAGGAGATAGCTGGTGATATACCTACTGTATTACACAGTGGGACAAGAAACTGGATGAAGCACCAACTAAACGGACTTGAGAATTCAATTTTAGCATATTAATACAAAGGTGGGGACTCTTTTTTCACTGGTAACAAAGGCAGCCAACAGGATTTGTGGCTTTGACAAAAGGGACATGTTAAGGTTACCTACCTTTCGCAACTGTTGTTCTTTGAGATGTGTTGCTCATGTCCATTCCATTCTAGGTGTGCACGTGCCTACGTGTGCGGCCAGAGATTTTTGCCTTAGCGGTACCCATAGGGCCGGCTATAGTGCCCTCTAGCGTGCCACGCCCATGCCACTGTATATTAGGCGCTGCCAGCCCACGCCCTTTCAGTTCCTTCTTGCCGACAACTCCAACAGAGGGGTAGGAGGGTGGGTAATGGAATGGACATGAGCAACACATCTCAAAGAACAACAGTTACAAAAGGTAGGTAACCATTTTTTCTTCTTCAAGCGCTTGCTCATGTTGATTCCATTCTAGGTGACTTGCAAGCAGTACCAATGGAGGTGGGCTTGTAGTTCTCCGTCGTGCAACTTGTAGTACGGCTCTGCCAAAGCGAGCATCGTCTCGTGCCTGCTGAGTCAGTGCGTAGTGCGACACGAACGTATGGATGGATGACCAGGTGGCGGCCCGACAGATCTCTTGATTCTGCACCTGTGCCAGGAAGGCCACCCAAGACACCTGTGCTCTAGTGGAATGAGCTGTCACAATCACTGGCGGGACCACTTTTGCCAGCTTGTAGCACTGGCGGATGCACGCTATGATCCAAGACGAAATTCTCTGGGCTGAGACTGGGCAGCCCTTCATCCTGTCTGCGACCGCAACAAACAACTGTGTTGACTTACAGAACGGCCGTGTTCTATCGATGTAGAAGGCCAGCATCCATCTGACATCCAGCATATGCAGCCTGCGCTCCGCATCTGACGTGTAAGGCTTTGGACAGAGGACAGGTAAGTAGATGTCCTGGCCCGTGTGGAACTGGGACACAAGCTTGGGCAGAAAAGCCGGATGTGAGCGCAGCTAGACCTGGTCCTTGTAGAAGACTGTATAGGGTGGCTCTAAGGTGAGTGCTCTGATCTCGGACACCCACCGAGCCAATGATATGGCGACCAGGAAGGAAAGGAGCAGGAGGGAGCAGGAAGCTAGGGGTTCAAAAGGAGGGCCCATAAGCTTCGAGAGCACCAGATTCAGGTCCCATGGGAGAACCGGGTCTCGGATGTGCGGGTACAGGTGCTCTAGACCAGGGGTCTCAAACTCAAATGACCATGGGGGTCACGTGAGGACTAGTACATTGGCCCAAGGGCTGCATTACTGACACCTCCCCCCCGCCGCCGCCCTCGGCCCCGCCCCCACTCCACCCCTTCCACGAGGCCCCGCCCCTGCCCCGCCTCTTCCCACCCCTTCCCTGCCCCCATTCCAACCCCTTCCCTGAAATCCCCACCTCAACTCTGCCCCCTCCCTGCCCCCAGGGAGTGCAGGAGGGGTGTGGTGGGGGCTCAGGGCAGGGAGTTGGGGTGTGGGGTGCAGGAGGGGTGAGGGGTACAGCAAGGGGCCAGGATGCAAGAGGGGTGCAGGGTGCAGCAGGGGGATCAGGGCAGTGGGTTGGGGTGCAAGAGGAGTGCCGGGTGTGGCAGGGGGTTCAGGGTGCAGCAGGGGGCTCAGGACAGGGGGTCAAGGAGCAGGAGGGGTGCAGGGTATGGCAGGGGGTCGGGGCGCAGGAGGGGTGTGGCATGAGGCTCAGGGCAGTGGGTTGGGATGCAGGAAGGGTGAGGGGTGAGGCAGGGGGTCAGGGTGCAGGAGGGATGCAGGGTATGGCAGGGGGCTCAGGGCAGGGGATTCGGCTGCAGGAAGGGTTCGGGGGGCAGGATCTGGCCCGGCGCGTACTGGGGGCAGGGCAGGCTCCCTGCCTGCCTGCCCTGCCCCCGCAAGAGGCTGGAACGTGGGGAAGGGGGGGCAGAGGGGCTCGCAGGCCGCAGAAAATCACCCCGCGGGCCGCGTGTTTGAGACCCCTGCTCTAGACCTTTCATGAATCACGCCATCTTGGGATGGGCGAAGACAGACCTGCCTTGAAGCAGAGGGTGGAACGCAGAAATGGCCGCCAGGTGCACCTTGACCGAAGACAGCAACACGCCTTGGAGCTTTAAGTGCAGTAAATAGTCCAGGATGACCTGCAATGAGGCCTCCTCAGGACGAACGCGTTTGTCCGAGGAGATATGAGAGAGCAGAGCTCTTCTTCCTTTAACTACCAGCTGTCCCAAGAGACCAAGGGGAGAGACTGCACAAGGTAGGAATACAGGAATTCCCTCTCCTTTTGTTCAATGCCTCTCCCTGTGCCATGTAATTTGCCACATTTTACATAGGTGGTAAGCTCCTTAGGTCACTCTCTTTGGTCTGTGAAGAACTCTGCAATGCTATGGGGATGTATAAGTCAGAATAAACACACCACCAAAGTCTAATGCTCTGTGCTGCTGCTGGAAGCCAAGGCATTCACATAGAAACATTCACTATGTCTAGTCAGCTCAGCTCCATGTGCTGAGCTGTCTCCATCACTGAGACCCCAACCAGGGGCCCAAAGCCACTTCCCTTTTTTCTTGCACCTTACAACCCACTATATTGCTACAGCTTTGCATTCAGACCAGAACCTCTGCTGCCCCTCATTTATCACCATACTGCCTCTAGTACCTGCATTCATGTCTATCAGCTGCTCTCTCTTCTGCTGCTTCTCCAGTCTTTCCTTCTCAGCTTTCTCCTTGGCCAGTTTAGCTCGGCGCATCTTCTCCTCTGTCTCACGCCGCTTCTGATTCTCCTTGGCAGCTTGCTGCAAATGAGAAAAACAGCTATTTGGGAAGTGACTGATGGTGCAAAGGTCTGAACGGGGGGTAACTGTACAGACAGAGTTACTTTCCCAGTGGGAAAGGATGAGAAAAGATCATGCCAGGGCTGGGTGCACAGGATGGATTGGTCTGAGCTAAGTGGTAGGATTGGCCTGCTACACCCAGGGTTGTGAGTTCAATCCTTGAGGGGGGCCATTTAGGGAACTGGGGTAAAAATCTGTCTGGGGATTGGTCCTGCTTTGAGCAGGGGGTTGGACTAGATAACCTCCTGAGGTCCCTTCCAACCCTGATATTCTATGATTCTATGAGGAAAGGGTCCCTTGCTCACCAGAAACATGTTCCTGAAGTTGTGCAGATCCATGAAGAACTCCTCAACGGACATTTTCTTGGGGTCAAACAGGAAGTACTGGCCCATCTCCTTAAAAAGGTTATCCATGTTTGAGTACATCATTTGCAGCTTTTCATATTGCTCTCGAGCATCCTTCACAAAGATGTGAAATCTGAGAGTCAAGGATTACATCAGCTGCTCTGTGGAAACACCAGGGGTGAGGGATAGCATGTGCATGCACCAGAATTATCTGGTTAACCAATGGGCTCTTCTCCAGCTTGCAAAATTCCTCTGACAGCATAGAGAGCTTCCCCTCCAACTGCAGTGATCCCCAGCATACTCAACTGGGTGCACCCCAGTATCCTCTGCTCAAGAGGTCAAGGGTTCAGTGTCTTATGTTAAGGGGGGAGGAGGAAGGGCTAGGTGTGAATATGCATGGCATGCACTGGACTTCCAACGGCACATTCCTTCCAGGGATCCCCTTACAAAGGGAGACCTTACAGTGCACCAGTGCTGCTCCTTCCCTATGGCCCATACTACCTGTGACAGTCCCCTCTGGTGTTATCTGGAGCGGTGATCTGCTAGGTCACTCCAATCCTGGACTCTGGGAGCCAGCCTTACCCTGCTCTTCTGTGAGAATCCCCACTCCTGGGCTGTTCACGCAGAGCCTCTGGCATATAAGCTGCTCCTTGGACTGGGCAACTGAATGACATGAGCCAATATCTCCGGTCCCAGACACAACCCTAGGAACCTCCGTCTTCCAGTGTCCAATTATGCCCGCTGGACACTGCAAGCTTATATGAGTTCGTCAATTTAATAAAGAAATTGATATGCACCAGGCTTGTTATCCCAAGAGGAGACTGTGACACGCTTCAAACCAAACGCACTGCTTCAGGTAGAATAAACAAACAAATTTATGAACTATGAAAGATAGATTTTAAGAGATTATAAAAGCCAAAGCATAAGTCATATTTAGTCAAATGAAACAAAAGCAAAATGCATTCTAAGCTGATTTTAACACTTTTAATGCCCTTACAATCTTAGATGCTTCTCACCACAGGCTGGCTGGTTGCCCTTCAGCCAGGCTCTCCCCTTTGATCAGCGCTTCAGTCACTTGGTGTGGTGTCTGTAGATGTAGGTGGAAGAGAGAGGAAGAACATGGCAAACGTCTCTCCCTTTTATCATGTTCTTTCTTCCCTCTTGGCTTTGCCCCCCTCCCTTCAGAGTCAGGTGAGCATTACCTCATCGCAGTCCCAAACTGACGAAAGGAAGGGGGGTGACTCACTCAAGAGTCCAACAGATCCTTTTGTTGCTGCCTAGGCCAGTGCCCTTTGTTCCTGTGAGGCTGGGCTGGGTTTGTCCCATACATGCCCTGATAAGGTTTGAATTGTCTCTCTGCTCTCGGAGAGTTTTTGCCTGGGCTTGCTTTAAGGCATAAGGATACATTTTCAGCCTCATAACTATATACATGAAATTATAACCTATAACGTTACTGTAACAATTACTATATCATCACTTTAACAACAATGCTCAGTGCATTATGAGCCTTCCGATGACACCCGACATAACAAACTTTGCAGTGGATACCACACAATCATTTTACAAGGATGAACATGGGGGTGCTGGGTGTTCCCCCGAGGTAGTGTCACACCACCACAGTACAGTGGGAGTGAACACGCGAATCCCAAATCCATGCAACTCACCAGAATCCCCTCAGCCAGAGCAGACTACCTGTCAGCCTGACCATCACCCTGAAATGTGCCTAAATCTGAGCGTTTTTGTCCCCAAAACACATGCAAATACAGCATATCTACATCCCACTTTTGTCCCCGGCCAGTAGCATGGGAATACTCTGACACATGGCAGATGCAAGTACCAACTCCCATCTCACAGAACACTGGAATTCCCTTGCCTGTGATAGCAACTCCCCAAGACAATGTAGCATACCAAGTATTGCCCTCAGTAGAGGTACACCCTGCATTCCAACCATCACCATATGGTGCACAGAGAATCCTGCTGTCTGTGCCACATACCTGCAGACCAACTTCCAGCAAACTTGCAAAGTACCAAGCATTTTTGGCATCCAGACGAGTACCAGGCATTCCCTTGCACACAGCATCCAAGGATCTGGAGGTAAGTGGAGATTCCCCTGCTGATGGCCTAGAGTGTCTAAACAATGAACCAGGGATCCCTTCAGTCATGCATGAACATGCCTTGCCCCAACACCATGTAAGAGATGTCTTCTTGCACAGGACATACCCATGTGCTAGCTCCCCACAACCTTGCAGTGCACTGGAAATCCCTTCTGCCCTAGCATGGGCCCTCTTTCTTAGGGGTAAAGGATATGGTCATTTTTTCCACAAATTTGTCCTTCTTGTCTGTGTCACTGGGGAAATTCTCAACATCATGCTGCAGATCTGAAATCTGTTTCTTCATCTGATCCAAATTCTTCTGTAAATTCTCAGTGGAGACTGAAACAGAGAGACAAAGATGGAGTACAGACGCCCCCCAACTTACGCAATCATTCCGTTCTGGAAAGCCTTGCGTAACTCGAATTTTGTTTAAGTCAGAAACGTATATCCATACGTTACGCAAAAATTTCCGGAACTTGAAAATCCTATTTCTGGCTTATGGAACTTTTTCCGTAAGTGCGAATTTGCGTAAGTCAGGTCTTGTGTAACCCAGGGAGTGTCTGTACGATATTCCCAACGTACACATCAAAATTGAGGCCTTGTCCACAATGGGTTTTTAAACACTACTATAACTGCAACCATGCAGAGAAAAGCATGGTTATTTATAAAGCCCTGCAAATCTGCGGCTATCTGCTTTATATCCATGGATATCTGTATCCACGGGCCATGTTTGCAGATCGGATACAGATACAAATTTTGTATCAGGGCTCTAACCATTTACCCTGGTGCAGCTTAACCCAGTTCAAAGCAAGGCAAGCTCCACCAGTACAATGGTGCTGTGCCAGTGCAGACAAGACCGAAGCTCCCTGGGGTCCTTGGCAGCAGTTCACACCACAGATAGGGCCCTATCTACTTATGGATTGCATCAACTCAGGTGGAGGGCAAACCTGACTTGTTTTCTACACCCAGCAGATGGATGATGTCTCCAGCATTCCACTCATTCCTCTTCCCCTTTCCAACTGGGCACAAGCCAGGGATGATGGGTCAGATTCTGGCCCCACTATGCTGCCTTTGTGCCATTCTCGTAACACCAAAGGGGCCATACACAGGCTGCCTGTGATTTTCCCCAGCCTAGAGGTTCTACACCATTTTCCTTTGCAGCCCCCAGCCTAGGAGATCCTCTGTGGTTCAGTGATTTCTGGATGCCAGATCAGTTTCTTTGGGTCACAGATAGCTTGGTGCAACTTGTAGCAGCCCTCATGCTAAATGAGGATTGGGGATCTACAAAGATAGCATAAAACCACCTTTGCCCCCTTCCCCAGGAAGCATAGTGCACTTGAGAAACTCTGTGTATGTTTATATTAGAATTTCTATTGCATGTGTGTCGGAAGAGAGCTTGAGGGCTGAAAAGGAATATGTTATCAGTACTAATGAGAGACATTGAGAGGCTAGTTAGGGAATGCAGAATTGGACGGGTGGGGGGCAGGACCCCAGGCACTCTGCTGAGAGCTTTCATTCCTGCTCACTGAAGGAAGGCTACATCTGCAGTCTGCATCCTGCTGCTCTCCTCTTTCATTCCTCCTTGGACACTGACTCAACACAGCCAGCCTTCCACACAGGACAAACAATAGATATAACAAGTGGAAGGACAGACGCCTGGGAGTTCAGGGAGCTTCCCTCACTACCCTACACAGCACAGCCCTACTACTCAGTCCAGAGAGGCCTTCCTTTTACCATACTCACAAAACCACATACCATTGGGAACTAGCTTCAACAACAACCTCTTGGCCTAACGTCCATTTACATAGAAACAAAAACGGTCTTTGTTCCACATGCTCAAGATCCAATCTCCCATTCCCACCCATATACAGAGACAACCCTCCATTCTCCCAAAACAAGATCAAGACCCCCAATGTAACCCTGCACCACCTTTCACCTATTCTGACATCACCTTCTGTGACACTCCACCCACACTACAATAACAAATACCTCGACTGGCTTTCTCCACGTGGATGAGCTCATCAGGGAACTTCATTATGTCGGGGTACTGCTGCTCACACAGCTCAGTCAGGAAGTGCAGCAATGTTAACTTCTGATCAGTGGATTTTGTGTCTCGGAGCTGGTAATGAGAAAACTGGCTATGAGAACGGGACAGCACAGAGAATACTTGAAACTAGCAAACTGTGGTTTGCTGTCCAAAGCACAGATGCCTGGAGGTTTCCCTGAGTGATAAACACAGAGGAAGCAATTCCCTGACCTGCCCATGGAAAAAACACTCACCTTGCAGAGGAAGCTAATGTTGAAGCCAAAGGCACCAGCATTCCTGGAGCCTGCATTCATGAAGTTGCCCACCAGTAGGGTTATCTCCAGCAGGCTGGAAAAGCTCTTACTTTTACGCACTTCCTCACAGGCTGCTGTTACGGAGACAATCTCAGGCTTGATGTTCTCCACCTGCTCATTAAATTGCAGCTTGAAAAGGATGGCGTTGAGGCGGGGCCGCAGGTGGGAAACCGAGCTAATCTGAGAAGGGAAGGGGACAGGAACAGTGTCACACAGGAGGAAGAGAAAACAAGATGCTCTGAAAAGGGAAGGGGACAGGAAAAGAAGCCTACTTACCAGTGATGGTAGCTCCTTGCAGATCCACCCTCTAGGAGTTGTGTGCTATACCTTGCAAGTCCCAGAATCATTTAAGAGCAACTAACCACAGAAGATACACACACTGACACTCAGTCAAACATAAGGTACATTAGATTTTTTTAATTGAGGCTGTAATGCCCACATGCCTAACCATACTCAGTTCCACTCCATGTATGCAAAATCTAATTCTAGACCACAAAGATGAGGGGAAAATGGGAAAGCAAATACACATGGAGAACTTCAGTTACTGGTAGGTAAACTGCCTTTCCCTTGCATACAATTGCCATTGCAGATTCCTACTCTAAGGCCCCAATTCCAGAAAGCATGAAAATAGGCTCTGAAGTCCTGCTGGTTCCAAGCACATGAAGGCTGTGCTTTAGTGCTTTCCTGAATAGGGCTGTTTTCCCAAATCAGAGTCTAACATCTGATTTGGGATGTAGTAGCAATGAACCTGCGGCAGGGTTACTCAGAAGCGTGTATTTAAACGGAGACAGAAGTGCTAGCCTCACAAGGTGAACATCAAATCTGGATCCAATCTCAAGAGACTACACCCAAACATAGCCATGACACAGGATCTTCATGGTAATCTTAGTCTCAAAGAAGCAGGCCATTGAAGCACCCACAGCTCCTTGACTGATATAGCTGAATGTAGATCGTTACTGATCGAAGACTGCTTGTTACTTCATCTTCTTCCCTTCTTATGACAACCAGGCGATTTATTAAACTGTTTAGTTCTGGCCCTATAGTTGCTTCATGGCCAGCTTGTGGGCTTGGAAAGAAGTTCAGAAGGGAAATGGCCTGGGATGAAATTTACATTATCTTGGTCACAAATTGACTCAAGCAGATCATCCATGAGTCTAGGGAGGGTCAAGTTCAAAATTAGGTGACTTACAGATTGATGGGTATACAGGCAAAAGACCCTTTGAAAATAGTTTCACCAAAGGATGAGCAATGACAGAATTACCATCCAATGTGGAACAACAACTCATTCTAGGGACTAAATGTACCTTAACGATAGAAAAAGATAACCCAGGTTTCATCAAGAACAATAAACACTCCAAAATTGCAAGACCAGGCCATACCTGAGACGTCACATCCTTACTATAAGACCCCATGGAAATGCTTCTATTTGAATATATGACTCAAAGCATCTAAGACTGTCTAAGGTTCCCACATCAGTGCCACTAGGTGAAGTGACTAGCTCAGAATTTCCTTCTGGAAACTCTGGTAAGAGCACAGGTAGTTCTTTCATAAGCACAAGAATGCCCAAATATCACAGCTAACGGAGCCCCAACCAAGATTATTAGGATTCTGTAATCCAATTCTTGTCTTGCTTTCTACAACAGAAAACGGGGGTGGGAAGGACTAGAACCATGTGTCTGAGAAATTAGACATCCTACCCCTTGGGTGGAGGACAGGCTTGGCTGTGGTCAAGTCAGTGAACTAGATTGGAAGGAAGGAAAGAAATTATTATTAGTCTGGGCTTTCCATTGGTATTTCATGACCAGGTTTCACCCTGGGAATAAAATGTGGCTGAAGAAACTGTCTGATGCTGGTAACTGGTAGACATTGTGATGGGCCCGAATTTACTTACTGAACTACTGGACTGAAGGTGGTGCCCAGACTGAACACTAGATTGCAGTTGCTGATGCTTGTGGGATATTGAAGAGTGGGGACGTTTCACCAGTAGGCAGCACAGTGGGACCAGATGCTGTACGAGAAACCCCTAAATTCCAAGGCAACAATAATTGTTCTACTGCCATGAAATATCTGTAGCCTTTGTTCTCATCCTCCCAACCCCACAAAAACCACCCAGCTATGTCTCAGTTGAAAATTCTTATTGATGTAAAATGTGATGATTATTTTCCAGGATGAGTTTTGTTATTGTTCTCTGGGCACCCTGTTTCTACTCTTTGGGCGTTAGCTCCTGTGATGCTGGCCAAGGCAACCCAGCTCAGAACCTCCTCTTCCCCATATGTGCCAGGAAAGAGAAGGTATTGGTAGCTGGCTTTAGCAGCTTATCTCCCCAGCTCCTCAAGTTTCAGCTGCTGCACTGTTCTCCAGCCTACAATTGTGTCTCCTCCACTCCCTGGACCCTTGTTTCTTGCTCTCCTACCTGCTGCTGGTTGGCTCCATAAAGGAGCATGTACTGTGATCCAATTAACTTCCCTTTGTGGGGAAAGCTGCAGAGCAAGAGGAAGCTGCAGGCTGGTCCAAGCAGGGCAGGGTGACAGATGGAAAACAAAATGTCAGGTGTAACAGATGAGAGACCTGGGAAGTGTAGGTGTTCAATGACTATACCGAAACATGCCAGACAGGCTTGGACTTTTGCAACAGTAAGTGTTACGTGGGTTTCCTGGGGAATCCCTGAGGATGCTTAATGCAAATTCAACAATAGTGCTTATACAAAAACCCAGGCCTTTGAAGCTTTGTCCTGAGGAGAGGGACATTGTCTGGAGATACAGGAGATCAGAGATCAAAGGCCCAAACGCTAGAAAGAAACAGCTGGACTGTCCCAAGCTTGTTCTAGTTCTTGATCTGAAGCCTGACATAAGCTTGCAACCAGGAGAGCTAACCCTTTTTACTGTTTTTTATGTTCTCTGTAATGCTAGGAATTGCCTGACGGGACAGTGCCCTAAGAATAAATGTATTTTGTTTTGTGAAGGTTGGCTAGTAACTGGTATACACTGTTGTAGCCCCGGGAGACAGCACAGAATCATAGACATGTAGGGCTGGAAGAGACCTCGAGAACTCATGAAGTCCAGCTGCCTGTGCTGAGGCAGCATCAAGCAAATCTAGAAATAGTTAGCCACAGGTGTTGGCCCTAGTCATACCTGCTGGGGAAATAACAGTGAGGTGCAGAGGGACTGGAAGCCTAAAACCAGTCTGGAGGGACACGGATGCACATCTTCTTCCAAGAGGTGACAGCCGGGAACCTGAAAACGTACATGGGTGCCCCCAAGGAAAACCAAGAGAAGGATAAAAGATACAGTTGACCCTGCAATTGTGACACTGGGCAGCTGGCTGCAGCACAATGGTGAACTCCAGGACATCTAGGGAAAAGGAATTATGCAGCCCTGGAATTGTGTAGTCACTTGTCTCAGAGCTATTGTTCCAGCTTCTCTGCAGACATATGGAGATGACACTGCATTACATTACAGAGTTCACGTTGTTGACATTTTCTCTGCTACCATAAGGGCTAAAAACTTTATTTAAAAAATTAAAGGTCAGATTATGGAGCACATTCCCGCAGCAAGGTAGGGATTCTGGAGCAAACTCCATGGTTGCAGATAATCTGTCTATAGGTAATCTGAGAAAATCCAGGAGCTCAAATGGCAATCTTGGCCTCCCTCAGTTTCCTCTATCACGCTGTCAGATTGTGACAAATTGAAAATCTTCATCTGAACTTCCTAAGGAAGCCATGATGTAAGGAACTATGAATCCTTTGTCTCAGCATCACTGCTGAGGCAATGGAGCAGGCAGTTGTGTTCAAGCATCATATACTGTTCTTAACAAGCACTTTATCAAGTGCTGCCTTTCTTGAAGAATCGAGGCCTTTATGCCTTGCCTGCTAGCCTCTGGAAAGGATCTTTCTCCACAGATGGAAATTATAACAGACTACAATGGCTTGTAAATTGATCACTTGCCTCTGAGAAATGAGCCCCCCTTCTCATCTGATCTAGCTCTGAAATCCTTATCCTGAGATACAGACAAAAATGATTTCCCTCTCTTACCTCTGTCATAGGCTGCTAACACCATTAGGAATTTCATGGAAAGGTGGGACATAGAGGACAATCACAGATCCCTCTTCGTGCTCTGTATGTTGAACCTCTCCGATATAGACAATCAACATTTCTCTAGAGAATGAGACACTTCAGCTCCTCTCTTAGGACATTTTGGGGGAAGGTGGTATGGCAATACTGCTTTCTTATTTCCAGCCCTTTTAGAAGGGTGGCCATGGCGAGATGCAGTTCACTGAGTCCATGAGTATGTGTAAGGCCCATGAAAGCTTATAAGTTCACTTGAATTAAAGTGCATAATACCTATAACGGCCATAGGGAATATACCAGAAAATCATTTCAGATCACTACTGTACTGAAGGAGGATATTAAAGAGGATCTCTCCCCCTAAAGCCAGACTAATTGTGCCACAAACTCTAAGGGAAAGAAAGTAATACTCAAAATGTTGAATCTGAGACAGAAATTTAATGACAAGGAGAAAGTTCAAGGAACAGAATCTAGGAACGTGCACTGAGACACTGGAGTTGGTCCAGAAAATCCCTAGGGTGGCGGGACATCAGGAATTAGAAGACTGTTTGGACCCAAAGAGTCACCTGAAGTTCCTTTGCTGCCATGCGGCCAACAACAAAGCTCGGGCCAACTTGATAAGAAATAAGACTGAGCGCAATATAGCCAACTGCCCCATTGTAGCAAGTGTCCAATTTCACATTCCTTTCCCAGAGTCAAGGAATCTCTTAGACCAACCCTCCTTCATCAAAGGCACTAAACAGTGCCAACACATGCCCAAACCTAAATTCCTTGTACAGAGAGGAAATGGGGTCTATACATCCGGCTCTTGAAGTGGAGACCTTCCTTGACAACTCCTAGGAGAATCCCCAGTGTTTGAAGTACACTGTCTTCTAGAGAGACCAGGACATGGGCACTGAATCCTCTAAAACACACAGGTATGAGAATCTCCTTTATACCCTTTTGATCTGAGGAAGGTTTTTAGTCAGAAACTTAGCTGCAGGCTCCTCCCATACCTGGGTTAGCTGACAAAACTTCCTCCATTAGGGTGACTTCCAGCCTATTCTTGAACCTATGGAGTAAACTGATCGCAGGTCAAGCAGCCCCAAATAGAATGTTTTTTACCCAGGCAGGCTAAGAACGGTTGGTAACTTTTTTGGCACATGGAGCACATTATTTAAATCCATCTCTGGATGGCTGTGGTGTTGCCAAAGGATATTTAAAACAAAAAAAGAAGCAGTAAACTAATGTGAATTTTTAAAAAAAAACACAGCTAACACTAACCACAGTTGAAGTGAGAAGTTGGGGAAAGGGAAATTATCACCAGAAAAACACTGCTGAGTAGCAGTATCATGAGGTGATCCCACCTGGAGTGCCCTCTTTGACAAGCCACACCACACCAGCTGCAGCTGCCTCAGTTTCCCCTTCACTGCTTCTGATTACAAACAACCCTTGCAAGGTTAATTTATTACAAAAGAAAGGCCATTGCACATAAACCATAACGCAAGCTCCACAGCCATAGTTCAGATAGTACATCAAGTAGAGCCCCAGCATCTTTCTTTACACTGAGGCTCTCCAGTGCAGATCCAGCATCTCTCACCATTCCTTGTTGCCAGCTTTCAGCCCTCTCTGGCCCTCTGGCTTCAGCTAGCCAGCACACATCTCCCTCTGCTGCCCTCAGCCTCCAGCCCTCTCTGGCCAGGACTCTTGAGCTCAGGAAGCTCAGCAGGCTAGACCCTCCACTGGCTTCCTGACTATTTCTCCCTCTTCCCCAGAGACCTCCTCCAGTCTCCTCACTCGCAGGTAGCTGTCATTTTCCTTTTTCTTGATTGACACTCACTTAGTGCTCTCAAGCAGCTCTGAGTCTCCCTCCTACCTCCAGGGCCCAGGTGCCCTCTTTTAAGCCTAACTGGGAGGCAGCTGATGAGTCCCAGGTACACTGGCCCCACTCCCTCTTAAAGGCCAGTGTCACCCTGTGACACAGAAACTATCATCTGTAACCCACTGTGAGGGCAGAGAGGAGTCTGAGGATCAATGTGTGCAACCCTCCAAAGCTGTTTCAGGACTCACAAGATAAAATGCACAACTCCCAGACAGCGGACATGCCGAGGCAATGGGCGGGATCAGATATGGGAAGGGAAGGGGACAACAGCATCACACACACAGCAGGCCTGGTGGGGGGACTCCACATACTGTGCACATGAGCAGCTGCACAACGATATCCTATCTCTGACTCCAAGTCAGGGCACTCACCACAACACCAAACTGCTCAGACTCAGCCAGCTCATCGTACTCGTCTCTCAGCTCTGACAGCATCTTTAGCTGCTCTGGCTCTGGCATCTGCTTAATCAGGTTCTGAGGGAGAAACACGTGAGTCAGTGTAGCACAGTCATATGAATCAGGCCCCCTGGCAAGAACAAGAGAAGGTGGCTGACTCCTACATGATGTGGAATGAAGGCAGCTCTGGAAGCCATGGGCCCTCCTACCAAAGAAAGGAGGCAATGTTCTTAGGAAAGATTGATATCCCATCAGCTCATTTCTCCAAACAGACCTCAGTCCAGCAAATACAAGGGGGTCTCCACTGCAGGGAAAGATGTTTGACTCCCTGATCCTCACTCACCTGCACCATGGACTCAGTCAGCACAGCCTCATTCACCTCCAGGATTACATTCTTGATCTCCTCGTAAGGCATACGGAAGGAGCCCAGGAAAATCGCTGCCAGGGTAACAAAAAGAAGCACAAATAAGTCTATGGGGACAGTGTTCAGCCAAGAACGACATAGAGACAAAGTCACTTTATGCTTCAGTTGGCTCTCTCCAGTCAGCCCCATCAGGAAGCTTATGCACACCCCTGGACTCATGGGCAACTCCCTAATTTCAACATACTCACAGAGATTCTGTGCACTCTTTGAATCCAACACTTTCAGCTCTTTGACCTTTTTCTTTTGTGTACTCTTCTCCGGTCCGCCTTCCTGGTCTTGCTTTGCTGCATGCACAGGAAATTAAGGTGAGTAGAGACAAGAGGGGCTTTCACCCACATCTTGGAAGCACAGCGCTTCTCCACACTGCCAAATAAAGCTGCCTGCTGCTCAGAGCTCTGTCCAGTCCATGTTCCACAAACCACTACACAGGCCACAGACATTTGCAGAGGACAGGGAGAGATCAGGGCAGCTGCTCTCACTAGATTTACCTTCCTGCTCAGGGACAGAGAAGCAGCCTTGACTCTTCCAGACAGAAGAGAAATATTCTAGCAATAGGACATTTTCTGCAATATGTACTGGGCGAGCACAGAGACCTCAGAGATGGGTGACAAAGCCCATATTGATAGGGCCCTACCAAATTCACGGTCCATTTTGGTCAATTTCATGGTCATAGGATTTTAAAAAATCGTAAATTTCATGATTTCAGCTATTTAAATCTGAAATGTCATGGTGTTGTAATTGTAGGGTTCCTGACCCAAAAAGGAGTTGGGGGGGAGGGGGTCGCAAGGTTATTGTGTGTAAGGGGGGTTGTGGAACTGCTACCCTTACTTCTGCACTGCTGCTGGCGGTGGCGTGGCCTTCAGAGGTGGGCAGCTGGAGAGCGGCGGCTGCTGCCCGGGAGCCCAGCTCTGAAGGCAGCGCCAGCAGCAGTGCAGAAGTAAGAATGGCATGGTGTGGTACTGTCTTCCTTACTTCTGTGCTGCTGCCTGCAGAGCTGGGGCCTCAGTCAGCAGCCGCCACTCTCCGGCTGTCCAGTTCTGAAGGCAGCAGTGCAGAAGTAAGGGTGGCAATACTGTGACCCCTCCTAAAATAACCTTGCGATCCCCGTGTATCATAACTATAAAGGGAAGGGTAACAGCCCTCCTGTGTACAGTACTATAAAATCCCTCCTGGCCAGAGACTCCAAAATCCTTTTACCTGTAAAGGGTTAAGAAGCTCAGGTAACCTGGCTGACACGTGACCCAAAGGACCAATAAGGGGACAAGATACTTTCAAATCTTGGTGGGGGGAAGGCTTTTGTTTGTGCTCTTTGTTTTGGTGGTTGTTCACTCTTGGGACTGCGAGGGACCAGACATCAATCCAGGTTCTCCAAATCTTTCTGAACAAGTCTCTCATATTTCCAACTTTAAGTAAACAGCCAGGCAAGGCGTGTTAATTTTTATCTTTATTTTCTCAACTTGTAAATGTACCTTTTTGCTAGAGTGTTTATCTCTGTTTGCTGTAACTTTGAACCTAAGGCTAGAGGGGATTCCTCTGGACTCTTTAAGTTTGATTACCCTGTAAAGTTATTTTCCATCCTGATTTTATAGAGATGATTTTTACCTTTTTCTTTAATTAAAAGCCTTCTTTTTAAGAACCTGATTGATTTTTCCTTGTTTTAAGATCCAAGGGGTTTGGATCTGTATTCACCAGGGAATTGGTGAAGAGTCTCTCAAGGCTACCCAGGGAAAGGAATTAGCACTTTGGGAGTGGTGGCAGCGGACCAGATCTAAGCTGGTAGTTAAGCTTAGAAGTTTTCATGCAGGCCCCCACATTTGTATCCTAAAGTTCAGAGTGGGGAAGCAGCCTTGACATCGTGCAACTCCCTTTTGGGTCAGGACCCCCAATTTGAGAAACGCTGGTCTCCCCTGTGAAATCTGTATAGTATAGGGTAAAAGCACACACAAGACCAGATTTCACGGTCTGTGATGCGTTTTTCACGGCTGTGAATTTGGTAGGGCCCTACATATTGAATCTTCCCCCGGTGCATTGGCAAAATGTCTCACACCCTGACAGAGGCTCTTTTCTCATGTGGGTTGGGGGATCTTCCAGTCATCACTCCAGAGATTTGAATCTTAGGGATCATGGGTCTGAAAACACCCTATAAAGAGCTTGGCTCTAGCCCCAGGATCCCATTCTCACCTTCTCAGATATGCAATAACTTCTCCAAGAAGAGATAAGACTGAGATGGCATGCTGCCCAAACACCTAAAAGCTCACTCCTTCATTGGCTGCACCCCCCATTGATCCCCATTGATATACTAATTCCAGAAGACTAGCAGCAATAGAGGCAAGCTGATGGAACGAAGGAAAGGGTTATTAACCCCCTCAAAGTGCAGCATGGCTACCAAGTTCTCTTGAATATATTCATAGATTCCAAAGCCAGAAGGGACCATCATGATCATCTAGTCTGACCTCCAGTATAAGATAGACTAGAGACCTGCCCCAAAATAATTCCTAGAGTGGAACTTTGAGAAAAACTTCCATTCTTGATTTAAAAATGGTTAGTGATGGAGAATCCACTACACTCTTTCATAAATTGTTAATTACTCTCACTGTCAAAGACTTATGCCTTATTTCCAGTCTGAATTTGTCTAGTTTCAACTTCTACCCATTGGATTATGTTATCCTTTCTCTGCTAGAGTGAAGAGCCCATTATTAAATATTTGTTCCCCATGCAGATACTTCTAGACTAATCAAGTCACCCCTTAACATTTTCTTTGTTAAGCTAAATAGATTGAGCTCTTTGAATCTATCACTACAAGCCAAGTTTTCTAATCCTTTAACCATTCTTGTGGCTCTTTTCTGAACCTTTTCCAATTTATCAAAATCCTTCTTGAATTGTGAGCACCAGGATTGAATACAGTATTTCAGCAGCAGTTGAAGTGCCAAATATAGAGGTAAAATAACCTTTCTACATCCATTCAGGATTCCCATTTATGCATCCCAGGATCACATTAGCTCTTTTGGCCACAGCGTCTATTGGGAGCATGTATTCAGTTGATTAACCACCCCCACCCTCTGAAATGTTTTCAGAGTCACTGCTTCCCAGGATAGTCCTCTGTCCTGTAAGTATGGACTACATTTTTTGTTCCTAAACGTATACATTTAGCCATATTAAAATGCATATTGTTTGCTTGTGTCCAGTTCACTAAGCAATCCAGATCACTCAGTATCAGTGACCTGTCCTCTTCATTATTTACCATGCCTCCCATTTTTGTGTCAACTGCAAACTTTATCAGTGATGATTTTACGTTTTCTTCCAGGTCACTGATAAAAATGTTAAATAGTATAGGGCCAAAAAGATTCCTGTGGGACCCCACTGGAAACACACCCACTTCATGATAATTCCCTGTTTAAAATTACATTTTGAGACTTATCCGCTAACCAGTTTTTAATCCATTTAATGTATGCCATGTTAAATTAATATCATCCTAGTTTTTTTAGTCAAAATTTCATGTAGTACTAAGTTAAACGCCTTACAGAAGTCTAAGTATATGACATCAACACTATTACCGTTATCAACTAAAACTGTAATCTCAACAAAAAAAGATATCAAGTTAGTTTGACAGGATCTATTCTCCATAGCCCCTGTTGATTTGCATTAATTACATTACCCACCTTTTATTCTTTATTAAGTCCTATACCAGTCGCTCCATTATCTTGCCTGGCATTGATGTCAGGCTGACAGGCTTTTAATTACTTAGGTCATCCCATCTACCCTTTTAAAAACTGGCACAATAGATTTCTTTTGCTATTCTAGAACTTCCCCAGCACTCCAAGACTTATTGAAAATCAACATTAATAGTTCAGCAAGCTCTTCAGCCAACTCTTTTACAACTCTTGGATGAAATCATGTGGACCTGCTAATTTTAAAAAGTCTGACTTTAAAAAGCTTCTGTTTAACATTCTCCAGAGATTCTAGTGGAATGGAAAGAGTGTTATCACCATATGATGAGACTATATAATCTTTTTTCCCTCAATTACAGAACAGAAATATTTATTGAACACTTCTGCTTTTTCTGCATTACTATTGATAATTCTATCATTTCCATCTAATAATGGACCTATACCACTGTTAGGATTCTTTTTGTTCCTGATATATTTGAAAAACTCCTTATTGTCCTTAATTCTGCTGGCCATAGATTGCTCCTTGTGACCCTTTGCTTCTCTTATTAATTTTCTACTAATTATTAACTTCTGATTTATATTCAATACTATCAACTTCCCCTTTCTTTCATATGTTTATTTATATATTAAAAAAATATAAAAGGCTGCCTTCACTTCCCCTTTAAACCAGGTCATTTATTTAACCAACACAGCCTTCTTCCTCAATTGTGGCTTTTTAGGCAGCTAGTGCAGTGTTCTTAAATGATTCCTAATCATCATTCACATTTCTCTGATTAAATTCTTCCTCCCAGCTGGTTTGGCTCATAGGTGACTACAAAGGGCAGAATCAACCCTTCCACCTCCTGAGGAGTGCATGAGACAGTATTAAGCTGCAACAGTGATCTAAATAACAGATAGATTTCCCTACAATATATTTGGCAGAAGGAACATTAACTGCCAATCACATTCTCTCAGGACTGCCCCGACTAACCCCAACACCCTGCTCTTCTTTCACATTGAGACCACACTGCCCAGAGTAACATGGAAGGGAAGAGCCGCAGCTCTCTCCTCAGAAGCTAACCCATGATGGTGCTTCCCCTTGGATTCCCTCCCCCTGCCATGTGCTCACACCCTAGGCTAAAAGCAGACAGAGCAGCTACTGAAAACACAGTCACTGACCTAATTTTCTGTGTGTGCACGCACACACAAATGAAGGACACTGCAACTCAGAGAAGCTTAAAGGAAAAGCAGCTGCTATAACAATTCCCAGAGGTCAGAGGGGCTCTTAGGATGAAGGAAGCCCCATACTATGTTCCTGGGGAGCTCTCTCATGAAGGATTTGGGGTGTGGGCAAAGATAACATGAATAAAGAAAGGGGAAAAACATAAAATCTATTAAACTGTGCAATTATGTCCCTAGGAAAGGGATGGGGACTTTAGGTTTAAAACTGTACAAAATACCCTGGAGAATAAACTGAGTCTTGGAATTGAGGAAGCAGACAGGAGAGATGGAAGAGACCTAGTAGGTCATTTCTGACTTATCATTCAACAGCACAGTTCCACAAGGAGGCACAAGTGTGGACTAAAAGTGGGGCTGAGCAGCCTAGAGAGACAGACAGATGTGGAGAGTGGGGAACAGTGCTTAGGCCCTCAGACACTACAGTGATGGATGCTGTATAGACAGAGGATCATCAAGCCACTTTCTTGAACATGGCCTATACAGGAAGCACATGAATCCACTTCTTACAAAATAGCTAAACCTACTATACAAAAACAGCCTCTGTGGCTGAGGACATAGCAACCTCCCTAGAGCCAAACCCATCTGAAACCCTGAGCAAAACCACTGGGGAGACAGAATAGCTGTACTAAACTTCTCTGCCCTTCACACCTTCCACACGAGTCATTGTGGTTCTCCAATGAGCTATGGCAAGTGAGGTAAAAAGGCTGATGACTGGAGCACCTACGGTACAAACCCAGATCAGCTACAACCAATTAATAACCTCAAGGTCACATACAGACAACACTTAAGCAACCTCTCTCTCTCTCTCTCTCACACACACAGTCACATTAACCCAATCACAACCAGCAGAATTGTTCCACATGGGAAAGTGGTTAATAGGCCCACAATGCCTGCATACACATAGATCAAAGCCTGACAATCACTAAGAGCTTCCCTCCAACTCTGTAGACAAAGATCACCCAAATCAGAGAGAGAGAGAGAGACAAAAAGACAAGGGAAACCTTCCCTGAACCTGGAACACTCCCACCTCACCTGTCCTGATCGAGTTCAAACCCGGCACCCAATCAGAAGCCCTGGAAACTCTGGACACCGCCCCCCCCCCCCCCCCCCATGGCTGACATAGGCTAGTGATGGTTATCAGTGCTAAATGAGAAAGAATATCAATTCCCCCTTCAAACAGGGGTAGGCTTCACCCACTCCTCTTAGAAGATGACCTAGCCAGAGATCAATGCTTTCATCACCTGCAGTTTGGACTAGTGTAACTCACTAGGCTAAGGTGCAACTGCTACAAAGAGGCTGAAGCAACATACCTCATTAGCAACAAAAGCGTATGCAAAATATCATGAACCTCATGGGTCACCATTAACTCCACAGCAGAATTCAAAGTCCTGGTCCCCTAACGTACAAGGCACCTGCCAGATGAGGACTTGGCTACCTGAAAGACTGTATCATCTTCACAATCCCCCAAAACAACTACATTTCATAGGAACAATGTAGCTGGAGACACCCAGGTCGTGGGAACAGGACTCCCTGCTGCAGGACTACCTGCCTGAAACTCAAACAAACAGATCGACTTCAAGGGTGACTGTGCTCAGACATAAATGAAGTCTCCCCAACAAACCAACACTCAAAATAATTCCTCCAGGTACAGTATCACACTTCAGGCCAAAACACCTTTTGAGGCTCCTAGGCAGAGCTCAGCAATCGGGGTGGGGGGTGGGGGGGGGGGCTATACAGAAAACTAAGATAGATGGAGCACATCCCTTTTCCTGGAGACACCCTTTTCCCTGGGTCCCACAGGGACAGAAGACAGTCCCCTCCCCAAAGAGACGCCTCTTCCCCCCATGCCTGGATCCCACACAGACAGAACACAGCCCCCTCCCCAGAGATCTCTCTTTGCTGGATTAGGTCAGAACACATCGCTCTGCTATGAGCCACAGAGCCCAGAAGCCCCCACTTCTCTCTGGCGTTCTGGTACAGAATTCAGCTGCAGATTTCACTACAAGCACAAGGTTGCTAGCATTACAGACGGCACACAACTCCCCTGTGCTGCTCCCTCCCCCTGACTTGTACAGGATCTTGGGGAGAAGGTCGGGGGGGTGGGGGGTGGGGGCAGATAGCAGAGCAGGACTCCTGCGGCACAGCAGGCAGAATAAAGCTTTCCAAAGCTTGGCTCGCCACCTGGTGTCTGCTCCTGGGCTGAGCAAGCCCCCCTCAATCCCACCGTACAGCACTTGGGACACCAAGAGGGAGGAGCAGGACTTCTGAGATATACACCACAAATTATAAAGAAAGCTATATCAACAAGAAATCATTGGTCACATACACGGGTACCTCTGCATGGGCTCCCACGACAGCTGGGGAAAGACACCCCCTCCCCCACAGCACCTGGGATAATAATCCAGTTCTTCCCCCCTCCACACACACACTGAAAAGGCAATAAAAATCTTGCAGCCCAAAACAGCTGGAACAGGGCAACTCTGCTCCCCAGGCACAGCTGGGATAACATAGCAGCTGGAGGGAGAAGGCTTACCCCGACTGTGACGGCTTTGTACTCTGCACCGCTTGTGGGGGGATAACCTCCACTCCCAGTCTCACAGATAGGAATTCCTCTCCCCCCAAGAGGTGGGAAGATAGCCCCATATTGCAGATGTGTAAGCTCTTTTCCCTGGCACAGCCTGTGGCATCCCCCTCCAGTAGCTGTACTGAGCAGGGTGCAGGAGAGGGTAATCCCTGGCTGTCAGAGGAGTCTAGGAGATGGGTAATTCAGGCTGTTAGCTCCTCAGACTCTAGATAGCAGGGGGGGTTTCCACTCTGAGCTCCCTGCACATACAGCTCCTACTTTCCTGTCTCTCGCAGCACAGGCAGGGAGCAGCCTCTTGCTCTGGTCCCCACACTGTGCAAGTGAAGCCTTCCTGCCTTTGCTTGCACTCAACTCAGTGTGACTGTTAGGAGTGCAGCACAGTGACAGCTCCAGCAGCAGCTTTGCCTCAGCTAGCCTCACCCTCCCCACAGACTCCTCCCTTGCTCAATCTTTATTTTCTGCGTCATAAACACAAAATGGAGATGATGGGGAAGGAAAACACCATGCCTAAAATGGCTGAATGCAGCAGGGCAAGCAAGCAAGCGGCATGACAGTGCAAGAGCACCCCCTGCTGCTGGAAAAGAGGAAACGAAGGAACTGCTCAGCCAGCTTGCCAGCTCTGAAACAATGGGCTCACTTCTCCGGGAAATCCTGTCTGGAGATGCTTCCTACCTGCACTCTGCAGAAAGGAGACTGGGGAGAGCAAGCTCTGATAATCCCTGGGACAGAGCCCGCTGGAACTAGCCAGATGCTGCATTATACACACAGGCTGTGCCTAGGAAAAGTTACAACATAGCCTGGCCTACTCTGAATCACTGCACCTGATCAACATAGCCCTAAGGTCGGGGGGGAGCAAGGGCATCACACCCATGTTACACAAACTCAGCTACTTCAGGCCTCTATGCCAAAGATAAGGCATGCCCTCGACACAGAGCGTGATGACTACTAGACTCATGGTAAAAGGCCATTACATTAACCTCAAACTCCCTCTTCCCTTTGAGAGCCTCTTAAAGATCACAAACACTAATCCATGGCAGTCACCCCAACATAACAGAAAGAAGGAAAGAGAAGCTGTTTTAGAAAGGAAAAATATTTGAGAGGTAAGAAAAGCAGATTCCAAACAATAAGTACACATCTATTTAAAATGCAGATACAGCCATGCTGCGCACACCACAAATCTCAGTAACTGCATCGCCTCACTAGCACCACACCATCCTCATCTTACCTTTGCTTTGTGGCCTCCCACACTGCACCTTTTGACCTCACTCATTGTATCATGTCTAAAATAGAAATAAGATCCTCAGGCCAATGAGAGTATTCCATTTGTTCTGTAAAGGGCCCAGACCTTTCAGGTACTGCAGAAATCGTAGCCATCCTTCACCTTCTGCTGTTCCTAAAACTGGGGTATTTTGGGATGTGGAGAGGAACACTGCAAACTGCATCTGCTTTTGCTGTAGTGAGGGGGAATCTTGCATTGTTGCGTCCATTTCCTGTGCTGAGAGCCCGGTTCTCCTCTCCACATGAACATAACTTCTGAGGGGGAAGATGAAGGGAGGCTGGGTCTCAGGACAGGGGGGATATACGAAGGTGGAACCTAGCCATCTCAAGTTTGGCCCATCCTAGCTCTCACACTGAGCAGAGAGGGTCTAGGAGCGAGAGAATCTAGCACCTAATTCTCAGTCAGGCCCGGAGGACAATGGGTATGTGGGAAGTTTGGCACAAGAGTAGGGGCTGGAACCCATTCAAGTGCATCTGCATCCAGTAGTAGGGGTCTCAGTGTAGCACCATAACTCCGGAGGTTCCACTTGCAAGGAGTGCCACACTTCCATAGAAAGCACACACTCAGAGTATCAGCACACAAATATTGTATCCTAATGTGAGAGAGGACCACACAGGTTATTTACAGTGCTGAGCCCAGGAAGCAAACTCTGCACCCATGGAAACACACTGTATGGATCATTTCTTGATAGTAGCCTCTTTCCAATATGCAGACCAGCTCAAATGAAGCCAGATCTCTGCAGTCATGCCCACATACCCACCCAACTGCACACACAAAATATATGGGGGAGGGAGGGGAAGCAGGAAGGCGTACTCAATCCTACAGCCATTCAACTGACTGCACCAGTTGCAGGAATCATAGCAATATATTAGAAATACAAAGAGAATCCAGGGATCAGTGATTCTATGCCTGGAGTAGCAGGGGTGCTGGAGGTCAGAACTGAAATGCATGGGCAGATCTGGGCAGAGGGAATAGAACAGGAGCAGTCAAGGATGTTGCATATTAGGTGCTTTTACAGAATTACAGCATGGAATATTTTTGAGGGGTGCAACAAAACAGAATACTGCAGTTTCTGATTATATCAGCAATGTAGGACTGTGTCTGAATGACTAAACACATCTTAGGGACTTGTAACTACTGGCCCAGCATATTCCCAGCACACCCTAGGTGACTCAACAAGGGAGTGCTGGGAAAGTACAAGTAAGAGATTTGGGTGGGTCCAGGATTGGAAAAGCAAAGACTGCTGCAGGGCAGGAGTGAGGCACACTGGCAGAGCCATGTGGGGAGCCCAGGACTGAACAGCTGAGTGTAGTACAAAGCAAGAGGGAGGTGCACTGAGAGTGCTGTGTGGGCACTCAGGACTGGAATATAGAGGGGCGAGCGGGGAGGGTGTCAGAGCAAGAATGAGGTACACCGGCAGAGCTGTGGAGGAGATCTCCAGGACTGACAGTCAGAGAGCTGCAGGTAGTAGTGAAGTGCAACAGCAAAAGTATCTCAGACTTGGAGTCAAGGACAGGGTGTGCATAGTGCCTTCCTTACCCACTGTGCCTCTAGACCACTCCGTTTCATTCACTAGCACAAAACCTACCAATTTCTCCTCTCAAACTGCATAGCAGGAAAGCATCCAAAAGCCTGGAGGAGCAAAAGCTGCCTGTGTGAGTGCAAGTGATGCCCCCCACCCCCTCACCAAGCCAGCCCGGCAGCAGATTGAAAAACTTCCCTGATTGTCATCTCAGATCACACACAGAAAAGGAAGGAGACAAATCTCCTGTCAGGTTCAGAAGAGAGACAAAGGGCCTCTGAAATGTGAACCAGGCTGCTCCTTCCCCATCCTGGCCAGGGGGCTTTAACATAAAAGAGAGGACCAGATGGGGAAGGTGAGAGGCCTGCCAACACTGCAAAGCCTTTGTCTGCATAAATCCTGCTTTTCCTCTCTTTGTCTCTGAGAAGGAGGCCAGATGAAGGGTAGGAGAAGGGGGGTGTGGGTGGAGAAAGGGGCTGCACCATTGCCCGGGTTACAGATTATCAGATGACCTCCTCCTCCAATCCAATTCCTCTGATATCATTGCTAGTAACCGGAGCCAAAGTGGCTCAACTGCGCACATCTGGTGGCTGCGAGGTGCAGAGCAGGAGCTCTCAGGAAAGCATTAAAACTTAGGGAAACATTTTCCTAAGAAAATAACATGGATTTCCCAAGCTAATGTGTCCTAGAAGGTGCCCCCAAAAGGCACAGGGCTAAGGAATCCCAGAGCAGAGTAAATCCCAGCAAGGAGTTCACTCAGGGTTCCTCTGAAGCCCCAAACTAAATGTTCTCAGTAAAAATCTTACAAACAATGGCCCTGATACCATGACACTGATGCCAGTACTGGGCTCATCATTCTAGGTCATAGGTACCAAATTCCTACAGGCTGTCATATATCTGCAGATGGAATGTAAATAATGCAGGGAGCTTTGCTCATTGCAGTAGGGGACTATTATTGATGGTGTGACTGGGACCTATGGATGACACTAAGGATGAATGGCAACAGAGGGTCCTGTGGCACCTTTGAGACTAACAGAAGTATTGGGAGCATAAGCTTTCGTGGGTAAGAACCTCACTTCTTCAGATGCAAGTAATGGAAATCTCCAGATACTAAGGATGAATAGGGAGGAGTGCCCATTGAGCTGGATATGTTTACCATCCCTGGTGCCCACAAATCTAGAGTGTGTGCTGGTGAGAGCTGCTGCTATTACCAGCTTCTGTAGAGAAGGGAAAGAGGCTGATGTTTCAGTATTTTTTGGGAACCAGGTGGACCTGAGTCATGGACCTATCCCAGCCCCAGCTTCCCTCTTCTACTCTGTGCTCCATACCCAAGAAGGCCCACCTCCACATGTGGCTAATATTAGCATAAGAAGTATTGCCGCAACTGGGTTCTGTGTCTCGATTTGTGGCTATGTGAGATGACACAGGGTATTATAAGGAACGCTCCCTGCTGGGCTGGTCCTGGGTACCATGCCTAGATTCGGTGTGAGTGCTGTGTGTTAACAGCACTACGAGGGACTGGGTGCTATCCAGACATGAACATATTACACAATGGCAATGTCAGGAGCATGTAGACAGCGTTGTAACTGGGCATGAGATGCAAGTGCTATGTGTTAGGGTTCTGTGTGACAAGGGTGGCACTATGGGAAGAGATAGCCTCTGAGCTACCTTCTCTCTCAACTCTGGTATACCTGGCCAGGGGACTGAGAGGGGTACCATAGGAAGCACTGCCTGTTGGATCCTAAAGGTGCTAATACTGGTGCTGCATCACTGGATTGTGCACTTTAATGTGGACTCTCCTACCTCCCCAGCAACAGCAGACTGTAGAGTGTTGGGCTTGAAAACCAGACAGGGAATGTTTCCCTGGAACACTGTCCTAAACAATCAATTCTGTAGAAATTAAGCTGTCATTTTAAAAAAACAGTTCTTAGCATCTGTGGTTTGAAAGAAAGCCTTCCAAATAGGAGAGTCTGTGCTGGGGTGTCTCCCTGTGAAAACACACCTGTGATTCTCTGCTGGCGGTAACAATGGTGAGGTCATATTGTACACAGGGCTTAGGCATTTTTACCACGGTATTGCTTAACCCCACTCAAAGCAGGACTAGACAACATAGCGGTAAAAATACCTGAGACCACCGGCACTACTCATGCTGTTGCCCTCGCCATCAGAGAGTGATGAATCAGTTTTCCAGCATATGGTCCCCATGTTTGCAGACTGACATCTTTGCAAGAAAGCACCAAAGTGAAACTGACAAAATTCTGCCTGTTTTACTGCTGCTACTCAGAATCCCTTGTACAGAAGTGAAAGTGACAAGAAATCATATTTGTATCACCATGTAGGTGCTTGGGGAAGCCATAGGCAACAAAGGCAGGAACTAGAGGACTCTCCAAAAAATAACAGCCAGAAAGGTGGTTGAGTATTGGACCATGTAACTAACAATTGTGAAGTTCTGGGGTGGGTTTCAGTTTGATCAGACACCTTCCATACAGAAGCAGACATAAAAGACAGTTCCCATCCCAGTAAGAATACAAACATTCATCTCTGCCCAGCAAAGATAGGCTTCTCACTGAGTTATTCTCTGAACCTCAGTGGAGGTCTCTGCCCAAATTTTTGTATCAGTCTCCACTTAGTGGGTGTCTGGTACAAGTTTAGTTGCTGGCAGGGACTTCTATCCACTGGGTTCACTGGGCCAGTACTATCTTCTAACATTTTCTGAGCCAGAGTTACCCATATGAAAAGACTTGTGAGCAGGAGGGACTGGGACTAATGCCACCTATGCACTGTATATCTGAGGATGGCACTGTTCTGGCATGTGGGAGCATGTGCTGCGCTCTAGGTTTAACGTGTTCACATCTCTGTACCCAGAGGACCAAGAGCGACCAGCTGAGTAGTAAAAGAAGTGCTGCCATCTGGATCCATACATCGGGCAAAATTTTCAAAAGCACCTAAAGTGACTTAGAAGCCTAAAATCCATTTTCAAAAGTGACTTAGGCACCACTGAGTTTCAGTGAGACCTGGGCTCCTTTGGATATTTTCCCTGCTCTGTCTTAAGGTTACATCTGCCTGGGAATGGCAGCCTAAGGGTGTGCAGGGATTGCTGCCCACATGGCAAATATTATCTTAACCCAGCAGGGCTGCATAAGGATGTTGGTGTGATTAGTATGATCTGGGTCAATGTGCCTAGGACCACAGCATCCAGCTTGTGCTGGGTTATCAGTGTCCCTGTGGCAGATATTATCTGGGAGTGTAATCAAGCAGGGCAACTTATGCCCATGTGATTGAAGCTCCCAAGTGTCAGTGGAGGATGTAGTAAGGTGTGAGGATCACTGCCCACTGGACAAGTATGATTTGGGGTATTGTGCTCAGGAAAGCAGTGCTGCCCATGTGGCCGGAGCTACGAGGCCATGTAGCCCAGGAGGACACTGAAAGGGTGTGCAGGGAGCATCCATTGTGTGGTTGGCACAATGTGGGTGGCAGTAGCTGCTAGCTGAGGGACAGTGTAACTGATGTGCCGATGTTGAGCCTCACACAAAGGGTATGTCCAGACTACCCGCCATATCGGCGGGTAGCGATCGATTTATTGGGAATCGATATATCGCGTCTCATTAAGATGTGATATATTGATCCCTGAATGTGCTCCCCATCGACTCCGGAACTCCACCAGAGCGAGCAGCGGTAGCGGAGTCGACGGGGGAGCTGCGGCCGTCGATCCCACGCCGTGAGGACGGGAGGTAAGTCGGTATCAGATATCTTGACTTCAGCTACGGTATTCCCATAGCTGAAGTTGCGTATCTTACATTGACACCCCCTCAGTGTAGACCAGGCCAAAGATACTGTGATGGCGTAAGGATTCAGTTAGTGTTTCTAAAGGCTGCCCTGGCACGCTGAGTGGGTGCATCACGGTGCTTCCACCTCATCGTTTCATTTTCCTCCCTCTCCCCAGGATTCTGTTGTTTGGGGGGGGGGGCATAGATAGGAGTTCAAAACTTGGGGAAAATTAGCTCACTTCTCTGAATTGTTGCATCAACCTCAGACTCCAGCAGTGAAACAAAGGGTTAGGCAAAAACCAAACGGATCCATGTGCCACCTGGTGTTCAAAGGGAAAACTGCACCTTGCTTCTGATGAGTTCTAAAGAGATTGTAAGGTTAGAAAAGTCTCACAAAACTGAAGTGGGCTGTAGTCCGAAGAAGTGGGCTGTAGTCCACGAAAGCTTATGCTCTAATAAATTTGTTAGTCTCTAAGGTGCCACAAGTACTCCTGTTCTTCTTTTCACAAAACTAAATTGACGCAAACAGTCACTACAAGAAGTGTCCAAGTCTGTAGCAGCAACACACTGGCCATCCTCATAGCTGTGCTTACTATTATCCCCAGCACCAAATACCTGCAGACTTCTCCACAGCAAGGGCCCAGAACTCCATCCCATACCTGCAAGTTCTACCTTAATGCAGGTCACACCTGCATCCTTTGTGACACTGCCTGTTTGCTCTCCCACTTCCCAAATCCTTCTGAAACAAAAACAAGTTCGAGCCTTTGACATCTGATAACACGAGATTTAACGTGGACAAATGCAAATGACCTCCTGAGGTCCCTTCCAACCCTGATATTCTATGATTCTATGAAATGAATACACTCCAGAAAAAACAGTCATACACCTGAGATCCCACAGGAGGGAGAAACGGGGAGGGAGGGGGAGGGGGAGATGAGGTACCCCTAGCACTGACAGTAGGCTTTGATTGGAGTTTGGAATACAACACAGCATTAGAATAAGAAGCCAATGTGATTAGGGGCTGCCTATGCAAAGACACCAACAACATGGCATAGAGAAGTATAACTACAGCTGGGTTCAAATCTGGGCATCACATTGAAAGAAAGATCTTTATAAACGGGAAGGAATTTGAAGAGCAACAGAACTGCACCAGCAGGGATGGATTTAGAGAGATTAATACAGCTAAATACATAGCTAGCCCAGGCAAACAACTTCCCTAAGGTGACATGGGCCCAGATTCTGTGCTATGCCTCTCAGGAGGTGCAGCACAGGAATCAAAGTCCAGAGATGAAGGTGCAAAGGTGGCTTTAAACTGCTTCTGCATTTATTTAATTCTGGGATGCCTTGGGGCTGACATGACCCACAGTATAAGAAAGCAATTCTAGGGATTGCTCTAAGTACAGCAGCCTGGCATTTTGATACCTAAGGGCTGCTCTACAGCCCAGAATAGCCAGAGTGGAAACTGCTCTGGCTACTGCCCCTCCTGCCCTTAATCTGTCCCAGAATGCCCACAGGGGATGTACTGCCTGTACTGGCCCCTCACTGCTTCAGTGTGGGGAAATTTCCATTCTGCTTTGCTTTACAGCTCCTTTATACTGCCAGGCCATAGCAAGGGACAGAATCTGTCTACAAATATCTGAAAGATGCAAGCTAAAAGGAAGGAGAGGAACTGATTGTGGTGGGTCATAGGGGAGTAAACTAGGAGTAACAGGAGGCAACAGGAAAGCAAACACTCAGGCTGAATAATAGACCCTTTTCCAAGTGGGGAGAACTGTTAAGCAGCAGAACTCTCATCCAAATGGAAAGGTGGAAGGCCCTGACGAAAGAACTGTAAGGAATGATCCTCTGCTGGCCATTGAGGAGGGAGGCAGGTAGTGAGATTACACCCAGTGGGTCTACTAACTGTTAATTGGTTCATGCACTCAGCACAGGAATGGAGGAGGCAAAGATGGCCTTAAGACACCTTTTCACTCTCCATATTCTCAGCCCTGCCAAGTCCCTGAAGTAGCAGAGAATGCAGTAACACTCTGGCTATGCCGCACATCTGTCCCTTGGCCTGCCTTCACCACACTCCCTATACCAGGGGCTACGATGGGGGGCACACAAAGTAAATATTACCACTGGGGTCAATTGTACCCCTGTATTCTGCCAGAGCAATGTAAAGGAGCTGGGTGCAATGGAGAATCTCAGAGATCTCCCCTCTACCTGAATTCTGCAAGTAAAGAGACAGCACCAGCATAGCTGACTGAGAAGTTGTACATGGGCTAGTGATTAAAATACAAGCTCAGCCTTTCCTACCTCTGTCAGTGCATTGCAAGCTACGCTCCCCACTCCTCATGCCAATGGCAAGGGAAGGGTGGGGTGTCCTTAGATGCGGCTTAAATGAGTTCACTCTATATAACCTGAATAAAGAGCTACTAAAGGCCCAGGAACATCAGAAGGGTGTTAGCTCTGAAGAGGGAGAGAGACTGCATCGGATGATATGCAGAGGGTGGGGATGCTAACCCAAAGAGGGAGGAGGGATTACTTAGGGTGACACACAGGGTGTAACTAGTAGTGATGGGATGAAATTAATGCTGGCCATCAGCCAGCCACTCCTGCAACGCTCTGCGAAACTATCTCCAAAGGAAATGCTGGAAGCCTTGTCCCTTGGGACATTTCAACATCGATCAAAGAAAGCCCCAGAAAATGTGCTGTAGCAACCAATCCTGCATTAGTTCCTGTGAGACTGAGTAGGTGACCTAATGGGGCCTGTCCAGCTCTGTCACCCTTCAGAAAGCATCATTTTGCTGAACATTTACAAAATTAAGCAACTCATCTAGACAGTTTGCATCAGGAACAGCTACAGTCAAATCAAAGCTGTACAGGGCTGCTTTAGTGTTCCCTGATTAACAGTCACCATTTCTCAGGCATTATATGCTCTGGGCACCATCTGCTGGTTGAAATAAGGAAGGTGAGGATTGCTGAAATAGGTTCCACTAGCCATGCTGGGAATGAACTGTCAGCACTGGTTTACAGGCTCAATTTCTCTGCATGTGAGTGTGCATTCTGGGCAAGGAGAAGGGGTGTCACTTTCCTCTAAACATTAGGTATCAGCCACTCCCAAAGGCAAAACCCTAGATTAGATGGGTCGCTGGTCTGATACATACAGCTATGTGCTATAGGTCTCTTCAGGGCCCCAATAATAAGAGTGCATTGGAGTCATATGTCAGTATGGAATTGGATGGTTCCCCGTTTCCCCACCACCTCTACTTCCATTAATGTCCCTTTCTGATTCTCTTCATTCTCAGCTGCTCCCTCTTATTGAACCTGCCCCACTTCCTGCCTCTCTGTCACATTTACCTTATTCAGCACCTGCTGAATCCTGGCTCCCTTTATGTAACTAGTGGGGGTGGACAGACACCTGGTCCCAGGTCACAACAGAGGTGAGAAGGCCCCATCCCCTCAATTGAAGATAGGGTGGGGGGCCCTGGCAGGAAGATCCCCATTACTCACAGCAGTGGGTGGCTGGGACCCACCCCCAAAGCAACTGAGGGTGTACTATGTTCACAATGGGGGGGCTGAGTGAAGACATTCTCCAGAGTAGGTCAAGAGAGTGTCCTGGGTGAGGAGGACTATTCCAGAGTGACTGATGGGTGAGGAGGAAGAAGGAAGGAATAACTTCCTGGTTAATTAACTAAGAACTGTACGAAGGGCCCTGGCATGCCTCAGGTGTGGGGAGTAGGGACCAACATCCAGGCCTGGCACAGCTCCACGGGCAGGGGACACCAGTCCAGCTTCATTAACTTTCTGTGCTACCTTCAGCTCAGAATCGCTCACTCATGCTGCAGTGAGGCTCATCAAATCAAAGGAAAGTGCGTGCCCTGAAGCTAACTGTGAGCGCAATTAATTAAAGCTGCACTGGGAGTCAGCTGAGATTGTAACAGGCAGAGACAGCAATGGGAGCAAGTGATGGCTGCCTGGCTCTCTTTACTCAGCCTGCAAGGGCCAAGCATACACTGCAGCCAGCATTTCAGAGACCTCTGTGCTGCACAGGGAATTAACCCCACACGCACCACACCCTAGGGGGCTCAGAGCCACCCAACACATGCTGAACATAGCTGACTAGAGCCAGACAGTAAACTTTTTGACAGAGGAGCAGAGGAGAGGTTAAAAAGCACACAAATTATTTCCCCCAAAACATGCACATAGCCTGTCCCAGTTTGAGAAGATTACAGATCCCTGGTCCCAGCAAATTTCCCTAGTGTGTACCAGCATACTGCAAGAGCAGCTGAACATTAATGGGAACTGGTCTGGACTCCAAGCAAATCCAGCCAGTTTGCAGATCAAATGGCAACAACTACAGAAATGCAGAGACAGATTTCAGCTCACAGACCCAGCAGCCAAGTCCTCTTAACAAACATCACAAATCAAGAAAAAACTCTTAGTCCCAGCAAAAGAACAGGCTGCTCTGGGAAGTCTGATGAGCTCCCTCACACAAGCTAATGGGAACACTTGAGTTTTGCTCAAACAGGCACTCCTGAAAGAGACAGTCAGCGAACTCAGTTTTAGCAAAGGGAAAGGTGATGGGGATGCTGAAAAGACCAAAAAGTTACACGACAAAATTAAACATCCCTCAAAACAATAAGATTCTACTCTGGAATTTGATATCTGCTTCTATTTTCACTGACGGACTCGGTGCAAAGTTTGAACTATAGCTACCAGTAAACGTCACTTGTTCTGCCTAAGTGTTGTTCTTGGAAGATCTATTCCTCCATGAAGCCTTCTCTGACAGCAGTCAACTGGCATTTACCTACTCAGAGAGAAATTAATCTGAATCCCACTGCTGAAGTGTCAGCCCACATCTAGAGTCTGATTCTTGAGTTCTCAGTATCCACCTGTTATTATCCAGGTCAGTACGCTGGTCTGCTGCTGAACTGTCCAGCTGAGAAATTATTCTTAATCCCTTGCCTCCCAACTTCTGCAATGTTCCCTTTCATAGGAGTTAGAGATGGAAAAGGCCTACGAGATCCCCATGCAAGTGCCATGCGGCAGACAGTCTGATAAAAGATAGAGCAATGTGTGAAGTTTTTGGAAGTTTATACAAAGACCTGCCATTGAAAGTTAAACTTCAACCAATTTTAAGAAAAATAGAACAACCCCTTCCCTGAAAGGTAAAGCCCATCGAGCATGCACACACACCCTGGCTAAGCAAGAACCTCAAATAAAGAACATATCAGATATTAAACTGATAGGAACAGACACTACACTTGGACCACAGCTCAAAGAGCCAGGAAGCGATTTGTCACAGCAACAGAAGTCGACAGGTTGTCCATGACTGCACTCCGCTTCACCACTCTTTATCAGGTTGCTCTGTAAAGGGCAGCATTCCACCTGATGCAATGCTCTCCTCGATTAATTAAACACATGCATATGGCATGGGGTGCATTTTGTCTTCTGCAGATCCTGCCTGACCTTGTTCACTTGAGATTCATTTGAAGACCGGGTTTAATCTCTCTCTGTCTTGCAATTAAGTATTTTGCAGTGTGCATTTCAGTGAGACATTGCAATCTCACCCATTTAAATGGATACAGCATGAGAAACTAGCTGCCACAGAGCCAGCAATCTGATCACAAAACCCCATTTCTAAGCCAGGAGTGCCACCTACTGGACACAACAACTGGTAGGGAAATTTTAGTTCACAATGGGAAAACTGAATGGAGATAAGAGGCAATTTGCTACCACCTACAAAGGTCCCAGCCACAGACTGTGACACTCTGTATCTCGGGAGAACACCCTGCACCCCCATGTTCATACTTATAATATGATTGTGTGATATCCAATGCAAAGTTTGTCATGGTGGATAATACAGTAATGTTATAGGTTGTAATTTCCTGTATATAGTTATGAGGCTGAAAATGTGTCCTCATGGCTTAAAACAAGCCCAGGCAAAGCTCTCCGGGAGCAGAGGGGCAGTTCACACCTCATCAGGGCATGTATGGGACAAACCCAGCCCAGCCTCACAGGAACAAAGGACACTGGCCTAGGCAGCAACAAAGGATCTGTTGGATTCCCCTTCCCTTGGTCAGTTCTGCAGAAAAGGACCTAGGGGTTACAGTGGACGAGAAGCTGGATATGAGTCAACAGTGTGCCCTTGTTGCCAAGAAGGCTAATGGCATTTGGGGCTGTATAAGTAGGGGCATTGCCAGCAGATCGAGGGACGTGATCATTCCCCTCTATTCGACATTGGTGATGCCTCATCTGGAGTACTGTGTCCAGTTTTGGGCCCCACACTACAAGAAGGATGTGGAAAAATTGGAAAGAGTTCAGCGGAGGGCAACAAAAATGATTAAGGGGCTGGAACACATGACTTATGAGGAGAGGCTGAGGGAACTGGGATTGTTTAGTTTGCAGGGGTGATTTGATAGCTGGTTTCAACTACCTGAAAGGGGGTTCCAAAGAGGATGGATCTAGACTGTTTTCAGTGGTACCAGATGACAGAACAAGGAGTAATGGTCTCAAGTTGCAGTGGGAAAGGTTAGGCTGGATATTAGGAAAAACTTTTTCACTAGGAGGGTGGTGAAGCACTGGAATGGATTACCTAGGAAGGAGGTGGAATTTCCTTCCATAGAGGTTTTTAAGGTCAGGCTTGACAAAGCCCTGGCTGGTATGATTTAGTTGGGGTTTGTCCTGCTTTGAGCAGGGTGTTGGACTAGATGACCTCGTGAGGTTTCTTCCAACCCTCATATTCTATGATTCTATGGGACTATGATGAGATAATGTTCACCTGACTCTGAAGGGGGGGGAGCCAAGAGGGAAGAAAGAACATGATAAAAGGGAGAGATGTTTGCCACGCTCTCTCTCTCTCTCTTCCACCTACATCTACAGACACCACACCAAGCGACTGAAACATTGATCAAAAGGGAGAACCTGGCGGAAGGGCAACCAGCCAGCTTGTGATGAGAAGCATCTAAGTTTGTAAGGGCACTGAAAGTGTTAAGATCAGCTTAGAATGCGTTTTGCTTTTATTTCATTTGACCAAATCTGACTTGTTGCGCTTTGACTTATAATCACTTAAAATCTATTTTTTGTAGTTACTAACTTTGTTTATTCTACCTGAAGCAGTGCATTTGATTTGAAGTGTGTCAGAGACTCCCCTTGGGATAACAAGCCTGGTACATATCAATTTATATGTTAAATTGACAAACTCATATAAGCTTGCAGCGTCCAGCGGGCATCAGTGGACACTGCAAAAAAGACGGTTACTCACCGTTGTAACTGTTGTTCTTCGAGATGTGTTGCTCATATCCATTCCATTAGGTGTGCGCGCGCCGCGTGCACGATCGTTGGAAAATTTTCTACCCTAGCAACACCGGCGGGTCGGCTGTGGAGCCCCCTAGAGTGGCGCCTTCATGGCGCTGAATATATACCCCAGCCGACCTGGCGCCCCCTCAGTTCCTTCTTGCCGGCTACTCCGACTGTGGGGACGGGGGGCGGGTTTGGAATGGATATGAGCAACACATCTCGAAGAACAACAGTTACAACGGTGAGTAACCGTCTTTTCTTCTTCGAGTGCTTGCTCATATCCATTCCATTAGGTGACTCCTAAGCCCAACTTAGGTGGTGGGGTCGGAGTGAGACATTGCTGTGTGCAAAACCGCTGATCCGAAGGCAGCATCGTCCCTGGACTGCTGCACTAGTGCATAGTGAGCTGTAAACGTGTGGACTGATGACCAAACCGCAGCTCTACAAATGTCCTGGATCGGAACTTGCGCCAGGAAAGCAGTCGAGGAAGCTTGGGCCCTCGTGGAATGAGCGGTGAGGTGCGGTGCTGAGACACCTGCCAGGTCGTAGCAAGTCCGGATGCAAGACGTAATCCAAGAGGATAGGCGTTGTGAGGAGACCGGTGAGCCTTTCATTCGGTCGGCCACTGCAACGAAGAGTTGCGTCGTCTTTCTAAAGTGCCTTGTGCGGTCAATATAGAAAGCCAGGGCCCTGCGTACGTCCAGAGAATGCAAACGTTGATCCTGGCGAGTAGCATGTGGTTTAGGATGAAAGACCAGGAGAAATATATCCTGGTTGATATGAAAAGGAGAAACCACCTTAGGGAGAAAGGCAGGATGTGGACGAAGCTGCACTTTATCCTTATGAAAAACTGTGTAAGGGGGCTCGGATGTAAGCGCCCTGAGTTCAGAAACGCGCCTTGCTGAGGTGATGGCTACGAGGAAGGCTGTCTTCCAGGATAGGTACAGAAGTGAACAGGTGGCCAGTGGCTCGAATGGAGGACCTGTGAGCTTGGAGAGAACCAGGTTGAGGTCCCACGTCGGAACGGGCTGACGTTGTTGTGGGTACATCCGGTCTAAGCCCTTGAGGAATCTAACGACCATCGGGTTAGAGAATACCGAAGACGCGAGTTCCCCTGGGTGAAAGGCCGATATAGCGGCCAGGTGAACTCTAATTGAAGATATCGCCAACCCCTGCTGTTTTAGGGAGAGGAGATATTCCAAAATGAGAGGAATAGGTGCCTGTAACGGGGACGTGGCTCGTTGTTCGCACCAACAGGAGAACCGCTTCCACTTGGCCAGGTACGTGGTCCGTGTTGAGGGCTTCCTACTGCTCAGCAGAATCTGTTGGACAGAGTGCGAGCATTGTTGCTCTGCCTGGGTGAACCATGGAGCAGCCACGCCGTGAGGTGGAGTGATTGCAGGTCGGGGTGACGCAGCCGGCCGTGGTCCTGAGAGATGAGATCCGGACATAATGGAAGCGGGATCGGTGTCTGAACCGAGAGTTCCAACAGTGTGGTGTACCAATGTTGTCTCGGCCACGCTGGAGCGACCAGAATTACCTGTGCCTGGTCTCTGCGCAATTTGAGCAGTACCTTGTGGACCAGAGGAAACGGAGGAAAGGCGTAAAACAGGTGGTCTTTCCAGGGAAGGAGAAACGCATCCGAGAGGGAGCCCGGAGCTCGACCTTGCAAGGAGCAGAACACGTGGCACTTCCTGTTGTCTCGAGATGCAAACAGGTCTATCTGGGGAAACCCCCACTTCTGGAAAACAGAATGTATAATGTCCGGACGGATAGACCACTCGTGCGTCTGAAAGGACCTGCTGAGTCGGTCCGCTAAAGTGTTCTGGACTCCAGGGAGGAACGATGCCGTGAGATGGATTGAGTGGGCGATGCAGAAGTCCCACAGGCGAATGGCCTCTTGGCATAGAATTGACGAACGTGCCCCTCCTTGCTTGTTGATGTAAAACATGGCCGTGGTGTTGTCGATGAGAACTAACACACAGCGGCCACGTAGGAGGTTGAGAAATGCCTGGCACGCCAGGCGCACCGCCATCAGTTCCCGAACATTGATGTGCAGGGCTATCTGGGATGCAGTCCACAGGCCCTGGGTATGGTGTTCGTTGAGATGGGCGCCCCAACCCAGAGATGAAGCGTCTGTGACCAGGTGCAGAGAGGGTTGTGGGGCGTGAAATGGCATCCCCTCGCAAACCACATTGCGATCTAGCCACCAGGTGAGGGAGGTCAGGACCGAGTTCGGGACCGTGACCACCATATTCAGGCTGTCCCGATGTGGGCGGTATATTGATGACACCCAGGTCTGGAGTGGGCGAAGCCGAAGTCTGGCATGCCTGGTTACGTACGTGCAGGAGGCCATGTGACCCAGCAGGGTAAGGCACGACCTCACCGTGGTAGTTGGGAAGGCCTTGAGCCCTTGAATGAGGCTCGTGATGGTGCAAAAGCGGTTGTCTGGCAGGATGGCTTGTGCACGTCTGGAGTCTAGAACTGCGCCGATGAATTCTATTCTCTGGGTCGGTGCTAGAGTGGATTTGTCCTTGTTGAGTAGGATGCCCAACTTGTTGAATGTGTGCACTATTATGTGAACGTGAGCTTGCACTTGCTCTCTGGTGCGACCGCGTACCAGCCAGTCGTCTAGGTACGGAAACACCTGTATCCCTTGTCGACGAAGGTACGCTGCCACGACAGCCATACATTTCGTGAACACTCTTGGGGCCGAGGATAGGCCGAAGGGAAGGACTGCAAATTGGTAGTGCACCGTGCTTACCACGAATCGCAGGAAGCGTCTGTGAGGCGGGTAAATTGCGATGTGAAAGTATGCGTCTTTCATGTCGAGGGCGGCGAACCAGTCTCCAGGATCGAGGGAAGGGATAATGGCCCCCAAAGAGACCATGCGGAACTTCAACTTTACTACGAATTTGTTGAGTCCGCGCAAGTCCAAGATGGGTCGCAGACCTCCTTTGGACTTGGGAATGAGGAAGTAACGGGAATAAAATCCCCTGCCCCTTAACTCCACTGGAACCTCCTCTATGGCCCCCATATCGAGGAGCGTAGAAACTTCCTGTATAAGAAGTTGCTCGTGAGAAGGGTCCCTGAAGAGGGACGGGGAAGGGGGGGAGGAGGGGGGAATTGAAGAAAACTGGATAGCGTATCCCCCGTCCACCGTGCGAAGGACCCAACGGTCCGAAGTTATAAGGGACCAAGCACGGTGGAAATGGGAAAGGCGATCCCGAAAGGAGGGGACTGGATCCTGGGGGATGACTGGGGCGCCGTCCTCGACCGCACCTTCAAAAGTTCTGCCTGGGGCCTGAAGGTGGTCTAGGTGGCCCCTGGTTCTGACCGGGTTGAGGGCCGGTCCACCTTCTTCTACCACCTCGCCCTCGCCTCCGGGCCGAGTCCTGTCTCTGACGAGGCGCGGGGGGGGGGGGGAGTAGAAGCGCTGAGGCTGCGGCCTGAATGGCCTGCGCTGAGGACCCGCGACATGCATCCCCAGGGAACGCATGATCGTCCTGGAGTCCTTGAGGCTCTGCAGGAGAGAGTCCGTCTTTTCTGAAAACAACCCCTGTCCTTCGAAGGGTAGATCCTGCAGGGTTTGCTGCAGTTCCTGAGGCAAACCCGAAACCTGGAGCCAGGAGATCCTCCGCATAGCGATACCTGAGGCCAGGGTTCTCGCAGCAGAGTCCGCTATGTCTAAGGAGGCTTGTAAGGAGGTCCGAGCCACCTTCTTACCCTCCTCTACCAGGGCTCCAAACTCCTCCCTGGACTCTTGGGGAACCAACTCCTTGAACTTCCCCATAGAGTTCCAGGAGTTGAAGTTGTAGCGGCTCAAGAGCGCCTGCTGGTTAGCCGCTCTAAGTTGCAGCCCTCCGGCTGAGTAAACTTTACGGCCAAACAAATCGAGGCGCTTAGCCTCCTTCGATTTGGGCACTGCGGCCTGCTGACCGTGCCGCTCCCTTGCGTTCACTGATGCCACCACCAGTGAACACGGCTGAGGGTGGGTATACAAGTACCCGTAGTCCTTGGACGGAACAAAGTATTTTCTTTCCACCCCTCTCGCTGTGGGTGGGATAGAGGCAGGAGTTTGCCATATCGTAGTCGCATTTGCTTGTATTGTGCGGATCAGGGGTAACGCCACCCTCGATGGGGCATCCGCTGCGAGGATATTCACGATGGGGTCGTGCACCTCCACTATCTCCTCCGCCTGCAGGTCCATATTACGGGCCACCCTACGCAGGAGATCCTGGTGAGCCCGAAGGTCTATTGGAGGTGGACCTGTGCACGATGTGCCCGCCACTGCCTCGTCCGGAGAGGAAGAGGAAGATGCCTCCGGTGGTACAGGATCCAAGGGAGGGTCCTGGTCTCCCTGCTCCTGGGCCTGAGCATCACCTGCGCTTGGGTCCTGGCCGTCAGGTGGTGCTGACGCGGAAGCCTCCATGCCCCCTGGCGGAGGCCGAGAGATGGTGGACTCCGGGGCCCTTCTAACGGAGTGGCCCGAGCGAGAGGTCGAAGCTATTGGAGCCCCTTGGGCCTGATGGTACGCCCACGGGGTCCAGAACGACCAGTGAGATGGGCCATGAGTAGGGTCCTCTGTTATCTCCTGCCAATGGCCCAAGTCCTGTTCCTCGGCTTGCCCCTGAGGGGGGTATGCCGATCTCGATAGGTCCTCCGAGGAGCGAGACACCGATCTCGATGGCCATGGCGGTGCCGAGAGCGTCGAGACGAATCCCGTGGGCTGCGGTGCCGCACGGTGCCGGTCCGGAGATGTTCTATCTCCACGCGGTGCCGGCGATCGGTGCCGGGACCGCGACCGGTGCCGATGACCTCACCGGTGCCGGGAGTCGGATCTGGACCTCGACGACGACCTAGAGTAGGCCCGGTGCCGGGAGCGGCCTCTCGACGTCAAGCGTCGATCGTGGCGGTGCCGAGAACTACGTCTCGACGTTGATTGGTGCCGACGATCATAGCGGTGCCGAGACGTAGAGCGGTGCCGCGACGAAGATCTTGGCCGCGAGTACGACCGGTGCAGAGGCGATATTCGGCGCCGGGACTGCGAGCGGCGTGGGGACCTGCTTCGGGACCTGGACCGGTGCCGTGGTTCCAGCCCTTGCGATGGAGGACGCATCAAGGCAGGTTTCCCCCTAGACTGGACCGGGCGAGTCAACGGTGCCGCCGGTGCCGGTGGTTGAGGCGGTGCCGGCTCCGTGAGAGCTATTAAGTCTCTCGCCGCCGCGAAGGTCTCTGGAGTCGACGGGAGGCACTGTATCACCGCCGGTCTCGGTGGAGACGCTATCTGCACCGGACTCAACGGCCTCGGCGCCGGAGTCGACGGTGCTGGAGGCACCTGTTTCCGGTGCTCCACAGGCGGACGCGGCTCTACCCCTGGCACTGGGGGAGCCGGCGTCTTCGGCACAGAGGTCCCCGTCTTATGGGCTTTTTTATGCCCCGGGGATAATGATCGGCGCCGAGGCACTTGTTGTGCTTGCGGTGCCGACGAGGTCCGGTGCCGGGGAGGCTTGTCCGACGCCACTCGCGTGGTCGGCATGGCCGGTGCCGCCGGGGCACTGCGCACCGAGGTGCTAGGTGCCGGGGCCTGACTCGTTGATGGGGCGTCCGGACTAAGTGCCGCCTCCATAAGGAGTTGCCGGAGCCGAAAGTCCCGCTCCTTCTTGGTCCTTGGTCTGAAGGCCTTACAGATCTTGCACTTATCTGTTTGATGGGACTCTCCCAGGCACTTCAGACAGGAGTCGTGCGGGTCGCTCGTGGGCATAGGCTTAGCGCAGGAGGCGCACTGCTTGAAGCCAGGAGCGTTGGGCATGAGCCCGGCCCCGCGGCCGGGGGAGAAAGGGGGAGACGACCCCCTTAATCCCCTGAACTAGTATAACAACTAGAACAAATGAACAATTTTTAACAACTATTTAACTATAAACAACTAGAACTATAACTATAACTGTGAATAACTAACTAAGCTAGGGAGAGTGGAGAACAGCTATGCCGCGCTCCACAGTTCCAACGACCGTCAGGGGTGGTAAGAAGGAACTGAGGGGGCACCGGGTCGGCTGGGGTATATATTCAGCGCCATGAAGGCGCCACTCTAGGGGGCTCCACAGCCGACCCGCCGGTGTTGCTAGGGTAGAAAATTTTCCGACGATCGTGCACGCGGCGCGCGCACACCTAATGGAATGGATATGAGCAAGCACTCGAAGAAGAACGGAGGTTCCTAGGATTGTGTCTGGGACCAGAGATATTGGCTAGTGTCATTCGGTTGCACAATCCAAGCAGCGGCTGGCCAAAAGTGCTCACTCATGTAGCTGGGAGCAGCTTACATGGCAGAGGCTGTGCGTGAACAGCCCAGGTGTGGGGGTTCTCACAGCAGAGCAGGGTAAGGCCGGCTCCCAGAGTCGAGGATTGGAGTGACCTAGCAGATCACCGGTCCAGATAACACCAGGGGAACATCACACAGACAAAGACCCTATTTCTCCACCAATAATTTTTTAATGTAGTTCAATAAATAATGATAGCAGCTCAGATCTGTCAAGCCCATTCAGCCATCTCTTACCTACATACGGGCAGGGCAATGCCACCCTCACCCACATCTCCTTCTACAATGGCAGTGCATTTTCTCTCACCCCTGCTGTCATCATTCCCTCCCTCGCAGCAGGGCAGTCTCCTAGAGTTTTGCTTTCTAAGTAACAAGGAATCTCATGGAATCCTCCCAGGATGGAAAATCTGCATCTCACTGCATGGAACAGGTGCCACCATACAGAAGAGTGGTCTGCTCCACCCTAGGAGAATCTCCCCAGATAGGGCCTCCGAGATTTTGGAAAAGCTTTCTCTGCAGAGGCACTCTGTCCTGCCATCATATCCGCTGTTCCATGAACAGTGAGACTGAAGGAGAAAAAGCATTAGCATGCAAGCTTATGGGTATTAGTGGGGACAGCAGTGTGAAGTAATGATCTCAGGGAGATGCTTCTCTAGCCTGGAGCACTTACTGGTCAGTCACTAAGCCTCCTATTAACATTTCACTCCGCTCCATATCTGGGATCTTCCAAACAGGACAGTGGGTCTCCTTATCAGCTCTGTGCAGTCTGATACCCTTTGAGGACAGGCATTCCATTACTGAGGCAATTGCATCTAGGTTAGGAGCCAGTTCTCAGGAGATAACTGTGCACTGAGGGCCCAAAGATCAGGACTCTGACAAATGAACAAGCCTCCAAGAGTCTAAAGTGTCATGCACTACAGAACTGGGGAATGGCAGCTGCAGTGTGAGAAACACCACCCTGTCCCTATGCACCAGCAACACACTGGTGAACCTGACACATCAACAGAGCAATAAGTTGCCATAGGGCAAGGGGACACTACTACTAAATCCCAATCACTAGTGGAAAGCCTTGATGAATTACTAAGCTATCTTGTGACAGATATCTGAGCTATCATATATACTTGCACTCGTAGCTTGTCCGGCCAATAAATTCCACAAGATCAAATCAGTTTTTTATTTATAGTGCACACTGTGGAGTGCACAGTGTAGGAGGCTCAGCACCACACAAGCCCTTGCTTCATTCATTAACGACCTAGTATGGTGTACAGTGCCTCATGCACTACTATATGGTGTGCAATAAATGAGGTAGGACTTCACAGAAGCCTTTGCCTCATTAATACTACATCTAAACAACTGACTTTCATGATCTCTGTTTGGCACGCAAATAAAAGGAAAAAGTAGTGCAAGATATTATATATGGTCTGGTTGATAGAAGCACCTGTGCTGATCTCAAATACAATATACAAAGGGCCAGCAGAGATACAGCTCTTTAGAGGGTAATTAGGACAGAAGTAGCAGGAGAGAAAGAAAGGCTGGGAGTTCTCCTGCCCCTGTGACCTTTGCAGCAGCATGAACCTGTCTGAATCAGAGCTGAGTCTGGGGATGGAATAATGAGGCTCCCAGCAGTAAATGTCAGTTCAGAAACAAGCATTTGACCCTCCAGAAGAAGAGGAAAAGAGTAGAAAAACTAGGGAGACCAAGGCCATAACTGTCTGGCTCTAAGACAGACAAAGCAGCAGGCACAACACAGACCTCACCAAAGCAGGGCAGGCACAAAGATGCAGGTAGATTTTTATTATCTGAGGTAACGCAAAGTAGCACTGCTCGGATAAGCAAGTGTAGTGATGAGTGTGCTGTCTAGTGTTGGGGCAGGAGTTGTGTTTGACAAGCAATGAAGCAAATAATGGAAGCTGAGGAAACCCTGGTGATCCAAAAAACTTTCCCACACACAGAAACACAGTCATCCACAGCACTAACAATGTCTGTGCACATTCAAGCTGTGCAAAACAAGCCTGCTGCTCCTAGCTCCCACAGAGCTCTGCAGCAGCTGTTCACAGCCAGTTATTCCAGGCCTGCAGAGCCAACAGGATCCACCTCAGGGCCCACAGAATACCGACCCCCTCCCAGTCAATCACTTCTGGGCCCATCTATACACAAAATTTGGAAGAGCAGAGCAAGGGTTCAATTATTTTGCTTCAGAGACAGAAGTGCTTGAATGAAGGGGCAGACAGATACAGAGCATGTGTTCTCAAACCCCCATACCCACAGCATGGAGATGGCCCTGGAAATGGAATCCAGCCCACATGTCTCCAGTGTTTGGGGGTCTGTTAAACAGTCGGAGATAAACTCCTTTAACTCAAGTCTCACTCCTGCTGGCAGACGAACCCACACCTGCAGGGTGACACCCACAAATTTTCCCTCTAAAACACTTGCCACCTACATGTGGGAAATGACCAAGGCATGCACGATAGCTTCCCACCCCAAGTGGGCAGAGGAAGAGCAGGGAGGAGAAATCATGGTGAGGAGACAGGCAGAAAAGCCACATGAGAAAGAAAGAGCAAGAGAGCATTAGAGAGAGACATTTACAAAGAATGAAGTATTGGAGAAACAGGAATGAAGGAAAGTGACACTGACGAAGCCAGCAAGGGCCAGTAGAGCGGAGGGGATGGGCTCACAGGGGCTGCCTCAAACAAAGTTTGCTTTACTTATGATTGCATGCTGGTTTCACTATTAAAAAAAATGACCTGAAACTGCCCTGGCTTTGGATAGAGAAGGGACATTCTTCAAGCCCCTCTAGACCAGTTTTGTTTTCCTTTAAAAGAACCAGTAGGAATATTACTGAATCCTTATGCCAGAGCTACAATCGGAGTAGTACAGGCTCACACACACTCAGCTTGGAGAGGACAACAAAGGGTCCCCTCAAAACTACACTTAACAGAAGTGGTTTGCTCATAGGTGTCCAACCCCATTTGAAACCTACGCTAATGAGGTGAGCTAATTCACCCCCCACATACATGCACACACAGAGATTAAAGGCCTTCCTCTGCTGGGCTGGTGGCCAAGGTATGTCAGATCAGATCAGGTAAACAATGCAATCCAAACAGAAGGACAAGGGCTCTCCCTTTCTCTCACTTGCCATGAAGAGCTGAGCTGCACTGCAGGTACTGGAGCGTGAGCCACAGCTCTTGCGTTCAGCGACAGCAGGCACCAGCACTCCCCAAACACATCAATTTTTCGGCAGGTTTTCACAAAGGTGGATTGTGCTTACATGTGTTTGCAATTACCAGCTTCGGCGGTGGGGCTGGCAGGGCTTTTATCACAGTGTTGTGGGCAATGAGATGGGAGTGACCTGAAATATTCATGATCGGGGACTGAGTTTGTCCCACTTTGGGAAAGTGATATCAGCATCCCATCCGCTACCCCACTTTATCTTGAGGAGGGAAGAGTACACAGCACCCTAAAATCCAAAGGGCCTTCCCTTTCCACTTTCCTGGTGTTCTATTGCTCAGACAGAGAGCAACAGGGACTAAGTAGAACACAAAACATCCCAGGAAAATTTGAATCCAAAGTAGAAGAGATTTGTGAGCAGCATGTTTCAGAATACACAGGCACCAGCCTCTAAAGGGTTTTATTAAGAAACTGTCTCTCTTCAGGTTTTGAACTACTGCCCATCGTTGTAGTATATAGAAGAGATGAGCAACAGCAAAGTCTCTAGTGGACTTCTTGAAGTCTCTGGCTTCTCTCACCTTTCAGGTAACAGGAAAGACTCTGCTTAGGGTAGGTATTTTTTCTATTTAAGGATGGAGATTGGGTGGTTGATATTGCAAGTGTCTCTGTTGTTATGGTGGAAAAAAACAGTTCAATTTCTGCATTTAATAATACCCCAAATAGCTTCTGTTTACAAGGGCTTAGTGCTATGAATGCTGTGCCACACTGGAAGAGGATTCCATGGTACCAGGTTCCTGTATGACACAGATCATTGCTGGTAATGGACTTCAGGAACAGGTCCAAAGTGGTAGTGAAACCTGCACAGCACATAGACCCTGATCTGTAGGGGAACAGACATTCAGAAGGCTGTATTCTGCAGTTACCTGCAATAAAGAGAGCCCTCCTACCAACTGCTGATATGGAAGTATGCCCAGGACTGAGAAGCACAATCCTAACATAAGCTCTCAGCTTCAGTAATTTCACCTCAGCCAGCATACATTAACCTCCTCCTTGTCAAAACCTCTCAATGAATTTTGTATCTGTTTTATTTGCAAAGAAAAAAAACATTCTCTTTTTTGGGAGCGGGGCAAAGGAGTACCCTGGGATCAGTGTTAATAGTCCTGACAAGGTATCCTGTTTGCATATCGTCTATCTTCACATGCTGTCACAACAATAGCTGTTAGGATGGAGCACAGCTACAAACCCTCTCCTCAGAACAGAGGCAAATTCCCTGTAATAGATGGGAATTGGAGCTCCTGGAAGAGGGAGGGAAAGGAAACATCACTCAACACTCTTGGACAGGAGCTGTCTCCCCCACACAATGGCTTCCTGGCTCGACACCACCTCTTCTATCACACTGCGCAGCTCCAAGGAATTTTGACGTCCCAACACAAAATGATGAGAGCCCAAAGGGAGGAGTGAAGCTGGGACCCCAGGACACTGCTGCCCTCAGCATTCCATTTGTGTTTCAGTTCATTTTGGAATCAGTTGAGAAAGCAACTGATTTATCATGAGCAACCTCACAGTTCAAGCTTGTGAAATTTTCACAGGCTGCAAGTCTCTGAGGAGAAGAACCTGCCTTGGTACAGACAGAGGAGAGTGCCTTGCCTTCCATTTGCTTTTAGCTCCATAAATATTAAATAGTTTTGAAAGATATTCTGCATAAAGCACTCAGTGAGATGGGGAAGAGAGCCTCAGCATCCACCTGTTAGAGCAGGAGAAAGGAAAGGAGAGATGCCAGCCACTGGGACGAGTGGACAGCCAGTTAATGCACACTAAACACTCTACAAACCTCTCTGCAAACTGTCCGAGGGGGAGCCCCTTCCATTCACCCTATTCTGCGTGCACCATATTTCTCTTAGTATGGGAAGTTGCAGAAATGAAGCATGGGATTAGAAAAGTCGATAGGAAAGTCCACTGGGGCCCAGAGCCCAAGATCTGATAAGGCAGCCTATGAATGTTCAGCATACTGCCACCTCTCTGATTAACAGTGACAGGCACACCAGGAATGGATGGCAAGTGTCAGTGGGTACAAGCATGCTGGTTGGGCAGCTCAGCCATCGCTCTTCCTGCCAAACCACTCACTTCCCTGAGAGAGATATTAAAAACAAGACCCCCAGTATTTAAATAATTGAACTGTCATCAGCTGTCTGACTGACTAGTTGAAAGAAAAGTCAGGGAAAGCTGGAGTCACTGAAGCATGGGAAAAAGAGAGAAAAGGGGAAAGAGGAAGGGAAAAGACATTCTGCTGACATCTCATTCCAAGACTCATTTTACATACACAGGAGAGATTCTTCTTTACCCTCTGGGTAGAAATGATTAAACTTTTCTTTCAAAGTGTGGCAGCTGAAAGGAAGGAGCGGAGTTAAATATTTCACAGGCAAGTGCAGGATGTGGGGGTGGGGGGAGGAAGATGGCCAAGTGCAGTTTGTACCTTTCAGAGAGCAGGACACAGCGTACTGCCAAACCCATTAAACAGAACTAAGTGCAGCTGTGTAGTTTTAATTGAAAGCCAGTTAAAAATTAAAGAGTGCCCTGCTCATATTAAAGTGGAGTCTACCTGTGGAGTAGTGTGTGAGGTGCCTCTTTGGGGAGCTTTAATGCCTAATAGAGATGTTCACTCATTCAGCACAGTTAGAAAAGTGTTTGTAAAGACTGGCCTATGCACTGCTTTTGAGGATCCCAACCTTCCCTAAACTAGCAGTCAGACTCTGACTTAAAACACTAGGGATACTTTGGGGGGGGGGCAAGGGGAAGGGATAGCCCAATGGTTTGAGCATTGGCCTGCTAAACCCAGGGTTGAGAGTTCAATCCTTGAGGGGGCCATTTAGGGATTTGGGGCAAAAATCTGTCTGGGGATTAGTCATTGGACTCAATGACCTCCAGAGGTCCCTTCCAACCCTGATATTCTAAGAACTGTTTCCTGACATGACAAGCCCTGAATGCTAGAAACAGAGGAACTGTGAAGTCTCATTACAACAACTACTTAGGAGGGAGGGAGTGTCCCTGCTGACTTCAGATCATTTCTAAAAGAGGCTCTGAGGCCACTGGTGAAAGAGGGTCAGACCCTTTCAACAGACAAGTCCAGGAATCCTTCCTAAAAGGCATGGGGGTTTCTATACAAGAGAGCAGCTCAGTCAGGGCAAGGGTGGTTAGGAGGTAGAATGGGAAGGAGTATTTGCCATTGCAAGTACAGAATCTGCTAGCCTGCCACCTAAATGCCTGCAGTCACCAGACATGTGAGTATGAGACTGGAACCCACAGAGGTGGCAGTGAGAGTTTGGGAAAATGGACTAATAGAGATCCCACAAGCACAACTGAGGAAAATTCATACAACAACCAAACCCTCCTCCCTTCACCCAGAATGCACTCTTTGGTAATCATAACAATGAGAGTGCAGCCTGTCGGCCAGCACAAGACTAATCCATTCATCTGCAGAGAAAGCAGAAAGAGCCAGTATCACCCAGGACAACGCAAGGCTTTGAAAGACAATCATCTGGGGGAGAAGACCAAAGAAAGCACGATACAGCACTGATGGACTCCAGCAGTCCACTGCCACCCTCCCAAACCGAGTATTGCTGCCCCCTTCCTCTGACAGAAACAATATGCAATCCTGGGAGGATTATCTGCCCTCTTCCTAGGTGGGACATATCCTGGACATGTGGCATTAGAAGAGCATCAATGACAGGAAAGAGTGGGCCTTCCTCTGCCCTATTAACTGGGTGAAGGTACCTCTTAGGGAAGGGATAGGAGCTCCCTCATCACCTCGTTCAAGGCAATTACTCCAAACCTGTGCAAGGTTTTCACTCATTTGGGACTATGACTGCCCAGATGCCTTTGCAAGAGCAGCTGTGAAAATTGTGCTCAGCTCAGGCAGCTGAGAGGGAACGAAGGGGGAACATCTGAGAGTGGCATGCCAGCAGTAGGCAGCATCCTGAGACTGGCCAGGTCTCCTGTGAGCAGCCAACGAGGTTGGACAGGGTTTCATTGCAGCATTGAGGGAACTTTTCTGTTATGCAAATGTGTGAGTCACTTCCTGAAAGCTGCCAGAGGCACCTAGCAGCCTGTCAAGCTTCTTATTGAAACAAATTGAAGTGCAGCCTGGCACCATCAGATCAGCTAAAGAGGAAAAATTATACTGTCTATAAATATGCTAATTCTGCTGGGGAAGGGGAGAGGGACAGAGGGTTTGAAGCTGTGCTTATTAGCTCCACTCATCAGGGGTCGAGATGAACATCTAAATAAAACAAAGAAGCAGAGAGGAGATGAAGCAGCCAATTTATCAGCCAAGCTGCAATCTCAATCGGCAACATGACAAACTCTTCCATCCATTGTACCCCATCCAGGCAGGGGCCCTGCACTACAGACAAAGGTAGGGGAAAAGATTCATCTCACACTTCAGAGGGGGATCTGGCACCCCAACTACAGACATGAAGCCCAAAGAGAGGAGGAGGAAGAGTAATATTTCACCCTTACAGACAAAGAGCGCGTGTGTGTGTGCGCGTGTTTGTTTGTTTTTCACCCCCAATACAGACGAGGCGTTACACAGAGGGGAGAGCAAAGGCCCAGAAGAAACAAGGAGACCTCAGTTCGAGGTAAAGCTTCAGAGAGGACACAGTTGGCAAACACCTGCAGTTAGGTGACTGCTGCATCAGTTAGAGAAGGAACTCATGGTGGGGGAACCCTGTAACTACATAATATGGTAACATCACTGCTACACTAGACAGAAAATAGGGGGCGTGGGGTGGAAGCAAAATCTGTGCATCCTGTTCTCAACTCCTTTAAAAGGATGAGAGTTGAGGGAAAGGGAGCCTGGGGCTCATGGAGGAGCCCGACACATACTTGGGTAAGAGTATGAGAATTTCAGCTGTATTTGACAAGTAAATCAAACACTCAGGAACCATCACTAATACTATTGCAGTAAGAGGGGAAAGGCCTGCTAATGGACGGAAACTACTTCCAGCATCCTCTTTCTGAGGTTCCCCCAGGCTAGTCACCCCATCCTAAGGAACCTTTTCATTGAGCAGTAATCACTTCCTCCTCTCAGCAGAATTGCTTTTCAGATGGTAGAGTCTCCCCAAAGCAGTCTCAGACAGGTTGATGCTACTCACCCTTGGAGGCTGCAGGTAGCGGCCCAATGAATCCACAGAACAGGAAGCAGGGCGAGGAGAGGGGAAAAGAAAATTAGACCAAGTGGACAATAATAATAATTATAATATAATAGTAATAATATATGGAGATATCCTATCTCCTAGAACTGGAAGGGACCTTGAAAGGTCATCAAGTCCAGCCCCCTGCCTTCACTAGCAGGACCAAGTACTGTTTTTGCCCCAGATCCCTAAGTGGCCCCCTCAAGGATTGAACTCACAACCCTGGGTTTAGCAGGCCAATACTCAAACCACTGAGCTATCCATACCTCCCCAATACCACATCCTAGAATGAACTTCTCCTACCTCACATGTTCCCATTCCAGCACAGTGCTCAAATGCCAAAGAAAAGGATCACAAAATCACCATGAAAAGACTGGTCTATCAAGGCATTCAACTGCCAACTGAGAAGTCCTCCTTGCCTAACTTCCCTCCACTACATGGCAGATAGCCTCTTGGCAGCTAGCTCCTTTGTATTCCTTCTGAATAAAGTTATGCATTCCCAGATCCCTCCCACTCTTCAATGCTGACTGAAGAAGCTGGAGTGACACCGCACACAGCACTTACACTTAGTCTGGGCAGAGAAGGTGAGCGTTAGCTTGGCAAAGAGCTCATCGTTCTCAAATCGATCTTCTTTTACCTTGGTCCAGAAACAGTCCTGGGAGAGCTCCTCTGCCACAATCTGTAGGGGGAGACAAAGCACGATGCACGGTCAAAATTTGTGTGTACACATACACAGCTTACAGGGGATCTCATCCCACCTCCCTGTTTGTTCCTTTAACATCTTTCAATGGGTCCAGATCCTCCTCTCTTACTCTTTGCAGGTGCCCCAAAGACCTCTGTCCTTGGCCCCCTCCTCTTTCCCTTTATACATTCTCTCAGGGTGATCTTTCGTCTCAGTTTCAACTACCGTCTTAGAACCAATGACTCACAAATCAACTTGTCCACCCTACCTGCTTCCCTCCTTCCAGCCCCTTAACTCAGTCTGTGTCCATCTCCCCCCAGATGTCTTACCATCAAACTTAAATGAAACATGGCTAAATATGAACCCCTCAATTTTCCTCCAAAACCCTCACTAGTCTTTCTAGTCTTACTGTTGACAGTACAGTCATCCTGTTACTGGGGCCCATATTCTGTGGGTCATCTTTGACAACTCCCCTGCCTTAACTCACACATCCAGGTTGTGTCCAGATTTTGCCAGGCCTTTCTCCATAACCCCTTTAAGATCCCGCATTTCCTTTCTAGCCCACAGCTAAAATGCTCATCCTGGTCATCACCATCTTCTGTCCTGGCGATTGCAATCTTCTTCTCGCCAGTCCCTCTGAAACCCACATTTCACCTCTCCAGCCCACACCAAATGTAGCTGCTGAGATCATATTCTGTACCAGTCATTCTTCCCATGTCTCTCCCCTACACACTCTGAATCCTTCTATTGGCCCGCTCTTTTCCAGGGAGGGAGGAGAAGTGGAGTGGCAGCGGCGCGCTCAAGGAGGAGGCGGCGGAGGTAGAGGTGAGTTGGGGCGGGGAGCGGTTCCTCTCCCTACCCCGATATAACGCGGTCTCACCTATAACACAGTGAGATTTTTTGGCTCCCGAGGACCGCGTTATATCAGGGTAGAGGTGTATTACACTGCTTCCCACAACAATGCCAGCCTTGTGTCTTCTTTTACAACAACAGCATTTTCCATGCCACTCTTCCCCTGAACTGACCCCTCAGAGCCTCTACATTCTCATTCAAATCACTTCTCAAGAGCTACTTCTACCATGCCCTCTCTACAAGAAGTTAAATAACTAACATTACACTGAGAGGCCTGTGGGGATAGTTTAAAGTACATATTTGGACTGTATGTTTTATCCCTCTCCACCACTCATCTTAAGCTACTTGACTTCTTGTATTGTAAGCTCTTAAGGTCAGAGACTGTCTCTCTATGGAAATGAGACAGCATCTGGAACTGTAAGGGCACAATCAAAATACAAGCAGTGGATACAATTACCACTACAACCACCATCACCACCAGAAAGTCTGTTCCTACTAGTAATTCTGCCTCTTTTATCAGCACCAGCACATTAGGCCGTAAAGCTGAAAGAGGACGACCCCAGTAACACTTCCACATTGTCGACGAGGAGCAAACAGGTTCAACATTTGTTACTGTTTGACCTCCACACAGCTCTGCTAATGCTCCACAATCCTGGCCTGTAGCACACCAGGATATCCCAGACCTTGGATTACACACAGTTCTGCCAATTCACCTATATTCTGATCTGCAGAAGACTTGTTCTTAGTCTAGTCCTGGGTCCTCATACTGCTTTGCCAATTCCAATTTTGGGCCTCTCCTGAGCAGACAAGGTCAATTGGGCTCAACTGCACATCAATTTTGTGATACATACACATGATCACTGAGACCACCAAACTTGGCTACAGTTCTGGCTGAAAAGGATTTGAATGCAGATCCTCCAAAGTGGAAGGCTAGTATATTAACCCACTGAGCTATTACATGCAACGTTTCTGTGCTAATAAACCAAATAAGCATGCAGCAGGAAAGAGGAGGCCAGCCTCCTTGCTATGCCCACAGGCTCTCTGGTGCCAGCTTGACTGGGCTGTGCACACTTGCTGCCTGCTTGTGGTAGACATTAGCATGGCAACAATTCTGCTCACACACATATTCACTATCTTTGTCCCGGTTCAAAAAAAACCAAACCCAAACACCTGGGAGAAAAATTTTAATTTAAATGACAAAGCAGACTGTGCTTTCTACAGCAGGGTAATTATCTACTGCTTGCATATTTTAGAAGGGTTGTGATTATTAAATTGGTTGTTACCATGGTGCTGCCTTCAAAACACCTCCCCCAAGGCAGAGGGCAGAAAACATTCAATAAATAATACAAGTGAAATTAAATGAAATTAAACACCACAGAGTCCATTAATCAGCAGCTGCAGGCTAAAGAGGAAACAGAATGCTCCTTGGCATCACTCCAGCACAGGGACACTGCTACATTACAGGGGAGGCCTGATCCACAAAGAAGCTCTTGCTCTCCATTAGCCACCAGACACCCCTGGTTCCTCAGGTGGTTTCCTCTCCCCTCCCCTCATACACCACAGAGGATGCCTGATAAAGTCACACATTTCTGAAGGATGGAGAGAATATGGAGTGGGCGACAGCACCTGGCACAGAACGGTGCTGGAAGATAGGTTAGCAGGTCTTACCTTAGACCAATTAGGTCTCCGCAGCTGCACCTCTGGCTTATATTGTTTCTTTGGAGCCAATCCATAGGGGAGAGCTGGAGGTGCAGGGGCTCCCCAGCTCCCGAACCCAGGGGGCGGAGGAGGGGCACCCATTCCTGGAGGAGGCGGTGGGATCCCAGGACCTCCAGGGAGCGGAGGGGGAGGGGGCGGGATCCCAGGACCACCAGGGAGCGGAGGGGGAGGAGGCGGGAACGCAGCCGCCCCAGGGAGCGGCGGGGGAGGCGGTGGGAACGCAGCCGCCCCAGGGAGCGGCGGGGGAGGCGGGGGAGGCGGTGGGACCGCAGTCGGCCCAGGGAGCGGCGGGGGAGGCGGTGGGACCGCAGTCGGCCCAGGGAGCGGCGGGGGAGGCGGTGGGACCGCAGTCGGCCCAGGGAGCGGCGGGGGAGGCGGTGGGACCGCAGCCGCCCCAGGGAGCGGCGGGGGAGGCGGTGGGACCGCAGCCGCCCCAGGGAGCGGCGGGGGAGGTTGGGCAGATGCAGCTTTAGAAGAGATAGCAGCAATTTCCCTCTTAGTATCTTCAAGCTCCTTCGATAACTCAACGATCTGAAGAAAGAAGAGCAAAACAAGCAAAATTAGCAGAGTATCTAATTCCCAGCCCTGTAGGGCAGATAGGAGACCATATCTAAAACAATATCATACTTGTGGACTAGTAATTTTTTAAGGTCCTACTCTCTTCATCACAGGTCATTAGCATGAGAATTACTGGTACCCTACTGAATGCTGTTATCTATGTGTTTTCTCCATATACTGTACCTTTGAGAGAGTGGATGTAAGTCCTCCTACAACCAGATGGATGCAGGAAAATGTAAATTTCATGTGATACCACTGTCCACTAAGCAGGCTGCACTGCAGTAGCAAGCAGAATCGGGTCAGCTAACAGTGCAAGTTACAGTAAATAACAAATAAAAACAAATAGTAGAAATAAGTCTCAGAGAGACTGTCCTGAGTGCTGTTATAATAATCGGGATGGAGCAGGCCTACTCCAGTTGTGAGCTCAGTTGCTGGAAAGTGGGTGAAAGTTGATAAAACATTACAATAACCTATAACAATTAATGTTGATAGAGCAACGTACAAAAAGGAGACAAAGTCTGGATGAGTTTTTAACATGGAGGGCTAGTGATAGGATGCAAGGACTGTGTTGATGTCATGAACTATAAACAAGAATGGAATCAGAAATTAACAGATCAAAATCGGTGTGTTAGAAATTAGTCTAACTAGTGGACAAGAGTCCTGAGAACCTCAATAAAAAAAGCCGTATTTCCCCCACCTTTTCCAACCTCTTCTCTCCTTTTTATGTCTGTCTGCTGAGAAAGTAAACACTATTGACGGCAACAATTAACTCAAAATTCAGTGACAGAACTAAACCTTTTTTCTCCATTAAGGAGGATTATTAGCCTCTCTCTGAAAAAGGGACTTTTGCTAAGTTTGGATTAAGTTTGGTTTGCATAACTACTCTATTTAAATTTAAATGCTTTATGTTTTGTTTCTGATTATTTTTCTCTTGTGTATCCCAATCAAAAATCTTCCAAATCTTGGCATGAAGTTTCTAACATGTTTGTGATGGGACTAGGCAAGCTGAGGTCTCTGCCCTCAAAACCCCAAACCAAACCATGTATAACTGTTCGGTGTTTTACAGTGACAGAGTTGTGTCTTTGGGCCCTCTTATTCCATCGAAATTAACATAGCAATTAATTTTCAACCCAAGAGGAAGCAGGGCATGAGCACTAGGTTGGTGGAAGGAGACCTAGCATGGCAGAGAGGGACCTGAAGAAAACTAATTAACACATAAACATAACCTTTGCTAATGCTCGTGTGTGTCAGGCCAGATGGGAAGACAAGAAGAATGCTCTGGGGTCTCAGGATTAGGACACTGGACTGGAACTCAGAAAATGCATGCTCTAGTCCAAGCTCTGTCACCAACAATGGGCAATTTAATGGTGTGATACTAAGCACCCCTATATTCACACCCTACACACTATTGTAATAATCTTTGTACAAAATAGGTCTTGGAAGATATCCTCTGAAAACTAATAACTTATTGATTATTAATATTCTTGCGTGATGTATGTATGCAGTGGGCATTAAGAGTTCTGAATATGTGCTGTAATTATAAATAACGTGTGTGTAAACCATGTGTATTGGGGGAGTTGTTAATCTGTTCTATTCTAAATGAAGAAATGTGTGTTTACCTCAATTTACATATAAGCAATAAACAGACCCAGCAAGCTAACAAGGGATGGAGGCAAACCTCACACTAACAAGTGGGGGAGAAGATAGCATGGAGTCTACACTCACCAGGAGAGAAGCAGCTTGATCTCCTTTACTTTTCAGAAGGATTCATTTCAAAGGTTTACTTGTATATAAAGATGGGTGGGGGAGGGGGCTGAAGCTCAAGTGATAAGCAACTGAATCAATTAATTGTACACAATATTACTGTATTACAAAAAGTGTATAGAGTGAGATTTTTTCCTCAAAGCTAATGACACACAGATTAATATTGTGAAATGTATGTATTAACACCATATAAAGAATTATGGATACTCCTTAATATTAGGCGGTACAGTCTGCCCAGACAGGAGGGAATGTCACAGCTACCTACCTGTCTCCTATGTAAATTCAGCATGGTGGAATCAGAAACAATGGAAGCCCCATTTCATAGAATCATAGGACTGGAAAGGACCTAAAGAGGTCATCTAGTCCAGTACCCTGCACTCATGGCAGGAGTAAATACTATCTAGACCAGGGGTAGGGAACCTATGGCACGCGTGCCGAAGGTAGCACGCAAACTGATTTCCAGTGGCACTCACACTGCCCGGGTCCTGGCCACCGGTCCGGGGGGCTCTGCATTTTAATTTAATTTTAAATGAAGCTTCTTAAACATTTTAAAAACCTTATTTACTTTACATACAACAATAGTTTAATTATATATTATAGACTTATAGAAAGAGACCTTCTAAAAATGTTAAAATGTATTACTGGCACGTGAAACTTTAAATCAGAGTGAATAAATGAAGACTCGGCACACCACTTCTGAAAGGTTGCCGACCTCTGATCTAGACCATCCCTGACAAGTGTTTATCTAACCTCCTCTTAAAAATCTCCAATGATGGAGATTCCACAACCAGGGTGCTTAACCACCCTGACAGTTAGGAAGTTTTTCCTAATGTCCAACCTAAACCTTCCTTGCTGCAATTTAAGCCCACTGCTTCTTGTCCTATCCTCATCAGTTAAGAACAGCAAATTTTCTCCCTCCTCCTTGTAATAACCTTTTATGTACTTGAAAACTGTTATCATATCGCCTCTGAGTCTTCTCTTTTCCAGACTAAACAAACCCAATTTTTTCAATCTTCCCTCATAAGTCATGTTTTCTAGACCTTTAATTATTTTTGTTGTTGTTCTCTGGATTTTCTCCTGGCCCTGTGCATGGAACTGGAAGCATTTCAGAGAATGCAACCATGGAGGTCCTGGTCTTTAATCTCTTACTTAGCAGCCTATATTGGGTCACCAGGACCTCTCTCCTACTTTTCCCTATGTCACGGTCACCTGACCACTGGCTCCTCTCCAGCACTGGCATATAATCTGTCTAGATGTTTCGAGAGATCTGCAACCTTCATAGAATCATAGAATATCAGGATTAGAAGGGACCTCAGGAGGTCATCTAGTCCAACCTCCTGCTCAAAGCAGGACCAACCCCCAGACAGATTTTTGCCCCAGATCCCTAAATGGCTCCCTCAAGGATTGAACTCACAATCCTGGGTTTAGCAGGCCAATGCTCAAACCACTGAGCTATCCCTTCCCCCCCACTTTCCCACCAGGCAGGCAATTTATCATGTGGTTCTCCCAGTCATCACAAACCCAACTATCTATATTTGTAATGATCAAATCACCCATTACTATGATGTCTCTTCCTAATAGTTGGGGTTACCTCCCCTGGCAGGGCATCTTTAATGCGAGAGGCTATCATGACATCATCTGAAAGGACGGTCCCAACTATGGGATTGTTTCCCTCCGCTCCAGTTTGCTGTTCTCCTTCCCCAAGACTTTCATCCTCCTCAACAGTGCAGAGGCTGTCAGACTGGAGGTGCAACCACTCTACTGTGTCCAGGAAAGTCTCATCTATGTACACCTCTGTCTCACTTAGCTTCTCCAGTTCACACACTCTGGTCTCAAGAGCTGGTACTTGGTCTCTGAGGACCATGAACTGCTTGCACCAAGTGCACACATATGCCACCTGCCCAGAAGCCAGGTAATCATACATCCTGCATTCAGTGCAATAAACTGGATAGCCCCACCCTGCTGCTAGACTTCTGCCTGCCTTATTTTTACTCCTGCTGCCCTTTTTTTTTTTTTTTTAAAGGGGTTGAATTTTCTGTAATGTTTTAGGAAGACTATATGTGCTTCACTTTCCCTCTGTACTTTGCACTGCTACACCGTGGGACAAAAGGGTAAATTAAGTCTGCTCTCGGAGCAGAGCAGGACACATGAGGTGTGTATGCCACCTAGCTGTCTGGATGGAATGAATGGGTCATTAAAGCACTGGTTAAAACCGAACCAAATCAGAGAGACAATGGAAGTGCCAAATATGAACACTTAACAGCTGCAAGCTTTGTCAGGAGGAGAATGTGAACACAGCGTGGCTCTGCCTGAACAAAGGACTGGGAGCTGACAGGAAGGGGAGAGAGTTGGATTTTTAAAGCAGCTCAACTGCTCTCACCTGGGATGGACAGAGAGAAAGAGATTGACCGGAATGGAGTCTATAGCAGCTTGGCTGGCTGATTGCTCTGGCTTGGCCAGATGGACTACATCTTAACCTTTATTTCTCTATGCTAACTTGAGAACGTACAGTGCCGTGACCCAGTTTACAAATAAAACCTACTCTGTTTTGAAAAGGCTGCCAAGTGTCCCTGCAAATACTTGCTGAGGTGAATGGGTCCCTGAAGAGTGTACAAGTCTCTGACCAGGAGTCTCTCTCAACTGGACTCGCTGAGCAGAGCTCACTATGTGAAGCAGGAGTGCTAGAGCCCAGAGGTTGAATCTTGGGGGTGTTGAGGCCATGTGGCCTACTCTGAAGGAAGAGTGAAACTCCTTGGGGGTATGCTACACAGAAGAGGTTTGTCCTAGGGACTGTTCAAAAGCTGGGAAGTAGTTCACATCCTGTGTATCCGTGACAATTCCCCCCCTTCCCGCCCCGCATATGCCAGCCTGAATGTTTCCTCTGCCCAGTTGAAAGATAGAATTCTCCAGGGTGCTGCAGGCTGTTTAGCAAGATGGCAATGCTCTCCAAGGTACTATAGTCCATACCCCCAGCCCAGCTTGAACATTACCTGCTTGCTGTTCTTGGAGACTTCATCTTCTAAACTCTGCTTCTCTAGGGTAATTTGTTGTTTCTCCTTGTCCAGGAATTGCTTCTCTGCATCTAAATCCAGGAGTTTCTTTTCAAAGTCACTTTCCATCTTCTTCATTTCAACCTGAAGCTCCTGCCGTGCAGTCAGTTCTGAGTCCAGCTGCGGGACAACGTGCATTATGGGTTAGGACAGGGGTGGCTAACCTGTGGCTCTGGAGTCACATGCGGCTTTTCAGAAGTTAATATGCGGCTCCTTGTATAGGCACTGACTCTGGGCTGGAGCTACAGGCACCAACTTTCCAATGTGCCGGGGGGTGCTCACTGCTCAACCCCTGGCTCTACCATAGGTCCTGCCCCCACTCCACCCCTTCCAGGCCCTCCCCTGAGCCTGCTGTGCCCTCACTCTTCCCCCCTCCTCCCCAGAGCCTCCTGCACACCATGAAACAGCTGATCGGGAGGTGCGGGGAGGGAGGGGGAGGCGCTGATCAGTAGGGCTGCCGGTGGAAGGGAGGCACTGGGAGCGGCAGGGGAGAGCTGATGGAGGGCTGCTGACGTATTACTGTGGCTCTTTGGCAATGTCCATTGGTAAATTCTGGCTCCTTCTCCGGCTCAGGTTGGCCACCTCTGGGTTAGGAGATTATGTGCATGAGACAATTACTTCCTCTTGCTTTCCCTCCAGTCTTCTCAAAGTCCAGAACCACCCTCAACACACAGACATTCCTCACATTGCAAGAGGATAAGATTTATTCTATTGCCCAATCCAAAAGGGCCAAGGAGAACAGGGAAGAAGTTCCTAGCCTCCAATCTGATAGTCACAGGCTCTGGGACAGAGTCTCCAAGTGAAGGAGTCCATATTTACACTGAAATGCACACAAATAAACTCTTCACATAGAGAAAATGCATTACAAATTCTTGGCACTGTCTGAAGGCAGCTGTTTTCACGGCTGTGACAAGAGGTGAACCTTTTAATTACATACAACCACAGCTTCAATTAATGCCTATCAGGCAGGACCTGCAGATGACTGTCAGACTGATTGAGAGTGCGAGAAGTGTGTGGGCCCATATGCCCAGCAGCACAGCCCTGAACACTATCTCCCCTTAATGTGACAACTACATCCTTTTTTAAATTAAAAAGTAAACATGTGGCTCTTCCCCAGAGATAAAGGTCAAATGCAGAGCTCAGTGGTTATTAACCACAGCTCTGCTGCATGGAACTAATGGAAGGCCCCGTCTGATGGCACCTGCAGCCCAATCTCTAATCACAGTGCTCAGGGGCCTATACCATACCCATCTCTTCCCACCCCCAGCCAAATACCTTTTTCTCCAGCTCCACTGCTTTAGCCTCACTTTTCTCCACCTTCGTTTGATCAATCAGGTTATCTACAAAAAGGGAAAAACACAATTAGGCACACAATAGTGTCCAAAATTATTCCTTCTCCAATGCACATAACCCTTACATGCCCCTGCTAGAGACAGTCCTCCGACCCCAATACCACTTTTCCCAGTGCAGTACTCAGTCCTGGCTGGAGCTTACCACTCACAACCTTGCAACACAATCTGTACAGCATCCTCTGCTGAAGACAGACCTTTCTTTTTACTCAGTCTGGCACATAAAACAAAAACCAATTATCTACCTGTCCTGTAACCATTGTTCTTCAAGATGTGGGTGCAGACATGTATTCCACTCAAGTGTGTGCACACCAGATAGCTTTCCTTAACAGTGCCTATCAGGGTGGCACTCACACCCTCTGGCCCTCAAAGCCCCTCCCATGGTATTTAAAGGTGGTCCCACCATGACCTCCCTCAGTTCCTTTGCACCAGACTCTCAGATGGAGAGACTGATACAGAGGTGTCGGAGGGTGGGAATACACATCTGCACCGATACCTCAAACAACAGTTACAGTACAGGCAGTAACTATTTTTTTCCCCTCTTCGAGTGGTTGCAGACATGTATTCCATTCAGGTGACTCTCAAGCAGTAAACAATGGAGATGGGGCTCGGAGTCCACTTAAATAACAACTGCAGAACAGCCCTTCCAAAGTCTACATCAATCTAGACACAGTTGTAATAGCGTAGAGAGTAGTTATCAGTGGGGTTCACAGTCAAGCTAGAAGGGCATATCAAGTGGGGTCCCACAGGGATCAATGCTGGGTCCAGTTCTGTTCAATATCTTCATCAATGATTTAGATAACAGCACAGAAAGTACACTTATACAGTCTGTGGACAATACCAAGCTGGGAGGGGCTGCAAGTGCTTTAGAGGCTAGGATTAAAATTCAAAATGATCTGGACAAACTGGAGAAAATGGTCTGAAGTAAATAGAATGAAATTCAATAAGGACAAATGCAAAGTACTCAACGTAGGAAGGAACAATCAGTTGCACACATAAAAAATGGCAAATAACTGCCTAGAAAGGAATAATGCAGAAAGAGATCTGGGGGTGATAGTGGATCACAAGCTAAATATGAGCCAACAGTGTAACACTGTAGCAAAGAAAGCAAACATCGTTCTAGGATGCGTTAGCAGGAGTGTTGTAAGCAAGACACAAGAAGTAATTCTTACGCTCTACTCTACGTTGATTAGGCCTCAACTGGAGTATTATGTCCATTTCTGGTCGCCACATTTCAGGAAAGATTTGGACAAATTGGCGAAAGTCCAGAGAACAACAACAAAAATGATTAAACGTCTAGAGAATATGACTTATAAGGGAAGATTGAAAAAATTGGGTTTGTTTAGTCTGGAGAAGAGAAGACTCAGAGGGGACATAACAGGTTTCAAGTACATAAAAGCCTGTTATAAGGAGGAGGGAGAAAAAATGTTCACCTTAACCTCTGAGGATAGGACAAAAGACAATGGGCTTAAATTGCAGCAAGGGCAGTTTAGGTTGGACATTAGGAAAAACTTCATAACTGTCAGGGGGGTGAAGCTCTGGAATAAATTGCGTAGGGAGGTTGTGGAATCTCCATCATTGGAGATTTTTAAGAGCAGGTTAGACAAACACCTGTCAGGGATGGTCTAGATAATACTTAGTCCTGCCATGAGTGCAGGGGACTGGACTAGATGCCCTCTCGAGGTCCCTTCCAGTCCTACGATTCTATGATTCTGTGTTTGGTCAAAGTATATATGGAAAACCAGGGGGTGGCCCTGCAACTGTCCAATATAAAAACATCACTGAGAAACAGGACTGAAGTCACCTGGATCCCTGAATGAGCCACTAGTCTCTGTGCAGACATGGTCTGAGCTACCCCACATGCTGTCATAATACAGGAAGTAATCCTTCTGGAAACTGGGCAGAAACCACCTGACCCTTCATCCAATATGCACAGAGGACAAAAGGCCAAGATGATGCCCGAAACACTCTAATCCAGGGGTCTCAAACTCAAATGACCACAAGACCCGCATGAGGACTAGTGCATTGGCCCGAGGGCCGCATCACTGACACACACACCCCTTGCTGCCCCCGGCCCCACCCCCACTCCACCCCTTCCATGAGGACCTGCCCTTGCCTCGCCTCTTCCCACCCCTTCCCTGCCCCCATTCCAACCCCTTCCCCGAAGTCCTCACCCCAACTCTGCCCCCTCCCTGATCCCAGGGGGCGCAGGAGGGGTGCGGGGTGTGATGGGGGCTCAGGGCAGGGAGTTGAGGTGCAGGAGGTGTGCAGGGTATGGCAGGGGGATCCGGGCAGGGAATTGGAGTGTGGGGGGCAGAAGGGGTGAGGCTGGGGGGCAGGGGCTCGGGGGTCAGGGTGCGGCAGGGGGCTCAGGGCAGGGAGTTGGGGTGCGGGAGGGTGTGGGATGTGGCAGGGGGCTCCGGACAGGGGACTGGGGTGTGGGGGGCGGGCTCCGGCCCGGCGCTGCTTACCTAGAGCAGCTCCGGAGTGGCAGCGCCACACCCTGTGGCCAGGGCAGGCTCCCTGTCTGTCTGCCCTGGCCCTGCTCCGCTCTACTCCGCTCCAGGAAGCAGCCGGAGTCCCGGGGGTGGGGGTTGGGTAGGGAACAGCGCCATGTGCTGCTCTTGCTCCTCCAGGTACCTCTCCCAAAGCTCCCATTGGCCGCGGTTCCCCGTTCCCAGCCAATGGGAGCTGCGGGGGACAGTGCCTGGAAGCGAGAGCCCATAGCCTCTACTCCCCCGCTCCTGGGGCTGCAGGGACGGTAGTACTTAGAACGGACACTAAGCCTGAGTGCTAAAAAGCAGTAGGACAGACCTGTAAAGAAAAGGGCTTTTTTTCTTTTTAAAAGCCCCAGACTATGCCAGTATCTAGTCCAGGGTCCAGTATCTAGTCCAGCTGCTTCAGGGAGCGGCGTGGGGAGCTTGGCGGGCCGCACGAAAGAACCCCACGGGCCGTGTGTTTGAGACCCCTGGTCTAGTCCCCCCTTCCACACAGAAGGCCACATCCAAGGAATGAAGACACTGTTCATCGGCATTTGAATGAGGCTTAGGGAAAAATACCGCAAGTATATAGTTTGGTTAAGGTGAAATTGAAACATCACGTCAAGCAAAATCTTAGGGTGTGGCCCGTGCCATTGAGAAACTAAGTAAACAGAGACCTGCAGATCACTAATTCTCCTTGTGGGAGTTTTGGCAACAAGAAAGCTATCTTTTGGCAAAGAAATTACAGAGCAAGTAGCTAGGGGCTCAAACAGAAGACTCATGAGAGCAGCCAGGATAGTACTGAGATGAATCAATTCTTTAACAGACAGAAGGAGGTGGACAGCACCTTTCAGAAACCTAACCATTATGGAGTTGGAAAATGCTGACTTCCCTCAGAGATTGGAGGATGAAACATTGAGACTCCAACATTGCCGCTAAGTGCACCCTCAGTGAGCTGAGCAACTGACCTGAAGACTTAAGATGTAACAAGTAATCCAGAATCTTTGGAATACATGTTGGCATTAGCCAAATGCCCTGGACCAATGATCAAACCAAAAAATGCTTCCACTTAGCCAAATAGGTAGACCTAATAGTAGAAAATCTTCTATTAAGCAGGACTCACTGTTCTTCTTTCTCATCTAACCATGCAGCATCCACACAGTGAAGTGCAGATATCTGATCATGGTGGTGTTGTGTCAGCAGATTGGGAATGAGGGGAAGAGATCTAGGAGGTTGAACAGACAGACTACGAAGGTCAGTTAATGAGTCCAGACTAAGACAATCTTGAGAGCAAAATTAACTGCATTTCCTGTTATCCAACTTCAGTCTGAGAATTACCTGAGGGATGAGTGAGATGAGGACAATGGTATACATCAGGGCCAATCCCCAATTTACAGTCAGTTAATGAGCACAGACTGAGACTTGCTTGAGAATAAAATTAACAGTATTTCCTGTTGTCTTTTGTGAACAGGTCAATCGTTGCAATGCCCCATTCTTTGAAAATGGACCTCAGCACATTGCTCTTCATGAACCACTCGTGCCTTTGGGAAAAACTCCTGCTTAGGTTATCGGCCAACTGATTCTGAGCACTTTATAAGCGTGTGGAGGTGGGAACGTCCTCCTTGATGCAAAAGTGCCTAATTTTTATTGCTTCCTTGCAGAGCTGATTGAAATGGCTCCTCTCTGCTTGTTCACATAATACACTATGGTGGTATTGTTGGTTAATATGTGAACCACTGAGCCCTTCACCTGAGCCTGGAAGGCTCGGCATGCACTGTAAATTGATTGAAGCTCCAGGACAGCGATATGCAGGAAAGTTTTCTGTTTTGTCCACAAACCATGAATTTTCAATGTCCTGAGATGTGTCCTCCAACCTGTTTTGCAGCCATTGGTGACTATCATCCTGGCTTGTGGAGGGTAGGCAAAAGGAACACCTTCACATACATTTCTCTGATCTGCCCACCACTGTAGGGACTCCAAGATTACTGGTGGCATTTGGATAAACCTGTCCAATGACTGACAAGTTGAGCAACAGACCAACTTCAACCACAACTGAAGAGGATGAAGGCACAATCTCGCATGCTGGACTACGTAAGTGCACACTGCCTAAGATCAGACATACACAGATCATAGTTGAAAGGTGAGATTAGAGGGACAGACACAGGTAGCAAATTGTTTGCAGGAGAAAGGCCCTTGAACTCGTGAGTCTATTAGGGCCCCAATCAACTCTATTTTTTGTGCTGGAATTCATGCCGACTTTGCCTTGTTCAAAATCAGCCCCAGCTGATCAAAGAGATCCAATGTGAACTCGACGTGGAGGACTTGTTCTTCGGCTTTATCCCTCACTAGCTGGGATGGAGTGGGAATTTTTCATAATATTTTGGATGAATATTGTGGTTGCCTCAGTTTCCCCTATGTGCTGCACGGTTAACAAGGTGCGGGGAAAAGGTTGTTTACTCTTACAGAGATCCAGGTATGACTAATCCCTGGCTGTCTGGGTCTGGGCCCATGCCCATAGAGAGCCCAATAAAAGACAATGGCCACTCCAATGGCCCAGACACTTGGTACCTAGCAACTAACGACCATGGATGGCCCACCCTCTGCAGGAAGCCAGACGGGTGTGACCAGCTGGAGAACAAAAGGGCTAAGGAGGATGGTCAGGTGACCATGTTACCCAGGAAGAACAACAAAGGACTACTGAGGGGCCCCTTGGGGTTGTTACATGTGGGCTGTTGGAGGGAGAGAGACGCTTCTGGATTGGAACTACAGATGGGTCAGAAAGAGCTCTGGGCTTGGGACTGACCCAGATGGGCTCTGCTGTAACTTTCTGTTCTCTGTGTTAACTAAAGACCTTCTAACGCTGAGTTCCAAATATCTAATAAACCCATCTGCTTTGACACCGCTGGCTAAGAGTCACTCCAGACTAAGGAAATTAGGGGTTCATTGCTCCTTTTGGGTGTGTAAGTCTCCCTCCAGCATCCAATCCAGGTGGACTTGCTACAGGGAGTTCACGGCGTGAAGCGGGGCTCCCAAGGTTCAGTCTCAGGAGATAGTGAAGTCAAGGGCCTTACCCCAGTGAAAGAGTGTGACCCTGAGGGGGCTGACACACTGAAGGGGTCCTCCCAGAGACAGCTCCAGAGCCATTCAAGAGCACTGGACCTGTGGATCCATGACTCTAGCCAACTGTCTATGTACAGGAAGACATGCATTCCCATCCCCTTGAGATAGACTGCCGCTACGGTCATGCATTTGGCAGACACACAATGATGACAGGCAAAAGGGGAGAACCATGTATTGGTAATGTTGGCCCACCGCTAGGAATTTCAGGAACTTCCTGTCGCTTGGGACAATTACCATATGGAAGTAAGCGTCCTGAAGGACAAGGGAAGCAAACCAGAATTGTGCTGTAATGCAGGGAGAATTATAGTTAAGGTTGCCATATGGAATCTCATATATTTGATATATTTGTTGAGACATCTAAGGTCCAGAACAGGCCCCACTTTTCCCTGGAACTTGGGAGATCAAAAAGTAGGTGGAGGCAGAATCCCTTTCCCTGGTGCTGAAGGGCAACTTCTTCTATGGCTCCTGAAGTGCAAGGAGCCTGGATCTGCTGTAGGAGCAGTGACTCATGAGAGGTATCCCTGAGGATCGGGGAAGGGAAGGGGAAGTAGACAGGAATTAGCTCACGTAATTTGATCCTGCAATGGGATCCTTAGGACCCATTTGTCTGTAATTATTGTTTCCCAAGCTCTGTAGAAGTGGAACACAGTCTGTCCCAAAATGGTAGGGAATTGGTGTGGAAGGTGATGATTGGTAAGATGAACTTGATACGAGTCAAATTGACTGCATATCTGAAGTTAGAACCAGAAGGCCTTCTCCTCTGTGCCTTATGTCTCTTCCTGAAGAAGTCCTGCAATGTGGCAGGGCATGCCAACTGCCTGAAATACAGCTGGGAATACTGACAATATTGCCGTAGCTACAGATCTACATAACAATGCCTCTGAATCTCAAGGCTATAAACCTCCAATGCACGTAAAGTAGCTCCAAAGTCCTTAAAAGAAATGTAGTGTCTCATCCCCCTTTTCTGAAAACAAAAACCAACTATCCAAAGGTATGTTCTCCATACTTCACTGGACCTCAGGAGCTATGCCAGAGTTCTGTAACCATAAAGCTCTTTTCACAGAATCATAGAAGATTAGGGTTGGAAGAGACATCAGGAGGTCATCTAGTCCAACCCCCTGCTCAAAGCAGGGCCAACCCCAACTCATTCATCCCAGCCAGGGTTTTGTCAAGCTAGGTCTTAAAAACCTCTAAGGATGGAGATTCCACCACCTCCTGAGGTAACCCATTCCAGTGCTTCACCACTCTCCTAGTGAAATAGTTTTTCCTAATATCCAACCTAGACTTCCCCCACTACAACTTGAGACCATTGCTCCTTGTTCTGTCATCTGCCACCACTGAGAACAGCCGAGCTCCATCCTCTTTGGAACCCCCCTTCAGGTAGTTGAAGGCTGCTATCAAATCCCCCCTCACTCTTCTCTTCTGCAGACTAAATAAGTCCAGTTCCCTCAGCCTCTCCTCATAAGTCATGTGCCCCAGACCCCTAATCATTTTCCTTGCCCTCCGCCGGACTCTCTCCAATTTGTCCACATCCTTTCTGTAGTGGGAGACTCAAAACTGGATGCAATACTCCAAATGTGGCCTCATTAGTGCCAAACAGAGGGGAAATAATCACTTCTCTCGATCTGCTGGCAATGCTCCTACTAATGCAACCCAATATGCAGTTAGCCTTCTTGGCAACAAGGGCACGCTGTTGACTCATATGCAGCTTCTCGACCACTGTAATCCCCAGGTCCTTTTCTGCAGAACTGCCGCTTAGCCAGTCAGTCCCCCAGCCTGTAGCAGTACATGGGATTCTTCCATCCTAAGTGCAGGACTCTGCACTTGTCCTTGTTGAACCTCATCAGATTTCTTGTATCAGAGGGGTAGCCGTGTTAGTCTGGATCTGTAAAAAGCAACAGAGAGTCCTGTGGCACCTTTAAGACTAACAGATGTATTGGAGCATAAGCTTTTGTGGGTGAATGCCCACTTCGTCGGATGCATGCATGCCTTTTTCCAATCATGCATCCGACGAAGTGGGCATTCACCCACGAAAGCTTATGCTCCAATACATCTATCAGATTTCTTTTGGCTCAATCCTGCAATTTGTCTAAGTCATTCTGGACCCTATCCCTACTCTCCAGCGTTATCTACCTCTCCCCGCAGCTTAGTGTCATCCACGAACTTGCTGAGGGTGCAATCCATCCCATCATCCAGATCATTAATGAAGATGTTGAACAAAACTGGCCCCAGGACCGACTCCTGGGGCATTCTGCTTGATACCAGCTGACAACTAGACACTGAGCCATCAATTACTACCCGTTGAGCCCAACGATGTAGCCAGTTTTCTGCCCAGCTTATAATCCATTCATCCAATCCATATTTCTTTAACTTGCTGGCAAGAATACTGTGGGAGACTATATCAAAAGCTTTGCTAAAGTCAAGGTATATCATGTCCACCGCTTTCCCCATATCCACAGGGCCAGTTATCTCATCATAGAAGGCAATCAGGTTGGTCAGGCATGACTTGCCCTTGGTGAATCCATGTTAACTGTTCCTGATCACCTTCCTCTCCTCCAAGTGCTTCAAAATGGATTCCTTGAGGACCTGCTCCATGATTTTTCCAAGGACTGAGGTGAGGCTGACCGGTCTGTAGTTCCCCGGATTCTCCTTCTTCCCTATTTTAAAGATGGGCACTATATTTGCCTTTTTCCAATCATCCAGGACCTCCCCCGATTGCCTCAAGTTTTCAAAGATAATGGCTAATGGCTCTACAATCACATCTGGCCATAATTCTGGAGGAGGGGTCCAACACACATTCTGTGCTGATCGCAGTGACAGCTTTGCCACTAGATGACCCTCCGCAATGAAAGCCTTAAACTCTTCCTGGAGAATTCTGGTAATTTAGCCACAGATTTGGATGTAGTCTCCCAATTTACAAAACCACATTTTGACAACAGTGGTGCAGATTCTAAAGAAGAGGTTGAATAAATTTTTCTTTTCATTAAATGTAACCTTTTAGACTCTTTGTATTTAGGGGTTGTCTTAAATCTCCCATTGCAACCTCTCATTTGCTGCCATTATAACAAGACTGTTAGGTGCTGGATGCGAGTACAAGCACTTGAAACCCTGCATAAGGCCATAATACCACTTATCAGTACTCTTTGCTGTGGACAGTAAAGAAGCTAGGGTATGCCACAAAGTCTTTGCAGCTTCCAAAAGCACTTCATTTATAGGGAGTGCTACCCTCCCTGGAGCTGAAGACCAGAGAACATCTACCAACTGATGGGTATTCTCCTGCACAAACTCTGACTGAATGCCCAACGCTGTAGCCATTTGCCTCAGGAGATCCTGATACGATTTAAAGTCCTCAGGCACAGGAGAAGAGGAATCTGGTATAGTGGAATCGTCCTGTGAAGAAGATGGAGGAGGAAGCAAGTCCAATGGGACCTGCTGTGACCCTGCTTTCTCCTGCAATGAAGGTTCAGACTGACTCAGCTCACGGGGAGCAACCCCAGTATGCATCTCTAGCTAATTGGGTCAGGAGGTGAGACAGCAGGAGGGTTTGATAATTGCTCCCTGGAATGAACCGAGGACTGAGACTCCGAAGATCAAGGAGGTATCCCAAGGGTTGCATGAATGCCACTGAAGAACAAGATATGGCATTAGTGGCTAGTAAGAACTAGGCCAAGACCCTTATCTTTACTAAGAAAACAGTACCAATCCTGGTACTGATGGTGATCCCACGGAGGTCGTGAAGATTTTCAAATCTGATGCCTGGATGAAAGAGGAGATGTGGAAGATGACACTGAATGTGAGGACCCTCCAAAGAGAAAAGAAGAGCCACATCGGTGGAGCCATCACATGCCATGACTCATGGGAAGCCCAGTATGTGGCTGCATTGTTACCAAAGGAGACAGAGAAGTCAGTGCTTTGAATACTGGCACTGTCTTTGAGGCAGCACTAACACTTCGTATTGGAAGAGACACTGGTACCAAACCAGAAACCAGTACCACACCCATAGCTCCAGCCTGTAGAAGCGGACATTGTCTCCAAGGCCGAAGATGGTATCAGGACCAAAAATGGGTACCTCAGGGAGAGTGATCTTGTCTCCACAGTCTGGTTTTTAAGTAGTGCCAGAGAGGACACCTGCAACAGCTTGTATTCTGAGGTAATCAAACCAGATGGTCCCAGGATTGCCGAAGACTCCACCCCAGCTGAAGACTCCTGTACAACAGGCAAGTCCAGCACAAAGAGGCAGAGTAAACCTGCATCTGCTTGATAAGCCTGTGGTGTTGACATGCTCGATGCTGATATTGACGCTGTCAGTACCAGACTCAACAGCAGCCTGCTGACAGTACTGTAGTCAATAATATGGTTCCCAAGACCAAATAGACATCCCTGCTTTTCCCTGCTTACTCAAGGAATCCTTGCTTCCTTCTTCATCCTCTTAGAAGATGAAGAATCTCCCTGAATCTTGGAGTGACTACAGTCAGTTCTATGAGACTTCTCTCTCGGGAGAGGAGAAAAAGAACAACAGTCTCTTCTTCTCCTTGGAGAAAAGTCAGAGCCTCATGGCAGCACCAAAGGCCTCTGAGAGGCCAGAAGATCAGATCCTCCCAGGCACAACAAGAACTGAGGATAGTTATCCCACATGAGGGACAGTATTTGAAACCTGGTTAAGACATTGCACCAGGCAACAAAAATACCCAACTGACTAATCTAACACTAAGGTGGTATTACTACTACTAATCAGAGTTTCTCTTGGCTTTTTTGTATATAGTTCGTACTACTAACTATAAACTAGCTACATACAAAAAAAACAGAGAGAAACTCTGACTGGTAGTAGTAGTATTAATACCTTAGTGTTAGATTAGTCAGTTGGGTATTTTTGTTGCCTGGTGCAATGTCTTCACCAGGTTTCAAATACTGTCCCTGGTGTGGCAAAAGAGTGAAGTAAATACCACCCAGAATGCTCCAACTCAAGCCATGGGCAGTGAGGAAGAATTGAGTGGGGTCAGGGCAGCACCACACTTAAATATCCATGAGAGAATCTATGGAGGCCAGATGATGTGAGCGCCACCCTGATGTGAACTGCTAAGCAATGTTCTCTTGCTTTGATGCACTGGGCACCCACTCATGAGTGGAATACAAGTCTGCAACCACTCAAAGAACAGTTTTTTCTGGAAGTCCTCCTCCCTCACACAAAGCATAATGTACCCCTTACAGTCTTCCCTCACTGAGTGAGGCAACCAGTGACAGCACTATGGACTCAGTACTAGTTTCCAGGAGACATGCCATTGGCTCTGCTTCCACTCACAATGCCCTCTGCTGGCCACAGCATGAAGTACTAATGGTGGCCTTGGGGGAAATCTGTAAGTGATCTGTTTTCTAATCTAGTCTGACAGAAAGTTGCCCAGCCGAGCACAGTACAGGGCAGAGGGTGTGTGGTGAAAGGCAATCCCCAAATGAAGAGGTATGGAATGGCCCACATCCAGACTCCCAGTGCAGAATGCAACAGAAAAGTCACCTCAGAAAACGGGCTCCGGTTGAGCCTATTAGTTGTGATGGCAGAGCCCATTCTCAAGGAGGAAGAACCAGAGAAACATGCAGAGAGGCAGGAAGTTCTGTTGGTCAACAGCTCAAACTATTATTTAGTTGAGGGACTAAATAATAGGGCTGTTCTGGAACCACATCAGACTGGGTTCATTTTGATTGTGAAATGAACAGCTTCAGGACTTACCTATTAATCCCTCGATGTCAATGTTGAGGTGCTTGCATTTGAAGTCTGGATCAGCACCATTCTTATGCAGAACTATCTGGGAAATGCATTCATCAATTAGCTTATAGTACTGAGCCCTATGGAAAGAGAAGAAAAGGAAACAGTGTTAACAGGGCTCTATGAAGACATACACCTGCAAACCGTGGGTACCACGCACTCAGGGGCCCCACAGAGAAGTTTACAAAGGCTCTGCAGCAAATATAATATCGGAACAGCAAAACTTGGTCTCTTCAGCAAGTTAGGTCTCCAGGTAAAACAACTTGGTATGCCACATGGCCTCTGTTACAAGCAGCTGCCAAAGAAGAACCAAGAGCTACATACCCACCACACCATCACATTACATACCTAGAACATTGTAGGTTATGCTCCAAACTGTCCATTTCTTTATTCCTGTCTGCCTTGTCATTCTCACAAACCTGGGCAATTAGCCTCTCCATCGCTCCATAGAAACTCTATGAACTAGTCTCATGTCCTTCTACTCTCTGCCCTCCATTATGAGCCTCTCTCTTTGGATCAGAGCTCCATCCTTCTTGTGGCAAGCTAACTCCACCTGATGGCAGCAGACTACTTTAATTCCAAACCAACAGGAGCTATTCCTCAACAATGAGTTTGAAAAACAATTTCTAGACAAGTATCAGGGGGTAGCCGTGTTAGTCTGTATCTACAAAAACAACAAGGAGTCTGGTGGCACCTTTCTAGACAGATTATTAATGTATACAATGCTGGTTAGTGAGATAATTAGTATGGATTATTTCAATTTGCTCCTAACAAACTTCCTTCCAACCTAAACCTTTTTTTTTTTTTTAAGTTGTGTATCTATAATGAATTATCTTCAAGTTAGTCAAGATAGCCACATTAAATGATATCACATTCAGAAAGGGGATCCATGTCTCTTTACTTGCAACACACTACACAGATATCCCAAAACATAGGCACACTCAAGGCTAAAAATAATTAAGGAAAACAGATTATTTAAGGAGGTGGACTCCACAATTCTGTTGGGTGGGGAGGGGGAGTCATTTCTTGGAAAATATTAATATCTACAGCTAGAGAAGATTACTCAATATAAAATCCTTCACTATAAATACAGCATACCAAGGCTACGTCGTAGAGAAGGGGTTTTCAAACTTTATTTCTGGCGACCCAATTGAAGAAAACTGCTGATGCCCCCGATCCAATGGAGCTGGGGATGAGGATTTTGGGGTGTGGGAGGAGTTCAGGGCTGGGACAAGAGGTTGGGGTGTGGGAGGTCAGGGCTCTGGGCTGGTGGTGCGGGCTCTGGGCTGGTGGTGCAGGCTCTGGTGTGGGGCCAGGGATGAGGGGTTTGGGGTGCAGGAGGGGGCTCTGGGTTTGGGGGGGCTCAGGGCTGGGACAGGGGATTGGGGTGTGGGAGGGGGTCAGGGCTCTGAGCTGGGGATGCAGGCTCTGGGATGAGGCTGGGGATGAGGGGTTTGAGGTGCAGGAAGGGGCTTGGGTGCAGGAAGGGGCTCAGAGCTGGAGCAGGGGATTGGGGTGTGGGGTTGGGGCGTGGGCTTACCTCGGGCAGCTCCTGGTCAGTGGTGCAGCGGAGGTGCTAAGGCAGGCTTCCTGCCTGTCCTGGCACCACGGACCGCGCTGCACCCCAGAAGTAGCCAGCAGCAGGTCTGGCTCCTAGGCAGAGGTGCACAAGCAGCTCTGTGCGGTTCTCACCTGCAGGCCCCCCTTCCCTCTCCACAGCTCCCATTGGCTGGTTCCCGGCCAATGGGAGTATGGAGCTGCTGCTCGGGGTAGGGGCAGCACGCAGAGCCCCATGGCCTCCCCACCTAGGAGCTGGACCTGCTATTGGATGCTTCCAGGGTGCAGCACAGTGTCAGAACAGATAGGAACCAGCCTGCCTTAGCCGGACAGCACCGCCGACGGGACTTTTAACGGCTCCTGACCAGAGTCACTGCAACCCAGTGCCTGGGTCACAACCCGCATTTTGAAAACCACCGTGGTAGAGGATATACACAGATACAGCCCGACACTGCTGGGGCCAACTCACCTCATTTAAATGTACTTGGTGGTATTATAACAGAACAGAAGTCTTCTGGCAAGGGATTTTCTAACAGCTACCAAAAGCCATAGAACACAGTCATCTTTAAGTTGTCTGTCACTGTCTCCTAATGACAAATCAGAACCTTTGGCCAGGTTATATAAGATGACTGTTTGGGTCTCTATGGAATAATCTTTTCATGCCCACCTCTAAGTACCAGACTGAATACAACCTAGAGCATTTTGGAAACAGCAAAAAAAAAAAAAAAAAAAAAATCAAGCTGTTCTTGAAGCTGCATTACCTGGTATCAAATTGTCCCAGGGAACAAGTTTAGCTCTAAGGGAAAGTTTACACTGCAATTAAGACACCCGCAGCTGGTCCCTACCAGTTGACTTGCAGGGCTATTTCACTGAAGTGTAAACTTCCAGGTTCAGACTGGAGTCTGGACTCTAGGACTCTGCGAGGTGGGAGAGTTCCAGAGCCTGGCCTCCAGTCCCTGGGACCCTGCCACCTCACAGGGTCCTAGAGCCTGGGTTCCAGTCCAAGCCCAGAAGTCTACATTACAATGAAATAGCCCTGCACCCTGAGCCCACAAGCCCAAGTCAGCTGTCACAGGCCAGCTGTAGGTTTTTAGTTGCAGGGTAGATAAACCCAAAGACATTTAGCCAGGTTACACTTTTGAGAACCATATCTATGGCAGTTGCTGGATGTTTAACAATTTTTCACAAAGCAGGAGTCTAGTTTTGCTTGTTCTAGAACAGTCTCTCTCAACCTTTTCAGCCTGGAGAACCCTTATCTGAAGGCAAAATTTTTTGCAACTCCCTTACATTTAGTATCAAAGAAAAAAAATTTATCAATGATAACAATAAGTCTATATAATGTGTGTGTTGTTTCAGAAGGTTGACAGAGAATACTTGACCTTGAAGAGTAAAGGTATATGGGGAGTAAGATTTTCTTTGCTTTTAGCTTCTAACAAAATTTTCAACCTCAACATCCTGTTTACCTTTTGTAACCCTCCAGGGGGTCACAACCCAGCAACTGAAAACACTGCTCTAGCACCATTAAAAGGCAATCCAGTCGTCTGAAGCTCTATCAACGGATTTAGTTTTGGTTTTGTTCTCTTATATGAAACACAAAGTGCTTCCCACAAGATTCTCTGCCATCTTCTCTCCAGTTCTGTTGCAGAAATAATCTTCTTTGGTTGGACAAGCCTAAGAAATCTTGCTCTCGCGCCAGATAGTTCTTTGGTTGAAGAACCATCTACTGAACCATTTGCTGAAACAGGCAGACTGGCCAGTAGCTTCCACATCTATTCTCTGCAATTTTGTGGCAACATCAGAGGATGTGAAAAAACAGTTCAGGCAGGTGTGCCAACAAATGAAGGTGGTGTTCAGACTGCTTCTTTCCTTTAGTATCAACTTACATTGTTTTCTTCTCTTGCTTTCCCTATAAACTCTTGGAGCTTTTTCAAGGTCAGTGTTGCTTGACTGATGTCGATGTTCCATTCTGTGCACAGCTGAGTACTCTCACATTCTAGAACTGCCCACCACACCCGTGTAGTGTCAATCTTTGCAAAGGAAACGTTTCCATTTGCAGAAAAGGATTTCTTAGACATTGTCTGTTTCTCAGACAGTGAGGCATCCTCTTTGAACAAGCTAGGTCAGAGGCCCAACTCGTTTTATTCTGTGTAGTACACTGCAATCCCTCATCTTCTGCCTACCCTGGGGCTATCAGAACTTTCTAAACTCTGCCTTCTATGCAACCTCCAATCCTTTTCCCCCCATGATCATTCCGGCCATACTGGGTCAGACCAATTGTCCATCTAGTCCAGTATCCCATCTTCCAACGGTGGTCAATACCAGAGCTTCAGGAGGAGCATACATAACAGGGCAGTTGAAGTAATCCATCACTGTCTTCTCCTCTCAGCTTCTGGCAGTCAGAGGTTTAGGGTTGCCTTAAGCATGGGATTGCATCCCTGACTATCTTGGCTAATTGATGGCTCTATCCTCCATGAACTTATCTAATTCTTTTTTGAACCAAGTTATACTTTTGGACATCACAATATCCCATGGCAATGAGTTCCATAGGCTAATTATGCATTGTGTGGAAAAAGTACTCTCTCGTTAAACTTGCTGCTTATTAATTTCATCAGGTGACCCCTGATTTTTGCATTGTGGGAAAGGGTAAATAACACTTCTCCACTCACTTTTTCCATACCATTCATGATTTTTTTCTATCATATCCCTCCATAATCATCTCTATTCTAAGATGAACAGCTCTAATCTTTTTAGTCTTTCTTCATATGGACGATGTTCCATACCCTTGATCATCCTTGTTGCCCTTCTCTGAACCTTTTCCTGTTCCACTATATCCTTTTTTGAGATGGAGCTACCAGAACTGGACACAGCGTTCAAGGTGTGGGCATACCGTGAATTTATATAGTGGCATTATCACATTTTCTATCTTATTTGCTATCCCATTCCTAACAGTTCCTAACATGGTTAGCCTTTTCAAATGCTGCTGCACATTGAGCTGAAGTTTTCAGAGAACTATCCATGATGATTCCAAGATCTTTTTCTTGAGTGGCAATAGCTAATTTAGAACCCATCATTATATATGTGTAGTTGGGATTATTTTTTCCAAGAAAGTGCCTGTTTCTCCCACACACTGCCGGAATCTCTTCCAGCAGGCCCAGCACAAAGCTCCCCTCCTTACCTGGCTTCATAATCGTTGCGGATCAGCAGAAGGTGCTGCAGGATGGACAGGAAGAATGGCTCTGCTTTGGAATCCTTTACTGTATTGAGGAGAATCTGGAAGACTTCACTGAAATCAGTGAAGAAAGGGCTAAGGAAACAAAAGCGTCTCTGGGGAGACATCCTGGTGCTCTCCTTACTCTTTTGCTCTGTAGAGGAAGGCATTAGCCCTTCAAAGTACTATCCTCAAAACTTTATCAGTGCATATTCCCCTCACACAGAAAGCTTAGCACGGAGAAAAGGGAAGAGGACACACTGCAGGAGACTGGCCCAAAATGGGTCTCTAATTCCTTCTCCCTGAGCCTTTCTAAAGCCAAACCAATATTTGGTAGGTGACATTTTAATCCCTGATTGGAGTGGTGGTAGAAAAAGGGAGGCTGTTGGTAGCTCATTCATTCCACGTCCACAAGATGGCAAGTGTCTAGTTTCGCTATACCCTTCCCTTATGCACCCCCAAACAGTATCCCCAGTCTCCACTTTGGGGATGAAGGCAAAGTCACATGTCTCTCCCCCCCTCACCGCCCCCCCAATTAACATCTTTCCCCTTATGCAATGACCCTTTGGCTCCTTCTGCTTCAAGAGTCCCCTTTTCTCCCTCAGATCAGCCAACCTAACCTCCCTGGAAACTAAACAATTCTATGTTTTTAAAAAAAAGAGGGTGTTGATGGGAAGAACAAAGATTAGAAATCCATTTCTTTTTTCCATCATTCATGGGGTGAGACATATGAACAGGACAATTTATTTGGTGTGGGGGTTTTCTGTTTGTTTGTTTTTTATAACATTTTCTAGGAGAAAAACAACACAAAGGTGTATGCAGCATCACAGGTGCAGAGAACTGTACAAATTATGCAGCCCATTCACACCCCCATGTATAAGGAGGGAGCCCTTAGTCTCTGGGCCACAAGGCATGCTCACTAGAGGGGAAAGTGCAAGCCCACATACATAGAGACATACAAACTCCTATTTCTGGCAGCCCCCAAGGCATCTTTACCTTGGAGGAGCACAAACAATCCTGTTGCATGTGGCCAGAAACCCCAATTCAACCTGCTGATTACAAATTCTAGTGCCTCTTTGTGTGTTAACACCACAGCCAGTCCTAATGAATGTGACAAAGTTCCTCCTCTATCTTGGTGGGTCCTGCGCTTATTGGCAGATTTTCTTGCCTCAGAGATTCACCATGTGGGTTGGGGAACAGCCCAGAGACCTTCCCCTCTGGAAGAACCCACAGTCCAGGTTAATTGGGAGGTTTGGGGGGAACCCAGGCCCGCCCTCTACTCCAGGTTCCAGCCCAGGGCCCTGTGGACTGCAGCTGTCTATAGTGCCTCCTGTAACAGCTGCATGACAACTACAACTCTCTGGGCTACTTCCCCCTGGCCTCCGCCAAACACCTTCCTTATTCTCACCACAGGACCTGGTGTCTGATAAGGCTTGTGCTCCTCAGTCCTCCAGCAGCACACCCTCTCACTCTCAGCTCCTTGCGCCTCTTGCTCCCAGCTCCTCACACTCGCACCACAAACTGAAGCTCCTTTTAAAACCCAGGTGCCTGATTAGCCTGCCTTAAATGATTCTAGCAGCTTCTTCTTAATTGGCTCCAGGTGTCCTAATTAGCCTGCCTGCCTTAACTGATTTTAGCAGGTTCCTGATTACTCTAGTGCAGCCCCTTCTCTGGTCACTCAGGGAACAGAAAACTACTCATCCAGTGACCAGTATATTTGCCCTCTGCCAGACTCCTGTACCCCACTGGTCTGGGTCTGTCACATGAAGAAAAACAGCATGTGCCACTTTCCAGGTGACGAAGGTTTCAGCTTCAGTCTCCTGTTAGCAAGGAGGGATCAGTAATCAGCCCTCACCCCTCCAAACAAGGCCTGGACAACCAGCATTTGGCATGACTTCTCCAGCCTAAGTTCTCACTAATAGAGAGATCAACTCTGGTGGGGGATTTTCTATGGCATCTGACCTCCAGTTCCTGAGCTCACATCTTTCTCTCTAGGATGTGGAAAAGTTGTTCAGGCTCCTGACAAAATACCCATCATATCTGTTCCTAAAAACTGCAAGTAATGCAATGGTAGAGGCGCAGCTACACATGGCAGATGCTATACCTAAGGGATATATATGTATAAAATGGGGACATTCCCTAGTACAAGGCTTGGTATGGTTCTGTCTAGGTTTTCATTCCATGCTGGATTGATGAAGGAAAATACTCTACTTTGTTTTTGTAAAGCAGCAGTTGTTCCAGGTGCCCTCTGGTGGCAAAATCCAAAATATATTTGTTTTGGTAAATTAAATTAAATTTTAAATTTAAAATTTCAGTAAACATCAATTTCACTGGATAAGCACAAACTGACAAAAATATTTCCATCAATAACAGAAATTTACAGATAGGCAAAGTAAGAAAAATGCTGCTTGAAAACTTATTAGAGTTTGATATTTACTTTGTATATTTTAAAAATAGAAATGAATGGAGATATCCCATCTCCTAGAACTGGAAGGGACCTTGAAAGGTCATCGAGACCAGCCCCCTGCCTTCACTAGCAGGACCAAGTACTGATTTTGTCCCAGATCCCCAAGTGGCCCCCTCAAGGATTTAACTCACAACCCTGGGTTTAGCAGGCCAATGCTCAAACCACTGAGCTATCCCTCCCCCCAACATTGACATTCAATGTTGACATTTTGTATTTTAATCTCAACGCCTATTATCACCTGACCTTCACATAATTTCCCATAACTGTGAAAATTTAAATAGATAAAATAAAAATGCTGAAAAATAAACCAATATTATCCATCAAAATTATAAAAAATAAAAATCAAGTTCTGCCACGCCTACTTATTTATTGCACACAAAACAGGGACAGACAAACTACAGTGTCCATAAAAAGTCAAGTCTGAACAGACATCCGAAACTAAAGTTTCTGGAAGCATCAGACAAGCTGCATCCTGCAACCTCCCAAATGACCAGGGTATGGTCTTCCTCTTTTTGCTAATAAACTGCCAAATCCCTAGTAGAGGATCAGCATACCTGCCTGTGCTTCGCTCACTCATGTCTTCAGACTTTGCCTGATGGATCAGTGGCATCCTACAATGTACTGGGCAGCTCTGACTCAAACAAGCCATGGAACCCACCTGACCATGATGACAGCAAGATGAGCTTGGCCCAGACATTACTTGACCAGAAGAAAGACCATCAACCTCAGTCCCTCTCCCTACATGGAGGCAGTGATGGTACAAAGACTGGCGCTAAGAAACTTCCTGGGGATACTCCTGCCCCAAATGCAACCCCTGCCCAATAAGCAGCAGAAGGATATTCCATTTCAATGCGAATGTCCTCAAGGCGGCTCCTGAGGTCTTCAGAATCCTCCTCACCATGTTCTTCAAATACACTCAGCTGCACCTTCAGTTCCTCATTCTCCAGTTTCCGCAGTTCCTGCCAAGAGCATGAGTACATCATAGAGAGGCCATCAGAAGCTATACAGATTCTGGTGGGGTCACTTGAGAGCACACAGTTTTTCAGATGGGAGCTAAACAAGGGCTACGTTAGAGCACGAAGGAATGTAATGAGGGGCCAACATACATTAATGTGCAAACAAGTCTGCTGGAAGCCCCAAGAGAGCACAGGCCAGCATGGAGCCACAGATAAGAGACCCATCAGTGATGATAAAAATTCACAGTCACAAGAAGATAGAATCATCATACGCCCCAGGAGAGTGCACAGTAACATGGACAGGGCCAGTGCACGCAAACAGCAAAGGGAATGTGATCACCGTCCAACTGACCCTGGGATGCTGGGTAACTAAGAGAGAGGAAACACTGACCAAGAACAGGGCAGCAATACAGCCCACATCATTCCTGCAGCAAGGGTTTGAACATAGAACAGCCATACTGGGTCAGACCAATGGTTGGTTTAGCCCAGTATCCTGTCTTCTGACCATGGCCAATACCATGCTTCAGAGGAATGAACAGAACAGGCAATCAAGTCATCTATCCCCTATTGTCCACTCCCAGCTTCTGACAGTCAGAGGCAAGGGACACCCAGAGCATGGGTGGTGTATCCCTAACCATCCTGGCTAATAGCCATTGATGGACCTCTCCTCCAGGAACCTATCTAATTCTTTTTTGGATCTTGTTATAATTTTGGTCTTCACAACATCCCCTGGGAATGAATGCCAGAGACTGACTGTGCATTGTGTAAATTACTTCTTTTTGTTTGCTTTAAACCTGCTGCCTATTAATTTCAGTGGGTGATCCCGGGTTCTTGTGTTATGTGAAGGAGTAAATAACATTTCCTTATTCACTTTCTCCACACCATTCATAATTTTATAGACCTCTATCATATTCCCCCCTTAGTCATCTATTTTCCAAGCTGAACAATCCCAGTCTTTTTAATCTTTCTTCACATGGAAGCTGTTCTAATACCCCTAATAATTTTTGTGGCCCTTCTTTGTACTTTTTCCAATTCTAATATATCTTTTCTGAGATGGGGACACCAGAATTGCATGCAGTATTCAAGGTGTGGGCGTACCATGATTTACATCCTGGCATTATGATTTTACTGTCTTCTTATCTTTCCTTTTCCTAATGGCTCCTAACATTGTTAGCTTTTTTGACTGCCACTGCACATTGAGCAGATGTTTTCAGAGAACTATCCACAATGACTCCAAGATCTCTTTCTTGACTGGTAACTGCTAATTTAGATCCCATCATTTTTTATGTATGATTGGGATTACATTTTCCAATGTGTACTACTTTGCATGAATTTTACATGCCCAGTCATCCAGTTTTGTGAGATCTCTTTGTAACTCTGCAGTGGACTTAACTATCTTGAGTAATTTTATGTATCAGAGGGGAAGCCGTGTTTGTTGCTTTTTACAGATCAGACGAAGAGTCCTGTGGCAGCTTATAGACTAACAGATGTATTGGAGCATAAGCTTTCGTGGGTGAATACCCACTTTGTCAGACGCATGAGAGGGTATTCACCCATGAAAGCTTATGCTCCAATACATCTGTTAGTCTATAAGGTGCCACAGGACTCTTTGTTGCTTTTTTGAGTAATTTTGTATCATCTACAAACTTTGTCACCTCACTGTTTACCCCTTTTTCCAGATCATTTATGAATATGTTGAACAGTACTAGTCCCAGTACAGATTCCTGGCAGACACTGCTATTTACCTCTCTACATTCTGAAAACTGACCATTTATTCCTACCCTTTGTTGTTTCCTGTCTTTTAACCAGTTACTGATCCATAAAAGGACCTTCCCTCTTATCCCATGACAGCTTACTTTGCTTAGTAGCCTTTAGTGAGGGACCTTGCAAGAGGCTTTCTGAAAATCCAAGTACCCTATATCCACTTGGTCACCCTTGTCCACGTTTGTTGATCCCCTCAAAGAATTCTAATAGATTGGTGAAGCATTATTTCCCTTTACAAAAGCTGTGTTGACTCTTCCCCAACAAATAGTGTTTATTTACGTGTCTGATAATTCTGTTTTTTACTATAGTTCAACCAATTTGCCTGGTAATTAAGTTAGGCTTACCTGTCTGTAATTGCCAGGACTGCCTATCGAGCTTTTTTAAAAAATTGGCATCACATTAGCTTTCCTCCAGTCATCTAGTACAGAGACTGATTTAAGTGATAAATTACATAGCACACTTAGGAGTTCTGCAATTTTATATTTGAGTTCCTTCAGAACTCTTGGGTGAATACCATCTAGTACTTGTGACTTTTACTGCTTAATTTATCAATTTGTTCCAAAACCTCCCCTACTGATACCTCAATATGGGGCAGTTCCTCAGATTTGTCACTTAAAAAGAATGCCTCAGGTATGGAAATCTCCCTCACATCCTCTGCGGTGAAGAATGATAAAAATAATTCATTTAGCTTCTCCGCAATGGCCTTATCTTCCTCGAATGTTCCTTTAGCACCTCGATTGCCCAGTGGCGCCACTTGGCAGTTAGTTTTGCTATTAGTTTTTGAATTTTACTAGTTGCTCTTCAAATTCTTTTTTGGCCTGCCTAATTATACTTTTTTATACTTGACTTGCCAGAGTTTATGCTCCTTTCTACTTCCCTCAGTCGTATTTAACTTCCAATTTTTAAAGGATGCCTTTTTGCCTCTAGCCACTTTATTTTATTGGGAAAAGCAATATTACTTTGTCACTACCAGAGCCTTTTAACAGTATTAGGTAATTTCAATATGAATACAAGTGCTGAGATGGTGGCTGTTGCGTCTCTCATCGAGCATGATGGCGCCCCATAGGAGGAAATGATTGACCCTTACCGTAAGGATGAGCTGCAACCCAGAACGCATCAGTTCACTTCGAATATGAACTCGGAAGTCGAGCTCATCAGCAGGGATGATAAGGGCATTGATCAGCTGCATACAGGCTACCTAAAATAGGGAGACAGACAGTTTCGGCATCAAACTGAGCCAGGCCTCTATCCCCTCATCCAATACTTCTAGTCAGGCACTCATAATGCCCAGAACACTGTACCCATCAACCAGGGAAGTGCTACAAATAGGGAGATATCAAACAGATGGCATCTTACACCCTCCCTCCCATACCCTCCTCACTACAAACAGAGAGCAGTCAAATTGCAGGAGTCAACCAATCCTCTCTTGCTCCTCCCCTAGAACAGAGAACAGTACCCACGAATTCTGAGGGTTGAGGTACCTTCAGTGCCACAGAGGTTCCGCCCCTTAAACCATCCAACAAGGGACCGAATCGCTCCACCTCGTCCACTTCTGCTCGCTCTGTCAGTGCCCCCAGAACTCGCTCATGCCTGAAACAGTAGGAAGAGGGAATCAGCAGCAGTCTCAATTGGGGGTGGGGTGGGAAGAGGTATGCATGCATGTATCATCATTGTAAAACAAGGAGACAGGGAGAGAAATGGGGACTCCAGAGAGAGGTAAATGACAGCCAGCTCAAGAGAGATGAATGGCATAATGAATCCCATAGACACATACATGTCCTCAGGCTGAGGCAGGATACAGAGAGCAGACAGCAGCTTCACAGCATCTATCATCATGGTAGGGACTTTGGGGTCAACAGCTCTCACCAACAGCAAGATCCCCTCCTCTGTTTCCAGCATTGTCTTGATTCCAAACTGAAGGGGAAAGAAAGGATGAGTTAATATATTTGACTCAGCCAGCCCACTAAGGAGCATAGTGCAAACTGTTTATGGCTCAACGCTGAGACTGCTTTAAGGCTAAAGAGAGGCAACTTCACCACAAAAAGTGCAGATGGCAAGACGCCTGTCCAATATCTGTCCACACATCCCTTCTATTATTTCAGAGGGGAGACCAAGGAAGGACAAGGGGGTAGGAGTTGGGGGTGTCCTAAAGGGTCAAGGCCAGCAAGAAGAAAGGTGCTTCGTGGGATCTTGACAGGTGTGCCTGGGTGTCCACAGTGAAAGGAAAGTGCCCGTGAGAACAGTATCAGAGAGAAAGGAGTCAAAGAAGCTAGAAAGGAGAGATATAGAGACCTCACAGAGTATGCGAGTGAGAAAGGAAGGGTGAAGAGAACCAAAGGGACAGGCGAGTTTAATAGAATTAGTACTAGGTGTCCCAGAATGCCTGCAAATGAGAAGGTAAAGTAGGACAGCCTGGGGCATGAGTGAGAAAGACAGAGAAGGTGAGGCTGGACAGAGGGCAGAGATGTAGAGTACAAGCAAACAGCAAAGGAGACAGGGATATTCGTGTCCTCAGAGTGCCCACAGCGTGCAGCGATATAGCAGAGAGGGCAGAATGTGCACAGTCTGAGGAAGGGGGTGAGACGCGTGAGTGAAATGTAAGCAAGGGTTTACTGAAGAGTCAGGAGCCTCCATCCTCACTTCCCCTACCACTTTTGAGGATGGCCCCATGCCACCAGTGCAGAGAGTACGAGGAAGAGGAGGTGGCAATATATAGATGTATCTAGGGAAAGGACAGGGATCTCACCTTGTTGTTCATGAAAGCCTTCAGGCATCGGATGATCTCATGTTTGCTTCGGGTGTCATAGGAGCTGTGAGGAAGGAAAGCCAGCTGATGAATAGTCACATGGAGCACGATACTCGGCATCATGTTTCCCCCAATTAAAGGACAGTTGGCCCACAACTCTCAGGTGGGGACAGGAAAAGTCTTAGGTGACCAGTGCTGCATTAAGACTCCAACCTCACTAGATGCCCGCCCCCCAGCGCGCGCACACACACACACACACACACACAAATTCAAAAGAAAGACAGGGAAAAGGCTGCTACATCTCCTGGGGAAAAAACCTACTCTCACCCCACCATTACCCACACACACCCTTGGCCCAACTTTAGCCTCTGTCCTTTAGTCTCTACCCCGCCATGAGTCATCCCCACGTACACATCCCTGTTCATCTCACCCCACTAAAGACTTCTTCTGGCAAACCTTAGGCACAAACCACTGCCCCATAACTGAACTCCACTGGAGCAATGCCCCCTCCTCACGACACCTACACACTTCTGACCATGCAGTGAAACCTCCCTGCCCCAAGACTTTCTTCTTGTTGCCCCCCACCACCTTCAATTAGCCAAACAACATGTACATGCAGTAATAATCCTGTAGCCTCACAAGCCCTTTAGGATTATGAGAGCTTGTAAACTCAACAGGACAGGGTCTTATTTGACTCCATCTGTAGACAGCTCTTCAGCCACGGATCCCAAAGCACTTCATAAAGATGGGTAAAAGTACCACCACCCACATTTAATAGATGGGGAAACAGACGTGGGGGGGGGGGGGGGGGAAGGTTACAGAGAGTCAGTGGCAGAGCCAGTAAAAGAATCCAGGTTTCCTGGTTCCCAGACTCCTGCCCTAACCATGAAACTGTGATGGATTTGGAGGTGCCCTGTGATAATTTATGAATACGGTATGTTGGCCTGGTGATTGGGGTGTTTTCTGTATGACTTTATAGATTTAATTCAACAGGAGTGTGTCTGTAAAAACAGGCAGAAAGGAGAAAGAATGGCTGAAGATAGCCACCACTCAGCACACACTTGACAGTTGTTAGGGGACAACACCAGAACACTTCTTCAGACTTGCATCTGAAGAAGTGAGGTTCTTACCCACGAAAGCTTATGCTCCCAATACTTCTGTTAGTCTTAAAGGTGCCATAGGACCCTCTGTTGCTTTTTACAGATTCAGACTAACACGGCTACCCCTCTGATACTTAACAGCAGAAATGTTAGCTTTGATGACTGTTCCTCCATTGACAGCCAACGTACAAAACTGATTGTGACCAGGATGGGAAAAGGCCTATGAACACAGAAGAACAAAAGCACTTTTCTCTGTAATGCTTTGTTCCTACTACTAAAATGAACTCTCCCCTTGGCTTTAAGAAAGCTGCCTGCTCACTGGACATCACTGGTCACAGACTTGCAGAGAGAAGAATTGCAAGTGCTCAAACTTGGTCTGACCTGCAGGATACACAGGATGCTGTTGCCCAAGGCCTGGTCTAAGAGCGGGAGGATTGTGGAAAAAGCTCAAAATCTGATGCCTGAGAAACACATTCAGAGAGACCAGGCAGGGGACAGATGTGCAGCTAACCTTGGAACCATAACAGATGCACTTAGGGCGCTTTATAAATAGCTTCCATTCAATTTGTCCCTCACCTGGGTGCCTCGTCCTTCTCATCATGGAGCCTTTTTAATATGTCCAGCAGACAGTTGAGGCCCTCAGCCCCAAAATTCTGTACCCAGCTATAAGAAAACAGAGCCATATTAGCAGCACATAGAAGGACTGAACATCACAAGAACCTCAACCACCCACTGCCCTCTCTCCTCTCTGCTCAATCACAATGCACCATTCCCAGCCCCTGATAAGTAAGCACCTAACCCCCTTGCTTATAGCTTCAGCTCCCTGCCTGATCTCCTTTGCTCCAACCAGCCCTTTACCTGACAGGGTTGTTGTTGAGCGACACTCGCAGAGACTCCAAACAACCGAGCAATTGGGCATCCCTGAGATTTGATTTCAGCTCCTGGATATAGATCATGGCTGACTTGGCGCTCTCCTTCTGACTCATGCCCTACACAGGGAAGAAAGAACAGGCCATCGGGTAAACTAGCTGTGATCGCAGCACCAGGGCATAGAAATGGGTTTTCAAAATGGTATTTTTATGTTGTGTGAGTGGGCACACACATACATGCACCCTCCATTTCAAAAGAGCTTCAGAGTGAAGCTAGCCTAGCTGAAGCATTAACCGCTAAATTAGTTGTAAAGTTTAGTCATCCTCAAAACTTGAAACCTACCTAATTTAGTTTAGTGTTCAAAGTAACCGTAACAGTTATATTTAATTGGCTCTCTCAATATACACTCATGAACATAGACACACAACTAAATTAGAATGTTGGAGTTATTTAAAAAAAAAGTTTGAAGGTCAGAGGTATTTCATAGTTACATTTCTGACCCCTTTCCCCTGCCCTCCATCCATCAAGCTTACAGGCAATCAGTACAAGTCATATTAGGAGGCTATAACTATAGTGGGAGAGGTGGCCATCAGTAATTGGTGAGAGGCAGATTTGGCTCTCCAGCTCCTATAGGAATGGTGCCCAAGTCAGTTCTGTTTCTGGACTATATACAGATGGATAGAAGGGGAGATGTTGATGTTTGGCACTGCTGATGGATAGGTGAAGTGGAGGAGGATCTGTGTTTGGGTCAGTGGCCCTTTGTACATCAGTGCATGTGTTTCACTGGAGTATTTCAGAATACATAAGTAGTGCCTACCAAATTCACGCTCTATTTTGGTCAATTTCAGAGTCATAGGATTTTAAAAATTGTAAATGTTATGATTTCAGATATTTAAATTAAAATTTCACAGTGTTGTAATTGTAGGGGTCCTGACCAGTGTTCCCTCTAATTTTTCCCATGCATGTGCAGAATGAATTTTGTTATGTGCACCAATATGGGGATGATGCATCACCTCCATATTGGTGCACATAACAAAATTCATATGGTGGGGGTGGGGCCGAGGGGTTCAGAGTGTGGGAGAATGAGGACCCTGGTGGGGGGTGCGGGCTCTGGGGTGGGGCTGGGGATGAGGGGCTCAGGGCTGGGCCAGAGGGTTGGAGTGCGGGGTGTGAGGGCTCCGGCTGGGGGTGAGGGCTCTGGGGTGGGGCCAGGGATGAGGGGGTTTGGGGTGCAGGCTGCCCTGGGGCTACAGCGGGAGAGACGCCTCTCCTCACCATGGCAGCTCCGGGGCTGGGGTCGTGGGATAGGTGTCTCTCCCCTGGCCGAGGCAAGTCCAGGCCGGGGCTGGGTTAGGGCGCCTCTTCCCAGCTATGGCAGGTCTGGGCGGGGGGGGCTGGTGGGGACAGGCATCTCTCCCCGCCGCAGCCCTAAGCACCTGCGTGGCACTTAACAGGCTGCTGCGCGGCCGTGCAGCTTACAGGGAACTTAGATCCCGACCCAAAAAGGAGTTTTTGGGAGGGGTCACAAGGTTATTGTGGGAGGGAAGGGGGGGTTGCGGCACTGCTAACCTTACTTCTGTGCTGCTGCTAATGGTGGTTCTTGCCTTCAGAGGTGCGGGGGCCGGAGTGCGTTGGCTGCTGGCCGGGAGCCCAGCTCTGAAGGCAGAGCTGCCACCAGCAGCAGCGCAGACATAAGGATGGCCTGGTATGGTATTGCCACCCTTCTGCACTGCTGCCTTCAGAGCTGAGCCTTCAGTCAGCAAACACCACTCCCTGACCACCCAGATCTGAAGGCAGCAGCGCAGAAGTAAGGATGGTATGGTATGGTATTGCCACCTTTACTTCTGCGGCGGGGCGCTGCGTTCAGAGCTGGGCACCCAGCCAACAGCCACCGCTCTCCGGCTTCCCAGCTCTGAAGGCAGTGAAGAAGTAAAGGTGGCAATACCATCACCCCCTTAAAATAACCCTGTGACACCCCCCCCCCCACAACTCCCTTTTGGGTAAGGACCCCCAATTTGAGAAACACTGGTCTCTCCCTTGAAATCTAGGGTAAAAGCACATAAAAGATCAAATTTCACGGTCCATGATGCGTTTTTCATGGCTGTGAATTTGGTAGGGCCCTACTCTTAAGAGAAACAGAACTCTATTTCTACAGGGCCCACTCTTCTCTCTCAGTTTAGGTTTCATGCTCTTTTTTGGTTTATTTTTTGAGGGAATGGAAGGGTTATCTGCTATTCCGATTGCCAGGGAAATGTTGCTATTTCACTGTCACTCTCAGAGGAAACCTGTGCTAGGAGTGTGATCTTATATTTTGTCCTAAAGGTTGTGCAATTTGGGCTCACATCTACTGCTTCTGGTAAAAGTTCTATAGATCAATGCCCTCCTCGGAGGGCACCTTGACCAGGCTCCTGAGAGTTTTGCCCTGAACTGCATTAGCCACTAGTCCTAGATGATCACAGCTGCCATGCTGAGTCACAGGGAGGCCAGGAGACGGGGAGTCTTGGGGACCAGCACTAAGGTCTTTGAGATTAGGATCCAATTCCTTGGATCAGAAAGGCAGTCATATACGGATATGAGGTGCCCTCTGTCTGCCTTGTAGAAAAGGTGGGCTGCTGCAGTTTGAATGAATGGGAGCTTGTATACACCCTTTAGTGCCATCACTAAGTAAAAAGGGTTGCTGTAATTGAGCCTGGAGGTCATTCAGACATTCTAAGGCCAGAAGTTGCCATCATTCACCCTTGTGAATAAATTGACTATTGTGCCTGGGTTCACATCTGACCAAAAGAGTAGAAGCTTCTGAATCAGCTAAAAAGGAACAGGCATTTCTATTACTAATGCTGTCTGGGTGTCCAGGAGCAGTGGCGATTTGAGCAGGACCCAGAGATGGTTACTCACCAGAGATCAGGGTCAATTAATGACAAGCCCTAATTTCAGCTAGTAACTTAAATTTCTTCCTTCTTCCCGCAACTACCACCTCAATCTTTAGCCAGCTGCATTTTATTCAGGTCCTTCATAGTTGGGTGATGGCACTACTAACATGTGATGAGAAGGTGCCAGAGCTGAGCATCATTAGCATGGTACTGGCAATGAAGTCCACAGTGTTTCATGAGCTCCCCTCCCACACAGTAGTTGACATCTCCAACTAGAACTGGCATCAAACGTACATAATGTCAATAGCTCTACTTCGGCACATCTTTGCAGTATGGCAGGGGAGGGTTATATTAGAAACATGAATGAGTAGGTTGGGTGCAAGAGGATATCTGAAAATAGGTGAAAGGAGGATTCACATAAGGAATCAGAGTTAAGGTCAAGGTCTTTTCCTCAAAGGGTTAGTATTTACAAGAAGAAAGTAAACAGAACCGCTCTCAGCTTGTGATTCTATCAAATCCTTGAAGCACGGTGTGTGAATTTCTTTAGTTGCCTCAGGTCCAGGATAGGATGCATTCCATAGCAGGACTAGAAAAGCTTTTCCTTGAAATCCTGAGGTGGTACTTCTATGGCTCCTAGATGAAGGAATCCACCTTCTTCCCCAGTTGTTTCATGAGATGTCAGTTGCTGAAGAGGGAGGGGGGTGGGAGATTGGCCAAGGACTGGAATTATATAGACCGACCTTTGGTAATAATTTACAATACTCATTGGTCTGAAGTTATTGAGAAGGATGGGATAGACAGCAACCCAAAATAGGGGTGAGAAGAGGAAGCTCTGGTGGCATCAGTGCATGGCTCTTGACATGAACGTCAAACCTGCAGTTTGGAAGATAATGTCAGGTAGGTGGTAGGAGAAGAGGGGGCGGCTCTCTTGCAGGAGATGTGAGACTTCCTCTTACAGTAGTTAGTAGTTCTGTGTTGTTGAAAAAAAAGGAAGTTCCCTGTCTCTGCTATCTAAAGAGTTTTCTCCTGGTAATAAGTGTATAGATACCCAGGGACCTCAGAGTAGCCTTACATTTGTTTGAAATATGTAAGTTAAATGAGTCTGGCCCTTCAAAGCTAGTTTGGACCTCTTGAGGAATCCCAGAGGACTGTAATCAAGATGTGCCCTCCAACCCTCCCAGTAATGCCTGTGGCCTCTGTCACCTCCTCATGTTCTCTCTCTCTCATTCCAGTGGGCTAGTCAGGCACCTAACTGGTGAAGGAATGTCACACATGAAGCTGCACAAAACTTCACTTTCCCCACAAAAATTGATTGCTATTGCCTCCCCTTCCCCAAAAGTCAATCGGGAACCCCCTAATCTTTTTGTGGGCCCTGCTATTGCTTCTGACCCTGCTGCTCTCTGGCAGGAAGCCCTTAATCAGAATAGGGAAGACATGAGGTAGATGAACATAGAACATAAGAATGGCCATACTGGGTCAGACGAAAGGTCCATCTAGCCCAGTATTCTGTCTTCCAACAGTGGCCAATGCCAGGTGCCCCAGAGGGAATGAACAGAACAGGTAATCACCAAGTGATCCATCCCATCGCCCATTCTTAGCTTCTGGAAAACACTTCCCCCTTACTCTGGTTAGGAGAAGCAACAGGAGCCATGGCAGGAGGAGAAGCCCAGATGAAGGGCAGAGAGTCAGGCCGGGGAAGTACTGCTGGAGCCTGCGCAATCAGGGTAGCACTGCTCCAAACAGCTGACAGAGCAGAGAGTGTGCTGCCTGCCACTGCAGATGAGGTAATACTGAAATGCCATTCCCTATCAATGCCTCCCCCATAGGGCAGTGGACAAAAGTGGGAGGAGTGAAGTAACTCAACATTACCCCTCAGGGGTAGGGGGTGAGGTGAAAGGGGTGGAAGGGCTCAAACTTACACACACACACAACAATGGGGCGAGGAGGAATTACCGTTCATTACTTCCCCATTCCCAGAGGGGAAAGAGATTCCACACAAATGACTTCTACCTGCAGGACAAGGGGGGCTGCAGGCTGTACCTGGCTTTGATACACAGGGCCGGGAAAAAGCCTTCTCTCAATGTCAGGAGTTTCCCCCCTGTCCATACATGGGAGGGAAACCCCAGCCTGCTGGGGGAGGGACTTTCCGAGCTTTGCCTTTGGAAAGTTGAGGTCTAGAACTCAGCTGATTAAGTGTGGGAGCTGACTGTGCTGGCCCAGCAGGAGGAGGGGAGGGGCAACTCCCATGATGAAAGTGGTACTCTAAGTTCCCTGTAACCTATGCAGCAGCTTATTAAGCACCATGCAGGTGCTCAGGGAACCCAGCCCCAGTGGACCTGCCATGGCTAGGGGAGAGGCGCCCCTCCCCCGGCCCGAACCTAGCCCAGCCCCGACCTGCTGCAGCCGGGGAACAGGCATCCCTTCCCCCAGCTCCAACCTAGCAAAATATTCCAATCTTGCACATGAGGTGCATGCACAACACAAGTGGGATCCACCCAGACAAAGACTTGAACTACAACATTCTAATTGTGATGTAAATTATTTCTATTTACAATTTAACAGTATCTGAAATGTTTCCATGAAGGCATTCCCTTAGGTCTTAAAAAGGAAAGTATTTTAAAACACTTATATTTGAAAACCCTCTTTAAATTATATACATCCTTCCTACATATTATATTTTGCCATAATTATGTTCTATGTGAGGTGTAAAGATAATGCATGCTATTCAATGAAAAAAATACAACATAGTATTTGAATGAAATAATCTCTCAGCAAAACTCAATGTCCTTAAATTAGGTACAGCAGATAGAGCTGGAGTCTGTAACTTCCTCGAACCCAAGCATCTCTGCTGATGGAGTTACTAACTCCACTGCACTGGGACACTGAGCTGGCCAAAAAATCATCTACATTCCAACAGATCTTCTAGACTCATTGACTGGTCAAGTCAAGGTAGGATGTGGCTTAGTACCTTGGACTCATGGGCACAGAGGCAGAGAAATACCCCTTCTACCACTCCAGCCCCTTCAAGCAGCATGAGTAAGAGGCACGTTTTCTGTCTAAAGCCAACAGTTTAAAACTCTGGTGTCTAACCCTAGGCACCGAAACCCACCTTTATGCAGTTAAATAATAGTGGCCTGATTTTCAGAGCTACTGAGCACCAGCAGCTCCCACTGTAGTCACTATGGGTATGTCTACACTACGAAATTAGTTCGAATTTATAGAAGCCGGTTTTATTGAAATCGGTTGTATACAGCCGATTGTGTGTGTCCACACAATAAAATGCTCTAGGTGCTCTAGTCGGCGGACCGCGTCCACAGTACAAGGCTAGCGTCGACTTCCGGAGCATTGCACTATGGGTAGCTATCCCACAGCTATCCCACAGTTCCCGCAGTCTCCGCCGCCCCTTGGAATTCTGGGTTGAGATCCCAATGCCCGGATGATGCAAAACAGTGTCGCGGGCGGTTCTGGGTACATGTCGTCAGGCCCCTCCCTCCCCCGTCACAGCAACGGCAGACAATAGATTCGCGCCTTTTTACCTGGGTTACCTGTGCAGACAACATGGAGCCCGCTCAGCTCAGCTGAGCTCACCGTCACCATATGTCCTCTGGGTGCCGGCAGACGTGGGACTGCATTGCTACACAGCAGCAGCTGCTAACTGCCTTTTGGCGGTAGACGGTGCAGTAGACTGGTAGCCTTCATCGGCGATCTGGGTGCTGGCAGCCGTGGGGCTTGCCTTTTGGCAGTAAATGGTGTATTACGACTGTTAGCCGTCCTATTACAAGTCGGGTCATCGTACGTTAGCAGAGTCTTCCCCGAGCAGCCGATTGTGCAATAGGCCTGAAGACCATCGTCATACACCGCCCCGTATTTGCTGCCAAGCACCCAGAAAGATGCCGAGGGCTATCAGTCACGCTGCACCGTCGTCTTAAGATGTAAAAAATAGATTTGCTCTGTATTCATTTGCTTCCCCCTCCCTCCATCAAATCAACGGCCTGCTAAGCCCAGGGTTTTCAGTTTAATCTTTGGGGGGACCATTCTGTGTGACAGTTGTTTGTGTTTCTCCCTGATGCACAGCCACCTTTCTTGATTTTAATTCCCTGTACCTGTACGCCATGTCGTCACTCGGCCCTCCCTCCCTCCCTCCCGCCCTCCCTCCTTCTCCTGGTCCATCAGATACTACTTTCGCGCCTTTTTTCAGACCAGGCGCCATAGCTAGCACTGGGATCATGGAGCCCGCTCAGATCACCGCGGCAATTATGAGCACTATGAACACCACGCTCATTGTCCTGGAGTATATGCAGAGCCAGGACATGCCAAGGCGAAACCTGGACCAGGCGAGGAGGCGATTGCAGCGCGGCGACGAGAGTGATGAGGAAATTGACATGGACATAGACCTCTCACAAGGCACAGGCCCCAGCAATGTGGAAATCATGGTGTCACTGGGGCAGGTTCATGCCGTGGAACGCCGATTCTGGGCCCGGGAAACAAGCACAGACTGGTGGGACCGCATCGTGCTGCAGGTATGGGACGATTCCCAGTGGCTGCGAAACTTTCGCATGCGTAAGGGCACTTTCATGGAACTTTGTGACTTGCTTTCCCCTGCCCTGAAACGCCAGGATACCAGGATGAGAGCAGCCCTCACAGTTGAGAAGCGAGTGGCGATAGCCCTGTGGAAGCTTGCAACGCCAGACAGCTACCGGTCAGTCGGGAATCAATTTGGAGTGGGCAAATCTACGGTGGGGGCTGCTGTGATCCAATTTGCCAGGGCAATGAAAGACCTGGTGATAGCAAGGGTAGTGACTCTGGGCAACGTGCAGTCAATAGTGGATGGTTTTGCTGAAATGGGATTCCCAAACTGTAGCGGGGCCATAGACGGAACCCATATCCCTATCTTGTCACCGGAGCACCAAGCCACCGACTACGTAAACCGCAAGGGGTACTTTTCAATGCTGCTGCAAGCCCTGGTGGATCACAAGGGACGTTTCACCAACATCAACGTTGGATGGCCAGGAAAGGTACATGATGCTCGCGTCTTCAGGCACTCTGGTCTGTTTCGAAAGCTGGAGAAAGGGACTTTCTTCCCGGACCAGAAAGTGACCATTGGTGATGTTGAAATGCCTATCGTGATCCTTGGGGACCCAGCCTACCCCTTAATGCCATGGCTCATGAAGCCGTACACAGGCAGCCTGGACAGGAGTCAGGACCTGTTCAACTACAGGCTGAGCAAGTGCCGAATGGTGGTGGAATGTGCATTTGGACGTCTAAAAGCGCGCTGGCGCAGCTTACTGACTCGCTCAGACCTCAGCGAAAAGAATATCCCCATTGTTATTGCTGCTTGCTGTGCGTTCCACAATATCTGTGAGAGTTAAGGGGAGACATTTATGACGGGGTGGGAGGTTGAGGCAACTCGCCTGGCCGCTGATTACGCGCAGCCAGACACCAGGGCGGTTAGAGGAGCACAGCAGGGCGCGGTGCGCATCAGAGAAGCTTTGAAAACGAGTTTTGTGACTGGCCAGGCTACTGTGTGAAACTTCTGTTTGTTTCTCCTTGATGAACCCTCCAAACCCCCCCCCCCCCCCCCCGCGACCCAGTTCACTCTACTTCCCTGTAAACCAACCACCCCACCCCACCCTCCCCTCCCGCTTGCAGAGGCAATAAAGTCATTGTTTTTTCACATTCATGCATTTTTTATTAGTTCCTCACAGAAGTAGGGGGATAATTGCCAAGGTAGCCTGGGATGGGTGGGGGAGGAGGGATGGAAAAGGACACACTGCATTTTAAAACTTTAACTCTTATTGAAGGCCAGCCTTCTGATGCTTGGGCGATCATCTGGGGTGGAGTGACTGGGTGGACGGAGGCCCCCCCACCGTGTTCTTGGGCGTCTTGGTGAGGAGGCTATGGAACTTGGGGAGGAGTGCTGTTGGTTACACAGGGGCTGTAGCGGCAGTCTCTGCTCCTGCTGCCTTTCCTGCAACTCAACCATACGCTCGAGCATATCAGTTTGATGCTCCAGCAGACGGAGCATTGCCTCTTGCCGTCTGTCTGCAAGCTGACGCCACCTATCGTCTTCAGCCCGCCACTTGCTCTGTTCATCCCGCGATTCAGCCCGCCACCTCTCCTCTCGTTCATATTGGGCTTTTCTCATCTCCGACATTGACTGCCTCCACGCATTCTGCTGTGCTCTATCAGCGTGGGCGGACATCTGCAGCTCCGTGAACATATCGTCCCTCGTCCTACGTTTTCTCTTTCTAATGTTCACGAGCCTCTGCGAAGGAGAAACATTTGTAGCTGGTGGAGGAGAAGGGAGAGGTGGTTAAAAAAGATACATTTTAGAGAACAATGGGTACACTCTTTCATTACAAGGTCACATATTTCGGCTTGCAGGCAGCCATGGTAGGCCACAGTGTTTTGGCTTTTTTAACCTTCTTAACATGCGGGAAAGGTTGCAAACAGCAGCGCATTTCCCATATCAAGGATGAATTGGGTTGTCCATTTAAAATGGGGTTTCAATGTAAAAGGAGGAGGCTGCGGTTTCCCGGTTAACATGCGGCACAAACACAAGTAAACCACCCCCCCCCCCACACACACACACACACGATTCTCTGGGATGATCACTTCACCCCTCCCCCCACCGCGTGGTTAACAGCGGGGAACATTTCTGGTCAGAAGAGCAGGAACGGGCGCCTCTGAATGTCCCCTTAATAAAATCACCCCATTTCAACCAGGAGAGCTTTCTGGAGATGTCCCTGGAGGATTTCCGCTCCATCCCCATACACGTTAACAGACTTTTCCAGTAGATGTACTGGCCGCGATTGCCAGGGCAAAGTAATCATTAAACACGCTTGTTTTTTTTTTGTAATGTTTACAAATAGTTACAAAGTTACACTCACCAGAGGTCTCCTGTGTGCCCTGAGGGTCTTGGGTGAGTTCGGGGGTTACTGGTTCCAGGTCCAGGGTCACAAACATATCCTGGCTGTTGGGGAAACCGGTTTCTCCGCTTCCTTGCTGCTGTGAGCTACCTACAGTACCTCCATCGTCATCTTCCTCGTTCCCCGAACCGTCTTCCCTGTGTGTTTCTCCAGTGAGAGAGTCATAGCACACGGTTGGGGTAGTGGTGGCTGCACCCCCTAGGATCGCATGCAGCTCCGCGTAGTAGCGGCAAGTTTGCGGCTCTGCCCCGGACCTTCCGTTTGCTTCTCTGGTTTTGTGGTAAGCTTGCCGTAGCTCCTTAATTTTCACGCGGCACTGCTGTGTCCCCCTGTTATGGCCTCGGTCCTTCATGGCCTTGGAGATCTTTTCTAATACTTTTCCATTTCTTTTACTGCTACGGAGTTCAGCTATCACTGCTTCATCTCCCCATATGGTGAGCAGATCTCGTACCTCCCGTTCGGTCCATGCTGGAGCTCTTTTGCGATCCTGGGAGGACTCCATCACGGTTACCTGTGCTGATGAGCTCTGCGTGGTCACCTGTGCTCTTCACGCTGGGCAAACAGGAAATGAAATTCAAACCTTCGCGGGTCTTTTCCTGTCTACCTGGTCAGTGCATCTGAGTTGAGAGTGCTGTCCAGAGCGGTCACAATGAAGCACTGTGGGATATCTCCCGGAGGCCAATAACGTCGAATTCCGTCCACACTACCCCAATTCCGACCCGCAAAGGCCGGTTTTATCGCTAATCCCCTCGTCGGAGGTGGTGTAAAGAAACCGGTTTAAAGGACCCTTTAAATCGAAAGAAAGGGCTTCGGTGTGTGGATGTGTCCAGGCTTTATTCGGTTTAACGCTGCTAAAGTCGACCTAAACCCGTAGTGTAGACCAGGCCTATGTAGCTAAGTGGAGTGTGCATGTGGTGAAGAATCTAACTATTGCTGCCTGCCTCCTGGTGGGGGAGGGAAAGAAAAGGAGATGATGCTCAGAAATAAAGATGGAGCTCTGGAAGCTGGTCTTGGTAGAGGTGATCAAAAGCGCAGCTGGAGCAGGATACCAGAGACTGGGCTTTTGTTTTGTTTTTGGTTGGGAAAATCACTTTGGTAAGACTACCCTCATGATGAGTTTACATTTAGAAGCCTTTAAGCAAGGAAAAAGACTAGCTTTTTTTTTAAAAATGCAAGTGGAGATCTCCAGTAGACATTTGGGGAAGTTTAAAACTCCATGAGGACCTGATGGTGTGTCCAAAGATTTAGAAAATCTTTGTGAATAACTTCCCATATGTGCATGCAACTGTGTCCAATATTGTTCTGTGCACTAGATCTCATTAGAACTCAAATGTGAATTTTGTGGTGCAAACCATTCAAAGAGAGGGCTTGAAAGAAGAGCAGGAGTAGGATTTTTAAGAAGTGTAATACCAGCTACATATTTTCTAAGCCTATGTCTCAGAAATGACTTGGCAGATTCACTACACATTTTGCTTTTTTTAAAGAATAGAAGAGTCTCCTGTAGCCAAACATCAGACTTTTTAAAGTTTCAAGTGGAAAAGTTCTTTTTTCGAAGTGGAAGACAAAAAAAAAAAAAAAAATCGAGCTTATACTGGAAGTTTATTTACAGCTTTGGTTAAAGAGAGGCCTCTCCCCATACAGGGGCAATGTCAGCTTGAAACATCTTTGTAGAACTTTAGTACTTAATATAGTTACTTATAAGATGCATGTATACTAAAACAAAACATTTTGTTTATAAAAAAGGCCATTTTCCATTGAAAAAATTTTCAAATGCAAAATAATCTTTTATAAAAACAAACTTCGTAGAAAATTGTTTTTTTCAAAGTTTTGAGTTTTCAGCAAAAAAGGAAAATTGAGAAACTGAATGTTTGTCCCCCCCTGCCCCTCATCCCTTTTTGCCATTGCAAAAAAGAGACCCTTCCCCCCAAAAAAATGTATTTTAGGTTTCAAAAACCGAAAAAAAGTTGCAGAAATTTTTGAAGGTTTTTCACAACACACTTAGCATTTTCAACCAGTTATAAAAAATACTATAAAATGAAAGAAGTTACCAAAAAACAAAACAAAAACCATTTCCCCCCATTTTGTTTACTTTGTCAATTTGACAACACTATCAGCTATTTCTCCCTTGCTGAAGAGCCCTTTATAAACATCAACAGGGGAGCAGAAAAAAACCTTAAACACACTTTTTAAAAGAATGTTTTTAAACAGTCAATGCTATGTCCTGAAATAAAGGAACACCATCAGAAACTGGATATTTTATTTTAAACTAATCATTTAAAAAATAAGTAAAAAAATTACTGTAATCTTTTTAATACTTAACCACAGAAAATCTTTGTTCATTCTGCTATATTAAAATATAGTTATGAAAATAAATCATACAATATGATGAATTTATGAGAAGGTGGTCTATGAAAACTCAGTATTGGGCTAATTTATGCTTCTTCAAACACTTCCCTGAGAGTTCATTGGAAAACTTAAATTAGCAAGTTAAAATGAACTAGGAAGTCATTGGGATGGGGCCTGTGCATCATTTGTGCACAGTCTTTAGGGCTTTTACTGTCCAGTGTATATTTCTTTCAAATTGTTCATGAGATGTGTGTTTCATGTCAGATTTTCACTTAAAAACCTCTGATGTGAGGAGTTATTTGCAGTGTTGCTATACAACACCATATCCCTACCTCCCTCACTGCAGCTTTGTACTCAGAGCAAGAGTACTCACAGCTTTGGAGGTATGTAGATATTGGGACACCATCTCCCTCTTGATTATTATGTCCTTCTCCCTCAGAGGCTGCTGCTTCTCCTCATTCAGATTCATATCGACCTGTGGAAGAAAAGTAAGAAAATGTTCAGTCATACACAGATTCCCTGATGCTGGGAACATCACTCACACAGAAACATCATTTGCTACATGGAACACAATCTGCTCAAGGCAACAGGAAGCTTGCAGCCCTGCCACAGCAAGGCCTGAAATGTGGTTCAGTGAGCACATATCAGAATCTCAGAGGGAATAGCCTGCACTTGAGTTTAAACCATGTCAGAGGAGACCCCTGAGATAAGGAGCGGACAGGAGCAGTCCCACCAACCCTCCCGGCACACAATTCCTAAAGGGGATTATGGTGCTCTGAGGAGAGCTAGAGAAAGCTACCTCCATCCCAGGGGGATGCTACCATTCCAGTGGGACAGAGGGGAGCCCCCAACTCCTAAAGGGGTTTGTGGAGCCCAGTGGAAGCTCTCAGCATACAATTTACTAAACCAAGAGCCAAGTGACTAACCACAGGAGTTCTCTGGTCTACAGAGCTGCTTCTGTCACAATGATTAAGCAGCTGTCAACTATCCAGCAATGATACCCTCTGCTACTTATTATCCAGTCTGGGATCTTAGGGTTTCCAGTGATGTTTTATTCAATGGAACAAGTTAGCCCCCTTCTCAAGACTTGCCTGTCTGTTTCATATTTGCTGGGTTTTTCTTTGTTGTAAATTTAACTGCTATAAAATTTGCCAACACCACAAACATCTGTGTAGCAGCAGACAAGGAGGCGAGAACTCAAGAGAAGAGGGTCCAGAGATGGGGACATAACCATATAGCAGACCCAAAATATTAAAGCAAGTTTATTTCCATCTTCTCTCCTTAATCCTGTCCTACTATCGTTCCTATAGACAAGTACTAAAACTGTTGCGGGGGAAGGACTGGGATTGAAAGGCTAGAAGGAAGAAGTCTACACAGGAAAAAAACCGGTTACTTTTCTGTAACTGTTGTTCTTCGAGATGTGTTGCTCACATCTATTCCAGTTAGGTGTGTGCGCGCGCCATGTGCACGGATGTCGGAAACTTTTACCCTAACAGCTACCCATCGGACCAGCTGGGGAGCCCACTGGAGTGGCGCCAAAATGGCGATCTATATAAGCCCCTGCCGGCCCGACCCCCCTTCAGTTCCTTCTTGCTGGCTACTCCGACAGAGGGGAAGGTGGGGGGGAATGGAATAGATATGAGCAACACATCTCGAAGAACAACAGTTACAGAAAGATAAGTAACCGTTTTTTCTTCTTTGAGTGATTGCTCATATCAATTCCAGTTAGGTGACTCCCAAGCCTTACCTCGGAGTTGGGGTTGGAGTCAAGGAACCGCAGATTGAAGGATCACTCTGCTAAAGGCTACATCATCCCGAGAGTGTTGGACGATTGCATAGTGGGACGTGAAGATATGAACCGAGGCCCACGTGGCAGCCCTACAGATTTTCTGGAGAGGAACGTGTGCCAGAAAGGCAGCTGGCAATGCCTGAGCTCTTGTGGAGTGAGCCGTAACAGCAGGCGGAGGGATGTTTGCCAGGTTGTAGCAAGCACGAATGCACCTGGTGATCCACGACGATATTTGTTGAGGAGGAGACCGGGGCGCCTTTCATCCGTTCCGCAATGGTGACAAACAACTGGGTTGTTTTATGAAAGGGCTTTGTCCGGTCTATATAGAAAGCAAGTGCCCTTCTAACCTTGAGAGAATGGAGGTGCTGTTCACATAGGTCAGAATGCGGTTTCGGGTAGAAAACCGGTAGGAAGATATCCTGGCTCACGTGGAAGCGGGACACCACCTTTGGTAGAAAGGCCGGATGAGGTCTTAGTTGCACTTCATCTTTATGAAAGATGGTATAGGGCGGGTCACAGGTGAGAGCCCATAGTTCGGAGACCCGGTGTGTGGAAGTGATGGCCACTAGAAAGGTGACCTTCCAGGAGAGATAGAGAAGAGAGCAGGTGGCCAGCGGCTTGAAAGGAGGGCCCATAAGGCAGGAGAGGACCAAGTTGAGGTCCCATGCAGGCATAGGTGGCTTCATTGGAGGATGGATTTTCTCCAGGCCTTTGAGAAAACGCCGCACGACCGGATGTGCAAACACTGAATGCCCCGCCGCTCCTGGGTGGAACGCAGAAATGGCCACAAGGTGGACCTTAAGGGATCCGAAGGCTAGGTGCTGGTCCTTTAGGGACATCAGGTAGTCCAAGATGCACGAAATGGAAGCCTGGAGCGGGGGCACCTGCTGCTGAGCACACCAGCTGGAAAACCTCTTCCATTTAGCCTCGTAGGTAAGCTTAGTCGACGGCTTGCGACTTTCCAGAAGGACCCGCCATACGAAGTCCAAACAGGCACGTTCAGCCTGGTTCAATCACAGATCCTCCAGGCCGTGAGATGGAGCGACTGGAGGTCCGGGTGAAGGAGATGACCGTGGTTCTGGGATATGAGGTTGGGGTCGAGAAGAAGACATAGGAGATCCTGAATTGATAGGTCCAGCAGAGTCGGGTACCAACACTGACGTGGCTAGGCAGGGGCTACCAGTATTATATCTGCCTTGTCCCGGCGGATCTTGAGGAGCACCTTGTGAACCAGAGGGAACGGTGGGAAGGCATACAGCAACTGGCCCAACCACGTGATCTGGAAGGCATCCACTAACGAGCCCAGGCTGTGACTCTGGAAGGAGCAGAAGGCTGGGCACTTTCTGTTGGTCCGCGAAACGAACAAGTTGATTCGGGGAAACCCCCAGGTGCGGAAAACGGAATTAATGATATCTGGGTGTATGGACCACTCGTGAGTCAGAAAACGCCTGCTCAAAGTATCCACCAGGACGTTCTGGACAGCTGGCAGGTATGAGGCCTGAAGGTTGATGGAGTGGACTAAGCAGAAGTCCCACAGAGAGAGGGCTTCTTGGCAGAACGGCGATGACCGGGCTCCGCCTTGCTTGTTCAGGTAGAACATGGCCGTGATGTTGTCTGTTAGGACTGCGATGCAGTGACCCCGCAAGTGGGGAAGAAAGGCTTGGCAGGCAAGGTGGATTGCCCTGAACTCTCTGATGTTGATGTGCAGCAACAACTCACTCTCGTGCCATAAGCCCTGCGTTGTCAGGCTGCCGAGGTGGGCTCCCCATCCCAGGGCAGACGCATCTGTAACTAGAGTCAAAGTGGGCTGGGGGGGATGAAACGGGACTCCGGCACCCACCATCTGAGGGTCCAGTCACCACTGCAGGAAGTCGAGTGTGTACTTCGGGACTGTGAGGACCATGTCTAGGCTGTCTCGTCCCGGTCGATAGGCAGCTGCCAGCCACGCCTGAAGCGGCCTGAGCCTGAGTCTGACGAGTTGCACAACGTATGTGCAGGACGCCATGTGATCCAGCAGCCTGAGACACTGTCTTGCTGTAGTGGTCGGGAACTTACAGAGGCTGGTAATTATGCCTGCTATAGCCAGGCGCCGTGCCTCTGGAAGGAACTGGATAGAATATCCTGTTTGCACCGTGCGGAGGACCCAACGGTCCGAGGTAATATGGGACCAGGCATGGTAAAAATGGGATAGATGATTTAGAAAGGGATGACTGTCCTGGGTGAGAACTGGTAGTCCATCCTCTGGCGCACCTTCAAAATGGGCGCTTAGGGCCCGGGGGTGGCTTAGACTGTCCTTGGCCTTGTCCAGAGGGAGGACGAGATGGCCTACGTCGGGAGTATCTGTTCCTCCGACGAGAAGGGTCCTGCCTCGGTCTTGGAGGGAAAGGACGTTGCTGGGTGGTCTGTGGCCTAAAGGGCTTCCTCTGGGTAACCGGGGCATGCATACCTAAGGACTTAATGGTGTTTCTGGTATCCTTTAAGGTATGCAGGCGGGACTCAGTCTGATCTGCAAACAAGCCCTGGCCATCGAAAGGGAGGTCCTGGATGGTATGCTGGACCTCAGGCGGGAGGCCGGAGGACTGAAGCCAGGCATTCCGCTGCATAGCGATTCCCGACGTCAGGGTATGCGCAGCCGTGTCCGCCGCATCGAGGGAACCCTGGAGGGAAGTCCTAGCAACCAACTTACCCTCCTCAGCAATGACTCCCAGTTCCATACGAGCCTCTGCTGGGAGAAGATCTTGGAACTTAAGGACCGCAGACCAAGAATTAAAATTGTACCTACGGAGGATCGCCAGCTGGTTAGCGATCCGCAGTGGGAGACCCCCCCAGTAGAATAAACCTTTCTCCCCAAAAGCTCCATCCGTTTTGTGTCTTTTGATTTGGGAGCAGGCCCCTACTGGCCCTGTCTCTCCCTGGCATTTACCGCATCTACCACCAGCGAACATGGGGCAGGGTGGGTAAACAGATACTCATAACCCCGGTGGGAACAAAGTACTTTCGTTCCACCCCTTTAGCTGTGGAGGGATGGAGGCCGGGGTCTGCCAGAGGGACTTTGCATTATTCTGTATAGTTTTGTTCATGGAAAGGGCCACCCTGGAGGGCCCTTCTGGGCCTAGAATGTCCGCCATGGGGTCCTCATCCTCCACAACCTCCTCAATTTGGAGGTTCATATTGAGGGCCACGTGCCTCAACAGTTCCTGGAGGACCCTAAAGTCCATAGGGGGTGGTCCAGATGTGGACGGGCCCGCAGCCTCGTCAGGGGAGGATGAGGATGACTCCACTGGCAGGATAGGTGCGGATGGAACATCCTGATCAGACATGGGTGGCTCCTCCTGGGGAGCTGGAGTAGCCTCTGTGGGAGGCGCTGGATCCACAGTTTGATCTGTGTCAGGAGGAGGGCAGCTAAGGGTTGCCTCAGGAGGCCTGTTGCTCGAGCGAGACGGTGGCCGGGCAACTGGGGGAGCACCCTGGGCTTGATGGTATGCCCAGGGTGTCCAAAATTGCCACTGGGGTTGCTAGTGGGTCGCTGGAGGGACTTGACCGAGGCTTCCTGGGCCAGAGTGAGGAATGGCTGAGACCCCAGATGCTCTCTCCGACCTGCCAGAAGGAGATCTAGACCACGACAGCCAAGGGGGGGCAGTGCGGGAGTGGATCAACGCAGGCACCGAGTCTCTTGGCAGATGCGGGTCACGCGGTGATCAGCGCCATGAGGCTGATTGTGACCGCAACCGGTGCTGCGACGGCGATTGGTGCCAAGCTGGTGATCGGCGCCGCAACGATGAGCGGTGCCGCCGTGGCGATCGCTGACCCGGGAATCGGGAACCCAGAGCACGTCGGACCGAACAGTGCCGCGAGGTCACAGATCGAGATCTGGACCTCGAGCAGGACCACGTGTGAGCAGTCGAAAGCAGTCGAGCGGGACCACTCGAGCGTGAGCGGCTCCGAGGTTCGAGACCGCGGGACCAGCGCCTTGAGTCATACTGGTGCCATGAGTCAGACCGAGACCTGGGGAGGTGCCGGGATTCATAACGGCTCCAGGACTCCTAGCGGGGCTGAGATGCTGGTCCGAGGGCTGACAGCCGGAACATCGCTGGCTTGCCCTTGGATGGCACTGGGACCCGAATTGGGGCTGGTGTCGGGGTCGGAGGCACCGGAGCCGTCATCTCTATGAGGCCTCTCGCCGCCTCGAAGGTGTCCGGCGTAGAAGGAAGAATGATCTCTTCCATTTGCACCGTCTCGTGTGGAGGGTTGGTCTGAAGAGATCGAGGCATATTGACTTGATCAGAGGTCTGTCCAGGGTCTTGCACCGTCGGGCCCATGACAACTGTCTCAATTCTACGAGAAGGTCTTCCCATAGCTTGCTTCTTGGCAGCAACTGGGTAATGGGAGCAGTGCCGAGGTGGGCGTTTTTGTGGCCCGGGAGAACGCCAGTCCCAAGAAGAGCGCGGGATCTTCTGCGGTGCTGGTACCGCCGGAGGGGTGCTCCGCACCGAGGCGCTCGGGCCCGCATCTTGAGAGGGCTGCAGGGCCGACTTCATGAGGAGTTGCCTAAGACGGAACTCCCTCTCCTTACGCATTCAGGGTTTGAACGCTTTACAAATCTTGCACTTATCTGCTTGATGGTCCTCCCCCAGACACCGGAGACAGGAATCGTGGGGGTCGCTCGTGGGCATGGGCCTGCTGCAAGACTTGCAAGGCTTGAAGCCCTGAGACAGCATGCCCCAGGGCCCCGCAGGGCAGTCGTTGACAAGACCGCCCTTTATCAGCTAAACTACACTTAATACTATAAAAGAAAGATTAACGCTTACTAACTACTAACTATTTACAACGAAGATAAGAGAGAATGCTAGGGATAAGTGGAACACTTGAAAAGACAAGAGACCACTGTTCCAACAACCATCACAGGCGGTAAGAAGGAACTGAAGGGGGGTCGGGCCAGCAGGGGCTTATATAGATGGCCATTTCGGTACCACTCCAGGGGGCTCCCCAGCCGGCCCAACGGGCAGCTGCTAGGGTAAAAGCTTCCGACATCCGTGCACGCGGCGCGCACACACACCTAACTGGAATTGATATGAGCAATCACTCAAAGAACCCTGAGAACCATTGTCTTATACTATCTGTGAGAAACAACAGGCTAAGGAATCAAAGCAGACAACCCTTCATTGGAGAGTTGTGGGGAAACAGAGCAGGCTCTACCATGGTGATGGAGGTAGGAGGTGTGGGCTGACATAAGGCATCGTGGTTATGAGGTAACACTAGGCATCTAGGATACTGGGAGGCACTACTGTCTCCACCTCTTGACCTGGAAAATGGGAGATAAAGACCCAGAGAGCACACAGTATCCAAACAGTGAAGGAAGGAAGGGCATTTGTACTGGAATCATTACTTACCAGCATCTGTTCAAAGAGGCCCAGCACCTCCTGATCTGTGATGTCCTGCAGCACCTGGCCTGCACTAGGAACATCATTATAGGAAGCAGACGAATTCCTATGAGCCGCATTGGATTTTTCCTTCTCCTTTTTTATCCGCATGCTGGTGAATCGCTCCAGCTGAGTGAGAGAAACAGAAATCAAACTCAGCACAACCTCACTTCACATCTCTCAACTCCAGTGACCACCCTCAACCACACATGCTGTCCCAAAACTAATGCCAGGCATACTACCCTAATTGCATTCCTATATTTGGCAATGCCACACTTGCACTGCTGGCAATGGATAGAGAAAGCACACTGGTTTTGGGGTAGTTCTGACACCAAGAGGCCATAACTTGTGATCTGTGGACCTACCAGGTGCACATTAGTAGGGAAGCTTTTGAAACTTCACAGACCAGAGACAAAATTCTCTGTAGACCCTCCAAGTGGTAGATAAGGGCTCTTGTACCCCTTGGGCACCTTCGCTGAATGTGGCTGACTGGGGTTACCATACTTCAGCAAGCAAAAAAGAGGACGGGAGGAGCCCCGCCCTAGACCCGCCCCAGACCCGCCCCATCCTGCCCTGGCCCCCCCCTGCCCCTCCCACTCCCCCCCCAGAACCCCCAACCCTCCCCCCGCTCCTTGTCCCCTGACTGCCCCCTCCTGGGACCCTGCTCCTAACTGCCCTCCAGAACCCCAGCCCCTACCTAAGCTTCCCTGTTCCTTGTCCCCTAACTACCCCCCCAAATGCTCCCCCCGGGACCCTACCCCCTACCTGTACCCTGACTGCCCAAAACCTTATCCACACCCCCACCCCCAGAAAGCCCCCCCCCAAACTCCCGACCACCCCCCATCTCTTGACTGCCCCCTCCAGAACCTCCCTGCCCTTCTCCGACCCCCTGGTTCCCTTGTCGTTGGCCTTCGGCTAATGTCTCTGTGAGCTTGCTCGGGAACTGCCTGAGCCGTTCTCCCGGCATGCTGGGGAGCGGGGGAGGAGCTCCAGATTGCCGGAGGCGATCTGCGAATGCAGGGAGGGAGGGAGGGAGTGATCTCTGCTGCAGGGGGAAGGAGGAGGACGGGCTCTCTCTGGCTGTCGGAGCCCCATGTAAGTGACACCATCCGGCCGGCTGCCCTGTCAGCCGCACGCGCTCTGCGGGGGGGGGGGGGGGGAGGGAGGTTTGTCCGGACATTTACAAATTCCCCCTGGATGCTATTTTTAGCTCAAAAATCCGGACATGTCCGGGGGAAATCCGGACGAATGGTAACCCTATGGCTGACAATCCACACACTGCAAGATAGTCAGTGTTCTCCAGCTGTGCATGCACCATCACCGGCAGAGGATAAGTAGAAATCCGCTGGTACTAATGTGAATTCAATGCCTCTCCAGGGAAATCTAAAACACCAAAAACCAGGGTCTATCCGTGCTGTCAGCAGTCTTGCAAAGCCAACCCTCTGGAAAATGCCAGTGTTCAGATTGCCAAGTAAACCAGTGCTTATGAGTCAGCAGAGCGTGTAGAGTCTGAAGAAGCAGAGTTAGAGAATCCTAGAGAAGCAAATGCCTTATGAGAGAGACAACGCACATGGAGTAGACATGTGATAGCAAGGGCTGGAGCCTCCAAACTGTAAGACTAGAATAGAGCAGGCAGAGGAACACTGTGTGCATGGTGCCGGAAACAGCCAAGCACAGGAAAGTTACAGCAAGTAGGAGAAATCACATGCAGAAGAAAACCACCATCCTTACCTCATCCGCCATCAGCCGCTTCAAAGTCTGTGGGACAGAAAGAGGAGGGAGAAGAGGAGAAACAAATCAGTGATACAAGGCACACCCCCAAACACAGAGGAGAGTGTGAGGGTGAGAAGAAAAAATGGATAGTGATAACCCAGCTTTTTTTACTCCTGTTCAGAGTGAACAGAACACAATGATGCCAAATTCCCATATTCTGCACACTACTACTGGGGAAAGATTTAACCCACCAATGCAGACATACATCAGTTCTACAGATTTGAGAGATGAGAGCATGAGCAGCGGGAAGCAAATTACTGCACAAAGCAGAAGCTTCCTTCTCTTTCCTCTTTGACTCAGTTTTGTCTCATACTCAAACCTTTTCTAGTGATGCACAGTGACTCAAGACCTCAAGAATTCCTTTTGGGGAAAGCAAAACCAAATCCACCACATGGATCTAGTCTCCAGCCAGGAGGGGACAATCCGTTCCAACATATGATGCCCTCTTTCCTTACTACAGAAGGCGGAGGTATGGCCTTATCTCCCACCCGGGACAACAAAGCTGGTCCCACCATGGAACTATGTTCCTCCACCTGGTGAGAGCATAACTAATTCAGTTATATTGCAGCCTTTGCTCCCAACCTCAACAGCCAAGACAGTTTGTTTTAGACTTGGCATTGCACATAAGAGGAATGGACTAGGCAAAGGAAAATCGGGCCCTTTCAATTCAATCATGTCACTGACAATCACAGGTCTTTCCATCCCCTCAGCTTTGTCAGAAGGGGATCTGTCCTCTTAAAGGGCATGTTAGACCTCAATGTTCCATTTCAGGTGGAACCCTGGTTTTGGATATGTGCTTCCTAGAATATACAGGTGATGATGACTTCAGAAGCTGGGACAGTTTCCTTTCAAATTATTAGGAACGTTAAAGAGATATCAACTTCCCTCCCTCCCTGCCACTCTACACAGACAGACAAAAGGTTGAAACTAACTACCTGAATTACCTATGACCCTTCCTCTGTGGATCATCAGGGGTGTTTAGCACATATAAAGAATGGATCACAATGTATTCCATAGGGGCAGGCCACCTTTAATGTAAATCCCCTGAAGGATTTGAAGGACACTCCATGACAGGTTCTCATCTTTACCCATCTTTAACTGAGGAAGTGATTGTGTCTGAAATGCAAAGTTCATTACTCTTGTTCCCTAGTTTTTTTTAATCTGCATGCAGAATCCATATGGCTGTAATTTCCACTACTGCAGCTTTTTGATTTGTCATAAACCAGAAACTCCAATAGAGGGCAGAAAGAATCAACATATGGGAATAACAAGCAGCAGATCTAATGACAGAGAGAGTGTAACAACACAATCAATTATCAGGGGGTAGCCGTGTTAGTCTGTCCACAAAAACAACATGGAGTCCGGTGGCACCTTAATAACTAACAGAATTATTTGGCACAAGCTTTCGTGTGTAAAAAACCTCACTTCTTCAATGCAGATCTGGCCTCCTGGAGACAGATGTTAAGAGCATCACAGAGAACATGGACTATGGCTTCTTTCCAATAGCCATCCCTTGTACTACGGCATCAAACACAGAATTGAGGTAATGTAGCCTGTGAGTTCAGTGCACCACAATTTAAAATGCTGTCATAAAGGTGAACCAACTCCAACCTATCACATGGTTTAAACCCTTAATAGGACTTTGGGATGGCCCATGCTACACACAAGAGTTCCCTTCCTTCCCATCTCCAAAAGTTAGCCAAAGATCACATGATGCTGAGAGAACTAAGACAAAAGCTCCTTTGACACCACTGGCCTCTGGTACCGAAAGGGCTCAATGTACTTCAAAATTCTGCAGCTGTGAAATTCATCCTTTGCTGTTCAATTGTACTCCAGAACCTCAGCTTTCATTTAAAAAAATTTCTACTAGCCCTTATGGTTGTAGAAATAACCTTGAAAACATTAACTTAATTTAACCAACTCAAATGTCTGCAGAGAGCCTGAAAAAAGTAACATTAAGAGGTGTGAACTACAACCCTTCATCTCAGTCAGGGCACCATGGACTTTGATTCTGTGGTCGTGTTATTTGGCATTTTCCCAAGATAATTAAGTGGGTTTGCCAAGGAATTTCCTCCTTATGCTGCAGCCAGGGACCTGATATTTTGCATTCTCTCTCTCTCTGCCCTCCCAGGACCTGCCTGGAGCCACCTCTTGCTCTCCAGCTGTTTCCCCACAAGACTGAGTTAACTATATTACAGGGCACGTTCCCTGCTTTTCTGTTCCCTGGAGCCAGAGCTGGAATCCAGCTTGGTCAAGGAACCCATGCATGTAAACTGGTACGCTGGGGCAACTGCAGAACAGCAGAAGAGACCCAGGGAAGTGAGCTGATGAAGCTCATTACAAACTCCCCACTTCTTCATCACACATTGGGGTGGAGAAAGGAAGCTCTAAGTCAGGCCATCTGGACAACATTAGGCAGCTGAGGCCCAGGTAATGGATCTGGACACTTGAAGAGTATAGCAAAAAACTCAACCTCAAAAATAATCTGTGTTGAAAATAATCAGATATTTTTACATCGTTGTCTATTTTCAACTCTGAGCCACAGCTGTGTGTGTTTGTGTGGGGGTGATGATGAAGGATGTTTCGTGGTGACAGAATAAATATTGTTGTGAAATGTAGACGGTGCAGTGTGGAATTTGCTCCCATTGTGCAACAGAGTACACACCACCCCAGTACCAGTTACTAGTTACCAATATCCCTAACTCCCTCACCTTTGGGGAGTTCCAATGGCAGAGCAAGGAGGCGCCCAGAGACAGATGCAGGGCTAATCCTACATTTGTAGGGGCCTTTGCAAGGTAAAGGGAGGCTACTTATCTGTAACTGGAGTTCTTCAATAGACTTCTGCACATTCTTACCCTTAGGACATAGCAACAGTGCAGCTTGTATTGGTGGAACCTTCTAGTAGTAGTTAGTACCCCTTGCAGCACTCTCACATTCCCTACCCCTCCAAACATTTGAAGGCAGAACTATAAAAGTGGGGTGTGGCATATCAACCATTTTAGTTAGAAGAACAGGAGGACTTGTGGCACCTTAGAGACTAACAAATTTATTAGAGCATAAGCTTTCGTGGACTACAGCCCATATATTCTATATGCATCCGAAGAAGTGGGCTGTAGTCCACGAAAGCTTATGCTCTAATAAATTTGTTAGTCTCTAAGGTGCCACAAGTCCTCCTGTTCTTCTTTTTGCGGATACAGACTAACACGGCTGCTACTCTGAAACATTTTAGTTAGAGATGATAGAGGTCTATAAAATCATGACTGGTGTGGAGAAAGTAAATAAGGAGGTGTTGTTTGGGGGGTGGGGTGGGAGGGATAGCTCAGTGGTTTGAGCATTGGCCTGCTAAACCCAGGGTTGTGAGTTCAAGCCACTTAGGGATCTGGGGCAAAAATCAGTACTTGGTCCTGCTAGTGAAGGCAGGGGGCTGGACTCGATGACCTTTCAAGGTCCCTTCCAGTTCTAGGAAATAGGATATCTCCATTTACTTATTTTTTTATTTAATTTACTCCTTCTCAGAACACAAGAACTGGGGGTCACCAAATGAAATTAATAGGCAGCAGGTTTAAAACAAACGAAAGGAAGTATTTTTTCACACAACGCACAGTCAACATGTGGAACTCCTTGCCAGAAGATGTTGTGAAGGCCAAGACTATAACAGGGTTCCAAAAAGAACTAGGTAAGTTCATGGAGGATAGGTCCATCAATGGCTATTAGCCAGGATGGGCAGGGATGGTGATTCCTAGCCTCTGTTTGCCAGAAGCTAGGAATGGGCAACAGGGGATGGATCATTTGATGATTACCTGTTCTGTTCATTCCCTCTGGGGCACCTGGCATTGGACACTGTCGGAAGACAGGATACTGGGTTAGATGGACCTTTGGTCTGACCCAGTATGGCCATTCTCATGTTATGTTCCTTCCACCACCTGCTCAGATCCAAAGCTGAAATCAGGACTTTTAGAAAAAAAGGAAGGTGGGTGGGGAGAGTGAATATGCAAAGATCATCTTGAAGAACTCTGGTTATAGATGAGTAACATTCATTTATTCCTGAATGGCCTCTGCACATTCCCACTCTTAAGCATTTGGCAAGCAGTTCTCCTCCCTCTGGATGGTGGGATGAAGAGACCTGGTTATACAGAGTGCAATACCGCTTTACCAAATTATGCATCTGATCTACCTGCTAGATCTAAGGAATGTCATTTGGAGTTGGGTCTTGTTGCAAATAAGGCTATCTCCATATATATCTCCAGTAGATGTTATTTGCTACTGAGTTCTTGAGTGACTCTTGTAACAATCATACAACACAAGACTCAACTGATCTGACAGTGCATTACCCTTGCCTAGAAGTCATATCAGAAGAACTGAGGGATGCTCTCAAGGTATGCTTAGCAACTGACCAATCTTTGGTAATAAGGGCTTTGGATAGTTTTATCTAGTCTTCTGGCAGTGACAGATCTTATTGGTTTCTGGACATTACTACCTGATACTTTGCCACTTTAATGCCCAGTGTGACAGACAAGAATATTTTTCTACCCAGAGCACCTAGCTTCCTACCCTCTCTACTGGAAGAGTTAGAGTGGACTCCAGTCCCTTTAACTCTTTGAATGGCAGCTGTCACTGCCAATGAAGTCCTCAGGAGGCAGCTGGTATAACTTGCCTTTTTTGTCAATAATAAGTATTATTAATTATTATTATTATTAAATAAATTCCTTGTCCAGGTGCTGGGTTTAGCTAGGTATTTTTTTGCCATCTGTAATAACCTGTCTAAAACAGGCAGGGTAATCTTATTCCTAGAGAGTGAACCCAGCATATAAAAAACCTAGGTGCACAGTATCCTCTAAGGTTTCCTAAGGGATGTTTAAGGTAGTAGCTATCCTTCCTGAGTTTGTGAAATTAGAGCATATTTTCTGGAGCGGCTGAAGTAGTAGATGCACCTACATCATCCAATGAAGTTTGAACATCCAGATCTATAGCTACATCCAGAGGTTCAAAAGGCTCTTCAAGTTCTTCTTCAAACAGTATGCCTGGGACAAAAAAAGAAGACTGTTCCCTCAGGACCAGTGAGTGAGATGGCTGGGTTAAGTGAAAAGCCAAAAGGTGTATGAGACATTTACCTGGGGAACCAGTAGGGAGTCCTAGAGGGAGGGTCACGTATCTCAAGAGAAGAACTAAGGTAACCAATGTCTTTAAGGAAGCAGCAGATACCTTATCAGGCTTACAATGAGGTTCTGAAGATGGAAATGATGGCCTTGGATTCAGGACAGGGTGTTGATCCATACTACAGGCTTGGCCTCAAATACCATTCTTTGCTGTGACTGACTTCAGATGCTAGAGCCCTATGAGTATGCTTTTGCATTTCTTCAGCAAGAAGCACTCAAGTACTGGATTGTTAGCTCTCAAAGACTGGCTCTTTCAGCAGAGGCTGATACTTGTGAGGCCAAATGTTTCTGTTTGGTTGGATCTGATCTTTGCAGATTCACTGTAACATGCACTGGTGTCTGTTTCCTTCATTGGAAGTTTGCAGGGCTTTTTGAACCCCTCATGGATCGGACAAGGCTAATCTCCCAGCACTTATGGCTCCCTGTTTTGGGCTCCGAAGATTTAATGCTAATGCTTCCTGCAATTTTAACGCCGACAGACCCTGGTCATTGGCGGGTAGGATCGAACTGGGAACCTCTGGACCTTAGTGCATGAGCCTCTACACCATGAACTAAAAGCCAAATGGCTCTTAGCTAAGGCTGTAGAGCAGACTCATTTAATTGTCTCTAAGTGGTCTCGGTGCCACTAGATGGAACAGAACACCACACCCAGAAGGTGTGTGGGTTATATGCTTCCCCTAGCAGAGGAAGCGCGTCTGGAGCTTCAGAGACTTCCCAGTTGAAATCCCAGATGAGGCCCTGGTTGTCAGCGGGCAGGATCGAACCTGGGACCTCTGGAACTTAATGCATGAACCTCTACTGCATGACCTAAAAGCCAACTGGCTCTTAGAGAGAGTTAAATGAGTCTGCTCTATAGCCTTAGCTAAGTGGTATCGGTGCCACTAGATGGGACAGAACACCACACCCAGAAGGTGTGTGGTTTACACAATACCATAGCTTGGAGGAGATTCTGATACTCCTTTCTGTCCTTAGGGATGAAGGTGCTGCATATGAAGCAACAAGGAGGCAAATGACCTTCCCTCAACTAGACCTAACAGTACATGTGCAATTCAAAGCAAGAAAAAAGACAGGAATAGAGGCACATCTCTTGGACCCTGCTTTCTTTTTTTTATTATTATTCTGACATATCAGAACCAAGGACCTGTGCCAGGATTAAGATCCTTAGTCAAAGAAAAGAAGAATAAAAATTGAAGGTGTGGCACAGGAAACAATCCGTTCCAATAAATCCGGGTCCAAAGACTTAAGAACATGAGAACGGCCATACTGGGTCAGACCAAAGGTCCATCTAGCTCAGTATCCAGTCTTCTGACATTGGCCAATGCCAGGTGCCCCAGAGGAAATGAACAGAACAGGTAATCATCAAGTGATCCATCCCCCATCGACCCAGCAAGGTTCCTAGTCCAACTGCAGTTGGAAGGAACCGAGGAGGTTGGCAAATGAAATTCTTTTTTAGTTCCACCCTCTAAACATTTGGAGCCGTGTCCAAGCTGCATCTTTGTCGCATCCCAAGAATAGGTTTATACACAAGCCACTCAAAGGCCTGATCTACACTGGGGAGATGGGGAATCGATCTAAGTTACGCAACTTCAGCTACGTGATAACGTAGCTGAAGTCGACGTACTTAGATCTACTCGCCACGGTGTCTTCACTGCAGTAAGTCGACTGCTGACGCTCCGCCGTCAACTCCGCCTGCGCCTCTCGCCCTGGTGGAATACCGGAGTCGACGGGAGAACGCTCGGGGGTCGATTTATCACATCTAGACTAGACTCAATAAATCGACCGCCGCTGGATTGATCGCTGCCCGCCGATCTGGCGGGTAGTATAGACGTACCCAAAGAAAAATATGTACGGCCTCTTCCTGCTTCCCTCCTGGCTCCAATTTCTCCTGCTTCCCAAAACCAACCCCTTTTGGCTGGCTCTGGCAACCCTCTGCAAGAATTCAATGTACCCATTACTCATCCTAGAACAGATGTTCTGGAGATGAGGAGGAGAGTTAGGATAGGCTTGCAGAGGCATTTTCTGCTGTGAGTACATACCGACAAACAAGAGGCAATCTCTCCTGTTGTACCTGCCGAGAGCAAGTCTGATGGGATGCCAGTAACAATGTGGCAAGGGGGTTCCGATGAGAGAGAAAGAAGGCTGTAGACGTCTCAGGGCAATGTGTGTCTGCCACTCAGCACCATAAGGATGGTTAATAATAGACTAATTATGAGCATTATCTGTTAATCATCACCTCCCTACTGCTTCCTTGTACATAGAGGTTGCTATGTCTCCATGGGTTCTAACCTTGGAGGCACACAGTAAATACTGATGTTGCACAATACTCCAGTCTGACTGGGGTCTGTAATTGTCTGGTGCACTTTTCTGTCCTACCCAGAGTCCACTGTTGAAGTCCTAATTCCTATTCTTCAGTTAATTGCCTGAAGTCCGTGTTGGTGTATTGAGAGTTTCAGGAACCAAAGGGATAGCTTCCTGGGGCCACTTTCAGTCACTTTGAACTATGCTTTACTGCAGGGGTCTCAAACACGCAGCCCGCGGAGTTATTTCATGTGGCCCACCATAGGCGCCGACTCCACCGGCAGCCAAGCTCCCCTCACCCCATGCCCACCCCCCTACCCGAGAGCGCCACGTCCCCGCTCCTCCACCTACCTCTCAGCGCTTCCCGCCGCTTAGGACTTTCTAGGAGGGAGGTGGGAGGAGCAGGGACGCGGCGCACTCAGGGGAGGAGGCGGAGAAGAGGCAGGGCTGGAGCGGGGATTTGGGGAAGGGGCTGGAATAGGGGCAGTGAGAGGGCGGAGTTGGGGTGGGGACTTTGGGGAAGGGGTTGGAATGGGGGTAGGGAAGGGGTGGGAAGAGGCGGAGCTGGGGGGCGCCTTATGGACTAGACGAGCAGGCTGAGGTATGAAGTTCAGCATGTATGATTCTTTGCTGTGAGTAGTTGGGAAGAATATTTGTTAAAAATGGCAATGTATTTTGTATGAATAGTTACTTTAAAAAGTTCCTGCCATTACAGCTATGTTGATAGACTGTTAGTGTAGATCATCATCAGTGTTACTGACCACATAAGGAACAGTTACAGGTGTTTATATTTTATTAAAACCTCTCTTTGCAATACAGTTTTTAAAAAGTTAATACATTGACTTTTAATAGCATACTATATTACCCATGTGGCCCTCGTGGTGATTTGAGTTTGAGATCCCTGCCTTACTGTGCAGCATCTGCACATTTATTTCTCCAGTTCTCACCCACAGCATGCTACTGGCTCTCTACTTGGTCTCCTCTCCCTCACCGGAGATCTTTTCCTTGTAACTCAGCACAGAGGAAATTTCTCATAGGATGGATCTGGTGGAGAATCAGCAGCTCCAGAACAATTATGAAATGAACTTCTGACAGAGGTAATGCTCAAATCTTTCCTGTTTATTCCACAGAAACACTACTCAGACCTCACAAATAGCTCACAATTTACAGGGGAATGTCTGGGTATCTGTCAAAAGGAAACATTTTAGTCTCTGCCAGGATTTAAAAATAATTGTAAAGAAACTGGAGGGAGTTCAAAGGAGAGCAACAAAAGTGACCTGGTGAGCTGGTGGGACTGGCTGATGGAAAGAAAGCTAAATATATAAAGGGTGGCTAATAAAGGATTGATTTAGGGGCACAGAACAGGATAATACTCTAGTCTCGGAAGCATTTTAAGGACAGGTACCAAGGTACTACTAAGCAGGGAACTAGGAAGTATAGTTAGGAATCAAGAGATGATGAGTATAAGAACTGCCAGATTAAATCAGACCTGAGGTCCATCTAGTCCAGTACCTTCTCTGACATTGGCCAGCACCAGCTGGCTCAGAGAAAGGTATAAGTACTCTATATCTGCCTATGAAAGGATTATTTGTCCCCCACATTAGGTCTTATCTTGATCTTGAATAATTAGAGATTGCCTTAAACCTTGAAGCATTACGTTTAATATCCCTTCCAGCTTCTTTGTTATTAAATATGATATGAAGAATATCCAGAGTTGTTACTAATAATAAAAATGTTGGAAAGGATATTAAAACTCATTCTTCAAGGCTTAACCCCTTAATCAAGAAAAAGACCATAGAGGCAGAATATCAGGAAGTGTCCCGATGGTGAATGTATTAGGTTGTTATACACTGCATGGAACAAAGCCCTGGAGAACACACTGCAGGGAACAATCATGTATTGGCTTGCAGATTTCTTTCTATCTCTACTTTCTATGTCCCTGTCTATAACTAGGAATTGTAATTTTAACGCTTGTTAGCTGGCTGAGGTGAACAGTAGCCCTTACCCCCACAGCTGTGACTCTCTGGCTCTTCATATCCAAGAAAAAAGTAAGCAGATCCCTGCCTCACACCCTCCTCTTGCAGGTTCCTCCTATGAATGCTCTTCTATGAGTATGTCTACACTGCAATTAAAAACCCATGGCAGGCCTGTGCCAACTGACTCGGGCTCATGGGCTCAGATTAAGGGGCTGTTTAATTACAGCGTAGACTTTCGGGTTTGGGCTTGAGCCCAGGCTTTAGGATCCTGTGAGGTGGGAGAGTCCTAGAGCCAGAATGTCTACACCACAATTAACCAGCCCCTTAGCCCAAGCCCTGCAAGCCCAAGTCAGCTACCACAGGCCAAATGCAGGTGTCTAATTGCAGTATAGGCATACCCTATGAGGCTTGTAAAGCCTAGTACTCTAAACCATAACAAAACGGATGAGAAATGAAACTATCATCATGGAATATGACATATGCCTGATCACCAGCTTCTCTTGCTTCTTTTCCCTCATTTACTTGTCTACCTTGAATGCAAGCTCTGCAGGGATGGACTGTGTCCCTGTTTGTGTCTGTAAAGGGCTCAAGATACTTTAGGTGTCAAGTGGGGGGGTCAGTGCTAACAAGCCAATTCAGAGAAGCCCAGTCCAATACCCACTTAACCTCAGCTACTGGAACACAGGAGGTTGCTGTGATTCCTAGGATGCTTTCTCTGGCCCCTGCATAGAGATTTTATTTATGTACTTTCCTCTAGCTAGTAGCTGTCTAATATAATGCTCCACCAACTGCTGGAAGGCAAGAGTTCTTTTCCCCCTAAGCCCCTAGAGCTCTCCTGGCTATTGGAGAGGATTCTCTGATATATTACCTATTGTATGCATCCTCTAGTCCCACAACACTAGTGCATGCTCCTCCTGATGCTGCTGTTCACAGCTTTCGCAAACAGCAACAAATTGATATGATTCCTATCAGCTTCACTGCTGGCCCAGGATTCTAAAGAACAGCAATGAAACTGACCAGAAATGAAACTACTCTGTTTCTGCTAGGCAAGCACCAGAAGAGGCACTGGAGCAATCTGTCTGCATATTCACCAAAAGCTTCAATAATGGCTAGAAACCTACTCTATTTTTAACTAAAGCTTATATTCCACAGTTGTGGTTTTCAACCTTTTTTTTCATTTGTGGACCCTAAACAATTTCAAATGGAGGTGCGGACCCCTTTGGAAATCTCAGACATAGTCTGCGGACTCCTGGACCATACATTGAAAACCACTGTTCTATGGTAACAACCACCTTTTGCGGATCCCTTAGATGCAGTCTGTGCCCAGACCACAGGTTGAAAACCACTGTTCTAAAAATTGATGTCCTGGAAAGTTCTCTACAGTCAAAGGGATATTTCAGGATCTGTCTGTATGCATACATATGTTTGTATTTGTTTGCAAAATACTTTAGAATAGATGTATAAACCTTTAACACCCACAATTTCTGACCTCTCTCTCATTTCTCTCCTCTCAAACTGTGTGAATTTTACAAATATTCCCCTCCCCCTCATTGTCAAACAAAAAAATCACGAGTTGCCTGAAATCAGCTTTGACATCACATGGCAACTGGCCTAAGGCTGGGGGCAAAAGATGAATCATCCCATCTTCTGACAACAGAGATGGGCCACAAGTCACTAGCTTCCAAATCCTAACTCTTTTTCTGCTGCCTGCAAACAGCCCTTTGGTGACCCTGAATGGCCTATGAACAAGCAGCTTTGGTGAAGGCTGAACACTGCTGCTGCATTGAGATATAGTTCGCAGACACTCCTGTCCCTTTCAGTCCTCCAAGGGTCATTCACAAATACAGCAAAACCCTTGAAGCTTTAAGGAACAGATACACATTTTCTAAAAGCTACTCTGAAAAGATTCAGAAGGCCAAGTCATTGAAAAATATCCCTCTTCCTGCCAAAGCACAAGGTGCAAAGAGAGAGACTTTTAAAATCTTTTGAAATTTGCTTTTGAAATCTTTCTGTAAGTGGATTCTCTGAAAATACACTGCCATGTAGTGCCAAATCTCTAGTTAGTGGTTTCAGAGGGGTAGCTGTGTTAGTCTGTATCAGCAAAAACAACAAGGAGTCCTTGTGGATATAAGCTTTCGTGGGCTATAACCCACTTCATCAGATGCATGGAGTGGAAAATACAGTAGGCAGGTATAGATATACAGCACATGAAAAGATGGGAGTTGCCTTACCAAGTGGGGGGTCCGTGCGTTGATATTCGCCCCTTCTTGTCAACTGTTGGGAATGGGCCACATCTACCCTAGTTGAATTGGCCTTGTTAGCACTGCCCCCGCACTTGGTAAGGCAACTCCCGTATTTTCATGTGCTGTATATTTATACCTGCCTACTGTATTTTCCACTCAATGCATTTGATGAAGTGGGTTATAGCCCACTAAAGCTTATGCCCAAATAAATTTGTGAGTCTCTATGGTGCCACAAGGACTTCTCGTTTTTTCTCTAGTGAGTGTAACCCTTTGCCTTGTATACTAAACCAATCCGGATGCTGGAATCTGTATTACAGGCCACACACCAGAAAGGCAGCATGCTTGTTTTTCAGTCCACATAAGGCACAAGGAGGAGGAACAAAGCAGTGACAGAAACATCTCATTCCTCCCACAGGCCTTTTCGCAAACCATCAGCAGACCCATGAGGTACAAGGTACTGCGGACAACACGGTATCAGGGGAAACCAACTATGAATACAACCCCACTCCAGTTAGACAAGTGATTTTAGCATGAATGACAAACCACTCCACACGGAGGGAATCACTGAGACTGAGGCTTAGTGCCTGCTGTCATACCTGATGAGGCATGGAAATAAGGGATTTCACAGCAAGGGATGCAGTATCTAGCCGCAACATTTGGTCAAATACATAATAAACGGAAGTGTTTTTGTTAAAGCCAAATAACATTTATTTCTTCAGATACTGCAAAAGGGTGTGAGTATCAAAAAACTACTAAAACAACAGGCAGCCTTACCCTCACAAAAGGTAATATTTATTAAAGTTATTGGATGTACCCATCATCTCTCTTTGGCCTAAGAGAGCCCAGACTTCTTGATATACAGGATATGTTGCAAAGCGTATCTATTCCCAAGTTTTCCAGGACAGACTTGATTTAAGATGAAGTTATTTTTCCTGGCCTATAGTATTCCTTTAAGACACGGATGATGTACCAAGAGCTGTGAATGGATGTGTTCATAAAAAAAAAAAGTTATGTTTGGTTACTTTGTTTTTGTCATAAGAACATTATTGAAATCATTGGAGACAGAACATTACTTTGGAGTACACAAGCATTGAGGAAGTTCATTTTGAAACCCCTTATCAGAATTAAATGCTTCTTATGCCCAGTCTCTACAAAGAGGTTTTGATGGTTAAACACTTTGAAAACAACAACTTTTAAAAATGACTCTATTGTTTTGTTTCTAAAAATTACTCCAAACATACCTTAGCTTAATCCTCTACATTGCTAGTATAAACTAATCAGTCAATTTCTACAAGAAGATTCAAATCTGCCTTGGAAGCAAAATTTGAGGATAGTGACTGAATAGATTTAAAATACAAATTTGTGTAAGTGAAGAACGACAAGTAGCCTCCCTAGGCACTACAGGAAACTCTCATAAGAGATCCAGGGTTCACTTCCATGCAGGAGTGAGGTCCAATACTGGGGAGACATGTGGGAGAGGAAAAGCAGGGAGAGCATCCAACATGAAGATTTGAAGAGCACTGCTTTCTACATCTCCCACGACCCATGCTAGGTCCCTGTTTCCGTCCTGGCCACAGTGGAGGGAGGAAGAAACAGCCGTCAACCTGATCCTGCCACAGATCTCACGGGGAAGAAGCAACACTTTCTAACTGCTTTGCTTTATATGGGTATTTTATAAATTACTCCGCCAAAGCCAGTGTGGCAGATTGGATCACAGAAACCCCCTTTGGGATTGCCACCTGGTGTGCTGAGACAACCCCTGAGCCTTCTTTTCCTGCCAGCTTGGGGGTTCAGTGCCCTGCCTGGTTTGAGCCAGACCCGCTAGCTTGCCACAAACCCAGACCCAAGTATGAACCACATCCCCCAAAAGCTGCAGGCTTAACTGAAAACAGCTTAAGAAGTGTTCCTGTCTCCAACACGCAGATGCCCAGTTCCCAATGGGGTCCAAATCCCAAATAAATCAGTTTTACCCTGTATAAAGCTTATGCAGGGTAAACTAATAAATTGTTCGCCCTCTATAGCACTGATAGAGAGATATGCACAGCTGTTCTCCCCCCCCCCCCGGCATTAATACATACTCTGAGTTAATTAATAAGTAAAAAGTGATTTTATTAAATACAAAAAGTAGGATTAAGTGGTTCTAGGTGATAACAGACAGAACAAAGTGAATTACCAAACAAAATCAAACAAAACACGCAAGTCTAAGCCTAATACAGTAAGAAAGCTGAATATAGATAAAAATCTCACCCTCAGAAGCTTATTGAAATATCTCCATCACAGACTGGACGCCTTCCTAGTGTGGGCACAATCCTTTCCCCGGTACAGCCCTTGTTCCAGCTCAGGTGGTAGCTAGGGGATTTCTCATGATTCCCGCCCCTTTGTTCAGTTCCACCCACTTATATATATATCTTTGCATAAGGCGAGAATACTTTGTCCCTCTCTGGGTTCCCACTCCTCCTTCTAAATGGAAAAGCAGCAGGTTAAAGATGGATTCCAGTTCAGGTGTCATGATCACATGTCACTGTAAGACTTCATTACCCACTTGCCAGCACACAGGGATACAGGAAGACTTGCAAGTAAAACAAAGCCATCTACAGACAATTATCTTGGTTAATGGGAGCTATCAAGATTCCAAACCACCATTAATGGCCCACACTTTGCATAATTACAATAGGCCCTCAGAATTATATTTCATATTTCTAGTTTCAGATACAAGAATGATACATTCATACAAATAGGATGAACACACTCAGTAGATTATAAGCTTTGTAATGATACCTTACAAGAGACCTTTTGTATGAAGCATAGCCCAGTTACATTATATTCACACTCAATAGCATATTCTCATAAAATCACAGAGTGCAACATCACAGCCAGAGCTCAGCATTTTGATTAAATACAAAATTTGAAGAGAAATTTTGGTGCAACCCTATGTCCAACACCTCACATCCCCTCTACTAGATGAGCAAAACTTTGGCTATTTTAAATCCTGTTTAGTGAGAGCCCCATTTATCCAGAAACATAGAGCCAGCCCTGGAAAGAATGGTTATTTTCCTTGCACTAAATATGGTTCTTCGGATGTGTTGTCCAGATAAATTTCACTCTTGATGGTGCACATGTGTCCCATACGCTCAAGGTCAGAATCTTTTGGCGAGCAGTGTTCATTGGGGCTGGAGCTGTGCGCCAAATGACCTTTTGCTCCCAACCTCAGGGCATAAAGGGTGGCAGAGGGCCAACCAACCCTGAGTTTCTTCACCAATACAGAATCCAGGTTTTATAGGACTTCGCAGTAATGCAAAAGAGGGCAGGTCATGGAACATAAATTGAAAAAAAAAAAAACATCTCAAAGAACCATGGTTAAGTAACTGTTCTTTATTCTTAGTGTACTTGTCCACATATATTCCCCTCTTGGTGACTCACAAGCAGTAACCTGATGTATCAGAGGTGGGTGCTCAGAGTTTATCTGAATAAAAACTGTAAAGCAGCTCTGCCAAAAGAGACATCTACCAAGGATTAGCGTTCAGTAAACGTATGAACTGATCCCAAGTAACTACTCTACACATTTCTGAGACAGGAACACTTCAGAAAGAAGCTGCCTGGGCTCGAAATGAACTGAAGGATCCAAACTTGCTAGCTGATAGCATACCTTAATACAGTATGAGACCCATTTAGATAGGCTTTGAGATTATATGGCCTGGTCTCCACATTCTCTCTGCAAAGGCAGCAAAAAAATGTAGGTAAGACTCTGAACGACCTAGCTCTATCCATTGAAAAATGAGAGGGTTTTACATCTACCCCAAGAGTGGAATCTTATCTCCCCTGGGTGAGAGTGGGGCTTAAGGAAGAACACTGGTAAGTATTTCATCCAGTTTAGGTAGAAATCAAAAATCATGCTGTCAAGTGGAAATCGAGTGGTGACACACCCTGGAAACTCATGCAATTTATCTCCGTGGAGATTTTTGCTCAGTCATAAGGGCTGAAGCCTGCTACCAGCTAGCCAAAAACTAGAACCTAGCTGGAACAGAAGCCTGTAAAACCCAACTATCCTAACTAACTAGATAAAACAAAATTGATTGTATATAGAACAGGAGTACTTGTGGCACCTTAGAGACGAACAAATTTATTAGAGCATTACTCTGAAACCTGATTGCATATAGTTACATTTGCAAGTGCACAAAAGGAGCGACACTGGTCACAGTTCTGTCTCATAGCCATGGATGATAAGAAGGAACTGAGGTTAGGGTTGGCCCTGCTCTGCCCTTTATAACCTTGGGTGAGGGCATGAGGGTATAAACGGTACAGGCACAGCCCCAACGGACACTGCCGGCCAAAAGATTCTGATCTTCTGCACATGGGACACATATGTACCACCAAGAGTGGAATATATCTATGGACAAGCACCTGACGAAGAATGACCACTTTCTGCAACAAGAGGCAGGAGGATTCCAGAGACTCACTTGATTATTATTTGTGTTATGGTAATGGCTAGATACCAAAGGTCTACTGTGTTAGACACTGATGATAACTATGTTCCAACAAGTGTCAGGAAGGGCAGCACCAGCTGCTCACAAGCACAATATGGAGGGGAACTTTACCATGTTGCTATAGAAACAAGTAAATAGCATTCCTTGGTCACTGGGGCAGTGTGTTTGTTTTGTTTTTTTTTCCCCTCCAGAAAACCAAACACCCCTGATAGGAACCATTAGGAAAGGGATAGATAATAAAATAGAAAATATCATAATGCCATTATATAAATCCATGGTACACCCACATCTTGAATATTCCATGCAGTTCTGGTCACCCCACCTCAAAAAAGATACGTTAGAATTGGAAAAGGTATAGAGAAGGGCAACAAAAATGATTAAGGGCATGGAACAGCTTCTGTATGAGGAGAGATTAAAAAGACTGGGACTTTTCATTTTGGAAAAGAGATAACTAAGAGGGAATATGATAGAGAGCTATAAAATCATGAATGGTGTGGAGAAAGTGAATAAGGAAGTGTTATTTTCCCCTTCACATAACACAACACCCAAGGAAATTAATAGGCAGCACGTTTAAAACAAACAAAAGGAAGTACTTTGTCATACAATGCACAGTTAACCTGTGGAACTCATTGCCAGGGGACATTGTGAAGGCCAAAACTATAAGGGGGTTAAAAAAAGAATTAGGTAAATTCACGGAGGATAGGTCCAAATGGCTAGAAGCCAAGATAGTCAGGGGAAACCCCATGCTCTGGATGTTGCTAGGCTCTGTTTGCAGAAGCTGGGAGTGGACGACAGGGGATGGATCACTTGATGATTGCCTGTTCTGTTCATTTCCTCTGAAGCACCTGGCATTGACCACTGTCGGAAAGCAGGACAGTAGGCTAGATGGACCTGACCCAGCATAGCAGTTCTTATGTTCTAACAAAGGAAGTCTTGAGTCAGCACAGGTACACAGTCACAAGTCCAAGATACTGGAATTACCTCCCATTCCACTGGGGGGGGGGGGGGGGGGGGGGGGGGAGGGCTCTCTCCACTGCCTGAGCTAAGGGGCTTCTCTAATTCCTCCTCTCATCCCTGAAGGACCTTTCAGAGAGAGGCGTTGGTCTCGTTTTCTGGAAAAACAAAACAAAACACTGTCCCAGTGACCAAGGAATGCTATTTATTTGTTTCTATAGCAACATGATAAAGCTCCCCTCCCATACTGAGCCTGTGAACAGCTGGTTCTGCCCTTCCTGACAAATGGAAATCAGGTGGTGACACACCCTGGATCTGTAACTCAGGAAACTCCTGCAGCTTGGGACCTGCCCCTGTTTCTGTACACAAGCATCAGCCCCAGAGCAGGAAGGAAGTGCACCCAACTCCCATGACTATATGCTAAGGTGCGGGAGGAGAAAGCAGCACACCGGGGAGTGGAAATAAATCAGTGAGTAACAATTCATGAAAGCACACTGAAAACTTGCTGTGGAACAGGACTATTTCAGAGGAGCTCCTTCCTTCCCTGACCCCTTCTCCTCATCAGTCTCCAAGCTCTTCCACACCCTGATAACTCTTCCAATCCAATCACCAACAGCCAAGCTACAGGCAACCAGACTATTACTGCCGTTGCCAACAGGCCTGGATACAGGCTGTCTGCCTCCCCAAACCTTGACCAGTCAGAAAATTATGGTTCTGATTTGCTTAATGCTAAAGTTCTGATGAGCAGCTACATTAGAAAACAAACCGCAAAACTACTGAACTGAGAGGCCCTTTCCTATGGGTAGCTCAGAAGAGGAATTCTTCCCTACTTTTCTCTTCTGCTGTCTTTATCAAGGCATGTCTGGCCCCAGGATTTTTTCTTCCACTTTACCCCTTCCCTACTCAAACTTGGCACACACAAAACGCAACACTAAATCTCACTGAGCTCTATGCCAAGGGAACCTGCATATGCCATTCACAAAACAGCCACTATATGTTTGAGAGAAGTTCCAATGAAGGAGCAGTGCACACAGCACAGGGTGGGACGGGGGTTGAATGAAAACATAGGTTACAGAGGGGATAAGGGAAAGCAGGAAGAAACAGCATTTGGAAGCAGAAAGAATAAATGATAGCTCAAAACTACTCTGTAAGCTTCTAAAGTCTACTAGCTCACCAGTAAGGGGAGCACAGGATTTTTTCCTTGGTGACTGCAAACGTCTAAGACCTGGTCTACACTACGGAGTTAGGTCGAATACAGCTGCGTTAGGTCGATTTAAAAATGAATGCATCCACACAACCAACCCCGTTCTGTCGGCCTAAAGGGCTCTTAAAATCGACTTCTGTACTCCTCCCCGGTGAAGGGAGCAGCGCTAAAATAGACTTTGCTGGGTCGAATTTGGGGTAGTGCAGACGCAAATCGACAGTATTGGCCTCCGAGAGCTATCCCAGAGTGCTCCACTGTGACCGCTCTGGACAGCACTTTGAACTCCGATGCACTAGTCAGGTACACAGGAAAAGCCCCGGGAACTTTTGAATTTTATTTCCTGTTTGGTCAGCATGGCGAACTAAGCAGCACAGGTGACCATGCAGTCCCCCCCAGAATCATAGAGCATAGAATATTTCTACACTCCCCCTATCATCGTTGTCCCTGAGGTTATCGCAGATTAGAAGGCCAAAAAAAAAAAAAAAAAGCACTCGCGATGACATGTTTTCTGAGCTCATGCAGTCCTCCCGCACTGATAGGGCACAGCTTAATGCATGGAGGCATTCAGTGGCAGAGGCCAGGAAAGAAGTGAGCGCGAAGAGCGGAGGCAGGACGCGATGCTGAGGCTAATGGGGGAGCAAACGGACATGATGAAGCATCTGTTGGAGCTGCAGGAAAGCCAACAAGAGCACAGACCCCCACAGCATCCACTGTATAACCGCCTCCCCATGTTCCATAGCCTCCTCACCCAGACGCCCAAGAACACGAAGGGGGGGGGGAGGGGCTCCGGGCACCCAGCCACTCCACTCCAGAGGATGGCCCAAGCAACAAAAGGCTGCCATTCAAACAGTTTGATTTTTAGTGTAGCTACAATAAGCAATGTGGCCTTGTCCTTCCCTCCTCCCCCACCCCACCCCACCCGGGCTACCTTGTTCGTTATCTCATTTTTTTTTTTAATTAATAAAGAAAGAATGCATGGTTTCAAAACAATAGTTACTTTACTTCGAAGGGGGCAGGGTGGCTGGCTTACAAGGAATTAAAATCAACAAAGGGGGCGGGTTTGCATCAAGGAGAAACATACACAACTGTCACACCGAAGCCTGGCCGGTCATGAAACTGGTTTTCAAAGGCTCTCTGATGCGCAGCGCACCTTGTCGTGCTCTTCTAATCGCCCTGGTGTCTGGCTGCTCAAAATCGGATGCCAAGCGATTTGCCTTAACCTCCCACCCCGCCATAAATGTCTCCCCCTTACTCTCACAGATATTATGGAGCACACAGCAAGCAGCAATAACAATGGGAATGTTGGTTGCGCTGAGGTCTGACCAACAGTGCCAGCGAGCTTTTAAACGTCCACAGGCACATTCTACCACCATTCTGCACTTGCTCAGCCTATAGTTGAACTGCTCCTTACTACTGTCCAGGCTTCATGACCAGATCTCCCAAGCTCGTCGCTGGGGAACAGGAGAACAGAGTTGGAGGGGAAGTGATGGAGCCGTACACCATGCCCTGGAGGTTGCTAGGAGCCGGGCAGGGAAGACATTCCCAGAACCCCCGGCCAAGCTACATGTCTGACGAGGACGGTTAGCAGTCCTACTGCACCATCTGCTGCCAGCAGCACCCAGGAGGACCAGTACGGATCCCCCGAGCTCGTCGCTGGGGAGCAGGAGACCAGAGTTGCAGCGGAAAGAGTGGATGATGACGGTTAGCAGTCCTACTGCACCGTCTGCTGCGAAGGCAAGGTGCTGCTTCTGTCTAGCAATGCCAGCTGCTGCAGGTGCTTCTGTGTCAAATGCTTGGAGGTCCGGGTAGGGCAAGGTACCTTGGCCAAGGTAAAAAGAGCAAGAGCCCTGGAGCTGTTAACCACAGAAGTACTATTAGGGTGTTACAGCGACGACCGGACTGGAATGTACAGCTGCAAGAGTTCTTCACCGGCGACAAAGGACATGAATATGATGCATCTAAAAATCTAAAAAGGCCCGCATATTTTCCAGAGTCACTACCCTCGATAACAGAACGCCAATGATTGCATTGGCTACTTGGATCATAGCGGCCCAGTAGACTTGCCCACAACAGCAGCGGTGATGGTGAGCTGAGCGGGCTCCATGCTTGCTGTGGTATGGCGTCTGCATGGGTAACCCAGGAAAAGAGGCGTGAAACAATTGTCTGCCGTTGCTTTCACGGAGGGAGAGGCAACTGACGACATGTACCCAAAATCACCCACGACAATGGTTTTGCCCCAGCAGGCATTGGGAGCTTAACTCAGAATTCCAATGGGCGGCGGAGATTGCGGGAATTGTGGGATAGCTACCCACAGTGCACCGCTCCGTAAATCAATGCTAGCCACGGTAGTGAGGACGCACTCCGCCAACTTAATGCGTTTAGTGTGGACATACGCAATCGACTGCATAAAATCGATTTCTAAAAATCGACCTAATTTCGTAGTGTAGACATACCCTAAGACATCAATTGCAAACACCTAAGACATCAATTAAGGCAGAATTTAAGCTTCTTTTTTTTAATTAAGTTTCTAATCCTGATGGTTGAGAAAACCATTGAAATGTGAAACGAATGTGGATGCTGTACTATCTTCCTGAGCCTTAAGATAGACAGCTCCAATGCCTCTGGTGCTGCTCAGAGTTTGAACAAGTAAAAAATTAACAAGATTCTTGTCAGTTTCACCACTACTATTCAAAAACACATAGGCAGTTATGAATCCTGTCCATTTTATGCTGCTACTCTAGAAAAGTTTGAGCAGCAGCAAAGATGGCTAGAGACATAAAAGGTAACGAGAAAACATTCTACAAATACATTAGAAGCAAGAGGAAGACCAAGGACAGGGTAGGCCCGTTACTCAATGGGGGGGGGTGGGGGGGAATAACAGAAAATGTGGAAATGGCAGAGGTGCTTAATGACTTCTTTGTTTCGATTTTCACCAAGAAGGTTCGTGGTGATTGGACGTTTAACATAGTGAATACCAGTGGAAATGAGGTGGGATCAGAAGAGGCTAGAATAGAGAAAGAACAAGTTAAAATTACTTAGACAAATTAGATGTCTTCAAGTCACCAGGGCCGGATGAAATGCATCCTAGAACACTCAAGGAGCTGACTGAGGAGACATCTGAGCCATTAGCGATTATCTTTGAAAAGTCATGGAAGACGGGAGAGATTCCAGAAGACTGGAAAAGGACAAATATAGTGTCCATCTATAAAAAGGGAAATAAGGACAACACGGGGAATTACAAACCAGTCAGCTTAAGTTCTGTACCCAGAAAATAATGGAGCAAATTAAGCAATCAATTTGCAAATATCTAAAAGATAATAAGGTGCTAAGTAACAGTCAGCTTGGATTTGTCAAGAACAAATCATGTCAAACCAACCTGATAGCTTTCTCCAAGCTTTGTGGAGAGGGGAGAAGTGGTAGATGTGGTATATCGTGACTTTAGCAAAGCTTTTGATACTGTCTCGCATGACCTTCTCATAAACAAACTAGGGAAATGCAACCTAGATGGAGCTACTATAAGGTGGGTGCAAAACTGGTTGGAAAACCATTCCCAGAGAGTATCAGTGGTTCACAGTCATGCTGGAAGGCCATAACAAGTGGGGTCCTGCAGGGATCAGTTCTGGGTCTGGTTCTGTTCAATATCTTCATCAATGATTTAGATAATGGCATAGAGTACACTTACAAAGTTCGCAGACGATACCAAACTAGAAGGGGTTGCAAGTACTTTGGAGGATAGGATTATAATTCAAAATGATATGGACAAACTGGAGAAATAGTTTGAAATAAATAGGATGAAATTCAATAAGGACAAATGCAAAGTACTCTATTTAGGAAGGAACAAATCAGTTGCACACATACAAAATGAGAAATGGATTGCCTAGGAAGGAGTACTGTGGAAAGGGATCTGGGAGTCATAGTGGACCACAAGCTAAATATGAGTCAACAGTGTAACGCTGTTGCAAAAAAAGCGAACACCATTCTGGGATGTATTAGCAGGAGTGTTGTAAGCAAGACATGAGAAGTAATTCTTCCACTCCACTCTGCACTGATTAGGCCTCAACTGGAGTATTGTGTCCAGTTCTGGACACCACATTTCAGGAAAGATGTGGAGAAATTGGAGAGAGTCCAGAGAAGAGAGTGACAAAAATGATTAAAGATCTAGAAAACATGACCTATGAGGGAAGACTGAAAAAAATGGGTTTATTTAGTCTGGAAAAGAGAAGACTGAGCAGAGACATGATAACAGTTTTCAAGTATGTAAAAGATGGTTACAAGGAGGAGGGAGAAAATTTGTTTTTCTTAATCTCTGAGGATAGGACAAGAAGCAATGGGCTTAAATTGCAGCAAGGGAGGTTTAGGTTGGACATTATGAAAAACTTCCTAACTGTCAGGGTGGTTAAGCACTGGAATAAATTGCCTAGGGAGGTTGTGGAATCTCCATCATTGGAGATTTTTAAGAGCAGGTTAGACAAACACCTGTCAGGAACGGTCTAGATAATATTTACTTCTACCACGAGTGCAGGGGACTGGACTAGATGACCTCTCAAGGTCCCTTCCAGTCCCATGGATATTAAAACTATTCACAGGAAAGAACCACACAGAATGGAGGTTGGGGAGGCGTACACTGGGGCAGGCTTCTTCCCCTCCCTATAATACAGAAGTCAGGAAGCTCGAGAAAAGCAGTAGAGAAACACCCTTCCACTTCCCTCAAAGCAGCCGAGAAGCTCTGGAGCAGGAGAGACAGAAAGCTCTGCCCTGTAGCTAAAATGGGGAGGAGCTTCAAAAAAAAAAAATCAGACACATATTAGCCAGATGCTAATAAATAAAAAAGAGTAGAGCCCCGTTACCTGGTACCAGGGGCAGCACCTTGGTAGAAATCACACACACACAGGGACAGGGCTTGCCTACATGGGGAAATTTACGATTATATCACTACAGATATAGCAGTATAACCACACACCGAACACACCCTTATTCTGGAATAAAGGTGTCCCCATGGGGAGTTTAACTGGTATAACTATAGTGGAATAATTATGCCAATAAGTTTCCCCATAAAGAAAAACCCAGGTTACATCAATTGGGAACAGAGAGGATGGGAGATATTGGGCTTCTCCCCTAGTCCTCAGTGGTCCCCAAACACACACACCTGCACCCCACCCCCACACCCTTGCTTTTCCCATCTACATCTGGCTCAGAGGTGTCTGGTAAATTTTTCACAATTTGACTTTTTTTTAACTAATAAAAATAAAGGCACCCAGTCTAGGAGGAGTAATACAGCTGCTGCTCACTTCATATATAGCATATCTGACTAAGACAGGCACCACTTCTTGTGGTTTCAAGCACAGGAAACAAACGTCACTCACAGATCCACAACCAACGGAAGAAACCGTAGCGATGCAACAAGTCTCCAACATAGCTAAACGCCAACATCCACCTCATGCAGCTTAGCAAACAGAAAGCAGCAGCTTCTATCATATTAGTGGAGTCTGCATGGAAGAACATTCTCACAGCCTGGCAGCAACTCACTTAGAAAGGCCAGCAGTTATTACACTGATCCAGATTCTCCAGACACTGAAGCCAACTAGGCATCTTTAAGAATGCTACAGAGGAACAGGATGGCTCACTGCCACTGGTAAAAGAAAAAAGCTTTTCACCTCTAAATCGCTAGGTCACTACTGACTTTGGTTTGGATTTGAACGAAAGTCTAGATTGGGGTTCCCAAACTTGGTACACAGCTTGTTTAGGGTAAGCCCCTGGAGAGCCGCGAGATGCTTTGTTTACCTGAGCATCCGCAGGTACGGCCGCTTGCAGCTCCCAGTAAACTCCTCAGGTAAACAAAGCGTCTTACGTTTCCTGGTCTAGATGTTTCCTGATGTATGTGGAGTGGCCTATGTGAAATGTGTCTCAATCTTATTCCTGATGGAACTACCCCCAGATATCTACAACACTATACCACCACCACAGTTGGTATTATTTGGCTACCAGATTGGTAGTCTGCAGAAAATACACCAGGCTGAATGGCCAGGGAGATTTACACGCTTGCCAGCCATCCATGAGTGGTTCCTTCACTTGAAGCATATTGAGAAAGCAATATGGGGAAGACTGCACTACCAGCATTCTGGCTGGGGATAAATACAGGACTTTAAGCATATGTCTACACAGCAGCTAGACACCCACGGCTGTCCTGTGCTAGCTGACCCAGGCTTCGAGGCTGCTTCATTGATATGTAGACTCCTGGGCTCGGGCTGGAGCCCAGGATCTAGAGCCCTGCAGGGTTGGGGGGAGTCCTAGAGCCCGGACTTCAGCCTGAACCCAGAAATCTACACAGCAATGAAACAGTCCCACAGCCTGAGTCCCACGAGCCTGAGCTGGTTGGCACAGAACATAACGGCCATACTGGGTCAGACCAAAGGTCCATCTAGCCCAGTATCCTGTTTTCCAACAGTGGCAATGCCTGGTGCCCCAGAGGGAATGAACAGAACAGGCAATCATCAAGTGATCCATCCTCTGTTGCCCATTCCTAGCTTCTGGCAAACGGAGGCTAGGGACACCCTCCCTGCCCATCCTGGCTAATACCCATTGATGGATCTATCCTCCAGGAACTTATCAGTTCTTTTTTTAACCCTGTTATAGTCTTGGCCTTCACAACATCCTCTGGCAAAGAGTCCCACGGGTTGACTGTGCGTTGTATGAAGAAATACTTCCATTTGTTTGTTTTAAACCTGCTGCCTATTAATTTCATTTGGTGACTGCTAGTGCTTGTGTTACGTGAAGGAGTAAATAACACTTCCCTATTTACTTTCTCCACACTCATCATGTTGTCTCTTTTCCAAGATGAAAAGTCCCAGTCTTATTAATCGGTCCTCATATGGAAGCTGTTCCATACCCCTAATCATTTTGTTGCCCTTTTCTGTACCTTTTTCAAGTCCAATATATATTTTTGAGATGGGGCGACCAGATCTGCACGCAGTATTCAAGGTGTCAGTGTACCATGGATTTATACAGAGGCAATATGATACTTTCTGTCTTATTATCTATCCCTTTCCTAATGATTCCCAACATTCGGTTAGCTTTTTTGACTGCCACTACACATTGAGTGGATGTTTTCAGGGAACTATCCACAATGACCCCAAGATCTCTTTCTTGAGTGGTATCAGCCGCAGCTGCTTCTTTACTGTGTAGACATATTCTAAACCTTTCATCTATGTTAGCAGTGGGTCAAACTATCCCCAGATTTAGGGGCCCAATTGGTGTTTACAGATGGGCAGTGGTATTTTCATTAACAAGATTCTGAATAGACACTGCTGTGCTTAGGGCAATGTTTTAGTCTTCATCACATGCTCTCCGGTTACAAGAGAGAATCCACAGGTAACAGCTAAAAGCTTTACAACTAACTTGAGAGCCACACTGTCACAGAAACACAACCTGTGCAAGAACCACACCCACAGCCAAGAATATCGAGCAGAAGGTCTCCAATTAAAATCAGAGTGAATAAAAGAGACAAGAAAAAGCTCAAAGCAAATTCAGTTTCACGAAATGAAGATACTGAATGAAAAAGAAGAGACAGACAGATATACAGAGGAATGAGAGATGACTAGAAACACACAAAAGGAAAAAGGATCTTTCTTGTAAGGATGTCACTGCTGCTTCAGTGGAACTCTAGCATAATCTGGAAACCCCTTGACTGCTCACTGCATAGTACGGAAGAGAGAAGTGCTTCACCCAGAACAGACACTAAAACTATGTCTACACTAAGAAAAGGTGTATTTTAACACATACTAACGTATTAATAATATATCTTTTTTCCTAGTGTAAACAGGGCCTAACATTGCTATTCTCCTGGCTGAAGTGTTTCATGTTCATTCTGCTTTCTGTACGTGATCTAGGAAAGGGGGAAATCAATGGGGGGCAACTGCTGTCCTATCCAAATTCTGCTTTGGGGTAAAGAGGTGGAAGAGTTCATCCAAAGGTAACAGAACTCTTGGGTAAGTACACCAAGAAAGCCACAGGTAGCTCAGGGCTCCTTATTCGAAAACTTCCAAGTGAGACAGACAATGTAAAGCAGCTTCTGTGATGAGTGTTAGGAAATGTACTCTTCAGTAATTAACTACTGCCCAATTGAATAACTTCAGTTTGAAGAGAGATTACATGATTCCCAGCTTTAAATCCTGGACTTGACAAGACACTGTATTACCGCAACCTGCATCCACCCCACTATCTAGCTCCATAAGGCACCACCCTCTGGAAAGTCAACAGGAGAGAAACAACAGCTAGAAGCAGCCTCCCCTCTGTCACCACTGCCATGCCACTCCCTGGAATCAGAACAGGTGAAGTTCCTGCCAGATGATCTCTGTGACATTGCACTCCCTAATGCTTTATAAAAATATGTTTATAAGTGTGGATATGATGTAACTGGAATATGCTTTACGCAAAAGGTCTCTTGTAAGGTATCATTACAAAGCTTATGATATACTGAGTGTGTTCATCCTATTTGAATGTATGCATTATTCTTGTATCTAAAACTAGAAATATGAAGTATTACTCTGAAGTCCTATTGTAATTATGCCAAGTGTGGGCCATTAATGGTGGTTTAGAATCTTGATGGTTCCCATTGTCTAGTTCAATTGACTGTAGATGGCTCTGTTTACCTGCAAGTCTCCACTACATATGTGCGGGCCAGTCCTGGAGGAATGGAGGGGGGCTCACAGGATGTGTGATCATGTCACCTGAAGTGAAATCCATCTTTAACCTGGTGCTTTTCCATTTAGAAGCCAGAGAAAGAAAGGATTCCCGCCTTGTGCCAAAGCTATAAAAGGGGATGGAACAGAACAAAGGGGGCCAGCCATGAAGAAATGCCCTAGTTACCACCTGAGCTGGAACTAACAAGGATTATACCAGGGGAAAGATTGGGCCCAGACTAGGAAGGAGTCCAGTCTGTGCAAGAAGCTTATTGGAACATCTCTGAGGGTGAGATTTCATCTGTAATCAGTTTCTTAATGTATTAGGCTTAGACTTGCGTGTTTTGTTTTATTTTGCTTGGTAACTTACTTTGTTCTGTCTGTTACTTGAAACCACTTAAATCCTACTTTTTATACTTAATAAAATCACTTTGGTTTATTAATTAACCCAGAGTAAGTGATTAATACCTGGTGGAGCAAACAGCTGTGCATCTCTCTCTATCGGTGTTATAGAGGGCAGACAATTTATGAGTTTATCCTGTATACGTTTTATACAGAATAAAACGGATTTATTTGGGGTTTGGATCCTATTGGGAGCTGGGTGTCTGGGTGCTGGAGACAAGAGTACTTACTAAGCTGTTTTCAGTTGAGTCTGCAGCTTTGGGGGTGTGGTTCAGACCCTGGGTTTGTGTTGCAGCAGATTAGCATATCTGGCTCAACAAGACAGGGTTTTGAAGTCCCAAGCTTGCAGGGAAAACGGGCTCAGAGGTAGTCACAGCACATCAGGTGACAGTCCCAAAGGGGTTCCTGTGGCCGAACCCGTCACAATCTCACTTTTCTATTGAATGCTCAATTTGCAATCCAGGAAGGCTACACCTTGGTCCTGGTCCATGAACAAGGTCAAGGTGACCTTTCATTTTCAGCTGAGAAAGTAGACCAACAGACTCCTCCCCTTGAGAATGCATCTGACCCCATACCTACGGCTGTGTCCTAACTAGGACAGAACTATATTCTTAACTCAAGTTAGCTAAAAACTAGTGAAGACAAGACAGTCTGTAGTTTTCACCTAAATTAGCAGGTCAAGTTAAAGACGATGGGAAAGCCTAGTCGTTAACGTGACCTGCTAACTGCCTTTTCTTGACTAGGATTTTAACTCTAGTTGAGAGCACACCTCCCCCCCAGCGAAGATCAGACCTAAGACTTTAGTGCTGCTTGGAAGATCAGCACTTGCAAAACAGACTCTCTCCCCTCTACGACTTCCAAGACATCAGATGCCTAAAGGATGAAAGTATTTAGCGAGGTGTAAGAAAACCACAGCCCTATAATCAAGACTTGTTTACTCCAGGATGAGCTAGACAAACATTACAGAAAGGTCCCTAGATTCTACACTCTGGTGCAGTAGAGTGAAAATTCCAGAATGATTTCATTTACATTGAGAATTTGAGGTTGTAACTGAACTAAGTATGAAAATGAATAATACACAATTAATTCAGTAGAGTTCATGTTATTTATTTTGACATTCAATTAATTATATTTATTATACACTGTCCCCACATTTTCAGTTTTCAATGTGCTGCAGATTTTACAACAATGCATAATTATCAAGTTTTGGCATTGGGTAGGTACAGATGTGGCTTTGGGAGACAGTTTGGGAGTATGGGATAGCCACATTAGCTGGATGTTTCTGCTAAAATAGCCAGCAGTGAAGACTAGATACTTTAAAAATAAATAAATAATTAAAAGCTTAAGACCCTGCCTAAGATGGTTTTATTATATAGAGAAGGTAATAATCCCTGTCCACGGAGAAACAATCTATAGGTTCCCTCTACATTAGTGTATTTTGGTGTGCTACCTACCATTTGCAACTTCTGCTATATCAGGAGTCGGCAACCTTTCAGAAGTGGTGTGCCGAGTCTTCATTTATTCACTCTAATTTAAGGTTTCACGCGCCGGTAACATATTTTAACGTTTTTAGAAGATCTCTTTCTATAAGTCTATAATATATAACTAAGCTATTATTGTATGTAAAGTAAATAAGGTTTTTAAAATGTTTAAGAAGCTTCATTTAAAATTAAATTAAAATGCAGAGCCCCCCGGACCGGTGGCCAGGACCCGGGCAGTGTGAGTGCCACTGAAAATCGGCACGCATGCCATAGGTTGCCTACCCCTGTGCTATATGCTTCAACACACCAAGCAGCAACACAAGATTTTCCACAAAGCAGACAATCATACTAACATCTGAAATAGACTTACTTCAAGCAGGGCTGGCCACACTAATCTCCATCAGTATAATACCATAGTAGGTGGCTAGTATTGGCATTATAGCCTGTGTGTGCAAATAATCTTCTCATGACTGTCTCACAGTATATCCACTGCATAGGCAGTCTGTCTGGTCTACATCCTGTACTCTAGTGGCCTGTTTCAAGCTGAAGTGGTTCTATAACTGAACCATGTGTATTTCTGCATAGCCACTCTAGCCAGCCTTCCTTCACGGTGTAAACTATTTTACTGGGACACACCCTTTGTCCAGTCCTTATGATGTCATTGCATTCTGTGGGTTCACCTGAGGTATGCATCCCACTGTTCTCACACAGCTCCCTGAAGCACGGATTTTTGGGAGTTGTAGTCCAGAGTTGGAAAGGTGCCATTGCAAATTTAAAATATAAATATGTGCAGGCTGGCAGTACTGCCTATTTTTAAGGTTGCATAACACCTTCATTATAAGATCCTGTTTTCAGCTGCTCATAACTTTGCCAAACTTTAACAGTTTGACCTGAAGATTTCCATGCTGAGTGTCTGTCTCAGGCTGAATTTTTTGAAAGTTTCAGCCAAAATGGTTCAGCCATTTCTGAAAATGAGTAAGAGGAAAACTTGGTAATAGCCTCGATGGGTGGGAAGCAGGGGAGAGAGGAGTCAGAGGGGAGGCCAAGGAGCAGGAAGTATGATGGTGGCATTCACAGCAATGTAGAAAGGCAGAAGCAAAGAAGGTTTGCAAAGAAAAATATGGGCAGTCGATTTGGGCCATATTTACGCTGAGACAGCCAACATAGTATTTTAGAGAGACAATCAGATACACATGCAAAACTAAGCAGTGGGAGACTGGTAAGTTTTGAATAAAGAGATTTGTGAGTTATCAGAATACAAAGATACTTCCAAGTAGATGTGGTTACTCTAGAACAAGTTGTAGAGAAAGACCAGGAAGGGCACAAACACAGAGCCCCATTGAACATCAAGTGAGAAGAAGGGAGGTTGAGGAACTACCAAAGCTGATGCTGAAAGAGCAGTCAGAAAACATGTCAATGGGGTCGCAACTCAAAAGTAGAGATAATGTAAGTAGATAATTTAACTATGTTACTGTTAGTCACAATAGCAGAAGTGTCCAGATAATGTGCTAGTTCATGGTTATATTCAGCAGGAGAGAGAGAGTTGAGGCAGCAGCTGGTTGCTGACTAGAATTGATGGAGCTGGAAAGCGGGAGTTTAAGCCCTTTACAAAAATGTTAAGTTACCACTACCACTGCCGAGAAGAGGGAGGGAAACAGGAGACGCATCCTCTTCCAAGCAGCAAAACTTTTCAGCTATCTCTTGAGTATCAAAAGCAAATAGTCTCCTGCCCTTTATGTGTCAACAGTCCCATTTTCCTGTACCTCCAATTCTTCCCTGACTACTGCTTCAATGCTGTTAAAGACTGTCACTGAAAAATTATGCAACACACTGTAAATCTAAAGGCATCATTAAATTCAAACATGTTCCAAATCAGAGATTTTTAGCAAATTTAATACCAAAATGAACACAAGGGATATTAAGTATCAGGGGGTAGCCGTGTTAGTCTGTATCTACAAAAACAACAAGGAGTCTGGTGGCACCTTAAAGACTAACAGATTTATTTGGGCATAAGCTTTCGTGAGGAAAAACCTCATCCGAAGAAGTGAGGTTTTTACTCATGAAAGCTTATGCCCAAATAAATCTGTTAGTCTTTAAGGTGCCACCAGACTCCTTGTTGTTTTTACAAGGGATATTGTAATTTTTCATGTGAAAAATTCAACAAAAATGTGTTTCTTTTAGTTTGCTTGCTTTTTAACTTGGAAGTTTCAACAAAAATGATTACATGGCACAGAACTGAGCATTACTATGGCATAGAAGTTGAGTTTTGCTGATTCCAAATACTCTAAAAATCCTACTTTTATGGCTAATAAAATTGCTTTGAGACTATAATAATTTAGGACGAAACCAACATAGTGGCCTACCAATCTGCTTTATAGACTAGCTAATATTTCGATCTGCTCACTCCCCTCGGAGCTGCATCATCATCAGCTCCCAGAGATAGGGGATCTTGTTGGCCGCAACATAGAGACTGAAAGGAGTAATCCAGTTCTCCTGACACACAATTATCCTACATCTCAAGGTAGGGTGCGGAGATCCCATAATCATAAAAAGCAAAAAAAAGTAGAGACTGAGAAAAGTTATTAGAGCATTTAAGTTCAGTTGTGCTTCCAACCCACACCCATCTTTCTTCAAAGGCCAGTTCAGAACTGTTCCCTACTCTATTTTCTCCTGGACAACAGTCCCAGCAATTGCCCCTCAGCAATGGGGGCTTCACCATATTCCCCTAAGAGACTATTTCACAGACTAAAATATCTTATCATTCACAAATGTTTCCCGATATTCAGTCTTCTTTTGTCTTTTCTTAAAAAGGGAGGGAGCTAGGTTTTTGTTTTAATTCCTAAAAAGGAGATTTTACATAATTCAATATACATACATGAAGGGAGGGAGTTTGGTTTTGTTTCCATTTTGTAAGGTATGTTCCTTGTATTCTCTCCATATCAAACCATAGTTCACACTTTCTTCTTACATCCTTCATAATCTTGTAGACCGTTCCCCCACCTTGTTGTCACTTAGCCAAGCTGAACTACAGGCTCTTAATTTTTCCTCAAATCAACCCCTCTAGCCCCTTATTCATTCTGATTGCTCTTCTCTGAATCACCTCCAGCTTGGCTCCATCCTCTTACAGACATAGAATCTGCTATGCCAGAACAAGCCTCTAATCCATCTAATACCAGTTCATTGCATCTAGCAGCAGACAGTACCTACTGCGCGCGAGGGGGGAGGGGGGAAAAATCACACTTAACTACACACTACCTTTATCTCAAAGACTTAAAACAGACACTGTTACCACTCATTATCATTAAAGGTCCCAAGAAACTTTTCACAAATATTCTATATAAATTCCAACGTGGACAATTACATTCTGCCACTCTAAATTCCCATAAAGATCAAAATGGATGCACTATTATTCTTCATCTCCTGCCCTAAACTTATGAAAAGTTGATGTGTTGGATGGAACAGCTACCATATTTCACACCAGACATAGGTTGCATTTCTGTGGTCAATTAAGTCAGGGGTTCTCAGGACAAATTTATTGGTGGCCACTCTCACACTTTTTTCTAAAAAACTTAATTAGCTTTAGGAAAAACAAATAAATATGCACGTTCAAATCATTGTAATTTATTTATTGCTAGCTATTTACAGCAGACTTACTCAGCCCTACCAAGTCTGGGGACAAAATAAGCTCTGGCTGGGGGGCCGGGGGAAGGCAGCAAGCAGCCAGAGCCCAGAGCCCCGCGGCTGCGCAGCCAGAGCCCCGCGGCCAGAGCCTCCTGCCCTGCCACCCATGGGCTGAAGCCCAAAGCCTGAGACCCACTGCCCCCTGGGAAGGAAGGAAACTCACTGGCTGCCTGCTCCTCCAAGATTGTGCCCCAGGTATCTCCAGAGGGGGACAGGGCCCAACCTCTGATGGCAGCCCCAGCAACCAACACCAAGGCGGTGCATCCAGGAGCAACAGGGAAGGACCCACTACTTTGCCCCCCACCTCTCATCACAGCCCAGGAGGCTGTGGCCACAAGAAAAGCCCCCAGTGGCTGCATGTGGCCAAGGTGACCACATTTGAGAAATGCTGCATTAAGTGACCCACCGAGATTACCATTTTTTAACGTGCTTTTCGAGTTCTTTGGGGATGAAGATGAGTTATATAAATGGAAATTATTATTATCCTAATAGCTTCCAAAACTACAAATGTTACTTGCCATTAATTTATCCAGCCCTTTCTAAAACTCAGTCATGATATTTAATTTGGCAAACTCCTGCCTTTGTTTCAGAGTAGCAGCCGTGTTAGTCTGTATCCGCAAAAAGAAGAACAGGAGTACTTGTGACACCTTAGAGACTAACAAATTTATTAGAGCATAAGCTTTCGTGGACATATGCATCCGAAGAAGTGGGCTGTAGTCCACGAAAGCTTATGCTCTAATAAATTTGTTAGTCTCTAAGGTGCCACAAGTACTCCTGTTCTTCTTCCTGCCTTTGTGAACTCCAGAGGCAGACTACCTACTATAAGAAGTTGTGTTTTCTTTTACTGATTGTAAATTTACCAGACACTGATTTGATGGAGCGACCCCTTATTCTCAAATATCCTGTTTGCTTTTTTAATTCCTTAGCAAACATCCAAGCCGTTATCAAGGGACCTTCAGCTGAAAGCAAAATTCTGTGCGTCTCAGCTTAAGTGAGGGACTAAAACCAACACAGCTCCTGACAAGAAACCTCAACAAATGCACCCTAAAAATGTCACACTGACATCTTTTCTCTTATAGCACAATCCTAGTTCATACCCATACCTCAAACTCACTTGAAACCTAACCACAAAGAATTAAACCCACTGACAAAACTGAGGCCACACAACAGGGTAAAAGGACAGCACTGTTGTTTGCTTGCCACTAAGCAAAAGGACCCAGAAGTACTCCAGAGGTGAGGTCAGGGTGTTGCTCTACACCAGTGTTTTTAAAACTTTTTTTCTGGCAACCCAGTTGAAGAAAATTGTTGTTGCCCGCGATCCAGCGGAGCTGGGGATGAGGGGTTTGGGAGGGGCTCAGGGCTGGAGCAGAGGGTTGAGGTGCGGGGGTGAGGGCTGCAGGGTGGGGCTGGGAATGAGGGGTTTGCGGTGCAGGAGAGGGCTCCAGGTTTAGGGGGGCCCAGGGCTGGAGCAGGGGGTTTGGGTGCAGGAAGGGGCTCCGGGTTTGGAGGGCGAGGGGGGGCTCAGGGCTGGGGATTGGGGCTCAGGGCTGGGGATTGGGGCACGGGCTTACCTCAGGTGGCTCCTGGTCAGCGGCGGTGCTAAGGCAGGCTTCCTGCCTATCCTGGCACCGCGGACCACACCGTGCCCTGGAGGCAGCAAGCAGCAGGTCCAGCTCCTAGGCTGAGGTGCACAAGCAGCTCCACACAGCTCTCACCCGCAGGCACCCCATCCCCCAAGCTCCCATTGGCCAGTTCCTGGCAAATGTGAATGCGGAGCTGGTGCTCGGGGCAGGGGCAGCGCGGAGCCCCGCCCCCGCCTAGGAGCCAGACATGCTGCTGGTGGCTTCTGGGGCACAGCGCGGTGTCAGAACAGGTAGGGACTAGCCTGCCTTAGCCAGGCAGCATCGCCGACAGGACTTTAATGGCCCAGCCGGCGGTGCTGACCAGAGGTACCGCGACCAGTGCCTTAGGTTCCGCGACTCAGTACTGGGTCGCAACCCGCAGTTTGAAAACCACTGCCCTACACTCCTTTCCACAGTCAGCCTGAAGGCATATTGGCACATGTACATGACATAGCAAAAAGTTGTGATCAGTGTTTCCTTCTGTCATTTATGTGGTTAGAGAGCAAAATGTGGACTGCCAAGCAGGAGTGCATTCACCACAATTCCATTGTCTATTGAAGTGTGGGAAGTGCACCATGAAGCCCTACTCATATCTAAATTTACCTGCAGATGACAATACAGAATGTTTCAGAAATAATGGCAACTCCTCTGTGGTCAGCACTGGACACTGCCACCCTGGTGCTTTGAATGGAAAACAGCTTCATTTAGAATAGAAGGCCTGGTCTACGCTGGGGGGGAGGGTGGGGGGGGAAAATCGATCTAAGATACGCAACTTCAGCTACGAGAATAGCGTAGCTGAAGTCGACGTATCTTAGATCGAATTAAAATTACTTACTTCGCGTCCCCGCGGTGCTGGATCGACGGCTGTGGCTCCCCCGTCAACTTTGCTTCCGCCTCTCGCACTGCTGGAGTTCAGCAGTCGACAGAAGAGTGATCGGGGATCCATTTATCGCATCTACACTCCACGCAATAAATCGATCCCCGATAGATCAATCACTACCCGCCAATCCGGCGGGTAGTGTAGACATACCCCCCATCTAACAAGCTAGTGTTTTCCAAACCCCCGAAACATTAAATATCCACCTCTCAGCAAAGGCCGCAGTATGTACAATGCCTTAAACACAGTGTGAAATCTATAGGCACTGCACATCAAACATCACCCTGTCCTCCCCTCTCCAACTCTCACCCTTTGGGGATCACTTGCAAGAAGCAGAGTAACAGGATTTCAGGAGTCATGGGGTTAACAGCAGCCCCACTGATCTCTTTTCCCAAGAGCCCCTTCTGCTAATCCACATCTTTCTTGGGATTTGCCATCAGAACCTGCCTACAGCAGAGAAAGGTATGTACTACTAAAGGGATTAGCGGCACCTCATAACTGAACAAAAACAATCAACAGTCAGAGACCTTAGTCTGCAGCACACAGGGCTCCAAAGGGCCTGTAATAAAAACCTAATTTAAACTGAGATTCCTCGTGGAGTTACTTACATGCCATGAACAGGAAAGGGACCCAGGAAAATCCAAGCAACCTGATATAGCATGCTGCTAATAGAGCAGTTATCTAATGCCTCCCTCTAAGTCCTTGTCTTCACTACCACTACCCAAAAAAAGTGTGTTCTTAACTCTAGTTCACTAACTGAAGTTAAGAGCACACCCTTTTTTTGTAGTAAAGACAAGGTCTAAAAAAACAGTTGGAATTTTCTCCCCAGCCCAAATTTGGTGGGGTTCAGACAAACATTTTGATTTTACACACACACACACACACGCACACACACTCCTTCCCTAATACAAATGAACTTCAATTCAAATTTTGCTGCATCAAAGTTTGCCTACTGTAAGAGTAACTTTTCCGTATGGTCACACAGGATGCTGCAGTCCCACTGGTCAAGTCTGGGCAGATGACATTTCACAATAAAGCAAAAAGTCAAACAGATCACATGCTTTACTGTACAAAATCCAAATCAGGTTCTACCCACTGTCAGAGTTTCCCCCACAATGATTGGAAACTGAGTTTCAGCAGGGAAATAGTGAAGCACAATATCCCTGGAAGAAACACAGGGTTTGACTCAACTCCACCCCTCCAAAACCAAAACAAATTCAAACCAATTTCTTTCAGCTCACAGTAGTATGTGGTTACCCAGAATGTGTCAAGTAGGCCAGGGTAGGAAGAAACTCTGACGATCCCACAGGCAGCTCTGCCTCCAATGCTACAGGATAACGTACCCTCGTAAATCAGAGGAAAATACCAGAACTAGATAAACTACAAGAGTGGAGTAAAATGAACTGGAAACAGAGAGAGCTGACCGAGGTCACTGGAAACTCCCAACACTGGCTGCAATTCATGGGAAGGAGACTAAAGGCAGTAGGACAAGATGAATCAAGAGGGAATTTCTGCCCAGGTAGGGGAGCAAGGTGGAATAAGCCACCCCATCCCAAGAAAAGGGGGCATCTCGTTAACCCCTCCCCCCCAAGAGTCCGCCACCTGCCGTGTTCCAAGGCTAGCTCTCTCCCCGGAAGGAGGGCAGCGATGGGTTTGCCAGCCCCCCACGGTAGGGGGCACACGATGGTTTGGCAAGGGCGGGCAAGTCCCGCCCCGGGCCCGCGATCCACAGGCTGCAGGGCTCCGGCTAAGCGCCTGCTGGGGACAGGAAGAAGCTGCCTGCTCTGGTTGAGCTCGCACGAGGCGGCTGCTGACAGGCTGCGAGACCTTTGCTCTGCTGTGGCAATCCCGGCTCTAGGCTCGCCGCCCGGCAGGGCCAGCCCGCGCCTGGAGCAGGTGGCGCCAGGTGCACACACGGCGCGGACGCTGCCCCGAGGCAGGTGAGGGCCGTGAAGCCGGCGCAGCCTGGCGGGCCGCGGGGCTGCGCGCCAATGTGTGTTTACCCCCCCCCATACTCACGAATTTCTTTGACTTGCCGGGGTCCCCAGATCCCGCCGCCGACTCCTCTGGCCCCTTCCCCTTCTTCTTGTCCCGGCCACTGCGCCCTGATCCTCCGCCGCCCTCCATGGCGCCGCCGGCTCCTCAGGCCCCGGAGCCCGCGCTGCCCAACCGCCCCACACCGCAGCCGCGCCCGGCCCCGCCTGCCTCATTCCGCATGCAGCATCTCATTAGCATATACAATGACTCTCGGAATATTCATGAGGTGGAATTTCCGCTTCCGGCCTCCTGGGGCCGCGTCTGCAAGCTCGGAGAAACTCCACTTCCCCTCTCCCGGCAACACCCGAAACAGCATCACCTGCCGGCTAGAGCGGGCGGCGCAGCTCAGCGCTTGGCTCCGAGACGGCCTCTCTGCAGGAACCTACCCCGCCCATCTGTCCCCTAGGGAGGAAACAAGAAGCAGCACTCCTCTGGCGTGTTGCTGTTGGTGACAGATGTTGTGTCTGCTGAATGCACTGCCCAGGGCTGGCCTTACCATGAGGTGAATTGAGGCGGCCGCCTCAGGTGCCAGACCTTGGGGGGGGCCACTAGGACCCAGAGTGTAGAAAATTGTGTCTGCTGCTGGTGCCTATGTATTTTCTCTGCTCTAGCTGCACAGAGATAGTGGAGTGCTGTGCTGGGGGAAGGAGGGCACAAGGGACATAACAGGCAGGCCAGAGAAAAGGTGAGAGGGAATAATAGAAAGCAGCAAGAGCTGCAGGGACAGAGAGGAGGAGGAGCCTCTTATGTACCTCTCTAGCATCCCCAGGAGCCTGGACTGATTAACACCAGCTTCTCAGGGAGCTTCCTGTTTCTTGCTGCTTCCCTGAACCCACTTAAGGAGAACATGCAGTCAACTGAAGTAGTAGGAGCCAGTTAGGCCCTTATCATCCCTCATTCAGGCCCTGCTACCAGCCTGCTTATTTGTCTCCTTCAATTGAGTGTTGAGAGTCGCTACAGCTGGCACAGAACAGCAGTCATGAGTGAAAGAAGAAAACACTCCTCTGGGGCAGCATTCAGAAAAAGAAAGAAAGCACAGGAAGCTTATCTATCTAAGCAGGAAGGAGCTCTCCCAAGATACAGAGAGACAAATGTTCACGGTGAGCCTTCTGTCCCCAGTGAGGATTGAGTGGTGAGGAGATGCCTGATCTTCCAGTTAGTCAGAGTGCAGGTGACCTGGCAGCTACTTCAGCATCCATATCTCCATCTGAAATGGATGTAACCATGCACATTCCTGAAGAAAAGTGTGGATCAGAGAAGAGTGTGGTGGAGGCGCAAGAAACAGCTGCTGCTGAGTTTAGTTCCAGGACTGTGGACCCACTTGAGCAGTAGCCGGAGAGACTTCCTTGTACTGCATGGGCCACAGCAAATGGAAAACTTCATGTTCCCCAGTGACAATGAAAATAGAAGTTTCCATCCAACACATTACTGGTGTGAAATCCCCAATGGTAACAGAGTGGAGAGGCCATGGTTTGTTTTTGTTGCAAACTCTTCCAGTCTAATGTTCCAGCCACATTGGGTTCTACAGAAATAAAGGACTGGAAAAATCTGACATGCCCTGAGAAGGCAGCAAATCACCAGAGAGCATTCCATAGGTGGAAAGAGCTTGAGATGAGACTAAGGTTAAAGGCCACCATAGATGATCAGCATCAAGAGAAGATTGCATGAGAGTCTCTTTACTGACAAAATGTTCTGAAAAGGCTCATTGCTATTGTGAGAATGCTTGCTATCCAAAACCTAGCACTGCGTGGCACTTCAGATCAACTGTATGTGCCAAACAATGGAAACTTACATAACTTCAAATTTCTGTGTGGCTTAGTGTTGTGGCATGACATACTGCTTGAAATAAATGTTGTAAGCAAGAGACTCCAAGGTGTTGACCTTGATATATCTGGAGCAATGGAACAACTGGACAAAGTAAAGTCATACCTACACTCTTACCGGTCAGATGAGGGATTTCAAAACGTTCTGAAGAGTGCACAGAAGTTGGCAGAGGAACTTCACACTGAAGCTATTTTCCCACCCATTCAAGAATACAAGAGTCACCGAAGAAGACATTTTGATTACGAGCCATGGGATATCCCATAAGAGACCGCAAACAACAATTCAAAGTTGAATTCTTTAACCAGGTGCTAGATTGTGCAATACAGTCAGTTGAAGAACATTTCATGCAGCTCAAGGAACACAGCAGTATATTTGGGATGTTGTATGATATTCCAAAACTCCTCACTATACCTGAAGAAGACCTACACCAGCAATGCAGGGCACTAGAGACAGTGTTGACACATGATGACATGCACAATATTGATGCGAGTGATTTAGGTGATGAACTGAAAGCCCTTTCAAGATACATTTCAGCAGGATCAACTCCAAAGGCTGTTCTGGAATTAGGTTGACCAGATGTCCTGATTTTATAGGGACAGTCCTGATTTTTGGGTCTTTTTCTTATATAGGCTCCTATTACCCCCCCACCCCCGTCCCGATTTTTTACACTTGCTGTCTGGTCACCCTATCTGGAATATATGTGCACAAACCACAAATAAGATGACCACACTCTTTCCAAATGCTTTTGTTGCTCTGCGCATACTTCTAACGCTTCCTGTAACAGTTGCCAGTGGAGAACACAGCTTCTCCAAGCTGAAGTTAATAAAAACACATCTACGCTCCACAATGACACAGGAGAGGCTGGTCGGCCTTGCAACCATTTCAATAGAGCATGAGCTGGCCCAGACTGTGGACCTTCAGGAAGCAGTTCAGATCTTTGCAACCAAGAAGGCACCACTTCGATTATTCAAACAGATAAAAATGTCAGTGTTCACTATGCAAAGTTACCTTGGCTGTTTAGGCGTTTGAAAGTTAAGTGTTACTTAAAATTTTTGAACATGGCATTTTAAGTTGTTAGTTCTCCTTTATTGGGGTAGGTAGCAGAGCAGTACCATGACAGGAGTGGAACAGGAAGAAGGCAGAATTGAGACCTTTCAAAGTTTTGGCCCAAGCGAGGGGACAGGGAGCGTCATTTGAGCTCCCCACCTCAGGTGCCAAAATGTTGTGGGCCAGCCCTGGCACTGCCCCACCACACCTGCTGCTGGGGCACAGCTAGGAGCAGGAGGGCATAGAGCTCTGTAGTGTCCCATTGCTGCCCTCAGTTAGACTGGACCAGACTGGAGAAGCAGTGTCCGTGTAAGAACTATCAAACCCAGCAGGGGCCCAAGGGTGCCTGCTCCCCATCCCCAGGAAAGTCCCCATGCAATTTTCTGATTTGAAGGCTTTTTGGAGACTAAGTTTTATGGGGGAAAAGACTCAAACCAACCTGATAATGAATCAGTGACTAGCCCCTAGTAAATGAATCAAAATATCCATGTCTGTGTGCTCCAAAACCAGGAAGCCCAACCAGAGATGAAACCAAAGAGGTTATGCCCTTCTGGGTTATCTCCTTCATTGCTGGTCAGCAGATCAGCTTCTCATCTGTTATTTTCAGGGGGCCACTCCCCACAGTGCAAGGTCTGCCACTTGTATCCTAAGGGGAAGGGCTAACCGCACAGGGCACAGACTAACTTGACTGAGCTCTAACCTCATCTTTCAGAGCCAGAGCCAGGGCAAGCTGCTCAGATTTCTGTGCTGAGGAATCCATTCAACTGCTAGGGGGACAAAAAGTCCCACTGCTGAAGATTTTCCCAGTATGTGGGCAGGAATTCCTCTACTCAACACTACCCACGCAACCACTTTTGAGATTTTCTTTTTAAAAAATGTCAAGGAAGTTCTCAAGGAATTTAATTTAAATAGTGTTAAGGTTGCTGAAATGCATTTCTTGCCACTACAATTATTAAAAATCAAGGAAGGCACCAGGCTAAGGGCTCAGCTCCCCCCCCCCCTTTTTTTTTTTCAGGAAACCACCCTGAGAATGATTCCAAAACTGAAAAACAGCTTATCTTCAACGTTAGAAAACACTGTGTAAGTGTATATTAATTAACTTCTCCAGTAAACCCATTTATAGAAAATAGAAACAAGTTATCACTGAAATGAAGGTATAAATCATTCTTGCAAGTCCCCAATTACTCAGAGAAGAACAAAAACAGTTATCAGATTCATCTCTCTCTCATCCAGTCGCTATTCTTGCTACTGGCATTTTAACAGCAGCAAAAACAAAGAAAGGGCCTTACAGAGTTTAAACTTTTAATGGATTACTAGGGTACCACAGTACACAGCACCCTCCTTTCAAAGGCAGTGTTCAATGATGTCTGCACATATAGCTTTTGGTATCTTACAAATGAGTACAAACTTGGTATTTCTTTGCCAACAAACAACATTCAAGGTACTGGAATGAAGGTGCAGAGTCTGGATACACAGTCCAGAAGATGCCAATAGGCTCTGTGCATTTCCGTTCTTCCCTCTTTTGGCTTAGGATGGTGAGAAAAATTCAGCAAGAGAGGGCTGCCAGCTGCTGAGCCTTTTCTTTTCTATGAAGAGGCTGAACAGGTTCTGCTGCAATCCAGGAAACCTTCCACCGGGCATTCTTATGCTTTGAAGTGGAAACATTCCTAGAATTTGTCCACTCCTTTACAATGTTAATCATGTTGTTTAACCTATTCTGATTATTTGTTATTGTATGAAGGAAAACAATGAAATAAGAATACAAAAAGTAAGCACAATAGAGCCATATTCATAATCTCATACACTCATATTTTGCATTTGTTCACTGCTTTATGTTTAAGAAATCTCAGAGAAAAAGCGCCAAAGCAGAGAAAATAGAAATGAGCCAAAGGAAGTGAGGGAAAGATGGCATTCAGAACGTAGCGTACCAGTGAGAAGAAATGCCATGCAGAGCCAGGAAATTGTCATTGTACAACACTAACCTCAGTCTACAAGTATTTCATCAGACCCATCCAGAGACCTGCCCATACACATCACCTTCCCGGAAAGACTTGTCAGACAACTCTAAAAATAAAGACCAAATGTCATCACATTTGTGGAACTCTTCCCTTCTTTTATATGCTACTGTTTTGAGATCTGCTGTGTAATTTAGTCTACAGGAATCATTTTCTGCCTATCTGCATAAGGCATTTCCAGTGTTGTAATACCAGACATTTTGCTTTTAATAGGGCTCTAAGGAAGCAGTGTCCTTGTGAATTAATATATGCCTGCTTTTGGTTTGGTAGGCCCCAATATAAACAAGTCTGTGTGGAACAAAAAGAAAAGTCCCTACTATTAAGTTAATACTGAAGAGTACATCTTCCCAGGAGCACCTGATTTTTAAACAGCTCCCCATGTAGAAGGGAGCCAGAGATCACTGGACTGTAACTTCAATATCAACTCTGAATGCATGATCGGAGTTTAATATGAAAAAAAGTATTTGAGATTATCCTCATTATGTAAAGTGCTTCCATGATTTTTTTGCTACAACTTGTTGACAACAGGGGGCGCTACTATCCCTAAAATGGATCTTTACTGGCTCCCGGTGGAGCAGATTACTGTCATACCAGTGAAAAAGATCTACAGTAATTATCTGCAATACACAGCATCTTATTGAGAAGTAATTACATAAGCGGTAAAGGGTTATATTAAGCACATAACTCCTATGTTAGACATTAAGAGCTATACTTTCCTCTTAACAAGTCTCTCTTTCACAAACATACACAAACAGGCCTTGCTTGGCAAACAGAGAGGGTGGTTACCAATTTTATAGATGGCTTCTTCTCAGCCCTCTGGTCTGTCTTGGATTCCCTTGAGGCAAGGCTTTGCTTGCCTTGAGATCCCTCTAGTTCACAGTCCTACTCGAGCCCACAGAGCAGAGTTTTGGCTACTCTGTCTGGCAACGTTGCTTCTTCAAGCATCAATTAAGGAATCCCAACCACAGTAATTTACTTCGCTTGATTCTTATACTCTTCTTCCTCCTCAAAGGAGTCACTTGTCTTAAAAGCATGCCCAGTGGGCGTGTGGCTACAAATTTTTACCTAATTAGTGTTTTAGAAGGGGCATGGGGAGGTGGTACTGAACGAAGATAACCCCACATTTACTCACACAATAATCATTCACTCTGGCTCTCTGCATGATGTCCTTGCTGTAAGGTCACTATAACCAGGTCCACCTGTGCTCCATTCTGGAGCTTACATGTAATATTTACTTTTGCATGGGCCCATATTTGCCAACCAATAGGTTCAATATCGATCGTATGTACAGACTTTGCCAGTTCTTTATCAAATTTGCTTCTGCTTAAAGGGAACCTGCTTCCTGGATCCTCTGCAGCCATTCAGTCATGTTTAAGTCATGTCAAGTTATGCTTTCACCATTCATTCAATATGGCCACATCAATTTGGCACCATCCCACCACAATTCTCTGTCCAGGAGCACGGTTCATCTCACAGCCATTGTAGTTATCTTGCTCTCTCTCTCATCACTTGATAAACTTTAAAGGGCTATTACATTTGTATGCAATAACTGATAGATCTAGAATGTTGTGAGATGTGCATTTAATCCTGATCAAGTTTTTGGAAGCTCCTTTTGAGTTTAAGCTAATGCTCTCTCCATGATCTTTCCCTGAAAGTTACATTTCTAGTGGCTGTTACTTCTAAGATATGTGAAGTCCTTCTAGCTTCACTTTGTATCATTTTTCAAATGAGAAAATGTGGTTTTGCAGCCTTTTTCCAGTATCTGTATCCAATATTGTTATAGAATTCCACCTCTCAAGTCTACGCAGTTCCCAGTCTTTTCTAATTAGGTGGAGCGCTGGATCTTCCCAAAGATGCTAGGTTGGATAGGCAAGATGTTAAAAAATGTACTTTAAATTGGGGCATCTAAATCCCTTAGGCACCTCTAAAAATCCTAGGTTATGTCTACACTGGCAATTGAACGACAAAACTTTTGTGGTTCAGCGGTGTTAAAAAAAACAACAACCCTGAAAGACAAAAGTTTTGCCGCAGCAAGTGCCAATGTGAACAACACGTTGATGGCAGGAGCGCTCTCCTGACGACAATGTGAATGCCGCTCATTGGGGATAGAAGTTTTTTGTCAGCAGGAGAGCCAACAAACAGCAGCTACACTGCACAACTTTACGGCTATGGCAACATAGCCATGTCACTAAAAGCTATGTAGTGTAGACATAGCCCTAATCTCAGTTGTTGTAGAGAAGCCATGACATTTGCAAGTCAAGCTATTTGTGACATGATAGGGAGCATAAAGATCAGGTGATTTCTGTCTGAGATCAAGTTGTGTATTCAGCTGTTATGATCCAACTGCCATATCAATTCCAGAAGGACTCAGAGCTTATTCCATCAGAGGAAAGGCAGCCACTATTGCTTGCTAAAGTAATGTCAGTTGCTAAAGCCTGCTAATCTGCTACTTCGAGCTTGCCTTAGACTTTTCTGAAATGTTTGGAAGCTCTCTCCGTTTGGAAGCTGAATCAGATGCTTTCTGTGGGAGTGCAGGGCTTCCATCTCTAATTAGCACTTCTCAGGCCTCCTCCTGAAGTTTGTGACTGCTCACTAGTTTCCTAAAGTGGGATCTGCAGAGGCAGTTTTGTGAGAGAAAAGAGAAGGTGACAGGTGTTTCTCTGAATATATTGCCTCCTCAGTTCCAAACTGATTGCTATAGAAATTCCATACTGGTAAGTAAACCTTCCTTTTTGTTTCACATTTTATGCATTGTATGCAGTTTTTAAACCAGGGATCGGCAACCCCCTCGCAGGCCGCGTGCCAAAGGTTGCCGATCCCTGGTTTAAAAACTGCATATAATGCATAAAATGTGAAACAAAAAGGAAGGTTTACTTACCAGTATGGAATTTTCAGAATCTATTGCCTGTGCAGATCTAACCATGCTTTAGGACTCACCTGTTCTGTGCAATGAGCCAGGCAGAACCTCTGATGGTGGTAAGAGGTATTAGTGGATTTACATCACGCATCCTCAAATCATTCTGGAACAAAGAGCATATATGAAAAACCTTGCCCCTTAATTGTTCCTTGGTTCCTCTTAGGACCTAGTTCTGAAAAGGGAAGGATAGCAGGAATCACACCTCTCCATGGGGTTCTGCTGCATTCTTTGCCACCAGCTGTTCCTCTGCTTCAGCTGTCCTGCTGGCTGCTCCTCTCCGCCAGTTGCCCTCTCCTCTCTGCTAGCTGCTCCTCTCCACCAGCCATCATAGAATATCAGGGTTGGAAGGGACCTCAGGAGGTCATCTAGTCCAACCCCCTGCTCAAAGCAGGACCAATCCCCAGACAGATTTTTGCCCCAGATCCCTAAATGGCCCTCTCAAGGATTGAACTCACAACCCTGGCTTTAGTAGGCCAATGCTCAAACCACTGAGCTATCCCTCCCCCCGTGCCTCTCTGCTAGCCGCTCTGCTATCTGCTAGCCGTGCCTCTCTGCTAGCTGCTCCTCTCCACCAGCCATCCTGCTAGCAGCCCACCAATATGTCTTCAGCCCACCCCCCCCCCCCATCCCCGCTTAACACAGCTCTCGGTGATTTCAGCTCTTAGTAACTTCAGCTCTTTAAAAAGCGACAAAGTCCCTTGGCACCTTATAAACTAACAGACGTATTGGAGCATAAGCTGTGGACTCTCTAGTGATTTCAGTTGTTGGGGGGGGGGGCGCAGTGCTCTTTAGTGATTTCAGTTGTTAGTTGGGGGGGGCACCCAGTGTTGGTGCACTCAGAACCACTAGCCCAAAGTAGGTCTAATGCTTAGACATAGGAATCAGTGATTTCAGCTGTGCAGCATGTAACAAGATTTGTAATAGAGTCAAAATTAGCTCTGTTATTGCACAGTGGGGAGGTCAAAGTGGTGTTTAGAACCCTCAGAAGGGGCCCACAATATCAGGTACATGTGCCAATCCCCAGCCTCTCTCAGTTCACTGCGCTTTGGAACCCGTATCCCTTGCCTAGCAAGTGCTACTTAGTTGAGGGTGAGTCCCTCCATCATAAAATACCAAGTACAGTTCTACTGTCCTTGATTCCATAACCAGGATAACAACACTTTATTACTCCTGCCCCAATAACAAAGAGACTGGGGGTCCCACAGCAGCTAAAGTAACCATTTGGGCAAGCAGTCCCTTCATGCTAGGCGGGGTGGATGTGTCCATGCAAACGTGATCAGCCCCTGAAGTCCTTTTCCACAACTCACCACCAGATGTCAGGGTAGAGCTCATTCTGACTCTGCTTACACATACAAGAGATTGGCTCCTGGATAAAGGGCCGCTGGCTCAAACTCAACCCTGGCAAGACCAAAGTGATGCTGGTTGAAAGGGGAAAAAACACTTGGAAGAACTAGCCAGGACAGAGTATCCCCTGCTATTGAAGGCACACTGGCTCCATTTATCAAAGTGGTTTGATGCCTCTGGCTACTGTTTGATTAATCTCTAACGCAATGTGTACACTACCAATTTTTGTCAACAAAAGTGATGTCAACACCCAAAAGTCAACATAATAAAAATCAGAATTTCATGTTCACACTTGCTCCCTCTGTCGGCAGATTGCGTCCACGGGGGGGGGGGGGGGGGCACCATTATCGACAGTGTGAGCAATGCACTGTTGGTACCTATCTCACAGTCCAGCTCGACACCTTCTGTCGCTAGGTGTTGTGGGAAGGCGAAGTGGATCGCCGCACATTTTGGGACCCGTGATGCATTGCTTTCTGTCCCAGCACACCATGGGCTTCCGGCTTTCTTTCACAGCATTTTTGCAACAGCCCTTCTTTGCTGTGCACAGGTTTCTTTGGGAGAGGGGATGGATTCCACACTGCTCTCCTATGCTCTGTTAACTGTCATGAAGACATCGCAGATGGCAGTGCAGTTTATCATCAAGTTCCTAACTGAAGAAGACTCACAGGTGCCAGACATTCTGTGTGATATGGATAGGAGCAACTTGAGATTGCTTTGGCATTCACAGAGCAGCTGCATAGTGTAGACCAACGCTTTTGGGCTCGGGAAACAAGCACTGAATGGTGGAATCGTATCTCATGCAAGTGTCAGATGACAAGCAGTGGCTACAGAACTTTTGGATGCAGAAAGCCACCTTCCATGAACTGTGTGCGGAGTTTGCCCCAGACTTGCAGCGCAAGGACACCAGAATCAGAGCTGCCCTCTTGGTAGAGAAGCATGTGGCAATCACTGTGTGGAAGCTGGTGACTCCAGACTGCTACTAGTCAGTCATAAATCAATTTGGATTGGGGAAGTCGCCTATTGGGGCAAGTGTGCAGGGCAATAAATCACATCCTGCTACGAAGGACCATGACTCTGGGAAATGTGCAAGAAATAGTGGATGGGTTTGCAGAAATAGATTTCCCAAACTGTGGAGGGATGATAGATGGCACACACATTCCAATTTTGGCACCAGACCACCCAGTGACAGAGTACATCAATAGGAAGGGGTGCTTCTCCATGGTGTTGCAGCCATTTGTGGATTACTGTGGGCGTTTCACTGACATCAACGTGGGGTGGTCTGGGAAGGTGCATGACGTACGCGTCTTCAGGAACACTGGCCTGTACAGAAAGCTGCAAGTGGGGACTTTCTTTCCAAACCAGAAGATTAGAGTGGGGGATGTTGAAATGCCCATAGTGATCCTGGGAGACCCCACGTACCCCTTACAGCTGTGGCTCATGAAACCTTACACAGGACACCTGGACAGCAGTAAGGAGTGTTTCAACAGGCTGAGTAGGTGCCAGATGACAGTTGAATGTATCTTTGGCAGATTAAAGGCGCACTGGTGATGCCTTTATGGCAGGTTAAACCTTAATGAGGATAATATTCCCATGGTCATAGCCGCATGCTGTACATTGCATAATCTCTGTGAAGCTAAGGGTGAAAGGTTTGCTTGGGGTGGAGTGCTGAGGCAGACCGCTTGGCCGCTGATTTTGAGTAGCCAGATACCAGGGCTGTCAGACGAACCCAGAGGGGGGTGTAGTGGGATGACAACTCACTTGGCGGCACATCCTGATGGCCTCCTGGGAATTAGCTCACCAGCCTCTGGAGCGCCCTCTTTCGGCCGGTGTCTTGCCTACTGCTGGCCCTTGTGTCCCTCCTGGACCCCGGTGCCCCTTTCCCTTGGGGGCTGCCCCCTGGCAGTACCCCCACAGTCTCTGGGTCTCTCCTCCCAAGGGAACCCCCAAGCTCCTATCCCTACCTCGCCTCAGTATATGGCTACTGCCAATCACCATCTAGCCCCTGCTCACTGAGGCGGACTGCAGTGTACATGCCATTCATCACTGGCAAAGGGGGGTTTGGACCTACTGCCTTTGCCTACCCCAGGCTACCCCTCTGTAGCCCCAGAACCTGTTCTGGCCTTTATCAAGGCCTGCAACCTGGGGGTTCTCCAGGCTGGAGCTCCCCAGCTCCTCTAGCCTTTCCCCAGCTCTGCTCCACTCTAGGTACCTTTGTCAGCTCCCAGACAGCCAGGCCCTTCTCCCTCAAGAGCTAGAGGGAGAGTCCTCTCTGAGCTCCAGCCTAGTAGCCCCTTTATAGGGCCAGTTGTGCTTGATTGGGGCATGGCCCAGCTGCGGCTGCTTCCCCAATCAGCCCAGGCTTACTGGTTCCCCGCCACAGCCCTCTCGCAGGGCTGTTTTAAGCCCTTCAGGGCAGGAGCAGGGTTACTGCCCCGCTACAGGGACAATTTGAATCAGGGAGGCTTTGAGGCAGCACTTTGACAATGAGCACCAGTAATGTATATTTCTGTCAGAGGTGCTTCAATGTTACATTACATGTAGTTTTTCTAAGGGGCAATGGTGACATTTGGGGCCTTATATTCCAATAAGAAAATAATTAAAATGCCTGTGCATATATTGGTAGTGCCTGCAATCTCAATTTGTAGAAAGAAAAAAAAAGATAATTTACCATTATAAAACTTTGCTTTTATTGCACAAGAAACAGCACACACAAACACACAGATGCTTCATGGGAAAGGAGGAACCAGTGAAGGGCAGACTTTCACAACTGTGTGTAGGTCCAGCTATCACTGTGAAAGTTGTCCAAGAGGGTGGAGTGAAGGGGAAACTAAGCAGTCCCGGGAAGTGGAAAAGAATGTGTGGGCAGAGTTTGGAGGAGGCATGGAAAGGAGTTCTGAATGTGCTGCAATGGTGGTCGAGCACAGATCTGCTCAGTCTCCTGCATTATTAAGGACTTCAGCATCTGCGTTTGCTCCTCCATTATTTTAATCATCTGATCAGTTGCGTCCTTAAATGCCTGATTCTCTTTTCTGTCCTGTTGTTCAGCTTCCCAGCCCTCCTTGCGTTCCCTTTTTTCTGTATTGGAGCACTGCAGTACCTCCCAGAACAGGTCTTCTTTGCTGCGTCTTGGGCACATTCTTATCTGTCAGAGACACTCGGCCGGGGACTGTGGGGTGTTCCTGAAGGCCACATCTGGTGAAGCACAGGGAACAATGCACAGAAATGGGATTGTTAAATTCACGCACCGCCTTGTAACATTTCAGTTAAATACACCTTTTGCAACATTGCAATCACTTTCTCACTGACCCTAGCCAGGCACACATCTCTGCTAACACCCAAAGCATGGTGAGTGTTGGCAGGAGGGTGGGGACACTCCACATGGGGAAAAGAGCACTCAATCTTTGCAAGGGTTGTGGTACAGCATTCTAGGGGGGAAATTCTAAAATTCTCCCACACTGCTAAGGATAAGCAGGGAAACAAGGGCACATCTACGCCACGCTTGTGGCTTCCACCCTGCTCCCTGTGCTGCTTTGGTTCCTGCACAAGTGATTGCCAAATGGTGCGGGAAAGTTTCCTACAACGGGGGAAGGAACAAAGCTGCTCTGCCACAGAACCTTCAGTAGAGGATTACCGAGTACCTTCAGAAAACTTTCCTGGAGATCTCTCCCCCATGAGATCTCAGCGTGCATCAACACTCTGTTCCACTATACCAATTAGCTATACAGGGAATTGTCCAGCTCACAGAAACACAGCCAGCCTCCCACGTTTCTATACCTTGAACCCACCTCTACACTACACAAGCCACAGCCACTTACCAGGCATCTCATCTCCTGCTTCTTGCTCCCCAGACAGCAACTGCTGAGATTGACTAGACACCTCTGGAGTGGAGAGCAGTTCCTGGCTGCCAGCCCCACCGGGAGCTGCACATCCTCATCTAACTCCACCTCTTCATCAATAACTTAGTCCTCTGGGTTAGGTCCTCTTTCTGCCGCCTCCGTGCCCTCTGAAGTATCCACAGGGCTCTTGGCAATGGAGGTTAGGTCACCACCAATGATAATGTCCAGCTCCTTCTAGAACCGGCAGGTTTTAGAGGAAGCACTGGAGTGATGATTTGCCTTCCTCGCCTTATGGTACACCTGCCTCAGCAACTTTATTTTTGCTCTGCACTGCAGTGTGTCCTGATCATAGCCCGTTTTGCACAAGCCTTGAGAAATGTGCCTGTAGGTATCCTAATTCCTATGGCTCAAACGCAGCTGGGACTGCACAGCCTGCTCTCCCCATATACTGAGGGGAGAGCTCTGCAATGGTCCAAGTGGGAGAGCGTTTGGTGCAATAACCCTCCATGGTCACCTGGAAAGATGTGATGAGACCTCTCCATTCCGAGCCATCGGAAATGGATTTTTTAAAATTCCTGGGCTTCTAAGGGGGTGGGGCGGATGGTTGTTTACCTGGCTGCAGGGCAGTGGAGTTCAAACTGCTGACCAGAGCGGTCGGGATCAGCATTGTGGGACACCTCCTGGAGGCCAATTAAAGTGATGAAATCAAGCACGGCGTCTACACTTGCATTTTGTTGAGAAAAATATAGAGGAAAAAGATGTAAGTCTCTCACCAGGGTGGATGTATTTAGTCGCCAAAACCGGACATTTTTCCCGACAAAAGTCGCATTGCAGTGTGTACACACTCACTGTTTGGTCGACAAAAGGCAGTTTTGGTGACAAAACTTGGTAGTGTAGACAAGGCCTAAGTTTTCAGTGACTAAATACCCCCCTTCTTTCACCTCCAGCTTGCTAGGCAACATCACCCCTTCCTCCTGGGTGAGGACCTGGCCACAATGATCCATGCATTTGTCACCTCTGAACTAGATTACTGTAATTCACTGCATCTGAAGTTGATTTTAAAAACAATGCAAAGGCTCCAACTGCTATAGAACGTGGCTGTCTGCCTTCTCCATGGTTCAGGCTGCTATGAACACATCAAGTCCATGCTCCAGTGCCTCCACTGTTTCCCAGTCCACTTCCAATGTCAGTTTAAGGCTTTGGTCCTAATCCTCAAAGCAATAATGGATCAGTTCCATGGTACATTGTAGACCTCATTTTAATCTACGAACCATCAAGATAGCATGCTCCTCTGGGGCAATGCAGATCATAAAGCCCAGAATAAAGTGAGCGATATCTGGAGACAAAGCATTCTCAAGTCCAAGGGATATGGTTCTGGAACAAACTTCCAGAGGAGATTAGATGAATTCAGGATTTTATCATCTTTAGGAGGCATTGCAAAAATTGATAGTTTTTCCAGCATAACAAGAATGACATTTGCATCATCAGCCACCACACCCACCACCTCAAAATTATCCCATCTACCTTAAACAGAGCTTTTTATAACTAAAAAGGGGAAAGAACCAGAGATGACAAGAATTCCCTTAGAGACTTCGCTATTAATTTATTCTACATGAAAGGAGTTCACATGTGAAGGGGCAGCACTGCAAAACCCTAAGATAGATAAGACAGGGATTTAATGCATTTACTCAGTCTCTATAGATATCAGAAAGCTAAGTACATTATAAATTGTAATTGTTTTACAAATTGTTTGTCCTAAAGCATTTCCCAAAATAATTGTGTCAGTCTTCATTTACTTTCAGTAGTTACCAGACCTTGACCCCATCCTGTATTTCAGACCAAAGCCCTATGATCACACTGCATCACTTATTTAAACCAGTTACCTATTAGGGCCTCAATGTTTGGGATGGCCCTTTATTAAATACATACATTTGCCTCATTAGCAAATTGGGCTTAGTGCAGAGTTGCTGATATGACAGGCAAGATCAACTCAAGAACACACTTCAATGGGAAGATAGTCTTGCCTTTCAAATGAGAGACTTTAGAAGTGTAGAACCAGGCACTGTCCTCCAAATTCATTGCATCAGTTCAAAACCCAGCAGTGGAGATACGCAGTTTGCATTCTGGAGAAGCAAGAATGCCTAAAGTCGCCCAGTCTGTGCCTGTGATCCGCACCATGTGGTGATCAGAAAAAGTAGGTTATGTTTCTATATGGAGTATGAAGAAAGGGACTAAAAATACAGTAAAGATGTGAATCGACCCCACACCTCACTTTATTCCATAAATGAAAAGACAGTAAGGTACTCAATGAAACAGGAGCATACAAATAGCAGAATTCACTGCTGCACAGAGCAAATAATCAAATTCTATGAGGGGAATAATTTTGACTGTAAGAAACAGCTGTAGATTTCCAAGGTAAGTTAATTATAAGAGTAATCACCATGTCCTGTTGCAGTGAATAGGCAGATTGGCTGTAAGGGTCAGGAATGAATTTCACCATCACCTACAGTACAGAATAACTGCCAGTATCTTATAAAGGGAGGTATTATAGTCCTCTGAAGCAGCAAGTACTGGCCAGTGCCAAAGACGGGACACTGAACTCTCTTGACAAATGGTCTGATACAGCCAGAGATAAGAACACCACATTAGCTGGAGTAACTCTTTGATCCTGTGAGGTGGACTAGGAGAGCAGAATGGGATCAGCAGTCAAAAATTCTGGGTTCTGTTCAGGCTCTGACATTGACTCAGTGTGTGATTTCAGGTCAGGCACTTCACCTTTTGGTTCCTCTATTAACCCAGCTATGAAAAGGGGATAATACCTACATTTGTAAAGCACTGGGTTTCTCAGCTGAAGAATGCTACATTAGCTGTACCAAATGATCTGATCAGGTATGTGCCTATTCAGTTGGAGGCAGAAAGGTTAAAAATAAATAAAACTCAAGTGTCAGAGGCAGAAATTTCTCTGGGTGTGCTGCTCCCTGACACATTTTGTATTAATGCCCACTGTGCACAGCTGTGACTCAGTGGCAAGCATCAACCTTTACATCCCTCCCCATTATTCTGCATCTTTAGGCTATGAGTTGCATTAATGACACACACGTTCCTTTTAGCATGTTCACTCCTCTAACAGCTCAGATCAAGTTGCCAGTTGTCTCAGGCCCTCACATCCCAAACTCTGTGCCTCTACTCAACATTCCTGTATCTGCAGTGGCAAAGGGTGGAAAGGAAAACATGATTCAGGAAATTTTATTAGCAGACTGCTCCACAGACATCAGGAGAAACAACTAACGATTCTGGCTAGTGAGAGTTTATCTGGTGAATAAAAGCTGATAACACATTTTAGCTAACAAATATGACTCAAAAAATTGAGAGGGGCCCAATCACTTCGGGGGGCAGTCGTGGAGGATAGCTAGAGACCCAGTAATGGGGAATTCAGCCCTGGGTGCTAGGGTTAGGGAAATAAGGGTGGAACACATAGCAAGGAGCAGAGACTCAAGGAGGTTTGTGACTAGAAAGGACCATTAATTGTAAATGCCTTCTCCAAACATGCCCTTAAGAACAAAGGCTTGTTGCTCCCTGCAAGGTGGTCAGTTCATCTGCACAGAGGGCACTAGCTAGAAGCCTATGGTGCTTTCACTCAGAAGCATCGACAGAAGCAAACGATGCATGAGCTTTTCAACAAACAAAACAACAAATCACGTAAGAAAAATACCATCTTGGTTTATTGTTTAAAAACCTTGGTAAAACAAACAGAAAAGAACAGAGAGCAGGAGGCTGATGCCCATTCCATCTCCCCAGCTAAGACAAAATTCTCCAAAAACGGATAGCACGAGCCCCCAGGCTCAGACTGAGCATTTGGGATTGAGGGGGGCTCTAGGAGAAAGGTCTCTACACTGTGGTAGGAGTACAAAAGTTCATCTTTTCAACTTCAGGCGCCACTTCCCACACCACAGAACAGAATGAATTCTTCCGGGTTGTCAGTGAGGGAAAAGGTCTTCCACTTAGGGTATGTGATTCACCCCGAATTCTCTGTGGATGTGTAAAAGAGCCTGGGCTAGGAGAGGGAAAGGTGTCTGGAGGTTACAATGGAAGTGGGAATGCACCACACCAGGTATGGCACAGCCCCCTGCAACCAACCCCTGCACCCTCTGCTCCAAAGTAATTTGAGCCCCAGGTAAAGATCTAAATAGGGAGTTTGGGACAAAACCAAATATGGCAAATAGCTGTGGTTCTTGTTAGCAGATACAGAACGAAGCTACTCCAGAGTAAGACAAAGGCTACACTCTGAATACATTCTCCCCTCCCTGCTCCACCAGGTTGGACCCAGAACTGTCCAGTCTCACCTCTTCCCCCAGTCTCAACCCCAGAACTGGTCTTGCCTCTCCAAACACAGGAACTTAGGATGGCTGGAAAAGCTGGCAGGAAGTGTACCTCACTGCAGGTTTCAGTGGACTTTTGCCTGAGCAGATGGCCAAGGACACATTGAGTGGTGCTGATGAAGGGGATGGGAAGATTCTAGGCGTTGCAGCACTGACTCCCATCTCTCTGGCTGGAGCCTGAGCTGTACTGAGAGGAGCTGGTGAAGCCACTGCAGACTGGGCTCTGAAACTGGTTGTATGGCAGCAGCACAGAGACCATAGTGTGGATCCAAGTGTCACATGAATTTCTATTTGCCCTACTGATGAGAGTCAGAGCCCTGAGGGATTGGAGAGGGTAAGGAACAGGTTTCACTGCTCTGTGCCTCCATAGGTAGCCAGCCTGCCCCAGCAATGCTGCTCCTGCTGCCACATGCGTCAAATATAAAGGGGAGGTCCAAAAAGAGACCTTTTACTGGCTCATGTGTATCCCAGTCATCTCCACCAAGCACCAACGTCTTAATAGGGACCGCCCCACAGTTCAGAGTCCAACAATTCAGCCCTCAGATCTCGACATCACTTTCTTTATCATTATCGTGGTCACCATCATAGAACTCATTAGAAGCCTCAGGCCTGAAAGACAGACAAGAACATAAGGACAGGCAGCCTTTTCCAGCATTTTCAGAAGAGCGGAGTTTGTCTAGACACAGAGATGAGAGCATGTTGCTAGAAAAAGGGAGGGAGGGACACATCTCCTCACCTAGCAGACATAGGATATGTCCTCTGAGGCATGTAACCATGTGCTAGTATAGAAGTTTCTCTGGATAGGAACCAGAGAATCAAAAGGGATGCAATATCTACTCTGGGATGTAAACAGTCCCCACCATATCTCCCCTCACTGGGATGTGGTGAACAGGAGAGAGGAGCCTCTTTCTCAGCTCATCAGAACAAGAAGAACGGGAGGCCAAGTACCTGTTGTAGTTCTCCTCAGAGCCTCTCTCCTCTGGATCAGGCTCGTCTGCACGGTCATAACTGAGCAGGTCAGAAGGAACATCATGGATCTGGACACTGGGAGCATGGTTCAGCATTTTCAGATTTTCAAATATTGTCTGTCTGATTTGATCCAAGTACTGGTTAGGAACAGAAAGAGCAGATCAGCTTAGCTAGATTGAAGGGACAGTACCACAATTACTGGCATTAACACCTGCCTGCACCATGCATGCCGTAAGGCCACGCAAATGCCATCAATGCAAATGGCTTTAAACTGAAGCATAGAGCATAATATACTCAACATAGGCACTGAGGGTTTGTCTACACGTAAAAGGATGCAGCTGTGTCCCTGTAGCGCTTCAGCAAAGAAACTACCTACGCCGACAGGAGGGCTTCTCCCATTGCTGTAGGTCAGTGGTTCTCAACCAGGGGTACCTGTACCTCTAGGGGTTTCCAGAGGTCTTCCAAGGGGTATACATCAACTCATCTAGATATGTGCCTAGTTTTACAACAGGCTACATAAAATGCACTACTGAAGTCAGTACAAACTAAAATTTCAATGACTTGTTTATACTGCTCTATATACTATACACTGAAATGTAAGTACAATATTTATATTCCAATTGATTTAGTTTATAATTATATGGCAAAATGAGAAAGTAAACAATTTTTCTGTAAGAATGTGCTGTGACACTTCTGTATTTTTGTGTCTGATTTTGAGTTCTGTATTAGCAAGTAGTTTAAATGAGGTGAAACTTGGGGTACACAAGACAAATTAAGACTCCTAAAAGGGGTACAGTAGTCTGGAAAGGTTAAGAGCCACTGCCATAGGAGTTATCCACCTCCCTGAGAGGTAGTAGCTATGTCAATGGGAGACTTCTCTGGTCAATCAGCGCTAGTCTACACTGGGAGTTAGGTCGGTGTAACTGCACTGCTGAGTGACCTAGTTATAGTGACATAAGTCTGACATAAGACCAAGCCTAAGACTCAGGGCAGGCGCTTCAGAAGTGGAAAGGAAATTGTAAGAGGACCTTCAAGTTTCTCAAATATGAAGTATCTTTGGAGAGCTCCTTACATCTCAAAGATGCTGTGAGGCTGCAAACATAGGTGCTCACTCCATAGAGAAAAATTAGCGGATGCTTAGCACCCACTTGTAGCCAAGCTTCCCTCCCTCCAGCCGCCCCCGCCAATCAACTCCTCCAACAACTCCAGAACAGCTGGGTGTGCAAGAGGCGCTGGGAGGGCGGGGTTACCTAGGGAGGTGGTGTAATCTCCTTCTTTAGAGGTTTTTAAGGTCCGGCTTGACAAAGCCCTGGCTGGGATGATTTAGTTAGGGATTGGTACTGCTTTGAGCAGGGGGTTGGACTAGATGACCTCCTGAGGTCCCTTCCAACCCAGATATTCTATGATTCTATGAAGGAACGGGGACGGGGCACGCTCAGGGGAGGGGCAGGAAGAGGTGGGGTGAGGGTGGAGCGGGGATGGGAAGAGGCAGGGTGGGGGCTTGGAAGAAGGGGTGTGGTGGGGGCAGGGAAAATTAGAAGCCGGCGCCTGTGGCTGCAAAGAAGAAAGCATGTTGTCCAACACTATGATGAGCAGGAAAGCCTCTTGTTGCCCTGCCCTGGCAAGTTTTTCCTGGGTGAGCTGCTGGCTGAACTCCACCTGGTTTCACAGGATCTAGCATCAAGCACAGACCTTTTCTTTTCAGACTACACCACATGGCTATGTTAGCTGATGCAGAGTAGCGGGTCCGGGACAAGACCAGAGCCACTCACCTGTCTAGAGTTCTGGTTCTCAATTCTTGTACTGACATCTGGGTGGAGGGTGAAGTCTGGAGCAAAGTACTCGAAGTATTCTGCGAGGGAACCAGTAAAGAGTTAAAGAACAGGGGCGAGGGGAGTTTGAAACTAGTTTTTCTGAAACACTGTTCTGCAGAGATGGGAACAGCCTACCCTACATCATTCTAGCTGTCACCATACCATCAAGAGCACAGTGAGAGCCAACTCCATCATCATGAGGGGTATGCTGCCAGAAAGAAAAGAGAAAGCAACAGGAACATTGTGTATGGAATTTAGAACACATGATACTGTAATGCAGATATGTCTGTCCAGTGAGGCCCACCACAGATGGGGGATGTGTATAGTAGGAAGCAAGAAAGTTCAAGAACACCTGGGTTAGGATCAGAAGATACTACTGCTTCAGCCCCACTCTGGTTAACATTAATTAACATAGGTGTGGAATCCAGCTAAAGTCCCTGACGCATTAGAACGTCGAAGCACATTAGCTAAATTTATGAAGAGAGTGGGGAAACTCACATTAATTTATTCCAAGACTAAAAGGAACCATTGTGATCAACTAGTCCAGGGGTTCTCAAACTGGGGGTCGGGACCCCTGAGGGGGTCACGAAGTTATTACATGGGGGTTTGCGAGCTATCAGCCTCCATCCCAAACCCTGCTTTGCCTCCAACATTTATAATAGTGTTAAAGTGTTTTTAATTTATAAGGGGGGGTCGCACTCAGTGGCACCAGTACAAAAGTTAGAGAACCACTGAACTAGACTGACCTGCTGTATAACAACATAGATCAGAGACTTTCCTAAAATAATTCCTAAAGCAGATCTTTTAAAAAAACATTCAATCTTGATATAAAAATTGCCAGTGATGGAGAATCAACCACAACTCTGGCAAATTGTTCTAATGGTTAATTACTTTCACTGTTAAAAAATTATACCTTATTTCCAATCTGAATTTGTCTCATTTCAACTTCCAGCCACTGGATCGTGTTATACCTTTCACTGCTAGACTGAAGAGCCCATTATCAAATATCTGAACATACCCTGCAGGTATTTATAGACTGTAATCAAGTCATCCCTTAACCTTTGTTAAGATAAATAGATTGAGCTCTTTGAGTCTGTCACTATAAGGCAGGTATTCTAATTCTTTTAGTCATTCTTGTGGCTCTTCTCTGAACATTCTCCAATTTATCAACCTCCTTCTTGAATTGTGAACACCAGAACTGGATACAGGATTCCAGCAGCCATTACACCAATCCCAAATACAGAGATAAAATAACCTCTCTACAATTATTCAAGATTCCCCTGTTTAGGCATCCAAGAATCACATTAATCCTTTTGGCCACAGCATCGCACTGGGAGCTCATGTTCAGTTGATTATCCACCATGACCCCCAAATCTTTTCCAGAGTCACTGGTTCCCAGGATAGAGTCCCCCATCCTGAAAATATGGCTTACATTCTTTGTTCCTAGATGTATACATTTACATTTAGTCATATTAAAATGCAGTCCTTGCTTGCACCCAGCTTTCCACGCAATCCAGAGCACTCTGTAACAGTGACCTCATCCTTTTCATTATTTACCACTCCCCTAATTTGTGTGTGTCATCTCCAAAATTTCTCATTGATGATTTTATGTTTTTTTCCCAAGTCACTGATACAAATAGTAAATAGCGTACAGCGAAGAACAGATTCCTGTGGGACCCCACTGGAAACACATTCATTCAATGATGATTCCCCATTTATAATTGAGACCTGTCAGTTAGCCAGATTTTATTCCATTTAATGTATCTTACGTTGATTTTATATCTTTCTAATCCAATGATACTCAGACTGAGGCTTACAAGCTGCAAGTGGGCTCTTTAATATGTCTCCTGCGGCTTTTTGCAGCACATGATATTAAAACACTGTGTGATTTAATTATTAACCAATCTAAGTTATTAACCAAGCAGGATGCTTTTACTATGTTATCAATCAGTTTTAGTTGATACAATAAATACTTGGTCAGTCATTTTGATGTGAGAAATAATATATATATGATTAGAACAGTGATATTCAGGCCTCTGATTCAGGAGCCAAATTAGCAATCAGCATTATCCAAAAGAGCCACAGTCATGTGAATTCATTATTTCATTTACTATAGTATTATCTATTCATATTTAAATGTGGAAATATTGGGGGGGGTGGTGCGACCATGGCTCTTTTAGGCAATGCTGATTGTTAATTTGGCTCCTGACTCAGAGGCCTGAATAACACTGTTCTAATCAAAATGTTGTGCATTACCAAGTTAAATGCCTTATAGATGTCAATTACATCAACATTATTTACCTTTATCAAACTTGTAATCTCATAAAAAAAAAAGAAATTATGTTAGTTTCACAGGATCTATTTTCCATAAACCTATGTTGATCGGCATTAATTATAATACCTTTCTTTAATTCTTTATTAAAATAGTCCCATATCAGCTGCTCTAATTTCTTGCCTGGGATAGATGTCAGACTGACAGTCCTATACTTACCCAGGTCATCCCATTTACCCTATTTAAATATTGGCACAACATAATAATCTGTAACAAGATGACGCTAACTCACCACTGTATGGGAGTTCCTCACTAATTGCTTCATCCACAAGCAGCGACGTTTCATAGGTCCTAAAAACACAGAACATTCTACTCAGTCCAGTAAAGATCGACTTTTCCCCCATTACCCAGTACTGGCAGTCAGCCTGAAACTCAATGCCAGTTACAGCTGCATAAAGGCCCAAAGGAGCACAAGTGTTGATAACCCTCATGCCATCTGCAACAAATAGGAGATTCTCCAGCAAGCATGTGAAAGACTCACCAGCATCGTGCCACATTACGAACAGTATAGCCACCTCCTCCCAGCACCAGAAGGGGGATGTTGAAACTCTTTACGTACTCCACACACTCCCTAAAAACCCAAAACAGAAGGGAAATCTGTGACTGTTAGCAGCTGATCTAAGCTCATCAATGCAGCACCATGCTCAACCCAGTAACATACCTAACTGTATGATACACAGAGTTCAGGACTCCCATCAGTGAAACCCAAACCTTGCCGTGATGGGAGCTGTTCTCATGGCTTGAGAGAAATCTGACCTCTGTGTTCATGCATTCTGGCAGAGCACTGCCGGAAGAAATGTTGTGAGATCCCAAATCTAGTCTGAGGAATCTGCTTATGCAGAATCTTACCCCTTATTGGCTCTTCTGAGGAGAGCCTCCTATCCCACAGGGAACTAGATTGCTCTTGTTGAACTCAAGACTCGCACTGAAGACCCAATGCATTCTTTCACTGACTGCGATGGTCCTTTAAATGTTCCATCCACACCCTTGCTGAACTTACCCATGTCCTCTTATACTGAGGTTGAAGCAACCCAGACGGTCACAACCCAGGGAGTCAGCACCGCACTAGGGAAGAGAAAGAGAACAGCTGAGTCCTGGCTAAGAAGCATTATTCTCCAGATGCACATCCTAACAAGCCATCAGCATCCCACAGTTATACCCAACCTACCACAGAGCCACAAGCAGCATTCCAGCCAGCCAGCATCCACCTGTCCATATTTCCCCAGGCAGCCACAGATGCACATACTGGAGAGTGCATACCTCCTACCCATTCCCTCTGCAACAGATGCACACAGACCTGCTCTCCTACCTGCAGCACTATGCATGTAGGCTGGTAGTAGTCCACCACCTGGTTAATGACTGGCTGGAAGAGGTGTTTATAACCTTTAGAGAGAAAGACAGATTGTCATCATGGCTCAAGAGGGCAAACAGGGACATTGGGGCGCAGGGAAAGCATTCCACTTACTTTGGTCATCAATGCCATCCCGCAGTGGCACATTGAGGCAGTAATAGCGGCCACTCTCTGCCCCAACCTCGTACATGTCACCTGGCAGAGGAAAGGAGGCAGAGTCACAGCACACAAGGATCATCTCTGAAACTTCATAGGTGTGGGCAGTACAGACAACAGCAAATCAAGACTTCTGCCAAGGGATCCAACCATGGCATGGAGATCCTTTCCACCTACTCTGCAAACTACCACGGGACCATATCCTTCACCCAGCCTCTCCCCACTCTCCAGAACTCCTTTCTTCAGTCATCTCTCTCTGAAACCAGAGCACCAGAACCTCACACTACTATGTAACAGCCGTGATTGGGGCCTGAAATCTGCACTTCACTGGGGCAGTGGAGATTCTGTACCTGTACCAGGGAAGAAGTAGTTCCCATATTTGTGAAAAGATACTGTCATGACACGGTCTGTCAAGTAAAAGGCCTCCTGAACACCATCTCCATGATGAATATCAATGTCAATGTAGAGAACACGTGGGTGATACCTGCCAGAAACAGGAGACAAAGGCGCATTACAGTCCACTGGTGCCATCCCAACTACAGCAACCACTTTGCTATGGTTTCCTAAAATCCAACCCCCATAAAACAAGCCTGTAATATGTCAAAGGCCTTCCGGCTCAGCAAGCCCATCTGGTCCCCCCTAAGGTCTCTGGAGAATATCTCTGACATTAGACCATAAGATGATGTTTGTGTAGAGCATCTTCCATACAAACTGTACTTTAAAATACTCTTGTCTGTTATATTAAGAGGCACGAACAAGGAACAACAGGTTTTAAGAGCAGACTAGAGACACGATAGAAAGCACATGAAAGAGAGAGATGCAGTGGGCTCGTTCAGACAGCAAAGGTTGCAGAGAAGATTCTTGCATTGGCAGCAGCAAGATTATGCAAAGGGTCAGGAAGGAGGCCACTGGCGAAGACGCAAAGTGAGAGGAACCAGCCTAGTAGTGCAAGTCCATGAATTGACTGACTTGTACAGTCAGAGAAGTTTAGAAAGCACTTTATGTACAAAAGTCTTTGCCATGAAAAAATTACAATCTAGTTAATCTTTAAAAATTAGAGCAATTTTTAAATGCTCCTGAAATGAATGGGGAGTAAAGTAATTTGAAGATGGAAGCAATTGTTCTTCCCTGTATGTGCCACAGCACTGGCATCATCACTCTCCAGTGCTAGAGTCTGGAGAGCCAGGACTTGAGGAGGTCAGGGGAATGAAGTGCAGTCATCCAGATGGAGGCATGAATGTGGATCTCAGCCACGGTGGGCAGAAGGACATAGTGCCCAGGGGCATTATTGCATAGATGGCAACAGGCAGCATTGCAGAGACAGGGAATGTGGAAAAAGGAAAGTTGAGTGAAGGCTGAAGCCAAAGTTACTGAGAACGGAGGTCTGAATGCAGGGGAGAGAAAGAAGATGCTGCTGGGCTTGAGAAGTGTCCTCTTGCCAAGTGGACATTCAGGGGAATGCAGGAGAGTTGAAATTACTGGGCAATAAATTTACTAGGTCCATCAGGCAGAGGTCAGATAAGGAGTGGTCATTTAAAGCAACAAAACTTATATGTCCCCACTTTTAATGTTAAAGAGAGAGGGGACATAACCCTTACCAGAGCCAACACCCTGTTTGAGATGAGGTGACTAGTACTGCAGTAACATTTAGAGGCGGCAAACCTTAATTAATCCAGAAAATATCACAATGCCTTTCTATAATTCTCCAACCCATTCCTTATGAGTTTAGACTTTTTTTTGAACCACAATTGCATTTTTTTGACAAAAGTGGAGGTCCCCATTATGCTGTCTCCAGATCCCTTTCCTGAGCCAATATAGTTAAATTTAGAATCCAGAAAGATTCACATGTAGTTCAAATTTTTCCTTCCAAAGTGCAACACTTTGCATTTATCACAAAGAGCTTAACAATGGCAAGAACTATATACACAGTAAGCCTCACAAGGGCCCGGTGAAGTAGAAAAATATTTCACAGATGGTAAATTGAGAAAACAATCAACAAAGCTAGCACCAGATATCCTTATTCTCAGTCCTCTGCCTTAACTGAGAACTATTCCGGCTTCTGAGGATGAGAACAGGACAGTAAATCAAGAACTGAGTGTTTGGGACTCTGCAATGGCAGGGTCTTGGCAGAGAAGCGAAGCTACCAGTAGAGATAGACGCTGGAGATGTAAGAGCAGAATCATGCCAGGGACACGCCTGAACAGCTGTTAGGCTACAGAAGACACCTGAAACAGAGACTGTCCAGGGCAGCCAATGATCAGCTATGTCTAAGCCACAACTGAAATTAAGGAGAACAAGAAGGGAAGAACTCTCTATCAGCAGAGGGGATCCTATTTATGATGTGGAGAAGGGCAGTGTCCATACTACAACCACATCACACAGGGCGTCTCTCACAGCATTACCCTCCCAGAGCATCACTTCTAATCCAAAACAGTATCACAGTGCACTCACACCGAGTCCTTACTTGAGCAGCTCCAGAATGCCGATAACTATGTCATTTACGTAACAAAACCCAGAAGCCTGCAGTGCAAAGAAAATAAAATGGAGTCAAAAGAAGAGCAGCAATGAGCCCAACTTTCAGTGAGACAGAAATACTTAGACTTGTGTCATTACCTCAAACTTCTTGGCATGATGCAGGCCTCCAGCCCAGTTTATTGCAATATCACAGATCTAAGAAAGGAAGAGAAGATTAGCTCAAAGTTAAGAGCAAGAGAGCAACAACCCCAAACCCAACCCTGCATGTCAGTATGGACATCACACCTGCCCCCACATTGTGGCTCACAATTATTATTTTTTCCCCTTTCTCCCCACCCATCCAGTCCCTTCAGATGCCCTGCTATCTGTCATCCAGTCAAGCTACTTAAGCTGTACTAAATCAGTGTTTGCAATCAGTCAGTGCGGGGGCAGGGGGAAATCCAAGAGATTCCCCCACAAATTAACAGACAGGTGACACCGAGTTGGTGTTTTTACAATAAGTATATGTAGTATAGGCTATCTTAGGGACTCCATCCCCCACAGTAGCCAGCTGGCATGTCAGTGTTCAAAGAGGACAAGCATATCAGCTCAGAGTTACCTTGTTGTTCAGTTGTGTTGCTCCCTGCAGTGAGGCCCCAGTATAGCGAGAGCAAAATTCGAAAAGGCCTGGGAACACTGGGCTGCAAAAAGAGAACACAAAATTCAAACAGAACAGAACCTTCCAACTTCAGATACACGTCTCCAGGACTGAGACCAAAACAAAACTCTCAGTGACCATTAGACAAAGAATATCAAAATGCAGTCTCTGCTAGAGAAATGTTAATTCGGGGTCATTCTGACCCTGTTCACTACAGATTACATACCAATAGGCAACATTACACCATCCTTTGCAAACACTATGGAAAACTTGGTGGATTTGATAATAATTACAAGAAACTTTCAAGTTAGTCTGGAACAATCTTGTTCACCATATACTCCAGATCTGGAGAATGGGAAACATACAGACTAAATCCTGCCCTCTACCATGCTGATGCATATATGGGGACAGGGTCCTGGAGAGAGAAGACGCAAGGCATCCTGTGTAAGGGAGAGGGCAGGACTTCACAACAAAACAACAACAGGGAACATAGCTGTCCAAGACATCTACTCACACACCATATTCCCATGGGGTTGTAATCTGTTAGTTTGAAGATGCTCCCCACCCATTCACCTACCTAGTGAATAGACTGCTGTGAGCAATAAATTGTATCCAGGGATGCACAATGCTCTTGCTCAGAGTAGCAAAGTATGTCTCATCTCCATCGTGCAATCCCACTCTAGCCAGCAGGCTCAGGATGGCAGAAGAACTCCTTTACTCATTTTCAGTGACTTACATCATGCACACATTAACAAGTGCAAGTCATAACATATCAATGTGTGCACACAATCTACCAGAAATAAAATATAGACCTCAAATCTCTTGCTTCCATGTGTTTCACTTGTTAACAGGCCCCAGAGCGCTTGTACCTGACCACACTGTTTTCACAAAAGTAGAATTATAGTCAAATTAACCCAATGAGAAGATTGGCTGAGGGAGAAAGCAAATACCACTGCCACAGAAGTGCAGGCCAGGGAGGTGTGTGAAAAATGTGTTATATGGCCACGAACGGAGAGCAAGAATGACAGATCAGCTCACCCTAAAGTAGGTGGCAGCCTGACCTGTGTCTACAGCACTTTGTAGTCCTGCAAATAGCTGAAACTCCCAGCAGACTGTGTATTTAAGAACTCTGGGTTTGTTCAGTTGGGAGAAAAGGAGATTATGGAAAGGCAAGGATAGCAGCCTCTACCTCCCACAGCTAAATCTCATCACTTCTCATCCTGTCCTCACTAATTAATGGGAATACTAGTATATAGAGACTGTACTGTTATCCTATTATTTATTGCTTGAGGTCAAGATTTTCAAAATTGACTAGTGATTTGGGATGCAAAGTTTGAGACACAGATTTTCAGAGTTTATCTGCACTTTCTGAAAGTCAGAACCTTTAAGTTGTCTCAAGTTTGGCACCCAAAAAACGGAGGCAACCAAAATTAGCCACCTTTGAACATCTCTGCCCAAATTTTCAAGAGCTAAGACCCTCACGAAACCAAATACAGTTACAGTCCCTAGCATAGAGCTTACCATCTAGATTCAGATCTAACTACTGAAACTCTAAGAGATTAAAAAGAAGAGGGAGAGGAAGAAGATTTACAGCAATAACAGTTACTCAACAAACTGTTTGCAACATCTTGATGGCTCCATTAGACTGTAGGGCTTTTTTAGTTAAAAATGTAAAATTAATACCACACTGTATTGGAACCATTATGATGCACCCATACCACACCAAGTAATCACATTAGATTACTGTAACCCTTGTACTTCCCATTCACCTGCTAGGTGCTAGATACTCACCAGTCATCACCCACATTGAAGGCATTGAGGCTCTTGGTGAATCCTTGCATGTTGTTGGGACTCACCCTCTGCAGGAAGTCTATATAATCCTCCGAGTGGAAGCGACACATATCATGCTGGGATGCCTGGTATGGTTTAAAAACCTCCAAGAGAAGGACACACAACAGTTATTTCCTGCTCAGAGTTGGGTTTACCTTGGCTACTACAAATCTCACCACAAAATTAACTCCAAATAGACAAATATCCCAAATCACTGTCAGTCTAAAAATGCTCAACTATGTGCTCAGCTTAACAAGTGTCTTGCAAATTTTAAATAAAAAGTGGTCAGGAAAGTAGGGATTGATTCAAGAGATGGTGTCCACAACAATATGAATTTGCCATCATTGCATTTTTTCATATTAAAGTATACTTTTAACTAAGTTAACAATCAAGAATACTACATATGTACAATGAGAGGAAATTAAGCTGCTCTGAGATTAATCAGAACCTTAAGTTTTGCCTTTCTTTATCTGTCCCTATTTAAAATATATACTTTTAACAAAATTAAGAAATTTTTGCTTTTTAAAAAAATTGGAGAAAGCATGGGCTTGTGTTCATGGGGAAATGTATTCACATAACTATACAGGAATAACTCCCCGTGTGGACAGTGTTATTCCGGAATAAGAGTGTCCTCACAGGGAATTATACCGGTATAGCTATATGGGTATAACACTAGTCTACAATTTTTGAGAAGTCGTCTGCTTCAGAGATAAAATGTGCTATTTATTATGTATTTTGATGTGCTGAATTCAAATATTACAATTAAAACAACTGATTGGCTACTGTTTCTTAGGCCTGGTCTACACTAGGAGGTTATGTCGAATTTAGCAGCGTTAACTCGAATTAACCCTGCACCCGTCCACACAACGAAGCTATTTATTTCGACACAGAGGTCTCTTTAAATCGATTTCTGTACTCCTCCCTGACGAGGGGAGTAGCGCTAAATTCGACATGGCCATGTCGAATTAGGGTAGGTGTGGATGGAATTCGACGCTAATAGCTCCAGGAGGCATCCCACAGTGCACCACTCTGTTGACGCGCTGGACAGCAGTCCGAGCTCGGATGCTCTGACCAGACACACAGGAAAAGCCCCGGGAAAATTTGAATTTGAATTCCTTTTCCTGTCTGGGCAGTTTGAATCTCATTTCCTGTTTGGACATCGTGGTGAGCTCAGCAGCACTGGCAACGATGCAGAGCTCTCCAGTAGAGGTGACCATGCAATCGCAGAATAGAAAGAGGGCCCCAGCATGGACTGATCGGGAAGTCTTGGATCTGATCACTGTGTGGGGCGATGAGTCCGTGCTTTCGGAGCTGCGATCGAAAAAAGCATGCAGGGATCTTTCCCGGGGACAGCCGCGAGGGGGTTGGGACAGGGGCAGAGTTCATGCTGGCCAGATTGCCGGCAGCAGGAACTGGCCAACGCTAGGAGCATTGCTTGGAACGTGAAAGGAAGGCACTGCTATAAATTAAGCTTTAAGTAGCCAAAAGTCTACGGCTTACCATGTCCGCCTGCTAGCTGAATTCCATTGTTCAGCCCCGCTTGTGTGATCTGTACAGCAAGACCCCAGGCACTCAATGGGAAGGCCGAAAATTCGACCTTGTACTGAGTGCGCATGTGATAGGTGCTGTGCATGGTCTTGTTCACAGAGAAAGACTATATTCATTGTTCGCAAAACTGTATCTTTCTGAGGAATTCACTCCCTTTTTCCCATCCCACAGCTGCAAGTGCCTCCCGTGCTACCCCGACATCCCCCTCCCAGAGGCTGGCGCAGATCAGGCGACGAAACAGAAGGACACGGGATGAGATGTTCTCAGAACTTATGGGCTGCTCCCGAGCCGAGGCGGCACAGCAGACCCAGTGGAGGGAGAACATGTCGCAATACCAGCGATCACACAGCGAACGGGAGGACAGGTGGCGGCAGGAAGACCAGCAGGCGACTCAAACGCTGCTTGGACTAATGAGGGAGCAAACGGACAAAGCTCCGGCGCCTTGTAGATGTTCTGCAGGACCGGAGGCAAGAGGACAGAGCCCCGCTGCATTCTATCTCTAACCGCCCTCCCCCGCCACAAAGTCCCATCCCCCCCTCACCCAAAGTCCCAAGAAGGAGGGGCGGCAGGGGCCGTGGAAACAGTCACTCCATCCCTGCAGACTGCTCAAGTAACAGAAGGCTCTCATTCCCAAAGATTTGATAAGTCCTTTCCTTGACTCCAAAAGCACCTCACCCAAGCCCCCGTCCCAGTTTCATCCTCTAACTGTGTAGTTGTTAATAAAAAATACATTTCTGTTAATTACTGTTTCCATCATGTTCTTTTAGAGGAGAGTGTGTTTGAAGGGGGTGAAGGGGGTTGGTAATTGGAGAGGACAGTCACCTTTACCAGGGTACAGACATGAGGGCAGGTTCAGCAGAAGGTCACACACACATTGCAGTCACTAGGCACCCTGGTCAGTCTGGGAGGTGGTTTTCATGTTCTGTGTGTGGGGGCTATGTGAGTTTGTGGCGGAGGAGGGCGGTTACAGATCTTATGCAGCAGTCCTTAGCCTGGATGACAGAGCCACACAGCAGGGGATCTGTAACCGCCCTCCCCCGCCACAAAGTCACATAGCCCACACACACAGAGTCCCAAAAAGGAGGGGTGGCAGGCTCCGTTGAAACAACCAGTCCACCACTGCAGACCGCTCTAGGAGCAGGAGCCTGTCATTCCTCGAGTTTAGAAGCATCCTTTCCATCACTACACCCGCTTCCCACCACAGTCTGCGTCCCAGTTTCAACACTTTACCATGAAATCCTTAATAAAGAAAACGGTGTTAATGAACAAAGTTTCATTTATTTTATTTTTAAAGGTGTGTTGGAAGGGGGGGAAGGGGGTTGGTAACTGGAGAGGATAGTCAACATTAACTGGGTAAAGAAACAGGGGCAGGTTCAGCTTCTGTTGCAACAAACTTAATAGTCACAGGTTACCCTGTTCACTCTGGAACCTAGCTTTCAAAGCTTCCCGGATGCACAGCGCGTCCCGCTGGGCTCTTCTAATCTTCCAGCTGTCTGGCTGGGCATAATCAGCAGCCAGGCGATTTGCCTCAACCTACCACCCCGCCATAAACGTCTCCCCCTTGCTCTCACAGAGATTGTGGAGCACACAGCAAGCTGCAATAACAATGGGGATATTGGTTTCGCTGAGATCAGAGCGAGTCAGTAAGCTTCTCCATCTCCCCTTCAGACGTCCAAAAGCACACTCCACCACCATTCTGCACTTGCTCAGCAGGTAGTTGAAGAGTTCTTTTTCACTGTCCAGGGCGCCTGTATAGGGCTTCATGAGCCAGGGAATTAGCGGGTAGGCTGGGTCCCAGTGGATGACTATAGGCATCTCCACATCCCCAACAGTTATTTTGTGGTCCGGGAAGTAAATACCTTCCTGCAGCCATCTAAACAGACCAGAGTTCCTGAAAACGCGAGCGTCATGAACCTTGCCCGGCCATCCGACTTTGATGTTGGTAAAACGTCCCCTATGGTCCACCAGTGCTTGCAGCACCATTGAAAAGTAGCCCTTTCGGTTAATGTACTGGCTGGCCTGGTGGGCCGGTCCCAGGATAGGGATGTGAGTTCCATCTATAACCCCACCGCAGTTTGGGAATCCCAAGGCAGCGAAGCCATCTATGATCACCTGCAAGTTTCCCAGGATCACTACCTTTGAGAGCAGTAGCTCAACGATTGCGTTGGCTACTTGCATCACAGCAACCTTCACGGTAGATCTGCCCACTCCAAAGTGATTCGCGACTGACCGGTAGCTGTCTGGCGTTGCAAGCTTCCAGAGGGCTATGGCCACTCGCTTCTGGACAGTCAGGGCTGCTCGCATCCAGGTGCCCTTGTGCTTCAGGGCAGGGGACAGCAAGTCACAAAGTTCCAGGAAAGTTCCCTTACGCATCCAAAAGTTTCGCAGCCACTGTGATTCATCCCAGACCTGCAGCACTATGCGGTCCCACCAGTCCATGCTTGTTTCCTGGGCCCAGAATCGCAGTTCCACAGCATCAACATGACCCATTGCCACCATGATGTCCACGGCGCAGGGTCCTGTGCTTTGTGAGAGGTCTGTGCCCCTCTCAGACTTAATGTCCTCACCGCGCTGCCGTACCTCCTCGCCCGATTTCTCAGCATCTGCCTCTGGAAAAGGTGGATGATAAGGTGCGAGGTGTTGACAATGGCCATAATTGCAACGATGATCGCAGCGGGCTCCATGCTCGCAGCGCTGTGGCGTCCGCGCTGTCAATCACCAGAAAAGTGCGTGAACTGATTGCCCGCCGGCGCTTTCACGGAGGGAGGGCGGGAGTGACGGTTGAATGACGACAGTTACCCAAAACCACCCTCGACACATTTTTTGCCCCAGCAGGCATTGGGGGCTCGACCCGGAATTCCAGTGGGCAGCGGGGACTGCAGGAACTGTGGGATAGCTGCCCACAGTGCACCGCTTCCAATGTCGATGCTTGCCCAGTTAGTGTGGACTCACAAAGTCGAATTACTGTCCTGAGTGTGGATACACACGTTCGACTTTGTAATATCGGTTCCACAAATTCGCTTTAAGTAAAATTGAACTACTATCGTAGTGTAGACCTACCCTAAGATATTTAAGTTTTTACATTTTATGTCTATGTATATTGTGTAGATAGTAGAGTTTTAATCATAAATTGTAAACCTAGGTCTTTTCATGTGTTTATGGTTGCTTTACATGATAATATTTCACCTGTCCTGTTTATGTAACATTTTAAAAATCAGCAAAAGAGTTATATAAATAAAATTTATTATGAAACAAAAGGCAAAAAACTATTATGTACATAGTTTAGTCCTATTCAATGTCTACTCGGCCCTTCTTGGCTTGTCTCTTGTATTCATTAAATGGAGAATCTCTTGTCACTGTTCAGCAATAGTCTGCAAGCATTGATGGGCTCCATTTGCCCTGATAGCATTTCTCCATTGTTGCAATGTCCTGGTGAAATCGCTCGCCGTGCTCGTCGCTCACTGCTCCGCAGTTTGGTGGAAAAAATCTAGATGAGAGTGCAAAAAATGTATCTTTAGTGACATGTTGCAACCAAGGCTTTTGTATGCTTTGAGGAGGTTTTCCACCAACAACCTGTAGTTGTCTACCTTGTTGTTTCCGAGAAAATTTATTGCCACTAACTGGAAGGCTTTCCATGCCGTCTTTTCCTTGTCACGCAGTGCATGGTCAAATGCATCATCTCGAAGAAGTTCACGAATCTGAGGACCAACAAAGACACCTTCCTTTATCTTAGCTTCACTTAACCTTGGAAATTTTCCACGGAGGTACCTGAAAGCTGCTTGTGTTTTGTCAATGGCCTTGACAAAGTTCTTCATCAGACCCAGCTTGATGTGTAAGGGTGACTTCCTTGATTCAACAAGTGGTGGATGCTGAACACTTTTCCTCCCAGGCTCCAATGACTGTTGGAGTGGCCAATCTTTCTTGATGTAGTGGGAATCTCTTGCACGACTATCCCATTCGCAGAGAAAACAGCAGTACTTTGTGTATCCAGTCTGCAGACCAAGAAAGAGAGCAACAACCTTCAAATCGCCACAAAGCTGCCACTGATGTTGGTCATAGTTTATGCACCTCAAAAGTTGTTTTATGTTGACATAGGTTTCATAGACTCATAGACTTTAAGGTCAGACGGGACCATTATGATCATCTAGTCTGACCTCCCGCATGATGCAGGCCACAAGTTGACCCACCCACTCCTGGAATAATTCTCTCCCTTGACTCAGCTGTTGAAGTCCCCAAATCATGATTTAAAGACTTCAAGTCGTAGAGAATCCTCCAGCAAGCGACCCCTGCCCAGCAAGCGACCCCTGCCCCATGCTGCGGAGGAAGGCGAAAAACCTCCAGGGCCTCTGCCAATCTACCCTGGAGGAAAATTCCTTCCCGACCCCAAATATGGCGATCAGCTGAACCCCGAGCATGCGGGCAAGATTCTCCAGCCAGACCCTCCGGAAAAAGTTCTCTGTAGTAACTTCTAATATCCCATTATTGACCATTGTTACTAATTACCAGCGATGGCACGTTATTGACCTATTGACTAAAATCATGTTATCCCATCAAACCATCCCCTCCATAAACTTATCAAGCTTAATCTTAAAGCCAGAGAGGTCTTTCGCCCCCACTGTTTCCCTCGGAAGGCTGTTCCAGAATTTCACCCCTCTGATGGTTAGAAATCTTCGTCTAATTTCAAGCCTAAACTTCCCGACGGCCAGTTTATATCCATTTGTTCTCGTGTCCACATTAGTACTGAGCTGAAATAATTCCTCTCCCTCTCTGGTATTTATCCCTCTGATATATTTAAAGAGAGCAATCATATCCCCCCTCAGCCTTCTTTTGCTTAAGGTAAACAAACCGAGCTCCTCGAGTCTCCTTTCATACAACAGGTTTTCCATTCCTTGGATCATCCTAGTGGCCCTTCTCTGTACCCGTTCCAGTTTGAATTCATCCTTTTTAAACATGGGAGACCAGAACCGCACACAGTACTCCAAATGAGGTCTCACCAGTGCCTTGTATAATGGAACCAGCACTAGAAATACCTTGCCTAATGCATCCCAAGACCGCATTAGCTTTTTTCATGGCCATATCACATTGGCAGCTCATAGTCATCCTGTGATCAACCAGGACTCCGAGGTCCTTCTCCTCTTCTGTTACTTCCAACCGATGCGTCCCCAGCTTATAACTAAAATTCTTGTTAGTCATCCCTAAATGCATAACCTTACACTTCTCACTATTAAATTTCATCCTATTACTATTACTCCAGTTTACAAGGTCATCCAAATCTCCCTGCAGGATATCCCGATCCTTCTCCGAATTGGTAATACCTCCCAACTTTGTGTCATCTGCAAACTTTATCAGCACACTCCTACATTCGGTTCCGAGGTCAGTAATAAATAGATTAAATAAAATCGGACCCAAAACCGAACCTTGAGGAACTCCACTGGTAACCTCCCTCCAACCTGACAGTTCACCTTTCAGTACGACCCGCTGCAGTCTCCCCTTTAACCAGTTCTTTATCCACCTCTGGATTTTCATATCGATCCCCATCTTTTCCAATTTAACCAGTAATTCCTCATGCGGTACCGTATCAAACGCTTTGCTGAAATCGAGCTATATTAGATCCACCGCATTTCCTTTATCTAAAAAATCTGTTACTTTCTCAAAGGAGGAGATCAGGTTGGTTTGGCACGATCTACCTTTCGTAAAACCGTGTTGTAATTTGTCCCAATTGCCATTGACCTCAAGGTCCTTAACTACTTTCTCCTTCAAAATTTTTTCCAAGACCTTGCATATTACAGATGTTAAACTAACAGGCCTGTAGTTACCTGGGTCACTTTTTTTCCCCTTCTTGAAAACAGGAACCACATTAGCTATTCTCCAGTCAAACGGTACCACCCCCGAGTTTACCGATTCATTAAAAATTATCGCTAACGGGCTTGCAATTTCTCGCGCCAGTTCCTTTAATATTCTCGGATGAAGATCATCCTGTCTGCCCGATTTAGTCCCATTAAGCTGTTTGAGTTTGGCTTCTACCTCGGATACGGTAATGTCAACCCCCTCCCTCCTTTATTCCCATCCGTCACGCTGCCAATATTCCTAAACCCTTCATTAGCCTCATTAAAGACCAATGCAAAATATTCGTTTAGACATTGTGCCATGCCTAGATTATCCTTAATCTCCACTCCATCTACAGTCTTAAGCGGTCCCACTTCTTCTTTCTTTGTTTTCTTCCTATTTATATGGCTATAAAACCTCTTACTATTGGTTTTAATTCTCCTTGCAAGGTCCAACTCTACACGGCTTTTGGCCTTTCTCACTCCATCTCTACATGCTCTGACTTCAATAAGGTAGGTTTCTTTGCTGATCCCTCCCATCTTCCACTCCTTGTACGCGTTCTGTTTTTTCTTAATCACCCCTCTGAGATGCTCGCTCATCCAGCTCGGTCTAAATCTCCTGCCCACGAACCGTTTTCCTTTTCTCGGGATACAGGCCTCCAACAGCTCCTGCAACTTCAACTTGAAATAATCCCAGGCACCTTCCACCTTTAGATCCATAAATATGTTAGTCCAATCCACTTCCCTAACTAGTCACCTTAATTTACTAAAGTTAGCCCTTTTGAAATCGTAAACCTTAGTCTCCGATTTAATTCTGTTAATCCTTCCATTTTAGTTTAAACCGAATTAGCTCATGATCACTTGGGCCAAGGTTGTCCCCTACAACCATTTCCTCAACGAGGTCCTCACTACTCACCAAAACCAAATCTAAAATGGCATCCCCCCCTCGTCGGTTCAGCAACTACTTGATGAAGGAATTCATCAGCGATCACATTTAGGAAAATCTGAGCCCTATTATTGTTACTAGCATTTGTTCCCCAATCTATATCTGGGAAGTTAAAGTCTCCCATGATTACACAGTTCCTATTAGTATTTACTTCCCTAAAAACATTAAAGAGTTCTCTGTCCATATCCAGGCTAGATCCCGGCGGTCTATAGCACACCCCAACCACTATCCCAGGGGAGGCTCTAGTAGTTCTTTTACCCAGTGTGAGTATTGCCCAGACAAACTCCGTCTTATCCATTCCATCACTTATTATTTCTTTAGTTTACCTCATTATTGACATAGAATGCTACTCCACCACCTTTGCCTTTGTTCCGGTCCTTCCTAAACAGCACATACCCTTCCATACCTGTACTCCAGTCATGACTACCGTTCCACCACGTTTCGGTTATTCCTATGATATCCGGTTTCATTTCTCAGACCAGGAGCTCCAGTTCCTCCATTTTGTTACCTAGGCTTCTCGCATTGGTGTATAAACATCTTAATTTATGCCGTTTGGCCTCTCTCACATTCGTTGCCCAATTTGGTACGGACACCGTACCGCCAGTATGTCCTATTAGTATCCATCCACCTGCTCCTCCTTATGTCCAATCTCTTCCCCCCGGCTATATCCGTTCTTATCTCATCGTCCTCCCTCTCAATGTTATAATCTGGTGTGGAGATTAACTGGACATCTCCCAACCGTCTCCCCCAAATTCCTAGTTTAAAGCTCTTTTGATGAGATGTGCCAGCCTCCCTCCCAGAAGTCTATTTCCTTCCCTACTTAGGTGAAGTCCGTCCCGTGAGAACAGTTTTCTGTCCCCAAAAGCCTCCCAATGGCCATACATCCCAAAGCCCTCTTTATAGCACCACTCCCTTAGCCAACTATTTATCATCACAATCCTGTCACCCCTTTGCTGCCCTTCTCTAGGAACAGGCAGAATCCCACTGAAGATGATCTGAGCCTTGATTTCCTTAAGCGTCTTCCCCAGCCTGGCATAATCTCCCTTGATTCTCTCCAGCGAGAACCTAGCCGTGTCATTCGTTCCTACATGAAGGATGATCAAGGGGTTCTTACCTGCTCCTTTTAGGATCCTTTTCAACCGCAGGTCCACATCCCGTATCTTAGCGCCCGGTAGACAGCACACCCTTCTGTTCTCTGGATCCGCCCTGGTCACAGGCCTGTCTAACCTCCTCAGTAAGGAGTCCCCAATCACGTAAACCTGCCTTTGCCTGGTGACAGTGCGATCTACTAATCTATCCCCTGTTCCCTCTAGTTGCAACCCCTGTCCATTCCTGTTTTCCCTTATAATCCCCCTTATGCCATCCTGTATCCTCCCGGGGCCCAGATTTGGTGCTGTCTCCATCAACTCCTCCCCTCTTTCTATGGGACTAGCTGCTTTTCTCTTCTTCCTCACCCTCCCACCTTCAGTTACCACCTGCTGCACCCCTTCCTCGTTTTCCAAAAACCCAAACCTGTTCCTGAGCTCTATTTCTCCTTCACTGGCCCTCCTTTTCCTTGGCCTGCTTCTCACGGTCACATGCTTCCACTGCCCTTGTTCTCCCCCGGCATTCCCCCCTCACAGGCCTTTGCCCCTGCTTTCACCTGTACCCCTGAGCATTCCCCTTCAGCCACTCCTTGCCTTTGCTCCATCAGCTGCTCGAACCCCCTTCTAAACTCTACCAGGGTATCTATCTGCATCTCCAAACCTCGGATCTTTTCTTCCAGCAGCTCTGTTAGGCGGCACTTCATACAGACATACCTCTGTTCAGGCACCCCCGCTAGGACCATGTACATACCGCAGCTGCCACATGCAATCATCTGCATTGTGTCCCCTGCTGCTTGGCTCATGGCTGCTGTTGTCTGTGCCCGCCTGCTCACCTGTGCCCTCCGCACCTGGGGTAACACAGCACACGGGGCACCATGCCCTCCTGCCTCCCCTTCCACCTCCCCCTGTGAACTCCCACTCAAACTCCCCTGTTAGCAGCATATGGACTACCAACTGGATTGATGGCAAAACATTGCCATTATGCAGTAAAACAGCTTTAAGACTCGTCTTCGATGAATTAATGAACAGTCTCCACTCGTCTGGATTGTGAACGATGTTGAGGGCTGCCATCACACCATCCATGTTGTTGCACGCTACAACATCACCTTCCATGAAGAAGAATGGGACAAGATCCTTTTGATGGTCACGGAACATGGAAACCCTAACATCACCTGCCAGGAGATTCCACTGCTGTAGTCTGGAGCCCAACAGCTCTGCCTTACTCTTGGGTAGTTCCAAATCCCTGACAAGGTCATTCAGTTCACCTTGTGTTATGAGGTGTGGTTCAGAGGAGGAGGATGGGAGAAAATGTGGGTCCTGTGACATTGATGGTTCAGGACCAGAAGTTTCATCCTCTTCCTCGTCTGACTCAAGTGAGAATGATTCTGGTGCATCAGGAACCGGCAGTCCTTCTCCGTGGGGTACTGGGCGTATAGCGGATGGAATGTTTGGATAATGCACAGTCCACTTTTTCTTCTTTGACACACCTTTCCCAACTGGAGGTACCATGCAGAAGTAACAATTGCTGGTATGATCTGTTGGCTCTCTCCAAATCATTGGCACTGCAAAAGGCATAGATTTCCTTTTCCTGTTCAACCACTGGCAAAGATTTGTTGCACAAGTGTTGCAGCATATGTGTGGGGCCCACCTCTTGTCCTGATCTCCAATTTTGCAGCCAAAATAAAGGTGATAGGCTTTCTTAACCATAGTGGTTATACTGCGCTTTGTGATGCAAAAGTCACTTCACCACAAACATAGCAGAAGTTATCTGCACTGTTCACTCAAGTACGAGGCATCTCTGCTCACTTTGGCTAAACAGAAATGTGTCCCTTTGCAAAATCAAACACTGACAAATAAGAGAGCACGACACTGTATGATTTCTAGAGCTGATATAGGGCAATTTGTTCAGCAGAGTGATGTAAACTTCGTTATGATTTCAAGTATCAGGGGGTAGCCGTGTTAGTCTGTATCTACAAAAACAACAAGGAGTCTGGTGGCACCTTAAAGACTAACAGATTTATTTGGGCATAAGCTTTCGTGAGTAAAATCCTCACTTCTTCGGATGCATAGAGTGAAAGTTACAGAGGCAGGCATTATATACTGACACATGGAGAGCAGGGAGTTACTTCACAAGTGGAGAACCAGTGTTGACAGGGCCAATTCAATCAGGGTGGATGTAGTCCACTCCCAATAATAGATGAGGAGGTGTCAATTCCAGGAGAAGAAAAGCTGCTTCTGTAGTGAGCCAGCCACTCCCAGTCCCTATTCAAGCCCAGATTAATGGTGTTGAATTTGCAAATGAATTTTAGTTCTGCTGTTTCTCTTTGAAGTCTGTTTCTGAAGTTTTTTTGTTCAAAAAACAAATCATCTATTATTGGGAGTGGACTACATCCACCCTGATTGAATTGGCCCTGTCAACACTGGTTCTCCACTTGTGAAGTAACTCCCTGCTCTCCATGTGTCAGTATATAATGCCTGCCTCTGTAACTTTCACTCTATGCATCCGAAGAAGTGAGGTTTTTACTTTTTGGGTATGCCCAAATAAATCTGTTAGTCTTTAAGGTGCCACCAGACTCCTTGTTGTTTTCGTTATGATTGCATCATCCATGACTTCTAGGAATAACATGATGCAATTCATATCATGTATGACGCAATACCAGCTTCAGATTGCATCATTCATTGTTTTGCCTAAAAAGCAAGTACTGTCCAAACCCAGTCATAGATTTATTCATAGATCCAGTCAAAGATGTATTTTAGTCATTTCTGGTTTAAATTGAGATCCCTTCCCTTTATAACTCACTTATCCTCCGCCATTCCCAAGTCAAGGACACCCGGCCCCAAGTATTGCTGGAGCTGGGCATCTGTCTCTGAATATTGCTGGTGCCCGAGCACCACGTGGGTATGGAACTCGCCGCCTATGTCTATACCCATTCATAAGCCGACCCCCTTCTCTGATCCTTCCCTTTTTTACAAAAAAAAACTGGCTTATGAACGAGTATATACGATAAGCTATTCTTCCCAATCAGTAGCTCTTCTGTGAAAGGTACAAATGGAGACCAACAAGTATCCTTTTAGCATGGCTGGTTGCTATTTATAAAAATAATTACCTCACAGTTTCAAACAGGTATCTTGAAATCCACATCTGAAATCATGTATTTTTGGAGTTTCCCCTCAACACTTAAGTGGTACACCACCTTTGGCTGTGGACATATTATTTAATCCATATGACCCACTCATGTTGCAGAGTATATATTTCTGAGGCCAGATGGTACACTATGACAAATATGATGTGCCTTGTAATAATTTCAAGAACTGTATGTTGGCTTGGATAAGGAATGGTATTTTCTGTATGAATATTCTGGTTTAAGCGCTTCTCACTAGGAGACTTTCTGGGATGGATCAGGAAAGAAGGAGGCAATGGCTCAAGATAGTCCCTATCAGTTTTCACTTACGCTCATCTTCTTGTAGAGCCCATAGTGAAGCACCAGACTGTGGGTCAGTGCCAAGCGATGAGGCTTCATGGGATGTCCTGCCCCTGGAAAGAAAAAAAGAAGACAGTCAGCACACTCAGTGGATTCAAAGCTAGACACACCACTCCCTGCCCCCCCCCCAACACACAGAACCACCTCTTCCTGCCCTCTCCCCACCCCCCAAACAGGACCACCTCCCCCTGCCTTCTCCCACCCCCACCCTCTCCACACACAGGGTCAGCTCCCCTTGCCCTCTCCCGCCTCCCCCCCCCCGGCCTACCTCCAGGCCAGGGGTGGGCAAACTACACCCGCGGGATTGCCCCCCTTGAGCCCCGCGCCGGCTGGCATCACGTCCCTGCGGCCGGGGGAATGGGGGGGAAGAGGGAGAGAAGCAGAGGGCTCCGTCCGTGTGTTGCCCTGGCTTCCAGGCACGCCCCCCACAACTCCCATTGGCCAGGAACAGGGAACCACGGCCAATGGGAGCTTCGTGGGAGGTACCTGGAGGAGCGCATTTTTGCCATGCGGAGCCCTGCATCCCCCTCCCCCAGGGGCCACAGGGACATGGTTCCAGCTACTTCCCGGAGAGGAGCGGGGCCAGGGCTGGCAGCCTGCCCTGGCCCCGGCCCTGGCCCGCGCTGCTGCCATCCCGGAGCCCGAAGCCCTCCTGCACCCCGCCCCCCAACTCCCTGCCCTGAGCCCCCTGCTGCACCCCACACCCCAACCCCCGCCCTAAGCCCCCTGCTGCATTCCCACACCCCTTCTGCACCCCAACTCCCTGCCGAGCCCCCTGCCTGCACCCCAACCCCCTGCCTTGAGCCACCTGCTGCACCCAACACCCCTTCTGCACCCCAACTCCCTGCCATGAGCCCCCTGCCTGCACCCAACACCCCTTCTGCACCCCAACCCCCTGCCCTGAGCCCCCTGCTGCACTCCACACCCCAATCCCCTGTCCTGAGCCCCCTGCTGCACCCCACACCCTGCCTGCACCCCAAATCCCTGCTGTACCTCAACTCCCTGCCCTGAGGCCCCGCCACACCCCTCATGCACCCTCTAGGGGCAGGGAGGGGGTGGAGTTGGGGTGGGGACTTCGGGGAAAGAGTTGGAATGGGGGCAGGGAAGGGTGGGAAGAGGAGGGGCCTCATGGAAGGGGTGGAGTGGAGGCAGGGCCGGGGGCAGCGAGGGTGTGTGTGTGTGTCAGTGATGCGGCCCTCGTGTCAATGAACAAGCCCTCATGTGGCCCTCGTGGTCATTTGAGTTTGAGACCCCTGCTGTAGATGTATTCCAGAGGGCCTTTTAAGCCAACGAACTCACCTATACTGCTAGGAACCTGATATATGGACTTTGAAGTCTTTGTATGTATGTGACTGTTTTACCATTTAACATCTCTCTTCTTGGTCATTCTTTTTTCTTTATAAACCTTAGTTTTAGACCAGGGGTGGGCAAACTACGGTCCGCAGGACACATTCGACCCGCCAGACGATTTAATCTGGCCCTCAAGCTCCTGCTGGGAAGCAGGATCTGGGGCCTGCCCCGCTCCATCCGAGGAGCAGGGTCAACTCCGTGCATCTCCTGGAAGCAGCGGCACATTCCCCCTCCAGTTCCTACGTTTAGGGGCAGCTAGGGGCCTCCGCGCATTGCCCCTGCAGCTCCCATTGGCCAGGAACTGCGGCCAATGGGAGCTGCAGGGATGGCACCTGTGGACGGGGCAGCGCACCCCCCCAGCTGGAGTCCTCGCCCCCACCGCACCCCAACCCCCTGCTTGGAGCCCCCTCCCTCACCCCAAACTCCTCATTTCTGGCCCCACTCCAGAGCCTGCACCCCCAGCCAGAGCCCACATCCCATCCTGCACCCCAACCCCAATTTCATGAGCATTCATGGCATGCCATACAACTTCCATATCCTGATGTGGCCCTCAGGCCAAAAAGTTTGTCCACCCCTGTTTAGACACTAAAGGATTGTCTGTCAGCGTGGTATTTTGGGTCCAAAGAACATTTTGTGTATGTGAGTAGAGTTTTAAAATAACTTCTCACTGTACTGGATCTAGGTGCTGTTTGGGAGCCAGAGAACTGGAATGCAATAAATGGGGCTGTGTGATTTCTTTTTTTGCTTCTTGATAACCAGTGTGGGGGATCAGAAGCACAGTCTGACACTGGTTGGAGAGTTTAACTTCAGTGTTACCCACCAGTCTTGGGAGTATCTGCTCTCCCTTTTGCAGCCTGCCCTGACCTTGGCATTTCCAATGAGGGCTGCCCCAGGCACCACGGGTTACATTGGCATAGTCTTGGCAGAATCCACAGAACCAGATCATTTGGGTTTTGGATCAGAACCTCATGCTATTCCAAATTTTAAAATTTTGATACTGAAAGTGTTAAAGGTTAATGTTAGTCACAATGAGTGATCCACAATCAAAACTATAAGCCCTGAGAGATAGCCAGCATCTTCAGCGTGAGAGAGAAATGGCAGAACTTTGGATGCAAGAAAAGCAAACCTTGGCCCAGCTGGAAAAAGAAGCTGAGGAGAGAACCAGAGAATCTCACAGGAGGCAAATGGAGCTGCTGCAAGCTGAGACCCAAGTTGCCAAACTTAAACTCCAAATCAAAATAATGAAAGAACAGCAGGAACTGTGTTCACCTGGAAGCCCAGCTCCTCTCTACAGCAATGATGTCTCCAGAACAGAACAGAATCTGTTCAGTTTATAAGAATGTTGGTATGTTGTTTAATAATGATGTGGTAACTATGTTTAATCAAAGTAATGTCATAACCCAGTCCCAGAAAAAGTATGAATGTAAAACCTCTATTATTTGTAACTAACAGGGAGATTTTTGAGGGGGTGTTTGACTCTAGGCAGTTCCATGTGTTTAACCAGGTATACTATAACAAGGAAGAGTGTGTCTCTAGCCTTGGGATTGTGGAAAATAGCTGTTTGTCCAGTCAGAAAAGCAGTTTATATAGTGAAGACATTTCTGAAGGTTCGTCTAATATCTCAGAAGTGACGCTGGAATTAGAGGAAGTGCAGAAAGCAGCTCAGGAAAACATTTTTTAGAGCAAATTAAACTTGATGGTCAGTTTGAAGCCCTAACTGAGGAAGGTAAGGGTAGATTTCTGGTGGGTGATGGATTGCTGGCAAGTGAAATTTGTAAAAGTGAGCCTGAACCAGGTAAAAGTGATGAGCCACTGTTTGTGGAAGGCAACAGTTTATCTGTTGAAGGAAAAACTGTTTCCAATTGTTTATCTGTTGCAAATAGCAGTGTGCCTAATGAAGGAGAATGTACCTCCAGTCCTTTGTGGAACACAGAAGGTACCTCTTGGCCTATGATGGTTGAGGATATTTCAGTTGTTCCAGAGATGATTCTGGACTTAACTGAAACCCAAGAAGGAAGTGTTCATAAGCTTGTGTGGGGTAACCTGCATATGGCCAGTGAGAAAAGCTACAGAGAGAAAGAACGTGCCCCCTCCAACCCTTAAACCCTGGAGTGTAGCAGCTTGCCTGAAAGGGGGTTATGTGAAAGTCCTCTTAATGTTCCGGAGATGATCCTGGGTGTAAGTGAAACTCAGAGGGAGTTTGTTGTAGCTCCACAGAGCAATGCTCCCTGCCCGCCGGTCCCCTACCCGCCCAAGGCCCGCTCCCTACCCTCCACCATGGTCCGCTCCCTGCCCCCGGTTCTCTACCCGCCCAGGGCCCGCTCCCTGCCCCCCGCCCAGGGCTTAGGACGGGGCCGCGGGCCCCACGCCTCTCACCGTAATGGAAGTTGCCCACGTCCGGGTCATAGAAATAGGCCACGGTCTTAGCCATGGCGCGCCGCCGCCAGGACCCGCCGCCTGCCCCCTCCGCCCACAACCCGTGACATCACCGCGCCGCGCTCCAAGTCCCGCCCCCAACGCCGAGAGCTCGCACGAGCCCACCCCGCCGGGCCTTGCAGAGCCGACGATCCTTGATTCGCGACCAGTCCCATCCTCCCGCCCCGCTGCAACCAGAGTTTTTGCGCGCGCAGATAGAGCGGATGTGACCCGGCTGTCGTCATGGAGCAGCCTCGGGGCTCGTCCCCGGCAGAGCCTGGCGCGACCCCTCCTCCCCCCCGGGCTGGGGAGCCGGAACGGGCTGACACCGGGAAGGGCTGCCGGGAGCGCTGCACCCAATGAGGCGCCTTGGGGTAACTGCGAGCGGGAGCGCGGGATTCCGCTCTGCCTTCCCCGGCCGGCGGCGCTTGGAGGAGAGGCCGTGGCGTCCCCCGGGCCGCCTTAGCGTCTCGCTGAACAGCACGGAGAAGCCTTAGGGAGACAGCGGGGCCATCGCCCCGGCTCCGGAAGGCTCAGCAGCAGTCCTCGGGTGAGCGAGGTCGAGCTCTCTCCCAGGGCACCGAGAGGGGCAGTGGCAAGACCACCCCAAGAGCAGAGTGGACGCAGAGTAAAAACGAACATTGCCAATGCAGCCCGCTGCCATAGCCAGGTAATGCCAGTGGATGTGGAGGATGACCAGACAGCAAGTGTGAAAAATCGGGATGGGGGTAATAGGAACCTATATAAGAAAAAGCCCCCAAAATCGGGACTGCCCCTATAAAATCGTGACATCTGGTCACCGTATGGGACATAGAGGCAGAAAGTGTCTATCAATGTCACTCAAAACCAACTCCTATGGCTCCTATCCAAACTGTTAGACTCCTGCGCAAATACAAAATATGTATCCACATCCGATCCCCAAACATGGTCCGTGAATATGAAGTGGATATCCACAGATTTGCAGGGCTCTACAAACTGGCGAGGGTTAGGACAGTGAGACGTCTCTCTGATAATGAACAGGAGGGCCACAGCAATTGTTAAAAATAAAAATTGAAGCATAGAAGACTTGGAAATCCATCCAGATAGGCACTAAAGCAGGGACAGAGTCCTTCCCCCAAAGAGAAAGGCAGCAGTCTCAGCACAAGAGAAGGCCAGCCCCAGAGAAAGATTATCCACTCCAAAACTAGTTGAATCAAAGAGAAAAAGGGTTGTAAAAATCTGAGACTCACCTCCAACATAGCAATTAAAAATCCATTAAAAATATTTTCCTCTATCATGGTAACACCCTGCTAAATAGAGAGAACACCAGTAATGTTACTGTATAATGTTTCACTATACATAAGGTCACTCCTGTAATGTTTATTGTATTCTCTCTGATATTTACATTGATAGTATGTGCAAGCCTGCTAAAACTTCCTAAATAAAGATATACCTTAAAAAAGTAGTATTTTCCTAAAGCTTCGAATAATAAAAGTTAGCATTATCATTCACTCCAGCCTTTGAGGGCATCTTTGAAAGTGAATGGGAAAATCTTTACATCTCATATATCAAACTTGCTGATAATGAGGTTCTGTAGACTGCACGAGTCCCAAATGGCTGTTAGTACATATTCAAAGGGCAGATTTTGCAGTGGCTGCAGAAGCCCAGGGAATTCTTGCCTCAACAGAAGGGACTGTCCAAAAGAAGAAATCTGACAGCTATCCAACAAACTAATGAGACAGCTGCTGTCTCATGAATTTAAGAATCAGTTTCAGGTACCTGCCTTTCTGAAGAGGAGCTAACCAAGATTTAGCAATTCACTGACAAAATCTGCCCACCACAATCCTTTCCTTCTTATGTATGTCAGGATATGCTAATGTTTTCAGCTCCCTTGATGGTATGCAGTATGGAAACAGGCAAGACCACGAAAGGTGAAAACGTTAGGCTCATACAAAGCACGCGGGATCTTTATAGAGGAAGGTAAATACACAGCATTTATTGAGACTACCACAGTTAGCATATGCTTTTTAGACACACACACACATAGTCCTGCCAGTGATGTTTATAGTTACCAGTCTGTTGTAGCTCGAGTCAATCTAATGGCCAGTTAGATTGAGCACAAGTGTGGAGCTGGGTTCTGTCGGTCGCGATCCGATGCTCCGAGGCTTTGCAGGACTGAACCCAGAGTTCCGTGGCAAAACACTCCAGCTTTATAAAAAGAACAGGAGTACTTGTGGCACCTTAGAGACTAACAAATTTATTAGAGCATAAGCTTTCGTGGACTACAGCCCACTTCTTCGGATGCATACAGAGTGGAATAAATATTGAGGAGATATATATATATACACACATACAGAGAGCATAAACAGGTGGGAGTTGTCTTACCAATTCTGAGAGACCAATTAAGTAAGAGGAAAAAAACTTTTGAAGTGATAATCAAGATAGCCCAGTACTGGGCTTATCACTTCAAAAGTTTTTTTCCTCTTACTTAATTGGTCTCTCAGAATTGGTAAGACAACTCCCACCTGTTTATGCTCTCTGTATATGTGTTTCCCATCGTTATCTCCTATTTGTTGTCTCGCCTTCGGGGGTGTCTGCCTCACCTCTGAGGTCGTCAATGCTGCTAACATGTTTAACATCGGATACAATGGATGTTTTCTGATTATCTCCTGGTCTTTCCAAGTCTCTCACTTCTTCTTGACCATCTGGACATTTGTGATGGCATTCACACTTTATCTTTTCCTGATGCATACATTCCTCATTGACACAAACAATCTCTTACAGAAACCTTCAAAGGTATACCGACAGCAGTATTGTATATTCAGCGGAATACATTGTAAATCAAGCCTTGCTAAATCTTATAACTAAAACAATTCACATTGGGGCTTCAGGCTCTCAAAATCCCTCTAATCTTAACATAGATACAATAGAGAATCCTGTCTTTTACTTCCTAATTTGTAATACATATAGGAAACCATAGTAACTTTATAACTTATTCTAAAACAAAAGAGTGACCATAATCGGTCATAAGGATTGTTCTGGTCTGTCATTCCTTTCTGCTATTCAAAAAGGGTGGCTGACAGGATGAAATCAAATCATACATTAATTCTCATAGTACATTATAAAATCCAGCTCCTATAGGTTCTTTATAAAATCCATTCATTATAAAATCCAGCTCCTATAGGTTCTTACATAAGAATGGCCATACTGGGTCAGACCAAAGGTTCATCTAGCCCAGTATCCTGTCTTCTGACAGTGGCTGGTGCTAGGGGCTTCAGAACAGGAAAATTATCGACTGATCCATCCCATGCTCAATCGCAGTTTCTGGCAGTCAGAGGTTTAGGGACACGCAGAGAAGAGGGTTGCATCCTATGACCATTCTGGTTAATAACCATTGATGGCTGCAGTCTGGGAGCTGTGGGGACCGCTGTGCCCCCTAACCAGCCAACTAGGTTGGCCCTTGTCACACTGCTCTGCTAGTGATTCAGCCAGCCTCTCCAGGCCCTGTTATGACCCAACATGATGGCAGGTGGCGCCACACACTCGAGCTACGAGAGTCATTCAAGGACAAAAGGGGGACAACAGCCAATTTCCCAGCTCCCCAGCCTTACCCCCTTGCTGTAGACAGTAGAAAGGTAGGCAACCTATGGCACGCGTGCCGAAGGCGGCACACGAGCTGATTTTCAGTGGCAATCTCACTGCCCGGATTCTGGCCACCGGTCCGGGGGGCTCTGCATTTTAATTTAATTTTAAATGAAGCTTCTTAAACATTTAAAAATCCTTATTTACTTTACATACAACAATAGTTTAGTTATATATTATAGACTTATAGAAAGAGACCTTCTAAAATCGTTAAAATGTATCACTGGCAAGTGAAACCTTAAATTAGAGTGAATAAATGAAGACTCGGCACACTACTTCTGAAAGGTTGCCAACCCCTGCGTGTAGTATAAACCCAGAATTATACTGTCTGGGATCTGTACAATGCAAGCTCATTACTTTTCCCTCAATGTGTGAAAGATATGCACCAAGCCTGTGTTAACCAAGCTGAGATTTTTCTCAGACACTTCACTTAAAGACACACTGGTTAAGATAAAACATAAAACAAGTTTATTAACTACAAAAATAAATAGATTTTAAGTGATAGCAACCAGATCAAAGCAGATTACCTAGCAAATAAACAAAAATGCAAACTAAGCAATTTCTCACCCTGATGGATGATACCAGCAGTCTACCAAGTTTCCATACACAGGCTAGAAATCCCTTTAGCCTGGGACCAGCACTTTTCCCAGTTGAGTCTTTGTTCCTCAGGTGTTTCCAGAAGTTCTCTTGTGTGGGGGGTGAGGCCACAAAATGATGTCACTCCCCACCTTATATAGTTTTTTCCATATGGCGGGAACCCTTTGTTCCAAGCTAAGTTCCCAGCCCAGTTTGTGGGAAAATAGAGGCACCAAAATGGAGTTCAGTGTCATGTGTCACATGCCCTTGCATGCCTTGCTGAGTCATAGCAGCCATTACTCATCATCTGGCTGAAATGTTCACAGGAAGGCTAAACTCTTCCATGGTCCATTGTCTTTGCTGATGGACCATTGTTAGAGGGCTTTCCTTTCACCCCCTCCCTTGGTTCTTGTCACAGAGACAGAAAGCAGAAGATCAGAACTCCGAAGTGCAGGCAATGCAATGTTTATTGGAGTTAGTTCAAAGCAAGCACATCCATAGCGCTACACGCTGGCAGAATTTGTTTTCCAGTGTTCCGTTCCCAGTTCTGACACTGCGTAGTGTTTACCCCATGTCCCCCTTCCCAGCTGTGATGCTGCAGAGCCTTGCTTGTGCTTCCATTCCCACCTCCTCCTTCTTACCAGGCCGAAATATAACTGCAGCGCACACACCTAGTCACACCCTTTACAATTTATGGTTATGTTCCATTTTGAAGGGTCGTGAGTCGGGGGTCTTTGTCCCACCTTTTTTGTATTCCATGAGAGGGGTAATGAATGAGGTTGTATTTTGGCCAAGGCCAGGCTTTTTTTTGGCTTTTTGTGTTTTTTATGCCTCTTCCCACCACCCACCCACCCCCATCTCCCTTGCCTCTCCTAACTGGTTGCTTGATCTTGGCTTGAGAAAGCAGCCAGGCAGCATTCCAGTGTATGCTTATATATTACACTTCCACCATACCCTGCAACACTTTAGCTGTTCTTATTTGTTTCTATTATACTAACAAACCCATATCACTAGGCAAAAACAAGATACAGTGTTTTTGTCCTTTGTTTACACATATTAGTAAGAATTCCTTTATTCACACATATTAGTAAACATATAAATATATTAAAAATCAAATGGGCAAACAAAACCTAAAATTCTATCTCAGGGAAAAATACAGGCCTGAATCCTACATTGTCACTAGCAATCTTAACATCCATTAGCACTGTCTAGCTTCTTCATTGTTGTACCTGAAAGGCTAATTGTTGGTGTTACCCAGAGTAAGCATATTTGAAGTACAGATACATAGTCTATATTCATAACTTCAGATACAAAAATGATACATGCACACAAATAGGATAATCATATTCAGCAAATCACAACTTTTCCAATGACACTTCACAACACATCTTGTACAAAGTGCCTCATAAGTATGTCATAACCATATCATAATCAGACCACTATGATGAGTATGGGGCGCAGTGTCACAGACCTATCCTCCAAGAATTTGTCTAATTCTGTTTTGAACTCAGTTATACTTTTGAACTTCACAACATCCCCGGCAATAAGTTCCACAGGTTGACTGTGTATTGTTAGAAGTAGTACTTTCTGTTGCCTATTAATTTCATTGGGTGACCTCTGGTTCTTGTTAGTAACACTTCTTTATTCACCTTCTCCACATGGTTCATGATTTTAGAGAACTAAGCAGGCTATGATACAGGTCTATTTTTTAAGATGAACAGTCCCAGCCTTTTTAATCTCTCCTCATATGGAAGTTGTTCCATACCCTTTATCATTTGTTGCCCTTCTCTGTACTTTTTCCATTTCTAATATATCTTTTTTTGAGTTGGGGTGACCAGAACTGCACGTAGTATTCAAGATGTGGGTGTAGCATGGATTTATATAGTGGCATTATGATATTTACTGTCTTATTATCTATTCCTTTCCTCATGGTTTCCAAAATTGTTCACTTTTTTTATTGCCACTGAACAGATGTTTTCAAATAAATATCCATGATGACTCTAAGGTCTCGATCATATCATTTTGAACGTACAGTTGTGAAGTTTTCTGATTTACAGTACTTTACACATATCAACATTGAATTTCATGTGCCATTTTGTTGCCTAGTTTTTGTGAAATCCCTTTGCAACTCTTCACAATCAGCTTTGGATTTAACTCGCTTGAGTAATTTTGTATCATTTACAAACTTTGCTACATCTCTATTTACCCCCTGTAATGACGTGGCCTCTGGTGGGACAACTGAGAGTACCAATTCAGGACAAATTGCTTAGAGCAGGGCAGTTACAGCCTAAGGCTGGGTTTCCTTTACTATTAAGGCACATCAAACCAGTCAAATAGAGAGGACTTCGGTCTCACCCCACTGGCTAACCATAAGTCATACAATTAATTCCCTTAGACATTCCAGTTTCCCAGTATCACCACCAGTGCCACTCATTATGGGGACGAATGGTTATGAAAACCAATACCGCAGTAAAAGAAAAAGGGTTCTCCCAATCCCAAAGGACCAAGCCCCAGACCCAGGTCAATGTACAAGTCAGATCTTACCCACAAATCACACTGTTGCCAATCCTTTAGAATCTAAAATCTAAAGGTTTATTCATAAAAGAAAGAAATATAGATGAGAGTTAAAATTGGTTAAATGAAATCAATCACATACAGTAATGGCAAAGTTCTTGGTTCAGGCTTGTAGCAGTGATGGAATACTGCAGGTTCAAATCAAGTCTCTGAAGTACATCCACAGTTTGGATGGGTCATTCAGTCCTTTGTTCAGAGCTTCAGTTTGTAGCAAAGTTCCTCCAGAGGTAAGAAGCAGGACTGAAGACAAAATGGAGGGGTTTCCAGTGCCTTTTATATCCTCTGCCATGATGAAGGACATCCCTTTGTTCTTGTTGTGGAAAATCACAGCAGCAAGATGGAGTCTGGAGTCACATGGGCAAGTCACATGTCCATGCATGACTCAGTTCTTTTACAGGGAGAGCAGCCATTGCTCAAATGCTACCTTGAACATTCCCAGGAAGACTTCTCATGTGGATTGGAGTCTCCCAAGGTCCATTGTCAGTTAAGTGTTTCTTGATTGGGCACTTAATCTGCAAATTCCTTTCTCAAGAAGCTGACCAAATGCTTCACTAATGCTACTTAGAATCAAACACATTGAGATACAAGTACATAGCCAATATTCATAATTTCAACTACAAAAATGATACACACATACAGATAGCATAATCATAATCATAACCAGCAAATCATAACCTTTTTATAGACACCTCACACAACAACCTTTGTACAATATTTGCTGCAAATATATAACAGTGGTTGCAACAATGATTTATACGGTCACAGTTTGTCAATAATGTCATATCCCCTTTTCCAGCTCATTTACAAATATGTTAAACATTGTAATTCCCAGTACAGACTGTTGGGGGACCCCACTATTTACCTCTCTCAATTGTGAAAAGTGACCATTTATTTCCACCCTTGTTTCCTGTCTTTTAACCAGTTACTGATCCACTCTTATCCCATGACTGCCTACTTTGCTTAAGAGCCTTTGGTGTGGGATCTTGTCAATGGCTTTCTGAAAGTCCAAGTACACTATATCAGCTGGATCACCCCATCCACATGCTTGCTTACACCCTCAAAGAATTCGAATAGAGCAGAGAGGCATGATTTTCTTTTACAAAAGCTGTGTTGACTCTTCCCCAACAAATCATGTTCATCTATGTGTCTGATAATTCTGTTCTTTAATATAGGTTCAACCAATAGGCCAGGTTCTTAAGTTAGGCTTCCCAGCCTGTGTGATACTGGCTGGCCAGATCATGCTAGCGTGTATTCAGGTCAATTCACTTACGTATATCAAAGCAATTGTTAACTATATAAGTATATTGGGTGTTTAAACTTCATGAAAACTAGTGGAAAGTTACTTGCATTGTTTTCACTTAGCTGTGTCCTGGTGTAATAGCAAACATTTACATTGTACTAACCCCTGTAACTAAATAACCCATTAAAGAAGCCTTTTGGACTGCAAATGAAGAACTTTAACAGAAAAAAAGGCCAATTTCAAAGCAAGTGGTCATTGTGTGTGATGATTGAGGTCAAAGATTAAGTGCATTCTTCACTCATCATCATCCAAGGAAAAACCCACATGGGTAGTGACACTATCACCTTGTCCTCTGGCAGAAGGAGATATAAAAATGGATTAAACAAAAGATCCTTCATCTCTGAACTGTTTGGACTCTTACAGGGAAGTGTACCAGATGCAAAGGAGAGATCCCTAGAGACAATCTGGATACCCTGAAAGATTTTTGGGAAACTGGCACAATTTGCAGTTACAAACTGAGATTCACCTGTACATATATTTTACCTGCTTTAACCTCTCCATAACTCCCATTCTTTCTCTTAGCTAATAAATCTTTAGTTAGTTTACTATAGAATTGGCTGCTGACTGGCTTTGGTGTAAGATCAGGAGTACCAATTGATCTGGGGTAAGTGACTGGTCTCTTAGGACTGCAAGTAATCTGCTGTGGTGTGATTTTTGGTTTAAGGGACCTTTTATCACAAAGTCCAGTTTGTTAGGGTGGCAAGCTAGACTGGAGAATCTGAGGGGACTGTCTATGACTTCACGGTAAGACTGGTTCAGTGATCCAGGAGTTCACATTTGTTACTTGTGTAGTAGGAAGAGAGCCTGACACACAAGCCCTTGTATCAGAGGCCTGGTATGAGGCAGGATCTGCTCACAGAATCTCGCAAGAATAGGGCTGATATTGCAGAAATACACATTCCTAAGAAGTGCTAGTCACAGAGTGCTCACACAAACAAATCCCGATATCAAGGATGGTACAAAAACATTCCCCAAGGATAACAGGAACACACTGACCCCTCCTAAAAGATAAGGTCAGGATGACAATACGTAATAAAGATGTTTTGATTGAACCAAGGTGATGGGTGATAACTAGCCACATCAAGGAAAGTAACTAACTATGTCAAAGGGGCAGTACTAACTTGTTTGTATTGGGTTCTAAAGATGTATCTCAGAGGGAGCATCTTTGTCTAGCCTAGGGAGGAACGGAAAGTCCTGCCATTTACTGAGCTGGTCCATTGTTATGGGAATACATGTATTAGTGGTCCAGTAGAGTCTGCAATAAACCTGGCTGGGTGCCTTTGTCCCTTAATGGATCTTGTGGTCATTGGGCGGCTTGCTTGAGGTCTGCCGGGCCAGCTGTTTGTGCAGGGCTTGGGTGACACACAGAGGGAACACACACATGCAGCCGAACATCTATCAACATCTAACCACAGCTGGCTTGGTGAAATCTAATTATAGAACACTGCCAGCTTGGGGTATCTGCTCTGTTTCTGACAGTCTGCCCTGAGGTAGGCACTTACAGTTGTGAGTCATTCCAGACAGTGACACATCCTGTAATTACCAGGATCGCCTCTGGAGCCTTTTTAAAAAAGGGGACATTACAGTCGCTATCCTCCAGTAATCTGGTACAGAGACTGATTTAAGCAGTCGATTACACACCACAGTTAGTAGTTTGCAATTTAGTATTTGAGTTCCTTCAGAACTCTTGGGTGAATACCATCTGGTTCTGGTGACTTATTACTGTTTAATTTATCAGTTTGTTCCAAAACCTCCTCTACTGACACCTCAGTCTGGGACAGTTCATTAGATCTGTCACCTAAAAAGGAGGGCTCAGTGTGGGAATCTCTAACATCCTCTGCAATGAAGACTGATTCAAAGAATTCATTTCATTTTTCTGCAACAGTCCTTATCTTCCTTGAGTGCTCCTTAAGCACCTTGATTGTCCAGTGGCCCCACTGATTATTTGGCTGGCTTCCTGCTTCTGATGTATTTTTTTTTAAAGTTAGTTTGTGTGTCACACCACACACACCAGAAATCTTGATAGCTAAGTATGCTGTTTAGTGTATCCCTGTAGATAGAGTGCCAGACTCAGGAGGCAAGGAAAAGAATTCTGTTCCTGCTATATAAAGCACAATGTTTAAAACAAGGTTCTTACACCACCAGGAGGTGCTCCTTTCTACTGGTAGAGCCAAAGAATAATCAAAATGTTATTACTTATGTAAGCAAGGTCTGAATGAACTCTCCCCTTACAGCTAGTTGGGGAGGGAGAGAGTCTTCAGGAGAAAACTGTATTTACATGAACACACCTACACTGTGTATCCAGCAGATAGGAACTGTGTAGCTCAAAGTGATCAACTTTGAATCATAGATTATCAGGGTTGGAAGGGACCTCAGGTCATCATCTAGTCCAACCCCCTGCTCAAAGCAGGATCAATCCCCAACTAGATCATCCCAGCCAGGGCTCTGTCAAGCCTGACCTTAAAAACCTCTAAGGAAGGAGATTCCACCACCTCCCTAGGTAACCCATTCCAGTGCTTCACCACCCTTCTAGTGAAAAAGTTTTTCCTAATATTCAACCTAAGCCTTCCCCACTTGTGTTGGGTTACAAATCACTTTAGTACTGAATGAAGGGGCAGTGAAATGTTATCAATGTTGTTGTCTTTATTGTATGAGTAAAGGGGAGCAGAACCGTGCTGAGCCTGTCCCAATTGAGGGGATCACCCTCAGTTGAAAGGGACTCACTAAGCCAGGGGCTCGAATGCCAGACCCCTGTGAAAGTAAGAGGGGTAGGGACAGGTGTCCCATCCAGGAAGTGTGGACTTTCCCTAAGGGTCTCCGGTCTGGTTTAACCTGTTCCTCCACACAGTTCAAAGATAGAGCTAAATAAATTCCATTAGGAGTCTTTTTGTTATGTTAAGTGATCACTAGAGCTGAAAACACTTGTAGTGAGACAGCATTTCTGCCCAGCCTGCATCACTAAGAACTGAAAGTCACTAAGAGTTGACAATCACTAAGAGTTGGGTGAAACCTCAAAAGACTGACCGGAAGAGGTTATAGCAGAGAGGCAGGTGGCGACCAGAACTAGCAGTGGGTAGAGTGGAACTAGTGGTGGGTGGAGCAGAGCTGGCAGGGCATCCAGCAGTACAGACCTGCGGCTGGCAGGGTGGCCAACTAGGGCAAATGATCAGATGGTCAGGCAAGCAAGAGGCCTTCTTCTCTGGGTGGGAGATGAACTCACACGGATGCACCTCTGAACCCTGGGTCCTCACTGACCAAGGACAACCACAGTGAGTGGGGTATGGTGAGGGAGCAGAGAGGGGCACAGTAAAAGAACTTGGTTGTAGAACTCAAGAACATGAGGTAGAAGACACTGCCCCACGCACATTGCTCACAGTTTTAGGATTATGAATCCTGCTTGTGGCATTTTCCCTAATTAATGTCAGGTGACTTCCATCCTTTCATTAGAAGTTTCTTTTCTACCTTCAGACTCTGTGCTTGTGAGTGGGGAAGTATTGCCTCTCATAGGCGCCCAGGAGTGGTGTGTAATTTTCACATGTTACTGGGTGGGGGCTCAAACCAGTCTGTGTTTTATTGTTGAAAAGGAACCCCTAGATATTGAACCCAGCCTGATTACTGCCAGCTCCACCTGGCAGAAGGATTACACTTATATATATATATATATATATATCCTTCCCGTCCCAACTTACCACCTTCAGCCTCTCTCTTTTTCCACCTGGGCCCTTCTGGTGGCCCAGTCACCCGAACTTTAGGGCTTGGTGCTGCTAGTTTAACCCGGGGTGCCTCTTCCTTAACTGGTCAGGTCAGCTCCCTCGCTGTCCTTCGCCTCTCTACCAGGGCGACAACCTCGTCATAGGTGGAGGGTTCATTCTGGCTTACCCAGGCACCAAGGTCTGGTGGTAGTCCCCTCATGTATCAGTCGGTGACCAGAACCTCTAGTATCTCTTCCGGACTCCGGGACTCAGTTTGCAACCACTTTCGTGCGACATGGATGAGGTCATACAATTGGGACCGCGGGGTTTTGTCTTCCTGGTACCTCCAACCGTGATACTGCTGGGCCCGCACTGCTGTCGTTACCCCAGATCTGGCCAGGATCTCTGCTTTCAGCTGGGGATAGTCTGCCGCAGCCTCTTCAGGCAGATTATGGTAGGCCTTCTGTGCCTCCCCACACAGGAATGGGGCAAGGATGCCAGACCACTGATCTCGAGGCCAGGCCTCCCGTAGTGCTGTCCTCTCAAAGGCCAGAAGGTATGCCTCTACATCATCCTCCCATGTCATTTTCTGCAGCCAATGGCTGGCCCGTATGAGCCGTGTCCCATCATGGCTGCGATTCAGCATTGTAGGGGACTTTACCTGGTTTACCAGTTCCCGCAACATAGCTCGGTCTTGAGCAACCTGGTCCATCAGCAGGCGATTAGTCTCTTGCTGCAGCCGTACTGCCTCCTGTTGGGTGGCTGCCTGGACATGGATAGCCTCCTGCTGGGCCGCCGTAGCTTGTATCAGTGCCCGCACTACGTCATCCATTGTGGTGAAAAAAAATAAACCCTCTCCCTTTTTTTTTGTTTGTTTTCTGTTGTTGTTTTTTTAAATCACCCTCCTTCTGCCACGCTGTGCACCCCAAGATCCCACCCAGTGTGACAAAGTTCCTCCTCTATCTTGGTGGGTCCTGCGCTTATTGGCGGATTTTCTTGCCTCAGAGATTCACCAGTGGGTTGGGGAACAGCCCAGAGACCTTCCCCTCTGGAAGAACCCACAGTCCAGGTTAATTGGGAGGTTTGGGGGGAACCTGGGCCCGCTCTCTACTCCAGGTTACAGCCCAGGGCTCTGTGGACTGCAGCTGTCTATAGTGCCTCCTGTAACAGCTGCATGACAGCTACAACTCCCTGGGCTACTTCCCCATGGCCTCCTCCAAACACCTTCCTTATTCTCACCACAGGACCTTCCTCCTGGTGTCTGATAACGCTTGTGCTCCTCAGTCCTCCAGCAGCACACTCTCACTCTCACTCTTGCTCCCAGCTCCTCACACTCATACCACAAACTGAAGTGAGCCCCTTTTAAATCCCAGGTGTCCTGATTAGCCTGCCTTAATTGATTCTAGCAGCTTCTTCTTAATTGGCTCCAGGGGTCCTAATTAGCCTGCCTGTCTTAACTGGTTCTAGCAGGTTCCTGATTACTCTAGTGCAGCCCCTGCTCTGGTCACTCGGGGAACAGAAAACTACTCGTCCAGTGACCAGTATATTTGCCCTCTGCCAGACTCCTGTACCCCACTGGTCTGGGTCTGTCACACTATTTATTCAGTACTCTGACGGATTTGCTGCCTAATCAATTATTCATTTTCAAAATTGTGGATTGCCACCAGGGCCGGCTCTAGGCACCAGCCCTCCAAGCACGTGCTTGGGGCGGCACTTTCTAAGAGGCGGCATTATTTATTTTTTTGCTTGGGGCGGTATTGCCGGGAGCCAGCCCTGGCCCAGCCACTCGCCCTGCCAGCGGGAGCTGGGATCCGCGCCCCCTGCCCAGCCCGGCGGCGCCCTGTACTGCCCCTCTCGCGGCCGCTGCAGCCCGGGCTGCGGCGGTGGCTAGAGGGGCTCCCGGAGTGTGTGTGTGTGGGGGAAGGGAAGCGGCGCCCGGGATGCAGGGAGGGAGATGGGGTCCTGCTGCCCCTGCCGCGCCGAGTCTTCCCTTCCCTTCCCCGCCCCGCCGCTCCTCACACACTCCGGGAGCCCCTCTAGCCACTGCCGCAGCCCGGGCTGCAGCAGCTGCGAGAGGGGCTCCCGAAGTGTATGAGGAGCGCAGAGGGAGAGAAGCGGCGCCCCCTGGAGCCGAGCCCGGGCTGCGGTGGAGGCGAGAGGGGCTCCCAGAGTCAGGGCCGCCCGGGGGGGCATGTGGGGCAATTTGCCCCAGGCCCCGGGTATGTCCAAGCAGGGGCGGCTCTAGGCACCAGCTAAACAAGCTGGTGCCTAGGGCGGCAAAATGTATGGGGCGGCAAAATGCTGGGAGGGAAGTGGCTGCTGCCTGCGGGAGAGCGGTGCGAACAAGCCGAGGAGCGGCCCGTCCTCTGCAGCCAGGGCAGGGCCGCGCTACCGGCGCCTACCTGAGGGGGGGGGGGTGGCCGCTTCCCGCTGCCCGCGGGAGAGCGGCGTGAGCAAGCCGAGGAGCAGCCCATCCTCTGCAGCCGGGGCAGGGCCGCGCTACCGGCTCCGCCTGGGGGGTGGGTGCTGACAGCGGGAGAGCGGCAGGAGCCGGTAGCGCGGCCCTGCCCCGGCTTCAGAGGACGGGCCGCTCCTCGGCTTGCTCACGCCGCTCTCCTGCGGGCAGCGGGAAGCGGCCCCCCCGCAGGCGGGAGCCGGTAGCGCGGCCCTGCTCCTGCTGCAGAAGACGGGGGAACATGGCGCTCGGGTGGTCCGCTCCTCCTCGGCTTGTCCCCACCTCTGCCTCCTCCTCCCTGTGCCGCCTCCTGCCAGGGGAGGGGAGAGGGGAGCGGAGCGGCAGCCCAGGCTGAGCCCAGCAAGCCCAGCACCTCTTCGCCAGGGCCAAGGCGAAGCCGAAGGATGAACAGGGCTGGGATCCAGCAGCAGCCCCAACCCCTGGCCCTGGGAGCGGCGGTGACCAGAGATGACTCCACCTCAGGCCAGATCTGCAGCAAGGTAAGAGTCGGGCCAGGCGGGAGGGTCCCCAGGACCCCTGGGGAGCTTCTGCCTGCTGGAGCCCCAGAGGCTGCTGCCTCCCTCCCCAGCCCCTCACAGCATTCCAGTGCCTGGAGTCGCCTTCTGCCTCCCCTCCTGCAGGGGGCGAGTGACCTGGCAGAGAGGAGCAGCATCTGCCCAGCAAGCCCAGCACCTCTTCCTTGGCTCCTCCAGCCCCAGAGCTCTCTCCATTGCATGCTCCTCGGGCTCCCAGCAGGGTGGCCTCAGGGTGCCAGTGCCTGGAGTCTCCTTCTGCCTCCCCCTGCAGGGGGTGAGCGACCTGGCAGAGAGGAGCAGCATCTGCCCAGCAAGCCCAGCACCTCTTCCTTGGCTCCTCCAGCCCCAGAGCTCTCTCCACTGCATGTCCCTCGGGCTCCTAGCTGGGTGGCCTCAGCGCTGGGAAAACGCCAGCAGGGCTGGGTCCAGTGTGTATCCGAGCTCGTGGGGAGCTCTCTCGCCCCAGTGACTAGCGCCTTATCTATGGCAAGTACAGTAGTGCAATAGGAGTGTGACGTGAAAAATATCATGTTATGTTGTGACACGGTCACTCAAATCACGATTACGTGTGTGTACTGTGCTGCCCTATTGGCGCCATTCGCGCTAATTTCCGTTTCGCGTCGGTGCCAGTGGTTATAGGGCTAAAATGCTGGGACAAAAACGAAAATGACTTTCTGGTGCTGCTTACCGGCAACAAAGAGAGAAACGGCAAAAAGAATTAGAAAAACTATCTCGTACTTCAAAAAAGTATTTTAAAAAAGTCGACAATCAAGGAGAAAGCTCTAAGCAATGCACTGAAGGTGATGTATTCATCAACTGATGAATACCGATCCAACCAAAGATTACCTTTATCAACTGATAAAGATGAACATCAATCTGACCAAAGATTATCTTCACTAACTGATAAAGATGAACAATCACAATCCATCCAAAGGTTTACTACTTCAGTGAAGAGTCCAGAAATGAAGAACTGTTATCCAAATCTAAAACTGAAGAACAATTATTGGAAGATGGAGAGACTGACATAGGATCGGATCCAAGTACATGGCCGACAATAATTACTGATACAATGCGAATTATTATTGTGAAAAAAGGTCCTTCAAAACTAGATCCTACATTTGAATATCCATTTAATGAGTCAAATCGTCGATTTATGCCATCCAGTATGAAGAAAAAAATGAAAAATGGGGAACAAATTAATAGATCGTGGTTAGTATATTCACAGACCAAAGATGTAGTTTTTTGGTTTTGCTGCAAACTGTTCTGTAACTCGGACATTTTTCTGGCAACTGCAGGTTTTAATGACTGGCGAAATTTGCATCAGCATTTGAAAGAATATGAAACATCAAAAAATCATTTACGCTCATTGACAAATTGGATTGAGCTGTCAAACAGATTACGTACCGGTACAACAATCGATGCGGTACAGCAGTGTCAACTAAATTCAGAAATTCTACGTTGGCAAGCAGTGTTGGAACGTTTACTGGCAATCATTAATTTCCTAGCCGAACAGTGCCTCGCATTCCGTGGAGCCTCGGATATTTTATATGAGAATAACAATGGAAATTTCTTAAAATTGGTTGAGTTATTGGCAAAATTTGATAATGTTATGGCTGAGCATGTACGAAGAGTGAAAGATGGAGAGATTCACACCCATTATTTGGGTAAAAATACACAAAATGAGATAATAGAATTAATTTCTAATGGAGTGCGTAATGAAATTTTATCGAATTTGAAACATGCCAAATATTACTCAATTATAGTTGATTGTACTCAAGATCTGAGCAAAACCGAGCAAATGTCAATAGTTTTACGATTTCTGAAAATTGATGAAAATGCAGAAGTGAAAATTTGTGAACACTTTCTAGAATTTATACCAGTGAATGAAACTACTGGGAAAGCCCTCACAGATGTAATTCTACAGAGACTGGAACACTATGGAATACCTTTAGAAAATATGCGCGGCCAAGGGTACGATAACGGCTCAAACATGCGAGGACGACATGCAGGTGTACAGCAAAGAATATTGAATTTAAACAATCGAGCTTTTTTCATTCCTTGCCATGCGCATTCGCTCAATCTGATTGTCAGTGATGCCGCCAAATCATCTAAAGATGCCGTTTCATATTTTACCACAGTGCAAGCAATTTACAACTTTTTTAGTGCTTCCACACACTGTTGGGCAGTCTTGAAGAAGCATCTTGAACAAAAACTCACACTTAAACCTCTGAGTCAAACTAGATGGGAAAGCAGGATAGAAGCTATTAGACCATTCCGATATTCATCAGGAGAGATTTACGATGCACTATTCGAAATAAGCCAGGACTTGTCGTATGATCCTTCATTTCGACATGAAGCTGAAACATTGGCTCAGAAAATGATGCAGTTTCAATTTTCATGTTGCACGGTTATTTGGCACAATATTCTAAATCAAATTAATTTGACCAGCAAAGTTATGCAGAACATAACCATAGACATATCCGAGGCAAAGATGATTTTGAATAAAACGCTGGAATATTTAAAAAAATACCGTTCAGATGAAGGATTTGAAGAAACTGTCAAAGAAGCAACAACAATAGCAGAGGATCTTGATTTTGAACCAACGTTTGCACCTCAAAAATTCATTCGTCCTCAGAAAAAAACAAGACAGTTTTGTTATGAGGCTCATGACGATCCTATTCTCGATCCAAATGAAAGGTTTAAAGTTGAACGTTTCTATTGTATTTTGGATGTAGCTATAACTTCCATTGAAGAAAGATTTTGTCAGTTGCATGGTCATTGTGAAACTTTTGAATTTTTATACGATATTGGAAATATTAAAAATCAGTTTTCCAAAGAAGACCTCATGAAGCAGTGCCAAGACCTACATTTAGCACTCAGTACTGATAACACTGCTGACATTGATGCAGTAGAATTGTATGATGAATTAATAGCTTTATCTGAGCTAATAAGTCCTAAAACTTCTCCTCTAAAAGTATTAGAATTTATAGCAAGAAATGATTTTTTTACTCCAAACACTGCTATAGCATTATGCATTCTTTTAACATTACCAGTATCAGTGGCTTCTGGTGAGCGCAGTTTCTCAAAACTGAAATTACTAAAAAATTATTTGAGGTCCACCATGTCTCAAAATCGTATGTCAGGACTGGCATTAATTTCAATTGAAAGTACTATTGCAAAAAATTTAGATTTCACTGACTTATTAAAAGACTACGCAAGTATAAAAACCAGAAAAATTCAGTTCATATAAATTCTTTTAATTTATGAGAAACTGGAAGACACTAAAGTTTTTCATTACAGTGTATAGTTGAACTCAAATTGTTTGTTATTGTGTTTTTGTTAAAATTAAATGTTAAAATTACACTAGTTGGAAATTGTTTTATTTCACTAACTACAAATTCTCTGTTTTCATTTTTTTTTAATTTTAAACAGTCAAAACAAAACTGCAAAGTGCAAACATGTGTAAAAGCAAAAAAAAAAAGCACGGGGGGGGGCAGCCAAAATTTTTTTGCTTGGGGCAGCAAAAAACCTAGAGCCGGCCCTGTGTCCAAGGGTCCCCCCACCTCCGTCTTCCCCCATCCGCCGGTATCTCAGCTGGTAAGGGGGTGGGGCTGCAAGCTGCAGCCGAGCGGCGGGAACTCAGGCCCCGCTGGGGACACCAGGCGGCTGCAGCAATGTTTGGGAGAGGGGTAAGCGGCATGGTAAGGGGCCGGGGCACCCCCGACCCCATCCCCCACAACCCTGACCCCCAGCGCCGAGCCCAGTCCCTCTGAGCCAGACACCCCCACACACGGTGGCCAAGCCACCGTGTGCTGGTAGCGGATCCCACGTTTGGGGGGGAGCCCAGTGCTGGGGTGGCAGGGAGTGCAGGGGGGGAAGAGAGCCCAGTGCTGGGGCGGCAGGGGGTGCGGGTGGGGGGGCCACTAGTGGGCTGGGGGGGGGCAGCCAAAAATTTTTTTGCTTGGGGCAGCAAAAAACCTAGAGCCGGCCCTGATTGCCATGGGCACGCAGGGGCGAAAGAAAATGCAGGCCTTCTTATTTACTAGGCTGCACGTGGCCATAGACTATATTGGTAAGGGATGCAAGGAGAGTATGGGTCACGATGCAATCTGCAGACACACACACACACCTAAAATTAATCAATTTAAAGTTTTATTGGGGATAATTACAAGGGGTAAGGGAGCAGCGTTTGATTAGCTAATAGAGTTAATGAAACTTAAAACACACAATGCCTAAAATATCTACTAACAATATTTATAAACAAAGATGCAGCATTTAGTAATAACTGATACTTACAAATACAAACCAACACATAACGACCGGCAAACATAGACACTCTGTTTGAAACACGTGAGCTGAGAGAGAGGCTTCGAGGTGATCAGGCTCGGTTACGGGTGTACACAGGATACACAGGATTCGTTTTTCTTTCTCCTCTCCCTGCCTGCACATGGCAGGCAGGCCCATAAAGTACCAACAATGACATCATAGAAGTGTCATAGGGGACGGGGCCCAAAACCTGTTTGTGTTTGTTTCTGATTGGCACAAGCAAAGTTTACACCAAGTAGGGGAGCAGGTGCCTCAAAGTCTGGCTTCGCAACCAAAAGGTGAGGAAATGCATATTGTTTTAGAATGCGTGCAACACTGAATGACAAAAGAAGAGGCCAGGGCAATACCAGTATGGGCAAGTTTTACAGGATGCAGACAGGAACTCATCTCAACAAAAATCAGCAGGTCTGAATAACTTGCATCAAAGAGTTACATCAAAGACCTGGCTGAGGAGCTCACTGGACCATTAATGCTGATTTTCAATAAGTTCTAGTGGACTGGAAGAAGCGAATGTTGTGCCAGTATGTAAAAAGGGTAAATGGGACGACGTGGGTAATTATAGACTTGTGTTTGCCTGACACTGATCCCAGGCAAAATAATGGAGCAGCTAATACGGAACTCAAAGAATTAAAGGAGGATAATATAATTAGTGCCTATCAACATGGATTTCTAGAAAATAGATCTTGTCAAACTAACTTGATATCTTTTTTGATAAGATCACAAGTTTGGTTGATAAAAGTAGTAGTGTTGATGTAATATACTTAGACTTCTGTAAGGCATTTGACTTCACAGCATTTTGATTAAAAAAACTGGAATGATCTTAAAAAAAAAAAATCAACCTGGCACACATTAAATGTATTAAAAGCAGACTAACTGATAGGCCTCAAAATGTAATTGTAAGCAGGTAACCAACATTGAGCAGGTGTTTTTAGTGGCATCCTAAGGAATTGGTTCTTGGCCCCATGTTATTTAACATTTTTATCAATGACCTGGAAGAAAACAAAATCGTTACTGATAAAATTTGTAGATGACAAAAAAATTGGGAGAGAGTGCTAAAATAATGATCACTGATATAGAGCACTCTGGATAGCTCGGAAAACTGGGCACAAACAGTATGCATTTTAATACAGCTAAATGTAATCTAGGAACAAAGAACATAGACCATAGTTACAGGATGGGGCACTCTATCCTGTGGTCACAACCAGGTTGTGGGTAGTCAGACTTAGTGGTCAGAGCAGGAGTCAGGCCAAGTCGGATTTCAGAGAATCAGAGTCCAAGATAGGCCAGAGGGCAAACAAAGAGTCAGGAGGCAGCAAAGTCTGGTTACCAGGAGGTCTGAATCCGAGATAAACCAGAGGGTAAACAAAGAGTCCAGCATCAGGAGGCAAGCAGGGTCAGAAGCCAGGGTCTGGGATCTCTCACTTGCAGGGACTGGAGCAAGACAGGCAGACAGTCTGCATTGTTGGTCAGACAAATCCCTATCATGGCTTCCTGGCTTAAGTACGAGTGCTTAAGTACCAATCAGTGGACTGTGAGGGGCTGCCACTCAGGTCCTGCTGCTAGTTGATACTTCCTGCTGGGTTCAGCCTCACATGGTTCCCCTGCGGGAGCCCAATCTAAGCCTCATGTGGCAGCAGCAGCTGCCCAGTATCTCCTTGGTCCCAGGTTCTAGCCCTCCAAGCTCCTACAATGAGGTTCCCAGCATGACACTGTGGCCAAAGGGGCTAAGGTGATCCTTGGATGCATAAACAAGGGACTCTGGAGTAGGAGTTGAAAGGTTATTTGATCTCTGTTTGGCACTACTGGAATCCCATGTCCAGTTCTGGTCTCCACAGTTCAAGAAGGATGTTGATAAATTGGAGAGGGTTCAGAGAAGAGCCACAAGAATGATTAAAGGATTAGAAAACCTGCCTTATAGTGATAGACTCAAGGAGCTCAATCTCTTTATCTTAACAAAAAGAAAGTTAGAGGATGACTTGATTACAGTTAGGGTGACCGGATATCCTGATTTTATAGGGACAGTCCTGATTTTTGAGTCTCTCTTATGTAGGCTCCTAATACCCCCCCCTCACCCCATCCCGATTTTTCACACTTGCTGTCTGATCACTCTAATTACAGTACCTACATGGGGAACAAATATTTAAAAAGAGGCTCTTCAGTCTAGCAGAGAAAGTATAACACAATCCCATGGCTGGAAGCTGAAGCTAGAAAATTCAGACTGGAAATAAGGTGTAAACTTAACAGTGAAGGCAATTAACCAGTGGAACAACTTACCAAGGATAGAGGTAGATTCTCCATCACTGTCAATTTTTCAATTAAGATTGGATTTTTTCTAAAAGATCTGCCTTAGGAGTTTTGGGGAAGTCCTATGGCCTGTGTGATACAAGAGGTCAGACTAGAAATGCTCACAGAAGTCCTTCTGGCCTTGGAATCTATGGTTATTCATTATTTGTGGTGTGTGTGACTGGTCACCTAAGGGTATGCCTACACTACGAGAGTAGTTCGATTTTACTTAAATCGAATTTTTGGAATCGATATTGCAAAGTCGAACGTGTGTGTCCACACTAAGGACAGTAATTCGACTTTGTGAGTCCACAGTAACGGGGAAAGCGTCGACATTGGAAGCGGTGCACTGTGGGTGCACTGTGGGCAGCTATCCCACAGTTCCCGCAGTCACCGTTGCCCATTGGAATTCTGGGTGGAGCCGCAAATGCCTTCTGGGTAAAAAAAATGTGTCTAGGGTGCTTTTGGGTAACTGTCGTCATCCGTCCATCACTCCCGCCCTCCCTCCCTGAAAGCACCGGCGGGAAATCAGTTCGCACACTTTTCTAGTCAGTGACAGCGCGGACGCCACAGCACTGCGAGCATGGAGCACGCTGCGACCATCGCTGCAGTTGTGGCCGCTCTCAACGCCTCGCAGCTTATCATCCACCTTTCCCTGAGGCAGATGCAGATAAGTCAGGCGAGGAGGCTACGGCACCGCGGTGAGGGCCTGAAGTCTGAGAGTAGCACAGACCTCTCAGAAAGCACGGGACCCAGCGCCGAGGACATCACGGTGGCAATGGGCCATGTTGATGCCGTGGAACGGCGATTCTGAGCACGGGAAACAAGCACTGAGTGGTGGGACCGCATAGTGCTGCAGGTCTGGGATGAATCCCAGTGGCTGCGAAACTTTCGCATGCGGAAGGGAACTTTCCTTGAACTTTGTGAGTTGCTGTCCCCTGCCCTGAAGCGCAATGACACCCGGATGCGAGCAGCCCTGACTGTCCAGAAGCGAGTGGCCATAGCCCTCTGGAAGCTTGCAACGCCAGACAGCTACCGGTCAGTCGCGAACCAGTTTGGCGTGGGCAAATCTACCGTGTGGGTTGTTGTGATGCAAGTAGCCAAGGCAATCGTTGATGTACTGCTGTCAAAGGTAGTGACCCTGGGAAACGTGGAGGCGATCATAGATGGCTTCGCAGCGAGGGGATTCCCAAACTGCGGTGGGGCCATAGATGGAACTCACATCCCTATCCTGGCACCGGACCACCAGGCCAGCCAGTACATTAACAGAAAGGCCTACTTTTCCATGGTGCTGCAAGCACTGGTGGACCACAGGGGACGTTTTACCAACATCTACGTCGGATGGCCGGGCAAGGTTCAGGACGCTCGTGTTTTCAGGAACTCTGGTCTGTTTAGACGGCTGCAGCAAGGTATTTACTTCCCGGACCACAAAATATCTGTTGGGGATGTGGAGATGCCTATAGTCATCCTCGGGGACCCAGCCTACCCGCTAATGCCCTGGCTCATGAAGCCCTATACTGGCGCCCTGGACAGTGAAAAAGAACTCTTCAACTACCGGCTGAGCAAGTGCAGAATGGTGGTGGAGTGTGCTTTTGGCCGTCTCAAGGGGAGATGGAGAAGCTTACTGACTCGCTGTGATCTCAGCGAAACCAATATCCCCATTGTTATAGCAGCTTGCTGTGTGCTCCACAATCTCTGTGAGAGCAAGGGGGAGACCATTATGGCGGGGTGGGAGGTTGAGGCAAATAGCCTGGCTTCTGATTACGCACAGCCAGACAGCCGGGCGATTAGAAGAGACCAGCAGGACGCGCTGTGCATCCGGGAGGCTTTGAAAGCTAGGTTCCTGAGTGAGCAGGGTAACCTGTGACTTTTAAGTTTGTGTACAGAGAAGCTGAACCTGCCCCCGTTTCTTTACCCAGTTAATGTTGACTATCCTCTCCAGTTACATACCCCCTTCCAACACACGTTTCGAAATAAAATCAGTTCTACTTTGTTAATGAACACCGTTTTCTTTATTACTGTTTTCGCGGGAATTTTTTTAAACTGGGACGCAGACTGTGGTGGGGAGCGGGTGTAGTGTAGTGACGCAAATGAAGCTTCTAAACTCAAGGATTGACAGGCTCCGCTGTGGTGGGCTGGTTGTTTCAACGGAGCCTGTCACCCCTCCTGATCGGGACTGTGTGTATGGGGGGGCTATGTGACTTTGTGGCAGGGGGAGGACGGTTACAGATCTCCTGCTGTGTGGCTGTGATCCTGCATAAGGACCGCCGCTTAAGATCTGTAACTGCCCTCCCCCGCCACAAAGTCACAGAGCAACCCACCCCCCACCACATAACATGAAAACCACCTCACAGACTGACCAGGGTAACTAGTCACTGCACTGTGTATGTGCCCTGCTGCTGTACCTGCCCCCGCCTATGTACCCTGCCAAAGGTGACTGTCCTGTCCAATTACCAACCCCCTTTCCCCTCCTCCACCAAAAGAACATGATGGAAACAGTAATTAACAGAAACGTATTTATTATCAACTACACATGGAACTGGGAGGTGAAACTTGGACGGGGGCTTGTGTCAGGCGGGAAGGAAAGAACTTGTCAAATTTTGGGGAATGAGAGCCTTCTACTTCTAGAGCTCTCTGCAGGGGTGGAGTGAGAGTTAGCACGGACTCTGCCGCCCCTCCTTCTTTGGACTTTGGGTGAGGTGGGTATGGGACTTGGTGGCGGGGGAGGGCGGTTAGAGATAGACTGCAGCGGGGCTCTGTCCTCCTGCCTCCGTTCCTGCAGAACATCCACAAGGTGCCGGAGCGTGTCCGTTTGCTCCCTCAGTAGTCCAAGCAGCGTTTGAGTCGCCTGCTGGTCTTCCTGCCGCCACCTCTCCTCCCGATCCATGTTTGCTTGGTGCATTTGGGACAAGTTCTCCTGCCACTGGGTCTGCTGTGCTGCCTGGGCTCGGGAGCAGGCCATAAGCTCCGAGAACATGTCCTCCCATGTCCTCTTCTTCCTACGCCTAATCTGTGCTAGCCTCTGGGAGTGTGATGCCAGCTAGGTTGTGAGACAGTCGCAGATGTGGCTGTGGGAATGGGAAAAAGGGAGTGAATTCCTCAGAAAGATAAATGTAGTTGTGAACAAAGAACATAGTCTTTCTCTGTGAACAAGACCATGCACAGCACCTATCACATGCGCACTCAGCACAAGGTCGAATTCTCGGCCTTCGCATTCAGTGCCTGGGGTCTTGCACAGCACATTTGAGAAGCGGGGCAGGACAACGGAATTTCTGTTGCAGGCAGACATGGTAAGCCGTAGACTTGTGGCAGCTTAAAACTTTATTAGAAATGGCCTCATTTCACATTGAAAGCAATGTCAGTCCCTGCTGCCAGCAATCCAGCAAGCAGGAACTCTGCCCCTGTCCCACTCCCTCGCGGCTGTCCCCGGGAACGATCCCTGTAGGCTGCCCCTCTCCCGCCTCCACCGCGTGGCTGCAAACCAGCGGTTACAGTTCTGTAAAGGAATGGGCAAGCAGTCCCAACACTAACATTCCCCTACCTAATTCAAAGCAGGTCACCATGAGCGACATCACCCTCATGAGGATCTCTGACAGCGAGAAAGAGAGAATGCTCCGGGAAAGCCTCCAAAGACCAGGGCCGTATGCCGCCCTGCTGTGCAGAGCAATGATTCCCGAGTACTTGATTGTCTCGTGGCGCGGCAACGTGTCATACTACGGAGGACCCAATAAGGCCGCTCTCCCCAGGAACCTGATGCAACGGCTTTCCAATTACCTCCAGGAGAGCTTCATCGAGATGTCACAGGAGGATTTCTGCTCTATCCCCGGACATATAGACCGCATTTTACTCTAGCTGCACTAGCAGTGACAAAACAGTAGAGCGGCTTGGGCAGGACACTCATGCAAAACCGGACATTGTTAGATTTTTTTTCAATAGTTGCACTGCCCATGACTGAACCGTTAAGCGCCTAGGGCAAACTAATCATGAGAAACCCATTTTTGTTATTGTTAATATTCCTGTTCTGTTAAAAATAAATGTTTAGATGTTTACAACACTTACTGGCTGATCCTTCCCCAGATTCTGTGTCCGGGGTAACGGCTAGGGACGGTTGGTAGGGGATCTCTGTAAGGGTGATGAAGAGATCCTGGCTGTCGGGGAAATCAGCGTTGTGAGCGCTGTCGACTGCCTCGTCCTCCATCTCCTTCCTCATCTTCCCTGTCCGCTAACATGTCCGAGGAACCGGCCGTGGACAATATCCCATCCTCAGAGTCCACGGTCAGTGGTGGGGTAGTGGTGGCGGCCGCACCTAGGATGGAATGCAGTGCCTCGTAGAAACGGGATGTCTGGGGATGGGATCTGGAGCGTCCGTTTGCCTCTTTGATCTTCTGGTAGCCTTGTCTCAGCTCCTTGATTTTCATGCGGCACTGCGTTGCATCCCGGCTGTATCCTCTCTCTGACATGTCTTTAGAGATCTTCTCGTAGATCTTTGCATTCCGTTTCTTGGAGCGCAGCCCAGAAAGCACGGACTCATCGCCCCACACAGCGATCAGATCCAAGACTTCCCGATCCGTCCATGCTGGGGCCCGCTTTCTATTCTGAGATTGCACGGCCATCACTGCTGGAGAGCTCTGCATCGTTGCCAGTGCTGCTGAGCTCGCCACGATGTCCAGACAGGAAATGAGATTCAAACTGGCCAGACAGGAAAAGGAATTCAAATTCAAATTTTCCCAGGGCTTTTCCTGTGTGGCTGGTCAGAGCATCCGAGCTTGTACTGCTGTCCAGAGCGTCAGAGTGGTGCACTGTGGGATAGCTCCCGGAGCTATTAGCGTCGATTTCCATCCACACCTAGCCTAATTCGACATGGCCATGTCGAATTTAGTGCTACTCCCCTCGTCGGGGAGGAGTACAGAAGTCGAATTAAAGAGACCTCTATGTCGAACTAAATAGCTTCGCGGTGTGGACGGGTGCAGGGTTAATTCGATGTAACGGCGCTAACTTCGACAAACGCCTAGTGTAGACCAGGCCAAAGAAACATGGTATATTTTCTGCTTCCTGATGGATGAGCAGAAATTTTTATGCAGGAGAATAACAAATAGTGAGTAATCAATAAGATGCTGAGATGCCTTGGTGATGGGTGCAATATAAAAGCTTAGAATGTCCAGTGCTGTTTGCACAAAATATCTGTTTACTTGGAAATAAGGTTTTTTTTTTTTTTTAATTAATGGAGATATCCTATCTCCTAGAACTGGAAGGAACCTTGAAAGGTCATTGAGTCCAGCTCCCTGCCTTCACTAGCAGGACCAAGTACTGATTTTGCCCCAGATCTCTAAGTGGCCCCCTCAAGGACTGAACTCACAACACTGGGTTTAGCAGGCCAATGCTCAAACCACTGAGCCATCCCTCCCCCCTGTATTTTGTGACATACAGCCATTCCCCAAACAAGCATGGACAAAAACCTATTTGTGTGATTTTTATTTACGAATTAGTGTTTAATTTCATAGTGCCCAGACATCGTATCAGGATTGGGATCCTGTGGTGTTAGGTGCTGTGACATGCCCGGAGGAGCTTACAGTTGAGGCTGGTCAAAAAAATAGAATGCCGTTTCCACAAACACACAAACCGCCCCCCCTCCCTAAAAACACACACAAAACACCCAAGGGGGGAAATTCTTTTGATTCAAAGTTTTTCTTTTTCAACAACAACAATTTTTTTAAAAAAATTGTAACACTCACTCAAAACTGATGCTGGGTTCACAAAGGGAGGGTTTATGGCCTGTGCTATACAGGTCAGACTAGATGGCCCCTAGTGGCCTTAAATCTAGCAATCGATGAACAATCTTCATTTGGTTTCAGTTTTTTTTTAAATCATTTCAGGTTTAAGGGTATTGGTTTGATTTAGTTTTTAACTGTACTTTCTTTTGCTTTCTACTCCCCCCTGCCCAGTGGGGGGGGGGGAGCATCAAAAATTGTTTCAAAAGTTCTCATTAAAAATAATCAGTTTTGACCAAACCTATATATTTTCATGAAATCTTAATTTTGCTTAAAAAGCTGTTTTTCATCTATTTTTTTTCCCATTCAGCTCCACTTACAGTTGAAGGTCCTGATGCTGCAAAGACTTATGCATATCCTTAGCTTTAACTTCAACACTGAACTTTGAGGTCAGTGAGATCACTCACATGCTTAAAGTTAAGCACATGTATAAATCTTAGCAGGAGTGAGGTCCAGGAAGACAAGTGACATGAAAAGAGTGAAGAGAGAGGTTTACAATTTTATATATATAAAATATATAAATCATGCATTTGCAGTTTTTAAAAATTATAAATATGCCCCTCTACATAGCCATCATTAACTGGCTGGTTTCCTAGAGGCAGCATAACAGAGGAGGGATAAAAAGGAACCTTGACCTAGAGTCCTGCAACCTGACTCAAACCTGATGGGATCCAACTACAGGGGTTGAATCATGTGGGAGAACAGCCAGACCCTTTTGGTCTTGGGTCAGCTTGACTCCCCTCCTCCTGCCCCTGGGGTCAATATGGCAGTGCATGCCCCACTCCTGCTGGCTGCCACCACCTCACTGCGTGGTGTGTGCTGCAGAGTGGGTGTGCCAAGGAGTCACAGCACCTCTCACTGCGCAGCACCCACAGCGCAGCAGGGGTAACCACTGGCTGGAGCATGGTATGCAGCCATCACTGCACCAAACCCACAGGCAGGAGGAGAAGAGCTGACCTCTTGTATATATTCAGATGGAATATATGAGCCAAAAGTTTTCACATGACCCTGTCACTGTCCAACAGGAAACAGTGTTAAACAAGGTTTAGGCAAACACACTGTTAGAAAGCCTTATCCTTCTATTGAAGATACAGAAAAGGAGGAAAAACAGTTAGAATATTTGAAATGTAAAAGTAGTAAATAAGGCTTTCATCTTAACAAGAACCCTTGTTCCCTTTTAACTGGAATTTTTAGAAGGAAACTCCGCTTGTTGGACAGTCTCTTAAATGGTATCAGAGAGGGGAATAACTGGCCTTTTGTGGAAAAGAGAAGAAGTTAGTTGAGATGAAGTGGGACTGTTGTTGTTGTTAAAGCCAGATCCCATTTCCTGAAAGACGAAACAAGACAAACACACACAGAAGGGGAAAGAAAAGAGCAGCAAAGACAGAAAATGCCGCTCGTCTCTGGTATTGACTCACCTGCAGCCTCATTGCTGGAAAACACAGGCCCAGCACAAGGTCTGATCAGCCCCTCTGAGACCAGGCAAACTTAGACCAGCATCAGGCTGCTTAGGGGATTACTTTTAGTCGTCTCTCTGGTCAGAGGCTCACAGCAGTGTTGCAAAATTGGCTCTTATTAGACAAAAGGAAAAGGGAAGGGGGAAGGGAGAAGGGGGAGGGAGAAGTAGTAAGATAGGAAAGGAAAAAGACATTGAGGGGGACTGGGGGAGAGAGACAAAGTCTCACGTCCCAGGTGGTGTTGAGGTTTCAGCTGGTGCAGGTGACAATGTCATCTGGCTCCCTTTCTTGTTGGCCTGGTCTTGACAGGACTTATCTCAGGATTAGGGTGAAGAAGACCCAGGGTCCCAGGAGATGATGGGTGTGGCAGCCAGGATGGTGGAACTCCCTCCAGTAGTCAATTTTTCTCTAGACGTTTCTTTAAGGACCCCAAAAGCCAGTGATGGTGGAATAGTCCATCCCCTCATTCTTTTGTTAACCAATTAGGCCTAATGTCCTACATAGCAATTTTGGTTCATTGATTTTCAGTCTCACGCCGTTCTTGTTCACCAGGCATGATCCAAGCACACTCCTTTAGTTACATCAAGAGCCTTTTTTGTCTGCACTAATTCAGTCTTTGCATCTCCCTTAGGTTATTGTGCCATCTACGACCTTACATTCATGTCTCACAATTGAGCTCACAGTCAGGGTAAACTTGTAGCCCAAATATCACAGCAGACCCCACAGGCAGGAGGTGGTGGCGCAGATTCAGGTTTGGTGGGAAGGGTCAGTTTGTGTAGTCTTGGGTCAGGTTAGGCCAGAGCAGACTTCTACCTTGGGCCAGATTCACGAAGGGATTTAGGCATTCCCATGCTCAGCATCTAAACTTTTAGGTAGGGTTATCATATTTCAACAATCAAAAAAGAGGACGGGAGGAGCCCCGCCCTAGCCCCGCCCCTGTCCTAGCCCCGCCCCTGTCCTGTCCTAGCCCCGCCCCTGCCCCTTCCACTCCCTCCCACTTCCTGCCCCCTCAGAACCCCCAACCCTCCCCCCCACTCCCTGTCCCCTGACTGCCCCCCAGGACTCCACCCCCTCCCTAAGCCTCCCTGCCTCTTGTCCCCTGACTGCCCCCTCCTGAGACCTTCCCCACATCCTAACTGGCTCCCTAGGACCCTACCCGTCCTCTGACTGCCCCAACCCTTATCCACACCCCCACCCCCTGACAGCCCCCCCCAGAACTCCTGACCCATCTAAACCCCTCTGCTCCCTGTCCCCTGACTGCCCCCTCCTGGGACCCCTGCTCCTAACTGCCCTCCAGAACCCCACCCCCTACCTAAGCCTCCCTGTTCCTTATCCCCTAACTGCCCCTTCCTAAGACCCCCCCCCAACTGCCCCCCAGGACCCTACCTCCTACCTGTACCCTGACTGCCCAAAACCTTATCCACCCCCCCCAGAAAGCCCCCCCTGAACTCCCGACCCCCCCCCACTCCTTGTCCCCTGACTGCCCCCTCCTGGGACCCCTGCTCCTAACTGCCCTCCAGAACCCCACCCCCTACCTAAGCCTCCCTGTTCCTTGTCCCCTAACTGCCCCCTCCTGAGACCCCCCCCCCACCTGTACCCTGACTGCCCAAAACCTGACAGCCCCCCCCGAACTCCTGACCCATCCAACCCTCCCCCCTGCTCCCTGTCTCTTGACTACCCCCCACCCCCGAACCTCCGTGCCGCTTCTCTGGCCCCCAGCCCCCTTACTGTGCTGCAGATCAGCGCGCTCGACAGCGGGGAAGGGGAGCAGGCTCGGAGCTCCAGACGAACGGCCGGCGATCTGTGAATGCAGGGAGGAGGGAGGGGGAGAGGGAGGGGGAGGGGGAGGGAGGAGGGGAGTGGTGTCAAGTTTCAGGAGAGAGGAGGGGGGAAGTGACGGAAGGGCTCTGGCTCTGGCTGCCAGAGCCCGGGCTGCTCTGTAAGCCGCGCGCACGCTCTGCATGGGGGGGGGCGGGAGGAGGGGAAGTCCGGACATTGACAAATTCCCCCCGGACGCTATTTTTAACTCAAAAAAGCCGGACATGTCCGGGGGAATCCGGACGAATGGTAACCCTATTTTAGGTGCCTAGAAAATCACTGGAACAGCACTGATCCCCAAAGCCTCAGTTAACCACAGGGGCTCCCTATACAATGAAGAGGGGGAGATAAGTGCCTTATGCATACTAACCCCTGGACTGTGGGATATTCTCATCTGGGGCTCCCTCAATGCCTTCTGTTGAAGTTATTCCACTTCAATTAAACAATTGAATAATTAAAGATTAATTGGGTCAGAGAAAAAGTGAGACTGACTCTGTAGTTCAGCTGAGAGATGGCAAATCCCTTCTCATCAGTCAGAGAGGACTTGAACTGGGGGTCTTTCACATCTTGGGTGAGTACCTATGACACTTCCTGGGGGTAGCCAGGGTTGTGAAGCACCTTGCTACCACCTGCCCCTAGCATAAGGAAGCCTTGTCTGTGGCCTTGGCTACACTGGCAATTCACAGCGCTGCACTTGCTGCGCTCAGGGGTGTGAAAAAACACCCCCCCCTGAGCGCAGCGAGTGCAGCGCTGTAAAGCGCCAGTGTAATCAGCACCTGCAGCGCTGCACGCTCTCTCGCAGCGCTGCAAGCTATTCTCCTCGGAGAGGTGGAGAGAGCTCTCGCAGTACTGGCGGCGCGACTACACTCGTGCTTCACAGCGCTGCCGCGGCAGCGCTGTGAATCCGCGAGTGTAGCCAAGGCCTGTGACTGCTGTGGGTCAGTTCCCCGACTTCACCAGCCATGGGCAGCACAGGCACTGCCTCCCAGGTCTCTGCAGGCCCCGCTCTCTGTTTAGAGGTTAACGGGGGGGTGAGGGGAGAGGCCAATACCTGAGCACACAGAGGTCCCTGTGGAGCATCCAGCCCCTGTTCCACTGACAGTCATAGAATTCAGACCCACTATTCTCAAAGGAGTAGTACACAGTAGTTTACCAGTTATACCTCAGGATCACTGTGCTGCTCAACACACAGCACTTAGATACATTTGTGGTAAAAACAAGAAGAAGTTCATTTAACAAAGAACAGAGGTTCAAGAAGAAGCAGGTATAATTAATGGAAACAAATGGTTGCATATATATTAAAAAAAAAAAATCACAACATGCTCACATCCTCCAGCAAGTGACCTGTGCCCCATGCTGCAGAGGAAGCAAAAAAACCCCAGGGCCTCTGCCAATCTGCCCTGGAGGAAAATTCCTTCCTGACCCCAAATATGGTGATCAGCTAAACCCTGAGCATGTGGGCAAGACTCACCAGCCAGACACCCAGGAAAGAATTCTTTGTAGTAACTCAGATCCCACCCCATCTAACATCCCATTACAGGCCATTGGGCATATTTACTGCTAATAGGTCAAAGATCAATTAATTGCCCAAATTAGGCTATCCCATCATACCATCCCCTCCATAAACTTATCAAGCTTAGTCTTGAAGCCAGATATGTCTTTTGCCCCCACTGCTTCCCTTGGAAGGTTGTTCCAGAACTTCACTCCTCTGATGGTTAGAAACCTTTGTCGAATTTCAAGTCTAAACTTCCTGATGGCCTAAACTTTATATCCATTTGTTCTTGTGTCCACATTGGTACTGAGCTTAAATAATTCCTCTCCTTCCCTGGTATTTAACCCTCTGATATATTTATAGAGAGCAATTATATCTCCACTCAGCTTTCTTTTGGTTAGGCTAAACAAGCCGAGCTCTTTGAGTCTCCTTTCATAAGACAGGTTTTCCATTCCTCGGATCATCCTAGTAGCCCTTCTCTGTACCTGTTCCAGTTTGAATTCATCCTTCTTAAACATGGGAGACCAGAACTGCACACAGTATTCCAGATGAGGTCTCACCAGTGCCTTGTATAACGGTACTAACATCTCCTTATCTCTACTGGAGATACCTCGCCTAATGCATCCCAAGACCGCATTAGCTTTTTTCATGGCCATATCACATTGGCAGCTCATAGTCATCCTGTGATCAACCAACACTCCGAGGTCCTTCTCTTCCTCTGTTACTTCTAACTGATGAGTCCCCATCCTATTACTATTACTCCAATAGGAGGTCATCCAGATCTTCCTGTATGATATCCCAGTCCTCCTCTGTATTGGCAATACCTCCCAGCTTTGTGTCACAAACTTTATTAGCACACTCCCGCTTTTTGTGCCAAGGTCAGTAATAAAAAGATTAAATAAGATTGGTCCCAAAACCAATCCCTGAGGAACTCCACTAGTAACCTTCCTCTAGCCTGACAGTTCACCTTTCAGTGTGACCTGTTGTAGTCTCCCCTTTAACCAGTTCCTTATCCACCTTTCAATTTTCATATTGATTCCCATCTTTTCCAATTTAACTAATAATTCCTCATGTGGAACTGTATCAAATGCTTTACTGAAATTGAGATAAATTAGATCCACTGCGTTTTCTTTATCTAAAAGATCTGTTACCTTCTCAAAGAAGGAGATCAGGTTGGTTTGGCATGATCTACCTTTTATAAAACTATGTTGTATTTTGTCCCAATTACCCTTGACCTCAATGTCCTTAACTACTTTCTCCTTCAAAATTTTTTCCAAGACTTTGCATACCACAGATGTCAAACGATAGGCCTGTAGTTACCCAAATCACTTTTTTTCTCCTTTCTTAAAAATAAGAACTATGTTAGCAATTCTCCAGTCATACGGTACAACCCCTGAGTTTACAGATTCATTAAAAATTCTTGCTAATGGGCTTGCAATGCCAGTTCCTTTAATATTCTTGGATGAAGATTATCTGGGCCCCCCGATTTAGTTACATTAAGCTGTTAGAGTTTGGCTTCTACCTTGGATGTGATAATATCTACCTCCATATCCTCATTCCCATTTGTCATCCTGCCATTATCCCTAAGCATCTTATTAAAGACTGAGGCAAAGTATTTGTTTAGATATTGGGCCATGCCTAGATTATCCTTAACCTCCACTCCATCCTCAGTGTTTAGTGGTCCATTTCTTCTTTCTTTGTTTTCTTATTTATATGGCTATAGAACCTTTTACTATTGGTTTTAATTCCCTTTGCAAGGTCCAACTCTACATGGCTTTTGGCCTTTCTCACTTTATCCCTACATGTTCTGACCTCAATCAGGTAGCTTTCCTTGCTGATCCCTCCTATCTTCCACTCCTTGTAGACTTTCTGCTTTTTCTTAATCACCTCTCTAAAATGCTTGCTCATCCACCTTGGTCTAAAACTCTTGCCTATGAAATTTTCCCCTTTCTTGGGATGCAGGCTTCTAATAGTTTCTGCAACTTTGACTTGAAGTAATTCCAGGCCTCCTCCATCTTTAGATCCACAAGTTCTTCAGTCCAATCCACTTCCCTGACTAATTTCCTTAATTTTTTAAAGTTAGCCCTTTTGAAATCAAAAGCCCTAGTCACAGATCTATTTTTGTTTATCCTTCCATTTAGTTTGACCTGAATTAGCTCATGGTTGCTCGAACCAAGGTTGTCCCCTACAACTATTTCTTCTATGAGGTCTTCACTACTCACCAAAACCAAATCTAAAATGGCATCCCCTCTTGTTGGTTCAGCAACTACTTGGTGAAGGAATCCATCATCTATCACATCCAGGAAAATCTGAGCCTTATTATTATTACTAGCACTTGTCCTCCAGTCTGTATCTGGGAAGTTAAAGTCTCCCATGTTCACACAATTCCCATTAGTATTAGTAGTATATCCCTCGATAGTATTCATCACCAGGCATTTTTTGACAGATTTCCACGCCCCATTTGGCACTTTTGTCCCGCCCTCCTACCCCGTTTCCGTTGGTGCCGAAGTTTGGTGCTGTCGGCCATTTTGAATTTTTTTGTGTGTGTGTGTATGTGTTTGAATAGGGGAAGTGTTGTGTGTGTTTGTGCTTGGATACATTTAGAGAAAAAGGTTGAAAGACTAGAGTGAGAGAGTTTAAAGACGAAAAAGAAAGTTTGGTTAAGGTTTAGAGAAAAAAGGGAAAGAAAGGTTATTTGGTTGTGATTGAATAAGGAGAGCTGTTGGTAAAGGGCAGGTTATTCAAGAAAAGAGTGTTTGTGTTACTGAACACATGCAGAGCAAAACATCCTAACCCGCCACTGTCAGTAGTGAAATGATAGCTTGAGTCCCCACTAGCTTTGCACACTCAGCAGCTGACCTCCCAGTGATCTGCCACACACCCTCTGTCCAGAACCTCACTGGTCACCCCCTCCTACAATGTTGCTTCCATAATAACGTTCCAAAGGTTACTTTAATCTCAATACCCAATTTGACCAAAGTAAATTAGTTTCTGCCAGTTTCACTAAACAAAGTGCTTCATTACTCCTTCTATGGAGCCTGAAAGAGAGGCTGTGTCACTACCCAGGCCTGCTTTCAGCTATTGGTATCCCTCCTCCCACAGTTGAGCAGGTGTTATGGTGAGTCTGCCTCAGTTTCCCCTTTGTTCAGCCCATCAACATTTAGCCCCATCTCTGGTAGTTCCTTGTTGTGACTCCAGCCCTCTAATCAGCTCATTAGTAGCCTTTCCCCTCTTTGGGGGTAACATATCTGCTGGGTCAGCAAGCCAATAACCCTAGTAAAGAGTCAACAGACTCAGACATCTTGGGGTTCAGACCCCTCTGCTGGGATTGGGAGGGGAATATAGTCTCATCCATTTCTCTGGGTTCTAGTCCAGGGACCCTGTGTGTGAAAGTGACCCCACTTTCTCCCATTCCCTTATTACTTCCTACCATGCTGCCCTTGTAGGCTATCTCCCAGACTCACACTATGTGATCCTCTTCCTCTGGATGTCCAAGTACCTGAGTGGCTTCCCAGCAGTCCACTGATGACAGCCTCTGCTCTTAATAGTTCCTCCACCTCTCTGGCAGCCCTTTCTGCACTGCAGCCTTTTTATCTTCCTAGCTATTGCAGAGCCACCAATCAGCCCCAGCTGAGGAGGCAGCTGGTCTCTCTGTTAACCCTTTAGCAGTTGGGATAGTATGGGGTTTGTACACCCTATGACAGACACATATTAGCTTTAAGAAGGCCTGGGATGTCTTTGGAACAAAGACCCCCCCCACACCTCCCACAATCCAAAAGGAATCCTGCAAAAAGTGTAAACTTGGGTGAATTGCTAAGGAGGAGTACAACAGACTAGCACAAGCACGTAGGGACAAAATCAGAAAGGCTAAGGGACAAAATGAGTTACACTTGGCAAGGAGCATAAACGGGAATAGGAAGATGTACTTTAAATACATTAGGAGCAAGAGAAAGATGAAGGAAAGTGGAGGTCCTCTTCTTAGCAGAGGAGAGCTAATAATTGATGCTATCAAGAAGGCTGATGTGTTTAATGCCTATTTTTGCTTCAGTCTTCACTAAAAAGGTTAATGGTAACCAGATACTCAACACAATTAATATTAACAAGGGGGAAGGAACTCAAGAGAAAATAAGGAAAGAGTAGGTATTCAAGTACCCCAGGTGTATTCAAGATGTATTCAAGTTGGCAGGGTCTCATGAAATTCGTACTCAGGGAACTAGCTGAAGCAATCTCAGAACTGTTAGCATTTATCTTTGAGAACTCCTGGAGGATGGGTGAGGTCCCAGAGGATTGGAGAAGGGCAAACATAGTACCTATCTTTAAAAAGGGGAACAGCGAGGACCCCCAAATTTCTAGATGAGTCAGCCTAATTTCAATAGCTGGAAAGATACTGGAACAAATTATTAAACAATCAGTCTGTAAGCACCTGGAGGATATTAGGGTTATAAAAATAGCCAGCATCAGGGCTGGCTCCAGGCATCCGCGTAGCAAGCAGGTGCCTGGGGCGGCCAATGAAGAGGGGGGCGGCACGTCCGGCCGTTCGGCAGCAATTCGGTGGCGGGGCCGTCACTCCCTCTCAGAGCGAAGGACCTGCTGCCGATCGTGATCGCGGCTTTTTTTTTTTTTTTTTTCTGCTTGGTGTGGCAAAAACACTAGAGCCTGCCCTGGCCAGCATGGATTTATCAAGAACAAATCATGCCAAACCAATCTAATTTCCTTCTTTGACAGGGTTGCTGCGTGGATGGGGGAAGCAGTAGATGTGATATATCTTGATTTTAGTAAGACTTTTGTTACAGTTTCACATGACATTCTCATAAGCAAAGTATGGAAATGTGATCTAGATGAACTTACTATAAGGCGGGGTGCACAACTGGTTGAAAGAGTGCACTCAAAGAGCAGTTATCACTGTCAAACTGGGAGCGTGTATCTAGTGGGGTCCCAGGGGAGTCAGTCCTGGGTCTAGAACTAGTCAATATTTTCATTAATGAGTTGGATAATGGAGTGGAGAGTATGCTTATAAAATTTGATGACACCAAACTCTGAGGGATTGCAAGCACTTTGGAGGACAGGATTAGAATTCAAAATTACCTTGACAAATTGGGGAATTAGTCTGAATTCAACAAGATGAAATTCAATAAAAACAAGTGCAAAGTACTTCACTTAGGAAGGCAAAATCAAATGCACAACTACAAAATGGGAAATAACTGGCTAGGTGGTAGCACTGCTGAAAAAGAGCTGGGGGTTATCATGGATCACAAATTGAATATGAATCAGCAGTGTGATGCAGTTGTGAAAAAAGCTAATATCATTCTGGGGTGCATTAACAGGAGTGTTGTATGTAAGACACTGGAGGTAATTGTACCTCTCTACTCAGCACTGGGAAAAATGTGGCTAAATTGGAGAACAATAAAAATGATAAGTTTAGAAAACTTGACCTACGAGGAAAGGCTAAAAAACCAAAGGACTATGAACTGGGGATATTTAGTCTTGAGAAAAGAAGACTGAGGGGGGACCTGATAGGGGCTGTTATAAAGAGGACAATTACCAATGTTCGCTGAAGATAGGACAAGAAGCAACGGGCTTAATCTGCAGCAAGGGAGATTTAGGTTAGTTATTAGGAAAAACTTTTTAATTCAGGGGAGTTAAGCTCTGGACCAGGCTCCAAGGAAGGTTGTGGAATCCCCGTCACTGGAGATTTTTACAAACAGGTCAGACAAACACCTTCCAGGGATAGTCTGGGTTTCGTTGGTCCCGTCTCAGTGCAGGGGGCTGGACTTCAAGACTGCTTGAGGTTCCTGCCAACCCTACATTTCTATGATTCTGTGATGACAGCCACCAGCACTTTCCAGCATAACAGCTCCACCCACCCCACCCCCAGCTTGTGTCCTTGACCCCAGCACTCATCTTCTACACCTGCTCCTTCTCAGTGTGTTATCCTTCCTGCACAGCTAACCTTGTCCCAGGGAATCAGCCTCACTCTTGCCATCTGCTCCTACTGCCTCTGTGTTCTCAGCTGCTCCAGCCCCAACTGTGACCCCCATCCTGCTCCTTCTTGCTGCAGCTTTCACCTGCCAGACCTCCCCTCCCCCAGAGACCCCACTCCCTGCCTGGCCTGGCTCTTGCAGTTCCTGTGAATATCCCTTGGCTGTTGGTACACATTACCCTGGATTCACCACATACCCACTGTATAAACAGAGATCATTTAATGGCTGCTGTGACCGACTTGGGATATAATGGAATATGACGTGAGTGCTGGCTGACGCCTCTTGCCTGCCTGACAGAACTGTCTAATGCAGCCATCACTCCCAATCCTGCCTGGTAAGAGACCCCAACAAGGCATAGGGTTTAGAATGCCATAATTGTGTGACTCCAGTGTTGCTGTGGTTGTGTTATTTTCACATCCAGCAGACCCAGCTCTGTATATAACAGACTGCACACTCTGACATCCTCTAAAACAATACCATCAGCCTGGGTGCAGATATGGGCGCTTCCTACTCATGCATTGCATGCCTCACCTATGCACACATGCACACACGCACACACAGAGGCTCTGCTAAAACCAGGAAACAATGCTGACTGTGCCTGTGTCATATACATGACCTGGCACTGTCACAAACCAACTATACATCAGTCTTGCAAAACTCTGCTCACCCTTAGTGGGGCTGGAAATTCTCATGCTAGTTTTGCAGAGCTGATACATACACATACAGAGACTGTGTGTGTGTTTGGTGTCTGAGTGCTTCTAGGGACCCTGTCACCATAGTATCTGAGTGCTTCCCAAGCAGGAGCGGCACCAGGGTTTTTGGCATCCTAGGCGGGGGTCCTTCTGTGCTCCCAGTCATCGTTGGCAATTCTGCGGTGGGGGGGTCCTTCCGCGCTCCCGGTCTTCGGGGCACTTCGGCGGTGGGTCCCGGAGCGAGTGAAGGACCCGCCGCAGAATTGCTGCTGAAGACCTGGAGCGTGGAAGGACCCCCGGCCGCCAAATTGCCGCCCTCCCCCCCTGAATCCTGGTGCTCTAGGCGACCGCCTAGGTCACCTAAATGGAAGTGCCGGCCCTGTTCCCAAGTATTTAAAAAACAGACATGATAACACATTTTTCTCTATCTTCCAGGTCTGTATGAGAAATAGCTTAATTAGGGAGTGTTCATGCTTGCTGCTGGGAGTGGGTGGGTGTGTTTGCTGCATGTGAACAACTTATTCATGAGAAGCTAAGTAGAAGAAATGAGTTTTGCATTCATTTTGAGTGCAATGTGGCCTATAGTCATTCTTCTCACTTGTGGGAGTGAATTTCAGGTCCAGCTCCTGTGAAAGTTCTGTCCCTGGCACTCACAAGTCTCTCTTAGGCTCCCCAATACTCACAGATCTGCTGGCTGACACTTGCATTGTTTGGCTGGAATGCAGCTGTTGTGGGAGGGTGGGGAGGTTTTTTAGGTAGTGAGGGCACGTGCATGGAGGGCTTTGACCATTACAGCAGAAATCCTGAGCTGGACTCTGTATTCCATAGGGAGCCAGTGCACAGCGTGGAGCGCTGGGGAGATATACTCCTGGCAGCCTGTGCTGCTGTGTTCTGTACTAGTTGGAGCCATTTCAGGCTGTGAGGCTTCATTCCTAGGTAGAATGAGCTGCAGTAATCAAGTCTGGAGATCATTGGTTCATGGGTTATCATGGCCAGTTCTGTATCTGATAGGATGAGGCACATTCTTCTGGTCCGTTGCAGATGGGAATGGGCACTTTTGCCATTGTGGTATTATAGCATTAAGTCCCAAAGGACCCCAAGGGGGCAAAATCACACAACAATGAACAGGCAGAGGCCTTTGATAGGGGGGGAATGTTTGAAAGGAGGCCAGGTGTGATGCTGGCGGACCAGGTGCCAAAGCCCCAGGTCTCACTGAACACCATGGCTGGAAGCCATGCCAATTCCCTTCTGTATTAGTATAGCTCAAAGAGATTGTTAAATATATGAGAATGTATTTGGTGTTTAAACGTCATGAAAATTAATGGATGCTGCATGCATTGTTTTTCCTTATCTGTATCCTGTTATAAAGTAATAGCAAACATTTACATTGCATATATCCTGTAACCAAATAACACATCAAATGAGAAAGAAGCCTTGGGTAATGCAAATGAAGAACTTTAACAGAAAAGTGCTAATTCTTGCACATTTCAAAGATCCCCGGAGTTATTCAGGGAAGCCCTAAGAGACTTTTGGGAAACTGGCAGATAACTACATTTCTGCTACCATTTGGGAATTAGAGACTGTGACTCACCTGCACATATATTTTACCTGTTGTAACCTCTCAATAACTCCCATTTATTCTTCCTAGCTAATAAACCTTTGGTTAGTTTACTATAGAATCGGTGACCAGCATTGTCTTTGATGGGAGATCTAGAATACAAATCGATCTGGGTCAGCGACTGGTCTCTTGGGACTGGGGGTAACCTGAATATTTGTGATTTTTGGTATAAGTGACCATTTATCATATAGTCCAGCTTGCCTGGACTATAAGATAGACTGGAATGTCTAAGGGGACTGTCTGTGACTCCATTATAATATTACTGCAGTACTTTAGGAGTTCACATTTGTTACTGGCTTGGAGAAATCTAATTACAGAACCAAGTTGGGATGTTTGCCCTGCTTCTGACAGTGTGCCCTGAGGTGGGTACGCATGGTTGTGAGGCCTCCAGACAGCGGGACACCAGGTCTTCCAAGTGCTTCCCTATTTGCCCCCACTTGGCCAGGCTCAGCTCTAGACAGCTGCTGTTCACTTGGACACTGGATGTGTAGGAGATGTAGAGTTCGGTGTCCACTGTGAGCTGCTGGCATTCACCTAGGTTGTCTCACCAGCTCTCTTGGTGGCTTCTTATATCATGTTAAATACCATGGTGGGGAGGGCTGGGCCCTGGGGGACTCTGGGGACAGGACCAGTTCCCAAGACAACCTTCTGGGTTCGGTCTGAGAGGAAGGACCCAGAACTGCTTCAGAATGTTCCCAATCCTGAGTGCAGCCTTGGCAGATGGGACAAGAGTGTTTGGTGACCAACAGTATCACAAGCTGCTGAGAGTTCAGTTGGCTGAGTCTGTGTCTGGAGTTCCCTTGTCTAGGGGCAGTGAGAGTCATCTCTGTACTGGGCTTTGGCTTAAGGCCTGGCTGAGAGGAAACCAGGATTCTCACATCTAAGAAGTTGTTTTTATTGGGCTAGACACCAGGCAGTAGTTTGTGAAATCTCTGCCATCAAAAGAGCACATTACTGCTGTCATAATCCTACACACACACACACCCCATGAACATGCACACATGCGGGCGTGCACACATGCACTGACAGACACAATCTGGTGCTATTTGTGTCATAAATGTACCCGCTAGTGCAGATAAACTCATGTGTCTCCTCAACCCCCTCCCCATCCTACCCCGCTGCAGGTACTGCCACCCTCTTGCTAACTAGTATTTGCAGCATTGTCCTTTCAAAATGTCTCCTTGCTCTCTAGATGGAGAAGTGCTGCTGTGGAAGAACAGGGGCTGTAGACATGGAGGCGATCGCTATTGTTTCGGCGATGTTACACGGCGTACCTGCCTCCCCCACCCCACAGATGTGTGCAGCCTGCAAATCCAGGCTCTCTCTTGTATGCTCCTGCCAGCTGCTGCTGGCTTTGTCCCTTGGGAGCTCCCTGACTCCCAACCCCCTGAACTTCAGTGGTTTTCTGGGTGTCCGAGAACAGGCAGGTGCCCCCTGGGAGTCGGGACTGACAGCAGAAGGGACAGAAGCAGCCCGGAGCCTGTTTGGGTTGTTCCTTCCCGAGAAGGAGAAGGATGCTCCCGGCTGTAGCCAGCGGCAGGGATGCTGGGTTGCTAGGAGACAGGTGAAGAGAGAGGACCGATGTTCAGAGGCGGGAAGCTCAGGTACCTGCTGCCCTCTGGCAAACGCTGCCCAGGAATGGCAGGAAGGACAGTGGCGGCTGCACCCGGGCTGCTGAGGCGGCCTGGAGCCCGAAAGCAGCCGGTTGCAGGTCGGGGATTCCGGGGGAGGCCCGGGGCGGGGAGCTGCGGCGGATGCTGAAGCCCAAGCAGAGCCCCGCCAGGCTGCGGGAGGCTCCGGGTCAGGCAGACGATGCTGGAGCTGCCGGCTCCCTTTGCTGCTCCCGAGCCCTGCCGGTGCTAACCCCACTCCCCGGGGCTGACCATCCCCTCTGAGCCCCGCCGCTGTAAGTACCTGCCGCAGCCCGCGCTGGGAGCGCCAGGACGGCTGCTGCAGGGCTGCGGGGCGGCGAAGGGGCCGAGGAGAGAGCGAGGCACAGCGAGCGCTGCTCTCCGAGCTGCAGAGCCTGAGTGCGGAACCGGTGCCCTTGGGGCCCCGCAGCTGCGGCCGGAAAGGGCAGCCGGAGCGGGGGGAACGAACCCGCCAGGAAAGCCGCAGCAGGGCCCCGAGGGAGAGACACACCTGGGAGGGCTGAGTGCGGGGCTGCTGGAGCCCGAGGGACGGAGCCTGCGGCTGCTCGGAGGGGGGATGGAGCGAGGCGTGCAGGGCTCGCGGTGTCCTTGGGAAACCCGCAGCAGCGCAGGGAGCGAGGAAATGCAGAGAGATGCGGACAGGTAAACAAAACAAGAGGCAGAGGCTCCCCGGGGTTCCTCTTACTCCTGCCCTTGTGTCTGACCCTTCCCAGAGCAGCCGGGAGGGGCGCCCCGTGTTCAGGAGACCCGTGGGGCATGGGGGGGGGGGTCCAGAATGAGGCTTCCACCCCATGCCAGTTACTGACGCTGCTGAACCCTGAGAAATGCCAAGCTGCTTCTCAGGAGGGGACTCTGTACTGATGGTGACACCAGCCAGAAGGAGAACTGAAAACCAAGTGGGAAAAAGTAAAGGCCGTCCCATCCCAGTACCTGTACATCAAGGCTGTATGGTATGGCAGAGGGCAGTGTGCCAATAGAGGTATGGCGAGGCTTGATGGAATGGCAGAGCACAGTGTGCCGGTAGCAGTACAGCATGGGGGTACGGAATGGCAGAGGGCAGTTTGATGGTAGCAGTAAGGCGAGGAGGTATGGAATGGCAGAGGGCAGTGTACTGGAAGCGGTATGGCTAGGCAGTATGGAATGGTAGAGGGCAGTGTGCTGGTAGCAGTGCGGTGAGGTGGTATGGAATGACAGAGGGCAGTGTGGCGCTAGTGGTATGGTGAGGTGATATGGCGTGGCACAGGGCAGTGCACCGGTAGCAGTAGGGTGAGGCGGTATGGAACGACAGAGAGCAGTGTTCCAGTAACGGTACGGCGATATGGTGTGGAATGGCAGAGGGCAGTGCAGGTAGCGGTATAGTAAGGTGGTATGGAATGGGCAAGGGCAGTATGCCAGTAGCAGTTCAGCGATGCGGTACGGAAATGCAGAGGGCAGTGTGCTGGTAGCAGTATGGCAAGGCAGTATGGCATGGCAGAGGACAGTGTACCAGTTGAGGTACGGCGAGCTGGTATGGCATGGGCGAGGGCAAGGTGGCGGTATGGCGTGTTGGTATGGAATGGCAGAGGGCAAGGTGCCAGTAGCAGTACGGCAATGTGTTATGGAATGGCAGAGGGCAGTGTGCCAGTAGCGGCATGGTGAGGCAGTATGGAATGACAGAGGGCAGTCCCAGTGGTTGTACAGTGAGGTGTTATGGAATGGCAGACGGCAGTGCCGATGGCTGTACGGCAAGGTGGTATGGCATGGCAGAGGGCAGTGTGCCAGTAGTGGTACGATGAGGCTGTATTGAACGGCAGAGGGCAGTGTGCTGGTAGCTGTATGGCTAAGTGGTATGGCATGGCAGAGGGCAGTGTGCCAGTAGCGGTATGGCATATCGGTATGGAATGGCAGAGGGCAATGTACCGGTAGTGGTATGGCAAGGCGGTATGGCATGGTAGAGGGCATGTTGCCGGTAGTGGTAAGGTGAAGCTGTATGGAACGGAAGAAAGCAGTGTGCTAGTAGCTGTTTGGTGAGGCTATATGGAATGGCAGACTGCATGGTGCCAGTAGTGGTATGACAATGAGTTTTGGAATGGCAGAGGGCAGTTTGCCAGTAGCAGCATGGTGAGGTGGTATGGTATGACAGAGGGCAGTCCCGCTGTCTGTATGGTGAGGTGGTATGGCATGGCAGAGGGCAGTGTGCTGGTAGTGGTATGGCCAGGGCCGGCTCCAGGCACCAGCATTCCAAGCAGGCAATCTGCAAGGGGCGGCAGTCCGTGTGTTTTTGCCACCCCAAGCAGCGCGCTGAATTGCCGCCTTGGACGGCAGGGGCAGTCCGTGTGCCATTAGGGTGGCACTAATGTGGGGGCGGCGGCAATTCAGCGGCAGCTTCTATGTTCAGCTGCCTGCAGCGGCAATTCGGCAGCTTCTGTCTTCCGGATGAAGGCAGAAGCTGACGCCGAATTGCCGCCGCCGCGGAAATGTGCATGCCGCCCTAACGGCACATGGACTGCCCCTGCCGTCTGTGACGGCAATTCGGCGCACTGCTTGGGGCAGCAAAAACAGTAAAGCCGGCCCTAGGTATGGCGAGGCAGTATATCATGGCAGAGGGCAGTGTGCCAGTAGCGGTATGGTGATTCGGTATGGCAGAGGGCCAGGTGCCAATAGTGGTACGGCAATGCATTATGGAATGGCAGAAGGCAGTGTGTCAGTAGCAGCACAGTGAGGTGGTATGTAATGACAGAGGGCAGTGCCAGTGGCTGTATGGCGAGGTGGTATGGAATGGCAGAGGGCAGTGCCTGTGGCTGTACAACAAGGCTGTATGGTATGGCAGAAGGCAGTGTGCCCGTAGTGGTACGGTGAGGTGCCATGGAATGGCAGTGGGCAGTTTACTGGTAGAGGTACGGTGAGGCAGTATGGAATGGCAGAGGGCAGTGTTCCAGTTACAGCATGGTGAGATGATGTGGAACGGCAGAGGGCAGTGCTGGTAGCGGTACGGTGAGGCAGTATGGCCTGGGCAAGGGCAGTATGGCAGTAGTGGTATGGCGAGGAGGTATGGCATGGCAGAGGGCAGTGTGCTGATAGTGGTACGGTATGTCGGTATGGAATGGCAGAGGGTAATATGCTGATAGCAGTAAGGTGAGGCGGTATGGAATGGAAGAGGGCAGTTTGCCAGTTGCGGTATGGCTAGGCAGTATTGCAGAGGTTAGTGTGCCGGTAGCGGTACGGTGAGGCGGTATGGCACAGCAGAGGGGAGTGTGCCAATACGGCAAGCCAGTATTGCACAGCAGAGGGCAGTGTACCAGTAGTGGTATGGCGAAGTGGTTTGGAATGGCAGAGGACAGTTTGCCCGTAGCTATATGGCTAAGCAAGATGGCAGTTTGCCAATAGTGGTAAGGCTAGGCAGTATGGAATGGCAGAGGGCAGTGTGCCAGGTGCAGTACGGTGAGGCGGTACTGCATTGGCAAGGGCAGTATGCCGGTAGTAGTACTGTGCGGTGGTATGGCATGGCAGAGGGCAGGGTGGCGGTATGGTGAGTTGTTATGGAATGGCAGAGGGGAGTGTGTCAGTAGCGGTATAGCGACGCGGTATGGCATGGCAGAGGGCAGTGTGCCAGTAGCGGTATGGTGAGGTGGTATAGAATGGCAGAGGTCAGTGTGCCAGTAGTGGTATGGCGAGGCGGAATGGAATGGCAGAGGGCAGTGTGCCAGTAGCAGTACGGCAAGGTGGTATGGCATGGCAGAGGGCAGTGTGCCGGTAGTGGTATGCTGAGATGGAATGGCAGAGGGCAGTATGCCGGTATCGGTATGGCAAGGTGGTATGGAACAGCAGAGGGCAGTGTGCCTACGACGAGTCGGTATGGAATGGCAGAGGGCTGTGTACTGGTACCAGTACGGCGGAGCAGTATGGCATGGCAGAGGGGAGTATGCCAAGGGGTGAATGTCAGGGCTCTGAGTCGTCTTCCCTGCTTTTTCCTAGATCCCCATGTCGGAGCAGAACAGCACCAGTGATGGGGATGCGGATCCCCATCACAGCATGTCTATGCTCTTGCTACTTGTGCTGGTCTTCTTCATCATGGGACTTGTGGGGTTCCTGATCTGCCATGTCCTGAAGAAAAAGGGCTATCGCTGCCGGACCTTTCGTGAAGAACTAGACCTGGAGCACAAGGAGGTGCTGACGGAGCTGCAGGCCAGTGAGTAATGGGGCAGCAGGGTGGGGGAGGGGCTTTCAGCTGGACCCGTTCTGCATGTCTTGGCAGCCCCAGCTCACTAACAGACTGGAGTGCTGAACCTGGGGAGCCTATGGACGGCACTGGTGGGATAAGCTATACAGCGAGTGTGAGTGGGTCATAGTGCGTAAATGGCAGTATAGTAAATGGCAAGAAACATGTGCACTGTACATGTCACATGAGTGGGAGGGGCCGGGGGAGCAGAAGGAGCAGCCAATATCAGGGTGGAAGATAAAGGGCCCTCATTTTAACATGTCACCAATAGGGTAAGTTCAGCCCTGGTGTAACTGAGTACGAGTCCCACTGATTTAATCGCGCCTGCTTTCGCTAAGGGCTGAATGTGTAATTTACACTCCTTTTCCATTCACACTGACTGCCAGATCAGTGGCAGTTCCATTTAACGTTCACAGCAGCCGTGTAACTTACACCATCATTATGTCACCACTGAATTTGGCCCTGAGAGTAGAACTCTCTTTGACTGTGTCTGGCTCAGAGATACAGCAGTGACATGCCTGGGGGATTAACAGGGCCAAGATCATGAGGGAACGAAAAGCAGGGGTGCATTGCCTATGGGCCCATCTCTGTTTGGCCATTCCAACCCTGCCACAGGAAAGGGAGAGCCACACACCTCCACTATCTTAACTGAGAGAGATCTCTTGGCATATCTGAGGCCACCAGCACTGGTAACAAATGAGTGTCTGCATCTAGAGCCTGCTGGGCGCTGGGTCAGGATGACAGCACAAGGTTGCTTTCATAATATAATCCCACACACACTTTGTAAAGGCAGAGCTGCTGCAGAGTGTGTTGCTCTGTAGCAGTGTTAATATCACAGATGGTTCTTAATGGAAGCTGGAAACTCGGTTAAGGTTCCAACACCTCGTTTCTGACTCACGTCCCCATCTATTTTTTAATCTACAAGCAGGAGACCCTCATCAGCTGTGACACAAAATGCCAGTCTGTCTTGTTGGGTATGTTCTTCAGCTGTATGTTTCTATAGCCTACATGTACCCTTCAGCCTAGATCAGGAGAGGGGGCGTTTCTACTATGGTTCAGGAGGCTGCCAAAGCTGTCTGTCTGTGAGATCTGGACCCCAGGCTGGAAAGGGTCCTCAGATCTGGCAGTGCGGACCTGAAGGCTGTTAGAGACCCCTGCCCTGCTGCCCTGTACCAAGCAGGACTCAGACTGAGTGAGCAGAAGAGCACGTGAGGGAGCTACAAGGTGGCTTGCCATCCCCCTAGTTGACTTGGTGTGAGAGCTGAAGGAAGGGGATTTAGGGCAGAATCAGGTGCTGCCAAACAGGGCCCTACAGAAAGCAGCTCGCGTCTCCAGCCATGGGGAGAGGAGTAGAAGTAAAACCCTGCTTGGTATATGAAGTGCTCTGGGTATGTTGCTGGGTATGTAGAGTGGGTGGGATAAAGTTGGATTTCTGGCTGGAATGTGAAAGATGGCATCTCCCATCCCTATGAGCAGGGTGATCAGGTCAGGTGTAATAGGGCTGCTAGTACATTTCTGGGGCGTGTAATCTACTCTCTAGCCCCAAGTGGGACAGCAGCTGAGGGAGGGGATGGTCTACAGATCGCAAGTGAGGCATAAATGCAAGATGATGCAGTCTCTGGCTGGGAGCAGGAGGGTGGGCTGGAGGGTGACTGAGCCTCTGGCCTGTCTAGGGGGAGAAGGTGCAGAGGGAGGGTAGGCATGACATTGGGGAAAGGTCCATGTTGCCAGTGGGGAAGGATGAGGGGGCAGCATTAAGTGGCTCTGGTTTGGAGGTGGAGGAGAGGATAGAGTTAAGGTTGGTTTGGAAGTATGGAAGTTTCACTGAAAATCTCCTGTATTAATTGTGTTCAGTCAGACACTGAGCCATTCTGTCAGTGCTGTTCTGAGGGGGGACGTATTATCAGCCAGAGCTCAGCCTTAGCCAGGATTGTTTGGTAATTTCCTTAGCTCAGACTGGCTGAGCAGCTCTTGCATAACTGCAGCGAGTCCTGCATTTCAGCAGTGGGTTTGGGAGAGCTGCGGGCTCAGACTGCACAGAGCATCTCTAGCTGGCAGTGCTTACACCTTCCATGGAGCACATGTGGCTCTCACCACCATCGAACCCCCTCCCCCAACTGCACTGGTGGACTTTCCAGGAAGCCCCAGACCCAGGTTTGAGTAGCTTGGCTTAATGGAAACATATCTGGGCTTCCCTGAAATCATTAGCTTTGTACGCTCAGCCACTAGAGGGCTCAATCCAAAGCCCATTGAAATCAGTAGGAGTCTCTCATTTGCTGGATCGGGACCAGAGATTGCAGCCGTGGGAAATGCTTCATTTCAGGCCTCCCTAAAGTTACAAGCTCTGCTGGCATGGTACTCAGGGGTCCGCACTTCATGGTACAGCTCAGCTTTTAAATAACTAGAAAAGTTTTCACAGGGCTCAGAATCCAGGGCCTCTATGGGAACCACTGAGGAGGCCCCTCCTTGACATTTCGTTCTGCTCATTGCAAGCAGAACACGTGAGGCTCTGAGAGTGGCCAGGCAAACCTAGCACCCCTACATGAGCGTGGCCTTGGGGAATGCATCCCAGGAAATGTTTGTGATGTCTGATGACAAATCACTCAGGGGCGTTTGTTCAAACCAGGTCTTAAATCAAAATAAATCATATGGTGTATCCTGGAAAACTGAACGAAAATTACAGAGCTAGGATTTTAAATGTTCTGGGGTCTCCCAGTCCTGCTGGCAGCCAAGGGGGTTCTGAGGGCCAGGTGTGAGCAGCAGTCAATTCAGCAGCCAGTCAGCTACAGTAATGCAGGGGGAGCTGTGCCGCTGGTTTAGGGAGCAGCCTGCTTTGTCTCTGGTTTTTGGAGTTCTTGTGTGCTGTTGTTCTGAATTGTAAATAATAAAGTAGGGTCAGATTGCAAGCACCCAGCAGGAGCATTAGTTTGTTTAGTTAACGTCTCTGTGTGTGTGTGTGTGTGTGTGTGTGTGTGTGTGTGTACACACTAGGAACATAACAACCCTTCCTCACTCTAGGTGGGGAAGATGGGGCAGGCTGGGCCCAAGGCCAAAGCATCTGACACCATGTTCCCCTTGACTTAAGGAAGAAGAAGTCCCGCTTCCTGTGCTGGGCTTCAGTGATGCCCTGTAGCTGCCTGCCCTGGTCCCCAGCACACTGAAAAGCCAGGAGCGTGATCGACAGTGAAGTGTGCATGTCGCAGGGGGGCTGGGTTCCGGGATTGTATCTGAAGTTGTTTCTCTTGGACACTGTGACATTCCTGCCTTTTGAACTCCAGTGGGGTTAGGAGCCACTGCCACAGGGAGCCACTGTTCCCCATAGGATGAAATTAGAGATGAGTATTCCACCTCCATCTGCCTCCTTGGCCATAGGCATGAAGGCCCAGATCCTCAAAGATATTTAGACTGGTGGGGGAGAGGGAGGGCTTAAGTACTTTTGAGGATCTGGGCTGAAGCTCCTACCACCACATGTCTTGTAAGAGGGGGATGTGAAGATTCTCTCCCCTGCTCCCTCCCCGCTGCAGAGGAGAACGAAGTACCAGAGCATCTAGTTCCTGGTGCTGCTAGGGGGTTCCTGTAGCATTGAGGCTGGAAGGTGGAAGAGAATGCCCAGACACGTGGGATGTCAACCCCAGGGTACGGTGGCAGGGGAGCTCTGCTTTCAGGGCTCTCCATATATAACTGAGGACCACTGGCCTTTACTCTGCTGTACTTCAGAGCTGGGGCTGGCTGTGGATGGTCTCCTCACCAGGTGACTGCCTGAATTCCTTCACCTGCTGCCACTTTCTCTCCTTCCAGACGAAGAGGAGGAGCTGAATGAGGACACAGTGGAGAAGATAGTGAGATGTATCATTCAGAATGAAGGTGGGTGTTTCCTGGCTCCAGCTCGGGGGGCTTTCCCAAGCACCTGGCTCCCTCACGCATTTTCTTTTTCTTCTCTTTGCCAGCAAATGTGGAGGCCCTGAAGGAGATGCTGGGGGATGGTGAAGGGGATGTGCCAGTGCCCATGCTCAGGTGAGGCATGCATCCACCATTCTGTGACTCTTGTAAGGTGTGCAGGAGTCGACTGGGTGCAGCATAGAAGCTTTTTCTGCTCTAGCAGCCTCTGCTGGCAGCCACTCCAGTGCTGTGGTGATCTGCTTCTTCTCATGCCTCGGCCCTCCAGCCAGGTTACAAGTATCCCCACCCTCCTGTGTAGCAGGAAGTCCCATACCACAGAAGTCCAACGTCCTTACATCAGGCCTTTCGCCCCAATTCTGGGCCCCATGCGCCTTGCGTCCTCTTATCTCAGGTCTCTCAAAAGTCCTTATCCCCTTATATCATGGGGCTTCACACCACCTTCCCTGGTGACTGGCAGGGAACCCAGGCCTGCTCTGTACGCTGGGTTCCAGTCCAGGGACCTATAACCAGCAGCCCAGATCTGCTCCATCAGCCTCTCTACATTCACCCTTCTTTCAGGGCCAGGACTCACAAGCCCCTCCCCTGGAATCCACCAATAAATCCCAAACCAAAACCAACCTCTGCCCTCTACGAGCTTCACCTTTCATCCTTCTCCTTCCCTTGCACTGCTCCTCCACTAAATACCTTCCAGGGCTCTCTCCCCCAGACCCTGCCCTTTTACCACGGTTCACCGCCACAGCCTGCTCCACCCTGCTGGCTGCTCCGTGTCTCTCCTGGCCTTTTGCCAGACTTCTCCACTCAGGACAGGATCCCTGGGCCAATTCTCCCCCAGGCTTCCTTCTGGTCCCCACCAGTCTCTGGTCTCTCTACTGCCAAGAGAGGGACTACAGAGTTTCCCTCTGAAGCCCCTTTCTGCCCCAGACTTCCTCTCTTTAAACTTATCAGCCAGCTCCTCCCACCGAGAATCATCCTTAACTGAGCTTAGTGTCCCCTTCTGATGTAACCTGATGAGCTAATTGGCCTTTCAAGCTCCAGTTAACTCTTTCAGAGCCCATCACACAAAGATCTTAGGGATCAGTCATGCCATGGGAGGCACTCCATTCTGAGGCCCTCTGAGTTCGCTCCAGCTCCTTGGCCAGTCCCACTCAGACTCAGTGCCTGACTGGAAAGTATCTTGCCATTGATGAGGATGAGGAGAGATTGAGGCCTTATGGCTCAGCCGTGGAGGAGCCAGATCCTCCAGTATATGGGGGCCTCATTTCTTTGACTCCATGTGGATGCTGCCCTGCCGGCAAGCTGGCGCATGCCTTCCCTGCCTCCATCCTGTTACTCTCATGCTGTGAGATAAAGGAGCATTTCCTCAAGAGCTGCTGCCTCTCAGAGTACAATGACCTGAAGCCAGGCCGAAGCAAGGAATGGAGTCCCCCAGGTGAAAGGAACTGACTGTCTCTTTGTTTGGTCTCCTACTGCAGCCTTTGTCCACATCGTAACAGCCAGGATGGGGGCCTGCCACATCACCACACAGTGCACCTTGGCTCCACACAGGCACCATGTATTCACTGCAGCAAGAGGAAGAGGCCCCCACTGCACCGCCAAGGCAGATCCAAGGACGGCAAAGGCAAGATGCACCCTAGAGAGACCACGGTCTTCTCCGTGGGCAGGTACTTGGTGAGACTGACCACCACATGTCTGTCTGCACTGGTGCTGTAGCCAGGTTGGCCCTAGGTTCTGAAAGAGACAAGGAGGGTGAGGTAATATGTTTTATTGGACCAACTTCTGTTGGTGGAAGGTGTGTAGCTCGAAAGCTTGTTCCTTCAACCAATAGAAACTGATCCAATAAAAGATGTTCCCTCCTGCACTGTGTCTCCACCACATTTCTGTCAGCCTTAGCAGTTATTGTTTGTGACGCTCTCCTCAGGGAGCCCAGAACCGTAAGCCTCTGTGTTACTTCTCTGCCTTAGCAAGGGAGAGCTTTGCTGGTGCTTGAACTGTGTGTCAGCCCGCCGCCATGCCAGCCTGCCTTACCACCGGCTCCTCGCGACTCTGCCAGTCGAAGCCTCGCCTTGCAGTATCTGTCAACAAACCCCAGCTCCTGAGTTCCCTAGCAATGTCCCAAGCAGTGGCCAGTCCCTCTCACTGGACACTCACAGAAATGAGAAGTTTCACTGCCTGCAAAGAAACAGTACACCCCACTAGCCCGTTAGCCCAGCCGCGGACACTCACTTCATCTTAATCCACAGCACAGAGGCAGTTTATAGTAAAACTAAGAATAAATTTATTAATAAAGAGCAGAGATTTAAGTGATACTAAGCAAGAGAAAAAGACAGGTCTGGTTACAAACAAAAACCAGTCTTTCTAGTGACTACAGCTTAACTTTAGCAAGCTATAATCTTTTCCTAAGCAGGTTTCTCATTTCCATCAAGCTGTCAGCATCGCCTGGCCCTGAGGCAGAAGGCTCCACCGTTCACAGGATCAGAGGGTTCTGACCCCTTTGTTCTCTAAGTCAGCGTTTCTCAAATTGGTACTCCAGGGGGTCCGCGGTCCCCGCTGATCAACTCCTCCCCGTCCTTCCCAGTGCCTCCTGCACACCGGGAAACAGCTGTTCTGTGGTGTGTAGGAGGTGCTGGGAGAGAGGGGGAGGAGCAGGGATGGGGTGCACTTGGGGGATGGGTGCAATCAGGGAAGGGGGGGAAGAGGCAGGGAAGAGGAGGGGCAGGGGAGGAGTGGTGGCGGGAAGAGACGGGGTGGGACCTTGGGGGAAGGGGTGGAGTGGGGGCAGGACCTGGGGCTGAGTGGGGGGATTTTGGGGGCCCGCAAAAATTTTAAAATCAAAATGGGGGTCCTTGGGTTGCTAAAGTTTGAGAACCGCTGCTCTAAGTGATGGGTAACTAAGGGCTTCTCTCCACTGCTTTTTATCGTCCACGAAACCTTTGCAATATATTCCTTCCAAGTGCACAGCGCAGACAGAGTGCTTCTCCCCCGGTGGCATGCAAATGCCATGCTGTCATCCTCATCCCCTGCCCAATTTGCTTTTCTGATTGGCTCAATTACTTTGTTTCCCTGAGCCATCAATGTATTTCCATTGCCCTTTGCTTGTAATCAAGCCATGCCACCAGGTAAATCTACCTCCCTTTCCCAAGGGCAGGCTTGTTTAGCAGCTGCCTCCAGGACATATTTTAAGAAGCTGTTTCCAGCCCACATACACAGCTCTTTATCTGCAGCCTGTCCATGCATCACACACTGAGCGCCGGCACCAGCAGGTCATGCGATTTTACACGATACCATAGGCGGTACTGTTTGGATACAAGGGTTTGTGCAGGGGTGGCAGGTTTGTATAATTTTTGGTGGTGCCCAGAATGGGTCCAAGTCCTGCCCCACCACACCTGCCTTGTAAGCCAATATATAATTTTAAAAATAATGTAAAAAAGGGTTGGGGTGCAGGGGAGAGAGCTGTGGGGGTGGCGCTGGGGCAGAGAGGTTCACGGTGCAGGAGAGGGATCAGGGCTGGGGCAGAGGGTTGGAGTGTAGGGGGGTGAGGGCTCTAGCTGGGGAGGTGGGCTCTGGGATGGGGCAGGGCTGGGGATGAGGAGTTTGGGGCGGAGGCAGGCTGCCCCGGGGCTGGGGCCAAAGAGGAGGACTCCCCCCAGCCCTCTCCCCACTGGCAGCAGCAAGCTCCAGGGGAGAGGCCTCCCTTTCCCCCCAGCAGCACACTCACCTCACGCCACTGTCACTGCACGTGCTCCTAGGGCCCCTCTCAGTTCCAGGAAGCCCCCACTTGTGGTGGGTGTCAGGGTGGGGGGAGGGCTGCCATCATGTGTGCGCCTCCTCCCCTGCTGCTGCCCCTCACTGTAGCCTCACGGGGGGGTGGGGGATGGGGCTGCTCCTTGCGCAGCGTGGGGCAGGAGTCATGACTGCGGGCAGGGGAGCCCCCTGTGCTGGTGGAGGGTCCCGCCGGAAAAGGGAAGGGTCCGAGGCGGAAGGGTAGGGTCAGAGTCAGCCTGCCCTGGCACTAGTACCCTGCGGCAGCAGTTGATGCTGGGAGCCGGCAGAGCAGAGCGCAGCGCAGAGCTGCAAGGGGCAGCCGCCCGCTTGAGGCAGGGACATTCCGGGGCCCAGAGGAGGCACATGGGGGCAGCAGGTGGGGGCCGGGGAGAGACCCAGCTCTGACCATTGGTGGAGCTGGGGCCCTGAATATCGCTGGAGCCTGGGCACCACGGGTCCATATAACTCACCACCCCTGGGTATGTCCTGTGGCAGTTGGACTAAAGGGGTCCTTAGGGTTCACAGTGGAAAGGGAGAAAAGAGGGGTCCTGGGGAGAGTCTCTCTCCTGCCCCCTTACTCCTCCCCTCTTAGTTAATGCAGCCCAACAGGTTCCTGGCAACATGAGCATTAGTGGCCCCCTACTTTATGGCTCCACACCACAGCACTGTGTCTATGCAGAGAGGGGGGTGTCCATCCATGGCAACACTGGCCTCTTACATTAATATCAATTTGAGGAAAGAGAGAGGACAGGGTCTCACTCAAAGTCACCCCATGAGCCAATAGCAGAGCAAGATCAGAGTCCAGGTCTCCTTGCTCTCAGGCAAGTGCCCCTACCCCTTGCCTCTTTACAATCCATATTGGCAGAGAGAGAGAGCTTCTCCTCTGCCCAGTGCCCAGTGACTACTTCAGTGGCCTTCCATAAAAAGCCAAAGGGAAGCCGATCCCGATGTCCTCTCCCCCTAGGGAAAGTAGGCAGTTCCAACTTCCCTGGCTTGGCTCTGCTGGCTGAGTGATGCATGCTCGCTGATAGTCAGCACAATGCCCTTTGCTCACGGGCCCAATGACCCACAGCAGGTGACTTGTGCTCTCCTGATATGCAGGGGCAGGAGACTCCTGACACCACTGTTGGTGCCAGGAGTCTTTTGGGGTCGGGGGCGAAGGGACCTAAGGCAGGGCCTGAGGACAAGCTGCCAGCAGCCTCCAGTGACTCTTGCAAAAGGCAGAGTGAAGCAGCACTAATAAATGGCTGAATGTGTCAAGGAAGGGCAATGCTGGGCCCCTCTTCCATCAGAGGCTGGCTAAGCCACACGGGGAAGCTCCATTCAGAGTTCATGGCTTGAAGGGCCACTGGGCACTGGGGAGGGGAGAAGGGTCTAGTGCTCCATTTGCTAGAGGAAATGTCTTCTCTACAGAAGCCGAGCCAGACAGGGCAATGCACCATTTGGAAATCACGTGGGACTGTCCTATGCGTGTCAGTAGGAAAGTTAACTGGATGACCTTCATACCAACTGGTGTGAGGGATAAACAAATGGAGAGAGACACACGCCTTCTCCCTTGAGAGGGTATTTCCAACTGAAATGGTACCCTCTTTGGAGGATGATTTCAGGCTGGTCTCATCTTACACCAGGAGGTTAAAACGGGCGGCTGCTGTCTTTCAGCCTCTCAGAGCTTTTTGTCCAGCTAGCAGGACAAATATGACAGCATCAGCCATTCTGCAAAGCATGAAGGGAAATGTGTACAAAGAGGAAGATCAGGGTTAGGGAGGGCAGCATGTCCAAGGGGCATGAGCAAGGAAATCGGGGTCAGGAGGAGCATGGCCAAGGGGCAGGAGCAAGGTGTGGGGGGTTCAGGATGTGCATAATGAAGGTGTTTGCATGAAGAGGGTCAGAGGTCAGTTGTCAGCATGCTGAAGTGGTGTGGAGGGTCTGAGGTCCAACATCAGATGGCCTGTGGAAGTCAGAGGTCATTAGTGACATCTGAAGGGGTTGGTTTCATGGGGTCAGACATGAGTACCAGCATGAAGAAGAGTCAGAATGAGAGTTCAGGATTCAATTACAGTATGTTGAAAGAAAATATAAAAAGAGCTAGGGGTCAGAGACTGGAGGGGGCGCCGGCACAGCAATAGGATGTGAACGAGGCGTCCAAGGCTGGAGGGCGGCACCATGATGGAGCTGGATGGTGTGGTGGTGTATGTACACCCTGTCCCCCTCTGGGGGGGATTGTGAGTATGCTGACACCGCAATTAGTCTACCTAACTGTCCTGGGCCTCAACAGACAATGGCCAAAGTCAAAGCAGTAGCCCTTTGGTTCTGGGCTGCATTGTTACACGCACAAAATTCTGTGTTACTCACACACACTAGGGGGCACCATCCTTTACCCAGTTCCTAGGGCTCAAGGTGTAATCCTCTTAATTTAGACACACACACCCCTTATCCAATTTCTAGGGCTCAGGGCGTACTCTTTGTGGGTCTGCAGGACCTTTTACCTGTGAAAGAGCCTTACACAGTAATATCCTTATCCTCTATTTATTAACAATTACCAAGCAGAATACATGTGCTAAGCATACAATGCTATACTCACCAATCCTGATCAGGCAGGTGGACTTTCCCTGATGACCAGGCAAGGTCAGTCTCATCTGGATTCTGCACGTCACAGTCGTTCAGAGGATTCTTAGCAGCTTTGATCTTAGTCTGTGTCTTACAGGTGAGTTCTTCTTCCAGGCCTTTCCTTCTTATTATTCTTATGTTCCTTCTGCTGGACTCCTTCTTGGACCCCAGTTTATATAGTGAAACTTGAGTCCTGCTATACCTTAACCAAACATTTTATTAAATCCTAACATATTGTAACAAAATTCTCTAACCTAATCATACCCCACCATCTTAATTAATGTACACCTAGCAAAATTAATTATGTAACAGACAGAAACAATCAAAGAACCAGACAGATCATACAGACAAACAATAGAGAAATGGGGACCATAAAGATAAAACAATAAAGAAATGAGGATTTCACAACCACAACTATTGATAAGTGATTTCTTGCCAGACAGGATGCTATCAAACCAAGTTTTCTTTAACCATCTTAAGCTCTGTTTCTTTATCTGGTGATGGTGGGTGCTATTAGGACAGGACCACCTTCTTAACAGCCTGATATTACGTTGTTTTAATGTCATTTAGATGGAATGTGAGGCTGTGCCTTCCTGCTTCTTAGCTAATGGCTACTGCTCTCCTAATATGGCTACAGACAAAGGCTTTTGGCCTTACAATAGGGCTACAGGAAAAGGCCTTATGCTTACAGTCCCCTCCTTAATGATGCTTTTACCAAAGCCATCATTACTATTACAGGAGTCTAATACTCAGACCTAGAATCATAGAATATCAGGGTTGGAAGGGACCTCAGGAGGTCATCTAGTCCAACCCCCTTCTTAAAGCAGGACCAATCCCCAGAAAGATTTTTACCCCAGATCCCTAACTGGCCCCCTCAAGGATTGAACTCATAACCCTGGGTTTAGCAGGCCAATGCTCAAACCACTGAGCTAGCCCTCCCCCCACCTGCTGAGCTTGGGCTTGCCTCCTGGGTATAATTAACAAGAGCCTTATTTGACTTTGCATGCCAGCTTCCTGTATGCTTCATGGAGCAAGCCAAAGCTATTATGCTCACTAATAAAGCCAATTGGATTCCAATGATCACAATGGGGTGAACCATTATATTTAGCATACTAGTTGCAGAAGGTGACCACCCTGTAGTGGGTTAGCAGTGACCCCTCCTCCTCTGGGTCAGTGGGAGGCCACTCCGCTTCACTACGTTGCAGGGCGTTGCTCACGGTTGGGGAATTAGCTGAGTCACTCTCGGCCTGTAGCTCTGGTTGGCAGTCTGGGTAGAGTGATAGGCAGTTAGGGTCTCTATCCCACAATCAGGGCAGCGAAAGGTTGGTGGCTTGGACCTACACTCAGGGGCGAGTGGCAAATAAACAGTAAACTGAGCCCTTAGTCAGGGCAGGGCGGTACAGAGTCTGGGTCTCGGGTCTGCACTCAGGTCCAAGCCACAAACCAACAGTCCAGAGCCCAGGCCCTTAGTCAGGGCGAGGCAACAAATCCTCTGGGCTCAGGCTGAGGCAGAACCCCCAAACACAGTCTAGGGCAGGAGTAGAGCACCCAAACACAGTCTAGGGCAGAAGTAGAGCACCCAAACACAGTCTAAGAGAGCTCAGGCAGGGTTAGAGCCTAGTGTTCTCACTCGGTGGACAGTAGGCGGATGCAGGCCTCCTGGCCTACGGAGGGGGAGTACTGTCACCCCAAGGTGGGGTGGGGTGGAGTGGCAGGGGGGGATGCAGGCCTGCCCAACTCCACTGCATCCCAGCCCAGGGCCCTAGGAGTGGTGGAGGTGTCCACCACTGGGTCAGTGGGGATCCTCCCGCAACACGCTGACCTGGTCGCAGGCCAGCTCTCTACTAGACAGTTGTCTAGTTCCCCTGGGCTACTTCCTATCTCCCTCTCAGGGCGTACCTGGGTAGGTAAGGGGTCCTCTGCATCATCCAGGTAGAAGGCCAGCAGCAGTCCCGGCAACTCCTCCTTGGCTTGGTCAGTGTGTGGCTCTGGCAGTGTTGGCCAGTCCTCAGCACTGCCGGGGTCCACAGCAGTCTCCCAGTTCAGGAGCAGGCAGGAAATGTCTGGCTCCTTCAGCGGCTGCCACCCAACTGAGCTTGCAGACTCGCCTTTTGTATGTCCTGTCCCGCCCACTGACTTCCAGTGGGATGGGTGAGTACAGCGTGGCTCCACCCACCAGGGCTCTGCAAGTGGCCCCTCCCTCTCTGGGTCTGTGGGAAGCCACTCCGCCTCACTACACACCCTAATAATGTTTCCCACTAGGAGTGATGTCCTGCATCTGCAATAGTTTTCAGTACATGAGTGATTTCTGTATTATCATGTTGTACTTCAATACGTATTTGTTCTCCTGTCTGTGCAATATCTTGTAAATGCAAATGTAACAATTTTCTTATCATGGTCATAGTCATGCATAAGGTTACAGGTGTTACATTGTGATACAATTGTGGTCTAAACTTCAAGTATTTTACAGTCCATACAGGTATATAGTATTCAAAATCACAACTTTTAATCTTTGTAATATTGCAAAAACATCTATTAACTAAATAAGTCATAAAATACAATTCCTTATCTTGGCAAAGGCACAAAATGAGCTCAAACTAGCTACGGGAATAAAAGGAAACAAGAAGACTTTTTATCAATACATTAGAAGCAAGAGGAAGACCAAAGACAGGGTAGGCCCACTGCTTAGTGAAGAGGGAGAAACAGTAGCAGGAAACTTGGAAATGGCAGAGATGCTTAATGACTTCTTTGTTTCGGTCTTCACCGAGAAGTCTAAAGGAATGCCTAACATAGTGAATACTAATGGGAAGGGGGTAGGTTTAGCGGATAAAATAAAAAAAGAACAAGTTAAAAATCACTTAGAAAAGTTAGATGCCTGCAAGTCACCCGGGCCTGATGAAATGCATCCTAGAATACTCAAGGAGCTAATAGAGGAGGTATCTGAGCCTCTAGCTATTATCTTTGGAAAGTCATGGGAGACGGGAGAGATTCCAGAAGACTGGAAAAGGGCAAATATAGTGCCCATCTATAAAAAGGGAAATAAAAACAACCCAGGAAACTACAGACTAGTTAGTTTAACTTCTGTGCCAGGGAAGATAATGGAGCAAGTAATTAAGGAAATCATCTGCAAACACTTGGAAGGTGGTAAGGTGATAGGGAACAGCCAGCATGGATTTGTGAAGAACAAATCATGTCAAACCAATCTGATAGCTTTCTTTGATAGGATAACGAGTCTTGTGGATAAGGGAGAAGCTGTGGATGTGGTATACCTAGACTTTAGTAAGGCATTTGATACGGTCTCGCACGATATTCTGATCGATAAACTAGGCAAATACAATTTAGATGGGGCTACTATAAGGTGGGTGCATAACTGGCTGGATAACCGTACTCAGAGAGTTGTTATTAATGGTTCCCAATCCTGCTGGAAAGGTGTAACGAGTGGGGTACCGCAGGGGTCTGTTTTGGGACCGGCGCTGTTCAATATCTTCATCAACGACTTAGATATTGGCATAGAAAGTACGCTTATTAAGTTTGCGGATGATACCAAACTGGGAGGGATTGCAACTACTTTGGAGGACAGGGTCATAATTCAAAATGATCTGGACAAATTGGAGAAATGGTCTGAGTTAAACAGGATGAAGTTTAACAAAGACAAATGCAAAGTGCTCCACTTAGGAAGGAAAAATCAGTTTCACACATACAGAATGGGAAAAGACTGTCTAGGAAGGAGTACGGCAGAAAGGGATCTAGGGGTTATAGTGGACCACAAGCTAAATATGAGTCAACAGTGTGATGCTGTTGCAAAAAAAGCAAACATGATTCTGGGATGTATTAACAGGTGTGTTGTGAGCAAGACACGAGAAGTCATTCTTCCGCTCTACTCTGCTCTGGTTAGGCCTCAGCTGGAGTATTGTGTCCAGTTCTGGGCGCCGCATTTTAAAAAAGATGTGGAGAAATTGGAAAGGGTCCAAAGAAGAGCAACAAGAATGATTAAAGGTCTTGAGAACATGACCTATGAAGGAAGGCTGAAAGAATTGGGTTTGTTTAGTTTGGAAAAGAGAAGACTGAGAGGGGACATGATAGCAGTTTTCAGGTATCTAAAAGGGTGTCATAAGGAGGAGAGAGAGAACTTGTTCACCTTAGCCTCTAAGGATAGAACCAGAAACAATGGGTTTAAACTGCAGCAAGGGAGGTCTAGGTTGGACATTAGGAAAAAGTTCCTAACTGTCAGGGTGGTTAAACACTGGAACAAATTGCCTAGGGAGGTTGTGGAATCTCCGTCTCTGGAGATATTTAAGAGTAGGTTAGATAAATGTCTATCAGGGATGGTCTAGACAGTATTTGGTCCTGCCATGCGGGCAGGGGACTGGACTCGATGACCTCTCGAGGTCCCTTCCAGTCCTATAATCTATGAATCTATGAATCTTCTATTCCTACCATTGGACAATGACTTCTAAAACAAACACATCTCCTTCCTGCATATACAACAGCCAACTTTTGTTCAGTGAATATATCAAACATACATCTTTGGGTTCTTTTGTCTTTAACATAGAAACATTCATCTCTTTCTTGTAAATTTTGATCATCAAACATATATCCCAAATTTTCATGGGCTACACACTGAAACATGTCAATGGTTTTCCATTGTTGGTTTTAACCATGCTGCCCATCCCTTATAGAGCATTTGTACATATGGGGCACATTGGGGTATGACCTTGGACACATTTAACCCAGTGAGGTCCAGCTCAATTTGCATTAGAGATTGTATTGGTGATATAATAACTTGTTTTCTATGATCCAATTTTACCACATGTGGTTCATTTAATAGATGTCTTCTTGATTTTTGTATATCAGGTTCAGTGGCAATTATTTTAAAATTTAAAATTACTCAGATGTTTTGCAAAACATATTCGCCTAGTTGGGCAGGGATATTATGAAAGTGCCCTGGGTTTCTTTAATCCATTCTGGGGGTCCCATTTCACCGATATCTTGGCTATCCACCTGCAAAGGTGCATTGGTGCAGTTTCCTGATATTTGCAATTGTTGTCCTGAGGAAATAGTGTGCTGGGCCTTGATTCCGATATTTGAAGCAGGTGAGGCTTATTAAACCCCATTAACATCCTAATATCAATGTCCCCTCCTGTCTGTCAAGCAAACCCTATGACCTTCAGTATCCCACATTTTGGGGTTAATACAGGGATCCTAAGAGGATTGACCCCTTCTTATTCCTGTGAGTTTAAGACAGTCAATATTATATATTGTGGCTTTTGGTCCCATGCAATTTCCCATCATAGTGTTGGAGTATCCAGTCATTAATGACAACCTAGATTGGAATGGGTCTTCTGGTGATAGCCCACCAGCCATTATGTTATAGTAATGGGCAAACCTCTTTTCCCAACACAAGCAACAGCTGGTGTGATTGAATACTGATGGATCAATCCAACATTGTATCATCATCCAGAAATCATTTCTCCATACATTTACTGCATCAATGTCTACAGACCAGCGAATTTGATTTGCTAACAGACAAACAACATGTAACATAACACACATACACACACAGTCACAACAGCAGCTTCTTAATCACGGTGTCCAGGTCACTTGTGTTCTTCTGAACTCTGAAAGACAAAAAAATAAAAAAATCTAATGCCCCCCTCCCCTTGGTGGGGCTAATTGGAGGTTACTGCTTGAAATCCCCTTTCTGTGATGTAAGCTGTGACAAATGGAACATTTTAACTTTGGCTTGTTTAGCCTTTTTGACCAGATTTCTACCTGGTATACTGTTGGGCTGGCCTTTTCCACAATGTCTACTGGGCCTTCCCATTTCATTCCCAAAGAATGATCTTGTTCTGCAAATTTCCGATACAGCACTTGATCTCCAACCTCCCATTCAACAGGCTTCTTTACCCAGACCCGCCTTTTATCCATCTTTTTTATGTTAACACCCAATTGTTCTGCTATTTTCTTGTGGATGTCTGTTAATGCCTCTTTGGGTTGCCACTCATCTGGAATATCTATATTGAGCCACCACTGTTGGGGTGTTCTCATGTCCCTTCCTGTCATTGCTACAAAGGGAGTATAATCATGATTTGCTGGGACCGACCTTAAGGCCATTAGAATCATAGGCAGTTTTTCATCCCAATCTTTTCCATTTTCTTTTACCATTTTTCTTAGAGCATCCTTAAGAGTGTAGTTAGTTCATTCCGCTTGTCCTGAGGATTGGAGGCGTCCCGCAATGTGTAACCTTTGCTTAATGCTGAGTATTTTACACAGTTCCTGCATAGTTTCCCCAACGAAGTGTGGTCTTTGGTCTGAATCGATTTCCTTGAGCAGCCCCCATTTTTCTCCTGAGCTTTCTGTAGGGTAAGTCCTGATTTCACTGGTCACTCCACCTTTTTATACTCTGGCAGGGGACACTCATGCTCCTGCCCTTGCACTGCAAGGCCGTATGGTACGGGGGTAGTATCTTTCCCTTTTCTACAGCTGTCCCTTGATTTACAAGGGCCAGAGTCCAGTGTGCCAACCTAGGATCAGATACCTGCCCCTTCTGCACTTTTCCTGATATGTATTTCAGTGGGGAATGTACTATTTGTACTATGACTTTGGACCCTCCAATTATATACTCCCAATGCTGCAAGGCCCACACTAAGGCCCAGCACTCATTCTCACAGGGGGGAAATTTTGCTCAGTGTAATTCAGTGTTTTGGACCCATAGGCCACAATTTGTAATTTCCCTGTGCTTTGCTTCTGTAACAGCGCTGCTCCCAGCACTACATTAGTACTAGCCTGTTGCAGGATGAATGGTTCTCTCACCTTTGGATATGCTAAGTCCTGTGCCAAATCCTGTTTCAGGGTCAGTAATGCCTTTGCTTGATCAGGCCCCCACTCCCATTGCTGTCCTTTCTTTAGGAGAAAATACAGTGGGCGATTCTTGTCAGCAGACATTTCAATAAAATCTCGCGAGAAGTTTAGGGTTCCCAAAAGAGCTCTTAAGGTTGCCATATCAGTAGGGGCGGGAAGTTTTCCAATCAGTTCTACCAGTTGTGGATCTGGGGTTCATCCTTCCTTTCCCAATATGATCCCTAAATATTCTACCTCTTGCTTTACCAGTTGGGCCTTGGGTCTGCTAGCCCTGAATCCGGCATCTTGGATGATTTGTAACACCTGCTCAGTGATCCTACCAACCTCCTCCCTATTGTCCCCATGCACCAATATATCAACATAGGAAATTACTCTCTTTTGGTTTTCAGGTGTCAATTTTCCCCACATCTTAACCACATGGGAGTGACAAATTGCGGGTGCATTATGAAAACCCTGGGGGACACTTGTGAAACAGAACTCTTGTCCCCTGTAAGTGAAACCAAATTTGTACCAAGACTCAGGGTGCAAGGGAATGGCAAAGAAGGTATTTGCTAAATCTATTGCTGAGCACCACTGTGCCCCAGCTTCTACTGCAGCAACTACTTCTTGGTACTTAGCCACTACTGGAGCAGTGGCAGGGGTTACTGCATTTAATGCTCTAAAATCCACTGGCATTCGCCAGGTTTCCCCATCCCCTTTCAGTACAGGCCAAATCAGGGCATTATTAGTACTAGCCATTTGCACAATACCATCCTGTTCTAACAAACTTTCAGGGGTAGATTTTATTCCTTCCTCTGCCTCCTGAGGATACTTGTATTGACGCTGTGGAAGGGGGTCAAGCCCTCAAATTAAAACCTCAGCATCAATTTTCCTACACTCCAATTTATGTTCAGCCCATACCCCAAGAAACTTGTCCACCCATGTGCTCTGTTCTTCTGCTTGTCCTCCTTCTGGGGCCTTTACAGACGCACACCTATGTATAGCATTAATGGAGGGGATGGATGTTTCTGCTGGCTCTTCACTATGGGCCCATAGGAACCCGTTGGCTAAATCCACAATGGTGGATCCTTCATTACTTCCTTCACCCAGTCATGGGAGGTGGGTGAACCCCTGGCTTGGGGAGGCTAGCACCCCAGCCTTGCCCCTTCCGCCCAAGGCCCCACCCCTTCTGCGTGTACCAGAGCCCAGCACCCACTGTGGCCACTGGCCCCTGCCTATTGCCCCCCTCCCACACACACACGGTGGCTGCTGGTCCCTGCCCCAGGCTAGTGTCCCCAGTCCCGGAGCACCAGAGCGCCTGGCAGTGTGGACCCAGCCCCCCGCAGGCCGCGCTGCCTGGCCCAATCCCCGACCGGCATCCAGCCACCCCGGGCCAGACCACTGGGCCCAACCGCCGGCTGGCCGGCCCTGCTGCCCCTGAAGGTGCCCCCCCGGCCGAGCTGCCAGCTCCAGCGCTGAGCGGGTGGGCAGGCAGTGCGGCCGGAGCGGCCCCCATCCCCAGCACTGGGCAGGCAGTGAGGCCCCAGTGCTAGGAGAACAGGTGGCGTGGCGCGGCCCCATGGGCACACTGCAGCCCCCAGCCTGTCTGCCCCAGCCTCTAGCACAAAGGGAACAGTAGGCAGGATGGGGCCTGAAGGTGGAGCATGGGCAGGGGGACGTCAGGCTGTTTGGGAAGGCAAAGCCTTCCTGTGCCTACAATACCCGTCACCCATACACTCAGTCCCATCTGGTAGCAAGAACACAGTTTATTCCTAACCGCTTCTCAGCACTGCATATTATTGTCCAGGCAGAAGCACTAGTATAGGCCTGGGCTAGAACCTCATAATCTGCTGGCCTCTACCCAGTTTGTGCCAACAGCTTCACCATCCAATCCAGACACGTGTCCCTTTCTAGGGGTCCCAATAACTGAGCAGCCGCCCGTACCTGATCTGGGGTAAAATCAGAAATCTCTGTAATATTTTGCCTTATTTCCCTTCATTGTTGTGTATCATTTGGGTCAAGTTCTGTTCTTGTTACCACCCTCGTGGTAACGAGCCACAAGATTGAGTTGCTGTGCTTTTAATTTCAAATCCTGCAATTCCCTTTTTGCAGGGTCATGGGGCCCTTCAGGAAAAGCATCGGAGGGCATGGGGAGTATGAGCATCCAGGATCTCTCTCTTCAGGATCCATCCAACTATTCCCATTCCAAGTGTCCTCCCAAGTGTCTGTATCCACCATGCCCACACTCACGCCTCCCCTTACTGCTGCTATTATGCTCCTCTGGGCTCCCAACATGTTTTCCAATTTCTCTATTCGCTGCCTGCAGACTGTATGGTCACTGCTTGTCTGGGCTTGATCCTTATTTCTTGTAACAGCATTCTGACAGCTGCCTGAGCATCCCCCAGTTTCATTTGCAATGTAGAGATCTCCCCATTCAAGTTTTCTACTTTCAGTTTCAGTTGTTCACGCTCTTTGTAATCCTCCAGTTGTCTTTCCTGGCGTGCTACCAGATTGGAGAGATTGGTGACAGCTTTCCATAATGCTCATGCTGCTGCTGCTGCTGCTTTGATAGTCTTTTCCTTTTGTTTTGGCTTCATGCACTTACAGAATGCTTCAAAGCCCTTACAAGCAGACTCAAGGGCATCCCTTCCCTGGAAAAAATCTTGTCCCCCCATTCTGCTACCCATTTAGCAAGGAGGGTGGGGTCTTCAGCTAACCCCCACTCCTCCTGATCCCTTTTCTTTGTTTCCTTTCCCTCCTGTTGCTTCAGGGTGAAACATTCTGCCAACAGGTAGTGACTCTTTTTGACAAAATGTCACTGGTATTCTGCTGCTATTACTGTGTTAGGCTAGATCAATTCGGTCCAAACAACCTTAGGCTGCCCACATTCTCTCCACCAAATTTGTTACCCACACAAAATTCTCTGTTACTCACACACTGTAGAGGCACCCACCTTTACCCAGTTCCTAGTGCTCAGGGTGTACTTTGCGGGTCTGCAGGACCTGAAAGAGCCTTACACAGTAGTATCCGTATCCTCTATTTATTAACAATTACCAAGCAGAATACACATACTAAGCATACAATGCCATGTTCACCAATCCTGATCAGGCTGGCAGATTTTCCCTGTTGGCCAGGCAAGGTCAACCTTGTCTGGATTCTGGTTGCTGCACATCACGGTTGTGCAGAGGATTCTTATCGGCTTTGATCTTAGGCTGTGTCTCAGGTTTTGTTTAATATCTTTATTAATGATCTGGAGGATGGTGTGGACTGCACTCTCAGCAAGTTTGCAGATGACACTAAACTAGGAGGCGTGGTAGATACACTAGAGGGTAGGGATCGGATACAGAGGGACCTAGACAAATTAGAGGATTGGGCAGAAAAAAACCTGATGAGGTTCAACAAGGACAAGTGCAGAGTCCTGCACTTAGGACGGAAGAATCCCATGCACTGCTACAGACTAGGGACCGAATGGCTAGGTAGCAGTTCTGCTGAAAAGGACCTAGGGGTCACAGTGGACGAGAAGCTGGATATGAGTCAACAGTGTGCTCTTGTTGCCAAGAAGGCTAACGGCATTTTGGGCTGTATAAGTAGGGGCATTGCCAGCAGATCGAGGAACGTGATCGTTCCCCTTTATTCGACATTGGTGAGGCCTCATCTGGAATACTGTGTCCAGTTTTGGGCCCCACACTACAAGAAGGATGTGGAAAAATTGGAAAGAGTCCAGCGGAGGGCAACAAAAATGATTAGGGGTCTGGAGCACATGACTTATGAGGAGAGGCTGAGAGAACTGGGATTGTTTAGTCTCCAGAAGAGAAGAATGAGGGGGGATTTGATAGCAGCCTACAACTACCTGAAGGGGGGTTCCAAAGAGGATGGAGCTCGGCTGTTCTCAGTGGTGGCAGATGACAGAACAAGGAGCAATGGTCTCAAGTTGCGGTGGGGGAAGTCCAGGTTGGATATCAGGAAAAACTATTTCACTAGGAGGGTGGTGAAACACTGGAATGCGTTACCTAGGGAGGTGGTGGAGTCTCCTTCCTTGGAGGTTTTTAAGGCCCGGCTTGACAAAGCCCTGGCTGGGATGATTTAGCTGGGAATTGGTCCTGCTTTGAGCAGGGGGTTGGACTAGATGACCTCTTGAGGTCCCTTCCAACTCTGATATTCTATGATTCTATGATTCTAGGGCAGTCTACACTACAGCCGGTATCAATGCTCTGAGATCAATCCACTGGCAGTCGATTTAGCGGGTCTAGGAAAGACCCACCAAATCGACTGCAGATCACTCTCCAGTCGACCCATGTACTCTACCCCCAATGAGATTTTCTCCCATCGACCAGGGCCGGCTCCAGGCACCAGCTTGTCAAGCAGGTGCTTGGGGCGGCCACTCCGGAGAGGGGCGGCACATCCAGCTATTCGGCGGCAATTCGGCGGACGGTCCCTCACTCTGGCTCGGAGCGAAGGACCTCCCACCGAATTGCCGCCACAGATCGTGATCACGGCTTTTTTTTTTTTTTTTTTTTGCCTGCTTGGGGCGGCCAAAACCCTGGAGCCGGCCCTGCCGTCGGTCCCCCCGTGGTGTAGACCCCACAGTAAGTCGTCCTAAGGTACATAGACTCCAGCTATGTTATTCACGTAGCTGGAGTTGTGTAGCGTTGGTTGACCTACCACGGAAGTGTAGGGATAGCTCAGTGGTTTGAGCATTGGCCTGCTAAACCCAGGGTTGCGAGTTCAGTCCTTGAGGGGGCCACTTAGGGATCTGGGGCAAAATTAGTACTTGGTCCTGCTAGTGAAGGCAGGGGGCTGGACTTGATGACCTTTCAAGGTCCCTTCCAGTTCTAGGAGATAGGAGATCTCCATTAATTTAATTTATGTAGCCTTAGAGGTGACTTCTTCTTCTTCCAGGTCTTTCCTTCTTATTATTCTTCTGCTCCTTCTCTGCTGGTCTCCTTCTTGGCCCGCAGTTTATATAGTGAAACTTGAGTCCTGCTTAGCTATACCTTAACAAATCATTTTACTAAAATTTTACTATCCAATCCTAACATGTAACAAAATTCTCTAACCTAATCATACCCTACCACCTTAATTAATTTACACCTAGCAAAATTAATTATGTAACAGACAGAAACAATCAAAGAACCAGACAGATCATACAGACAAACAATAGAGAAGTGGGGACCATAAAGATAAAAACAATAAAGAAATGAGGATTTCACAACCACAACTATTGATAAGTGATTTCTTGCCGGACAGGATGCTATCAAACCAAGTTTTCTTTAACCATCTTAAGCTCTGTTTCTTTATCTGGTGATGGTGGGTGCTATTAGGACACGACCACCTTCTTAACAGCCTGATATTACGTTGTTTTAATGTCATTTAGATGGAATGTTAGGATGTGCCTTCCTGCTTCTTAGCTAATGGCTACTGCTCTCCTAATATGGCTGCAGACAAAGACTTTTGGCCTTACAATAGGGCTACAGGAAAAGGCCTTATCCTTACAGCATGGCCTAATGGCCTGAGACAGTGTGGCGGCCCATGAGCATAGGGCGATGTGGCCTAGTGGCCGGAGTCAATATATCGACTCTCGAGTGCAGAGCAACGCAGCCTAGTGTCCAGAGTCAGTACAGTGGCCCTTGAGTGCAGGGATGCACAGCCTAATGGCCAAATCTGGGGGCTGCCACCAAAGGGTGTGGTAGCCAGGGTTGGGGAGCCAGGCCCACACAACAACACCAGGTCCCGACCCAGGGCCATAACAATGATGGAATAGTCCACCACTGGGTCAGTGGGGAATTCAACCGCAACACACTGACCTTACATGGGTGGGAGATACCACTCACTCCATCTCCCTGGGTCACTTCCTACCGGGCTTCCTGAAGCTGTAGTCTATGTGATGTCAGGCTCTCTGGGCTCCTTGGCACAGGTAACTCCCTGGGACTCTGACTCCAACTGGTCAGCTGTAGTCAACAGGTCTCCAGTCTGGGTCTCGGGATCTCCAGCTCCCGCAGACAAGGGCTGTAACGGCTTCTGGGCTGGAGCCTCCACCATGGGTCCTTCCTCCTTGGTGGTCAGCACAGACTGAGTTGAGCTGCTCTCCTTTATACTAGCACAGCAGTTGGAACATGCCCAGCAGGGTTTGAGGGGCGGGACTTCCTCTGCCCATTGTGTGGGATTAATCCTTTCCTTCCTAGTTTGGGGTATGCATACCCCATCACAGATGGAAATGACGGGTCCGAGGCTGGAGAGCGGCACTGGCACGGCGATAAAATGGGAACAAGGGGTCAGAGGATGTAGGGCAGCACACGCACTGAGATAGAATGGGAACGAGGGGTCTGAGGTGGAGGGCGGTGCCAGCATGGCGATAGGACAGGAACAAGGGGTCTGAGGTGGAGGGAGGTGCTGGCATGGCGATAGGATGGGAACGAGGGGTCCAAGGCCTGAGGGCGGCATTGGCATGGCGATAGGACGGAAACAAGGTGTCCGAAGCTGGAGGGCAGTGCCGGCACACCGAAGGGCTGGGTGAGATTGTAGGAGGGAGCCATCACCACTTGTGACTGGACTCTTTTGCCCTTGTAGGTTTCATGTGACCCATATTGAGAAGAAGCCCATTTTCCTGGAGCAGCAGGATGTGTCACTTCCTGATGGCAGCAAGGAAGCTGGTGACAGAGACCCGGCAGCCCACAGCAATGAACAGCTTCATCAGGAGGGTCTGCAAAACGGAACCATCCAGACAGAGGGTTGTCCAAATGGAGCAGGCCAAGGGGAGGATCCTCCCAATGCACCAGTCAAGGCAAATACTCCCACCAATGGGCCAGTGGGGAAGAGGTACGGTAAGACAGGCTCGCTGCAGGACCTTGACCTCCAAGATCTTGCCCCAGGGAATGGACGTGACCAAAGCAAGGGGGAGGGGCTTCAGGCCCCAGCACCCTGTGCTCCTGGAGTCCCTGCAGACTTGCAGGAGGAGGTGAAATGGGCTGAGCCACGCAATGTCCTGCAGGAGGAGGCTGTGCCAGGGGCAGCTAATGAAACGGCAGAAGTTAAAGGGAGCCAAGGTGTGCAAGAAGGAACCCGAGCTGCCATGGCAGGAAACAAGGATGCCAACAGGAAAGAATCCAGAGTGGAGGACATAGGGCAACAGGTAAGGACCCCTCCACTCCTTCCTCATCCCCAGTGCAGGGTATGCAAAGTCTGTCTGGGGCTTCCCGAGCAATTACTCTGCAGGGAGTCGTGGCTGAGGGGTGTAAAACTACAAGAAGATAAGAAAGTTCGGGCAGATATCAAAGCCCGCACAACGTATCCAAAGCCTGGAAGTGTTTGGTGCTGCTGAGCAGACTAGGTACCATGAGTCCCCAGATCCACTGAGTTAGTGCAATGTGGAGGTAGCACAGTGGGCGCAGTGCAGGACAAGCAGACAAAGTGTTATGCTGTGAGTCATTGCTCAGGTTTCCTTTAGACTTGGGTTCTGGAGACGGGGAACAGATCTGCCCACTCCAGCGTAACTGCCCACTGGAGGGGCTCTCTGAGAGCAGCTCCCTCAGCACCAGGCCTGCAAAGGCCCCACAGACTTCAGCCCATTAGTGTGATGGACCTCAGCTCCTTGAGGCAGAAATTGCCCAGACATTGGTAATGTGGATCTGTCTCCTTCCCTGGAGCAGAGCCCAGGGGCTGCGGGTCACCTTCTACAGGCCCTGATGGGAGAAAATGGTCCTTTTCTGGGAGGAGCATGGGAAAGACCAAGCATGTTCTCAGGGAAGGCTGGGGTCCCTGCATGGGGCAGCTGTTACTAGCCTTGCCCATTACTTGGGGTATCCTCATTTATTAGGGTTACTCTTCTGGGGGAGGGAGGGGGTTCTGTACTTCTATCAATGTACTGCTTGTGTCACTTGTGTTCTCATAAGGAGCTCTACTTCTCCCTGCTGCAAGTCCCTCCCAATGGAGCTATCCTGCAGGACCTAGGTTTCCCAGGGCTGGGTTATTCCAGCTCCAGAATCAGACTCACACACACACACACACACACACACACTCTCTCTCTCTCTCTCTCTCTCTCTGTCTAACAGAGCGCATCTGAGAGGACTGGGTTAATCAGCACTCACAAGCTGACTCTTTATATGTCCCTGGACTCAGCAGGCTGGGTCGAGCAGCACTTCCGAGCTGCCACCCTCATATGTCCCAGGTTCAGCACGTCTCTATCCCCACTTTCACATTACAATTGTTCTGGTAGTAACCCCACTTGATGAGCAAACCCCACAGGATTTTTGAGTGCTGCAGGGATCGTTTAGCTTAGGTACGAGGAGCGTTGCTGCAGAGCGAATGAGGAACCAAAAAACACCCATGAAGGGGAGAGAGAGAAGCAACCAGCTTAATCTTGAAAGTTATTTATTGCCAGGTAATAACCATAGGGGAGCCAACAAACAAAACATTTATAATATTAAATCTAACTTAAACTTGATTATAAAAGTCAGGTTTAGAAGGCTATACCGAGAGAGAAGAGTGAGAGCTGGGTTCTCACCACTCCATGAAGCTTGACTCGATCGGGGGTCCCAATGGAACTGATACAGATTTTGGATCCAGACATCAGAACACTTACTTGAGCATGGATAGGGGGTTTTGTAGAGCAGGCCTGCACAACTCGTAAAGTGGCGAGGACCATATTACTCCAAAGAAAACAGCTGAGGGCCGAAACCCCCCGAGCGCCCCCAACCCCCTCCCCCAGCGCCACCCAGCCCCCCCGAAACACCCTCCCCAGCGCTGCCCGCCCCATGGAAACAACCCCCCAAGCGCCGCCAAAACATCCCTCTCACCCGCGCCACCTTCCCTGCGGAAACAAACCCTCCTTCCCCAGCGCCGCCCCACTGAAACCGCAGTATTGAACCTCGGTAATATGTTATAGCGGGCCCCTAAGGTAGTATAATTAAGGTAAAAGAAAAATGTCTTTTTGCTAGAAGTAGAATAAGATTGTTGCCGGCACAGGGGCCCGAGGACAGCAACAGTGAGGTTCGTTGCCCGGAGTGCTTCGCGCCAATAAACATACCGGGGTGGAGAAACAATCAAAGTTTATTTGAGATCTCAAAGTGGTGCAAGGAGACAGGCAAGTCTCAAATCGAGCACACCAGCAAAAACAGTTTCTCTCTTCTTTATACATTTTACAACTAAGCCCCCCCCCTCTCTCCCCCTTCCTACCACCCCCCTACTCCCCCTCCCCTCTCTACCGAAGGCATGTTTATACATTTAAGCAACTAAATCATTCTAGGGCTATAAATCTAGCTTGTTAGTAACTTCTCTCTAAACAGTTATTTGGTCCTGTTTACCCTTAGTTTATTACCCCTTCCCCAGCTAGAAACATGCAAACCTCATCATTATTGTTTGGTACCTGAAATGAGCAAGGTCGTAATTGCTAACTAGCTGTTTACACATTCCAGTTCCTGTCCTTGGCTGTTAAGGTCGATCAGAGTTAAACATGGAAGGACAGAGTTTAAACATAGAAGAACTCTGGCTCAGGCAGGCATAGTAACCCCAACAAGATCTTCCCCCCACTTTGTAATCAATTGCCCTGTTGAATGAATGAGGTGTGAATGAGGAAGGCGTGGAAGGCAGGCACCTCCAGACAGCTGCAACCCTTGGAGAGGGCAGGGCCGGCTCTAGGATTTTTGCTGCCCCAAGCAGAAAAAATTTTGGCCGCCTCCCCTTTCTTTTTCATGCTCCTCTGCCCCCGGCCCCACCCCAACTCCACCCCTTCCGAATCCCTTCCCCAAATCCCCAGCACCGCCTCCTCCCCCGGCGTGCCATATTTCTCCCCCCCATTGCTTCCTGCGGGCCCCCCATGACCTCCCGCCCTAGCTCACCTCCGCTCTGCCTGCTCCCCCGGGCGTGCCCCCCCTCCACCTGCTCCCCCAGGCATGCCCCCACTCCGCTTCTCCCCTCTCCCTCTCAAACGAGGGAGGGCAGAGAAGCAGAGCTGCGGCGCGTTCAGGGGAGCAGGCGGAGCAGAGGTGAGCTAGGGTGGGGGGCCGCAGGAAGTAATGGGGGGCGTAGAGGAACCGCTCCCCGCTCCAGCTCACCTCTGCTCCACCACCACCGCTTCCCCTGAGTGCCCGCCGCTCGGCTTCTCCTCCCTCCCAGCCTTGCTGCACGAAATAGCGGTTTCGCACGTGGCAAGCCTGGGAGGGAGGGGGGAGAAGCGGAGCTGCGGCGGCATGCTCAGGGGAGCAGGCGGAGGCGAGCTGGGGTGGCGAGGGCACTTTTTCCCCATGCCCCGGAGTCGGCACCTATGATGGCCAGCGCCAGAATGCCGCCCCTAGAAATGTGCCGCCCCAAGCACCTGCTTGTTTTGCTGGTGCCTGGAGCTGGCCCTGGGAGAGGGGATGGGAGCCAGACCAGATCAGTAGAACAGGTCAGCCACCAACTCACCATTCGCCTCCTCACCCCCCCTCCCACGGCTCGCCTACTCACCTGCCGCCACTGCCTGCTCACTCGCCTCCTCAGCCCCCCCACCCCTCCGGCTCGCCGGCTCACCTGCCCCCCCGCCACTGCCCGTCCGCTCGCCTCCTCAGCCCCCCACTCCCCCCGGCTCACCTGCCCCCCCGCCACTGCCCGCCCACTCGCCTCCTCAGCCCTCCACCTGCCCGGCTCGCCTACTCATTCCCCGCCACTGCCCGCCCGCTCACCTACTCAGGCCCCCTCCCTCACCCGCCGCTTGCCTACTCACCCCCCCGCGGGCCACACAGTGAACCCACGCGGGCCACATGCAGCTCCCGGGCCACATGTCATGCAGGCCTGTTGTAGAGAAACATAAATGGTTCAAGGGAGAACACTAGATTTGTTTATGTGTAAACAAGGGAAAATACCAAAGTTGTTTTGTTCAGGCTAGACATGGGAGCTGATCATTCCTGGCTTTGGGCGGTGTTCATTGGAGGGAGCTCACAATGCAATTAGGGAGCTTCACTATTTTGGATACCAATAAAGGATTCGTTACTAGAATTGGTCTGATAACTACTGAGCTGAGTGTGTGCAGGCGTAGGTTCATTAACATCTGGAGCAGAGATCCCCCATCATGCAACGCTTCCCTGCTTTTCTGGTCCCAGAGTTCCGTGCAGTTCTTGCCTTGGAATCTCTGTTCTCCATTCTGTATGCCAATGGAGTTGCCTCCTTGTCCCATCTTCGATACAAATGAGGCTAGGGGAGTTTCCTTAATCCTGTCATGTTATCCCAGGGGTTTAGTTGTGTCTCCCACTGCCTTTTCATTGCTTTTTGTAAGTCTTTCTTCTGATGCAGATTTGGTTCAAGTAGAGGCTGGGGCGGGGGTGTCTTTCGTGAGTCAGATGGGCTAGGTACTGTGCCCTGGTTCCCCAAGAACACAGAGTTGCTAGGTAACGAGTCCCCCTGTTGATGGGGTGCTCGTGATGAGCGAGTATCCCCATCACATCCTTACTCTGTCTGATCTTCAATCCATTGCAGCCACCACATCAGTTGCTGGATCCAGCAAACCAGTAGAGCCAGACCAATTGCTAGTATAATTTGGAAACCGATGATCACTACAATGGGGTGAAGCATGATATTCAAAAGACCTGTTGCACTGGGACTCCACCCAAGCAAAGTCTCCCATCAGGAGCGATGGCCTGCGTTTTTAACTGTGGCTGCTAGCCTAGAGATATCCTGGTTGTGGTGTTGAATCTCGAGTTTGCCATTCTCCCCAAAAGTTCTGCCGCTCAGTTTGTAAGGAGGGATGAGTTAATAGTCCCTTAATGGCAGTGAGACCCATTCCCAGTGAAATGGGGGAAACCTCCTTGTAGAGCTCAGGATAGGCTTTTAAATGTTGTATAGTCCATATAGGAACTGTAAACTTAATATTACAACTAACAATAGTGGTTACATTACAGAAACAGCGATTAACGTAAGGCACCGTGGGTTGAATCCAATGTCCATTAATCAATACAATAGTACATCTCATTCTTACATATACACACAAACTTTACCAACATAGATAAAAACAGACCCCTTTTCCTGGATAACATCAAAGGAACAGTGAGACTTATTCCCAGGTTGTGGGAAGAAGCATTCATCATGGTCCTCCAATGCTTGATCTTCAGAGATCTAGCCCAAATCTTCTTTTCTCCTACACCCCTTTACATTTACTGTGTTACACACATTATCTTACTGCCAGGCCCAAGTGTTAGGATCTCTGGAGTACATTACTGAGTTATCATTAATCTGTAATCCCAGTGGGACTACTGGGTGGATTACTCTAATTTCTTTGCCTGTCACAGTTATCAAGAATAACCGCAAGCTTTGCTGGTGGTGATTGTACGAAGCGTTACTTAGTCTCCACCAGGGCTGGAGGGCTAATTCTTCCTCCGTTACATTGGGCCGAATCAAGTTGATTGCCTCCATGGGAATTTGTCCTGCTATGGCTTGCCGAATCATTCCCATGATTATCTTCTGGGTGAGAGCCTGCGCTTGCTCACACGCTGAGGTCAATGAGACATTATTCTTGAGGGACTGTACACCAGACATCATTAACTCTTCATCTTTTTCTAGGAGTCTTTCCCACCAAGGAAATATCTTACTTATTAACTGCTGTTCCTCACTTAACTGTTTCAAAGATGCTGTTAATGGGATTCCCATCTGTCAAGGCTGATTCCCCACTCTGGCGCTTCAAGTGCAGAAGGTGGGAGCCCGCAAGGATTCTAAAAATTAATACTGGCCACTCCAGGCTTGTATTAAACTCCCAAGGTTACAGCTTTTCTCTGACCTTGGAGGGGTAGATGCTGCCACCACCCAAGTGCAGAACCCCTTTGAGAGCCCAGGAAGGCGCACTTGGAAATTCTTTCCTCTGGGGTACCCTCAAGCCCTTTCACCTCTCCTCCAGGGAAGAGCTGAGAAAGAAAAACAAAGAAAATCAGCTGTTGCCACCAGCTAATTAAAACAATGTGCACAAACCTCTTTGGACACAGAAATTCAATTCTGTTTTTTAAAAAAGGTAAATTATATTAGAATTTTAAAGGAAGAAAATAATTTGGGAACCTAGGCTATTGCTGGATTTAAAGAGAGCAACTACAACGATTAAGCATCAAGAATAGTTTCTTGAGGTCCAGCGTTAAGGTTATAAGCAAAACAAAAGCATTTGGTGTTAGCACAAAGGAGTCCACAAGCCATAAAGAAATAAAATGGATAAACCTAATCGTGTCTTCCTAGACATTTCCTGATCTACTTACAGATCTGGGATTTCAACTGAGTAGTTTCTAGGTATGATACCGATGATTTTTCATACCTGGCCCCAAGCTTCTTACAGCATAGTTGCTCCCTGTCTGCCTCTCCCTGAGAGCAACCACAGACAGACAAAGGGGAAGTTTTCCCCCAATTTTAAAAAGTTCTAGCCTTCCCATTGGCTCTTTTGGTCAGGTGCCCACTTCCTTCCTTTTACTTATGCATAGTAGGGAGACTTTTTAACCCTTTACAGGTAAAGCAAGTAGAGAACAGCTACTAAGAGGGATTTTATAGCTAACTGGCTGTCTGGGTGTCCATAAGAGGGAGCTACCCCCCCTTTCATTTATCACACCATCTTTTCTATATTTTCAGTGGCATATGATAGTTTATTAGCCGGAACTTCTATGTTTGCAACATCAACTAAAGAGATTCCTGTTCCTACAGGTGTAATCCAATCACTTAATTCCCTTTTTACTCTATTTACACGGTCAGCCCCTTGCCACATTTTTACCCATTCATCCCAACCCTTATGGCTATTCCAATCAAGGGAGCGCATATAGGTGCTATGTGAGAGATATTCATGCCTTCTAAGTGGATTTGAACCTCCTTCAGAGAAGTCTGAGGTTGAAGAATCAAATGTTGATCCAATTTTAACAGATGGGGTACTGAAATTGCGACTCTTAAATGTCAGAGGGGAGCGAGGTTTGTGATCAGAGGGTCAAAATTTAATACTGTTTTTTGCTGTTGGCCCAATTTCATTCTGTACAATCTGGGCTCATGGAATCCCTCCGAAATGGCAATGTGCCCATAGAATTTAAACCAAATTGTTGGCATGAGCTTGTCACAATGTGTGCCCTTTAATGGAACTACCCAGTCTGGGGTACCTTGCCTAATCAAGTCATGTCCAGCTAAAGTCCAGTTCACAAGGAACCATGTGATATTCTTGCCTGCTGGCATGATCAGAGACAGCTGCAGTTCATCACCGGGTAACGGAGGTGTTTGAGTTCCGACAACAATGATGACACATAGGGGCATGGTTGCTCTCCAAACAGCGGAGGAAACCAGGACTATCCTGCACCTTCCGCCACCTGGGAGGCTGTTACTAGTTGCGTTTGATGGTGTACGTCCCTTTCGAGACCACAACGGCTTACAGAAGAATGGGACGGACTTTGGTGTGGTCTTAGTTTCATAGCAAAACTTGAGTGACTCCCCGGTGGCACTCTTTGTGCAATTGGCAATGCTTTCCCAGGGACAACCCAAGGAGTTGCCAACAGCGTAGAACTGGTAGCGACACTGCAGGGCCAGGGGGTTGCTTCCATTCTCATAGAATCCATGTGTGTAGCGAGGCGACCTGGCTCCCAGTTGCCCCTGTGAGGGACAAGCCAGAACAGCCGCCAGAGTGGGCGGAGTCACCACCGCCTGTCCCCACGCCCCGGAAGTCAAGGGGCGGGACAGGAAGTATAAAGGCCCGGCCCCAGCGCTCAGTTGCCGTCTGACCGCGGGAGAGGACAGACGCTGGTGCCCGAGCTCCTGCTGGGCCAAGCCTGCCCCGAGCCCGGTATCCTGAGGAGAACTGGCTGAGCCTGCCCCGAGCCCGGTATCCTGAGGAGGACTGGCCGAGCCTGCCCTGAGCCCGGTATCCTGAGGAGCGGACTGAACTTCCCCTCACCGAGGGTCCGGAGGAGCCGCCCAACCTACCCAACGCTCGGTGCCTTGAGGACCCCATGATCTGGGACACGGTGGACGAGGCTGAGGACGTGCAGGTACCCATGGAGGAGGAGATGGGAAGTGGCCTGGGGATAGCAGACCCCGAACCCATGTCAGTGTGTTGCGGTCAGGATCCCCACTGACCCAGCAGCAGACGGATTGCTGCTGACAGGGCCCCGGGCTGGGACACAGTGGAGTGGGTGGGCCTGTGTTCCCCCCTGCCACCCCACCCCGGGTGGCAGTCTCTCCTCCTCCCCTACCCTCAAGCCAATGCTCAGCCCCTGCCTGAGGGCCTGAGCCCCTGAGTTACTGTTTGTTTGCTCAGCCCCTGCCTGAGGGCCTGAGCCCCTGAACTACTGGTCGCTCGCGGCCCCGCCCCGACTTAGGGCTTGGACCTGTGAGACTGAACTGTTCCCCAGCCTCATGTAGTGAAGCGACCTGGCTCCCAGTCGCCCCTGCGAGGGACGAGCCCCACCCCGGACGTCTACAATGTGGTACAGCAATTTTACTTCCTGGGTTCCAGCTGGCAAGCACCTCCAGAGGCTCAGAGGGATCACAGGTACAGCATAGAGCCTGGACAGCATCAGACTCCAGACACTTATGAACAGCAGAGTTCCGGTGCAATGGTGGGATGTCATGGCTTGTATTTGGGATCTGTGAGGGGGCAGAGAAGAGAGAACAAACTCCCACACTCTCCCCGATATACTGGGAGAGTCTGGGACAATATTGCAGGGTGAACATGAAGCGGTGACCTACGTGACGGTGGCCATAATAAGTCGAGGACTTCTCTGGCCTTTTCCTGCCTCAACACTGGAGTAGGCACAGACAAGCCCACCTGAGGCATATATTCCAACAGCCCCAAGCCATTCCTTCTTGCTAACCAAGAAGGGTGGCTGGCAGGATGGAGAAGACAATTATACTATTCCTTGTGGGTCAGGTGATTTACCCTTCCATTCTTTGAACCGTAAGGAATGAAACCATTTCCACCAGCGTTTCCCATTTTTTCCATTCAGGATTTCTACTTGATAAACACTGGGGCTGGCCCGATTCACAGTAAAGCAGGGGCCATCCCAGGTGTGTGTGTCAAAGAGTGCTCCTTCACTGAAAACTTTCTATACATTACTAATTGGCCTAATTGTTACCCGCACAAAATTCTTTGTTACTTACACTCGAGGGGCACCCACCTTTACCCAGTTCCTAGGGCTCAAGGCGTAACTCTCTTAATTTAGGTACGCCCACCCTTTCCCAATTCGTAGGGCTCCAGGCGAAAGGCACCCAACTTTATCCCTCTGTGGGCTCTGGACTCTACTCCTTTGTGGGCTCCAGGCAAACATCCTTTCCCTGTGGACTCACACCTCTGATGGCTAATAGAGCATTTAATATTCACTAAAACATCATTCTCTCAATGAGAGCCCAGGAGCCTCCTCCCCAGTGGGAAACTGGCCCACCAAGGAAATGCCCCCATTGCCGGTGCCAGCCCTCGGCCTCTGGGGACCCTGTGTGATCATCTGTTAGTATTTCCGTGTGCTGATGCCATGGTCCTATCCAGGCAAGCACCCATCACTGATGCCCACAGGACACAGGGCAGGCAGGCTAGGAGAGGGCAGAGGAGATTGTGAAAGTTGTTCCTCTGTGCCTGCATGGGTCTGCGCTCTAGTGACAACTCCCCCCCACCCCCCAAGCCTTCTGGAGGGCAGTCTGCACCAGAGGCTGCACAACCCCCCTCCTATGGCATCGCCAAGCATTGCAGGGTCAGAGCCCCCAGCCTCATGCACAGCTCCCGTAGGCTGTGAGCAGGAGCTCAGCGGTGTGCACTGCTGCCCCGTTGGGCCCCTTTGGGACAGAGCCACCATTTTAATTGTAGAGTGGGATTTTCAGTAGGGCTCCCCACTGGCCTAACACTTCCCTGAGTCCAGTGGGAGCCACATTAGGTAAATGCTTTGAGAATTCTCCCATGCAGCTGGAGGAGTTAGAGCTAGGGGCAGGCTTTTTACACACTTTTGGGACCCATTGGGCCATTGTTTCTTCTTCATGTTTTCAGGCCTTTCCTTTCTAACTAAGGCCAAGTCCTCTGGCCTCAAGCCGTGTCCCTTCTGTGATGGTGCCAGAGCCATGACAGAGGTGCATGATCGAGATCTTCTCCGCCTAGAGGAGGGGCACGTTCCCAGCCAAGCTCTTTGTGCCATGCTTTTTCCTAATGCACATACAGAGCTCAAAAGAGTCACCCTGAGCTCCAGCTGCTGGAAGTGGCCATGTGGGCAAATCTTCCTGGTTCCAACTGTCCAGAGGAGTCACCACCCACACCCTGACCTGTTAAGTCAGGAACAGGCAGCCAGATGGGTTCTCTGCCTGGGTTAAATGCAATAGCCAGCACTCAGTGATGTCATCCAAGACACTAGGCATCAGGTCTGAGAGTCAGTCTGAAGAGCCTGCAAGGAACTCTCTGGCCTTTTTGTCATGTTCCCAAAATCTAGCAACAAGAGTAGGAAGAGGCTGACTCCACCACAAGCACTCGCTGACTTGAATAAAGAGTCCATGTGCCAGGCCTCCAGAGTCTTCCCAGAATTGGTTCCTGGCATGATGTTTCGTCCTCCGAGCTGAGGAAGAAGGAGAAGCCCAGCCATGAGTCACACACCTTGTCTTGACATGATGATGACTGCATGGCACTAAACCAGCTTTGCTGCCCAGAATGATGAGGGCCTGCCTCTGGAGCAACAGACCCGAGGGTCTCTGCTACATTGGGCCAGAGCTTTCTGGTGTTGGCTGCCCTGGGCTCAATTGCCTTGGTGAGAAGCCTTTTAGCACTGCATGCATCAACCTCTCTTCCCTGGTGCTCAGTACTTTGGTTAGGGATCCTGAGCAGTGGGACAGTCAGTCTAGGTTATCAGTTATTTTGGCACCGTCTGCTACTTTGATTGAGATCCCGGTCACAGATCTGGTTCCCTCGGCACTAGTCCTGCCTGAGCCATGGTTTCTGTAGGCTTTGTTATCGTCTTTTACTGCTGTGCTCTGGCAACCTTTCCCTTGTTTGTATCTCCCCATATCACATCCTGAAGAGGTCAGTCCTGTGGCTGTCGATGACCTCACTGCCTTCTGGGATGGTGCCCAAGTTGCACCCCAGGAGCACTTGCCCTTATGGCCTACCTACGTGCCTCAGCTCGAGTATTCCCCTGGTTTGTGGGTTCCTCTGGGGATGAATCCACCTTGCCCTTAGGGGACACTAGCACTTGGTCCTTTTGATTTATGTGGGCTCAGTCACCCGAGACTTAGGAAGCCAGCTGCTGCTCTGCCAGAAGGCGGGGGAGTCCCATGTCATCTCCTTTGCCTTGTATCAGTCTTCCCAACATCTGTCTTCTCCTTGTCCCTCATTGTCTTGGGAAGAGTGGGAAGCAAAGAGACCACCAGTGCCCTGATCCAGAGGGCTCACCACTGCCTTCTGATCTCCAGGTGTCTACGGGACAAGATGTTCTGGTAAGGGCCCTTTCCTTGGGGAAGCATTTTCCCCGGTGGTCCATGCTGGCCTCACTCTGTTGATCTTCAGGGCTTGCTGCTGGACTCCTCTCGTTAGCTTTCAAGGGTGCTGCTCAGGAGGGGGGGTAGCTCTTTTTCATTAGTACCATGCCGTTTCTTTAGCCATTATACTTCACTGCTGGCTCCCTGTGTATAATGATTGTGAACATAAGAATGGCCCGACTGGGTCAGACCAAAGGTCCATCTAGCCCAGTATCCGGTCTTCCGACAGTGGCCAGTGCCAGGTGCCCCAGAGAGAATGAACAGAACAGGTAATGATCAAGTGATCCATCCCCTGTCGCTCATTCCCAGCTTCTGGTAAACAGAGGCTAGGGACACCATTCCTGCCCATCCTGGCTAATATGGTCTTGGCCTTCACAACATCCTCTGGCAAGGAGTTCCACAGGTTGACTGTGCATTGTGTGAAGAAATACTTCCTTTTATTTGTTTTAAACCTGCTGCCTATTAATTTCATTTGGTGACCCCCTAGTTCTTGTGTTATGAGAAGTAGTAAACAACACTTCCTTATCTACTTTCTCTACACCAGTCACGATTTTATAGACCTCAATCATATCTCCCCTTAGCCATCTCTTTTCCAAGCTGAAAAGTCCCAGTCTTATTAATCTCTCCTCATATGGAAGCCGTTCCCCTAATAATTTTTGTTGCCATTTTCTGAACCTTTTCCAATTCCAATATATCTTTTTTGAGATGGGGTGACCACATCTTCACACAGTATTCAAGATGTGGGCATATCATGGATTTATAGAGGCAACATGATATTATTTTCTGTCCTATTACACTGCTCTACAGCCAAAATGCTTCTGAAATAAATGTAGTCAAACTTTACTAATTCAGGGTCACTGAGAACAAAAATGATGCTTAAAATTGTTGATTGGCTCTAGTTTTCAAGATATGCTATTGGGTCAGTATATACGACCCTTGACTTGGGAATGGCGGAGGATAAGTGAGTTATAAAGGGAAGGGATCTCAATTTAAACCAGAAATGACTAAAATACATCTTTGACTGGATCTATGAATAAATCTATGACTGGGTTTGACAGTACTTGCTTTTTAGGCAAAACAATGAATGATGCAATCTGAAGCTGGTATTGCATCATACATGATATGAATTGCATCATGTTATTCCTAGAAGTCATGGTTGATGCAATCATAACGAAGCTTACATCACTCTGCTGAACAAATTGCCCTAGATCAGCTCTCGAAATCGTACAGTGTCGTGCTCTCTTATTTGTCAGTGTTTGATTTTGCAAAGGGACACATTTCTGTTTAGCCAAAGTGAGCAGAGATGCCTCGTACTTGTGCGAACAGTGCAGATAACTTCTGCTATGTTTGTGGTGAAGTGACTTTTGCATCACAAAAGCGCAGTATAACCACTATGGTTAAGAAAGCCTATCACCTTTATTTTGGCTGCAAAATTGGAGATCAGGACAAGAGGTGGGCCACACACATATGCTGCAACACTTGTGCAACAAATCTTTGCCAGTGGTTGAACAGGAAAAGGAAATCTATGCCTTTTGCAGTGCCAATGATTTGGAGAGAGCCAACAGATCATACCAGCAATTGTTTCTTCTGCATGGTGCCTCCAGTTGGGAAAGGTGTGTCAAAGAAGAAAAAGTGGACTGTGCATTATCCAAACATTCCATCAGCTATACGCCCAGTACCCCACGGAGAAGGACTGCCGGTTTCTGATGCACCACAATCATTCTCACTTGAGTCAGACGAGGAAGAGGAAGAGGATGAAACTTCTGGTCCTGAACCATCAATGTCACAGGACCCACATTTTCTCCCATCCTCCTCCTCTGAACCACACCTCATAACACAAGGTGAACTGAATAACCTTGTCAGGGATTTGGAACTACCCAAGAGTAAGGCAGAGCTGTTGGGCTCCAGACTACAGCAGTGGAATCTCCTGGCAGGTGATGTTAGGGTTTCCATGTTCCGTGACCGTCAAAAGGATCTTGTCCCATTCTTCTTCATGGAAGGTGATGTTGTAGCCTGCAACAACATCGATGGTGTGATGGCAGCCCTCAACATCGTTCACGATCCAGACGAGTGGAGACTGTTCATTGATTCATCGAAGACGAGTCTTAAAGCTGTTTTACTGCATAATGGCAATGTTTTGCCATCAATTCCAGTTGGTCATGCAGTCCTTATGAAGGAAACCTATGACAACATGAAACAACTTTTGAGGTGCATAAACTATGACCAACATCAGTGGCAGCTTTGTGGCAATTTGAAGGTTGTTGCTCTCTTGCTTGGTCTGCAGACTGGATACACAAAGTACTGCTGTTTTCTCTGCGAATGGGATAGTCGTGCAAGAGATTCCCACTACATCAAGAAAGATTGGCCACTCCAACAGTCATTGGAGCCTGGGAGGAAAAGTGTTCAGCATCTACCACTTGTTGAATCAAGGAAGATTTTGTTACCACCCTTACACATCAAGCTGGGTCTGATGAAGAACTTTGTCAAGACCATTGACAAAACACAAGCAGCTTTCAAGTACCTCCGTGGAAAATTTCCAAGGTTAAGTGAAGCTAAGATAAAGGAAGGTGTCTTTGTTGGTCCTCAGATTCGTGAACTTCTTCGAGATGATGCATTTGACCATGCACTGCGTGGCAAGGAAAAGACGTCATGGAAAGCCTTTCAATTAGTGGCAATAAATTTTCTCGGAAACAACAAGGCAGACAACTACAGGTTGTTGGTGTAAAACCTCCTCAAAGCATACAAAAGCCTTGATTGCAACATGTCACTAAAGATACATTTTTTGCACTCTCATCTAGATTTTTTTCCACCGAACTGCGGAGCAGTGAGCGACGAGCACGGCGAGCGATTTCACCAGGACATTGCAACAATGGAGAAACGCTATCAGGGAAAATGGAGCCCATCAATGCTTGCAGACTATTGCTGGACAGTGACAAGAGATGCTCCATTTAATGAATACAAGAGACAAGCCAAGAAGCGCCGAGTAGACACTGAATAGGACTAAACTATGTACATAATAGTTTTTTGCCTTTTGTTTCATAATAAATTTTATTTATATAACCCTTTTGCTGATTTTTAAAGTGTTACATAAACAGGACAGGTGAAATATTATCATGTAAAGCAACCATAAACACATGAAAAGACCTAGGTTTACAATTTATGATTAAAATGCTACTATCTACACAATATACATAGACATAAAATGTAAAAACTTAAATACCTTAGAAACAGTAGCCAATCAGTTGTTTTAATTGTCATATTTGAATTCAGCACATCAAAATACATAATAATAGTACATTTTATCTCTGAAGCAGACGACTTCTCAAAAATTGTCGACCAGTGTTATCTATCCCTTTCTTAATGATTCTCAGCATTCGGTTTGCTTTTTTGACTGCCGCTGCACATTAAATTAAATTATAAATTAATGGAGATATCCTATCTCCTAGAACTGGAAGGGACCTTGAAAGGTCATCGAGTCCAGCCCCCTGCCTTCACTAGCAGGACCAAGTACTGATTTTGCCCCAGATCCCCAAGTGGCCCCCTCAAGGATTGAACTCACAACCCTGGCTTTAGCAGGCCAATGCTCAAACCACTTGAGTGAATGTTTTCAGAGAACTATCCACAATGACTCCAAGATCTCTTTCTTGAGTGGTAACAGCTAATTTAGACCCCATCATTTTATATGTATAGTTGGGATTATACTTTCCAATGTGCATTACTTTGCATTTATCAACATTAAATTTAATCTGCCATTTTGTTGCCCAGTCACCCAGTTTTGAGAGATTCTTTTGTAGCTCTTCACAGTCTGCCTGGGTCTTAATTATCTTTAGTAATTTTGTTTCATCTACAAATTTTGCCACCTCACTATTTACCCCTTTTTCTGGATCATTTATGAATATTTTGAATAGGATTGGTCCTAGAACAGACTCCTGGGGGGACACCACTATTTACCTCTCTCCATTCTGAAAACTGACCATTTATATCTACCCTTTGTTTCCTATCTTTTAACCAGTTACCAATCCATGTAAGGACCTTCCCTCTTATCCCGTGGCAGCTTACTTTGCGTAAGAGCCTTTGGTGAGGGACCTTGTCAAAGCCTTTCTGAAAATCTATAATCTATTAAATCAGTTGTCAGGAGCACCTGGAGGGTGAAACAGGCTGCTCTTGTGGTCTTATAAATCTAAACAAACAAGTAAACCATCAGCCATCCCATCAGATTACATCAGGGGTCGGCAACCTACGGCACGCGTGCCAAACACAGCACGCGAGCCGATTTTGAGTGGCACGCTGCCTGGCCGGTGAGAGGAGGAGGAGAAGGAGGGGCGGAGGGGCCGGAAAGCGCCACGCTGGGGGAAGAAGCGGGGGAGGAGGGAAGGTTGGCTGCCACAGGACCAAGCTTCTGCCTCCTGCCCCGGCAGGGGAGAGCAGTGGTGGTGGGGGGTCCCGGCCACCCGCCCCACTCAGCCCCCCCCCACCGCTCTCCCCTGCGGGGGGCAGGAGGCAGAAGTTTGGTCCTGCGGCAGCCAAGCTTCCCCCCCCACTTCTTCCCACAGCTTCCTCCTCCTCCCCCTCCGTCTCCCTGCCGGCGATGGCCCTTGCGAGGGGGAGGGGGAGCGGAGCAGAGCCAAGCGGCAGCATGCTCGCTGCTCCGTAGAACAGGCAGAGAGAGGTAGAGACGGAGCCTGGGGGAAGGGGGTGGAACAGGGCATATCCCTTCCAGCCCCCTGCCGTGAGCCGCTCAGGGCAGGGGGCTGGGAGCACCCCCACGAGCCGAGCACCCCAGCCCTCTGCCCTGCACCTCCACACCCCCCCCAGCCCTCTGCCCTGACCTCGAGTCGCCCCCAACACCCAGCCTTCTGCCCTGCACCTCCACACACATCCAGCCCTCTGCCCTGACCTCGAGTCCCCCCCAACACCCAGCCTTCTGCCCGGTACCCCCACACACCCCCAGCCCTCTGCCCTTACCCCTGAACCCCCCCCACATCCAGCCTTCTGCCCTGCACCCCCACACCCACCAGCCATCTGCCCTGACCCCTGAATCCCCCCACACCTCAGGCCTTTTGCCCTGAACCCCCACATCCCCACTTCCCTCTGCCCTGACCTCTGAAACCCGCCCCCACACACACCCAGCCTTCTGCCCTGCACCCTCTGCCCTGACCCCTGAACCCTGCCCCAGGTCTGGGGTCCCGGCTGCCGGCTCCTGCCAGCCGGCGTCCCAGCCACAGGCCCTGCTCAGCCCGCTGCAGGCTAGGTGAACAGAACCCCAGGCTGGAAGCGGGCTGAGCAGGCTGGCGGTGTAAGATCAGCATTTTAATTTAATTTTAAATGAAGCTTCTTAAACATTTTGAAAACCTTGTTTACTTTATATAATATAGACTTAGAGAGAGACACCTTCTAAAAAATGTTAACATGTATTACCGGCACGTGAAACCTTAAATTAAAGTGAATAAATGAAGACTCGGCACACCACTTCTGAAAGGTTGCCTACCCCTGCTCTAATTCCTTTCATTCCCAGGGTCCTGGCAACGGCCAGGCAGGACGGAGCCAACGTGCTGCTCTTTGCCCCAGTTTTATAGTCCCCACTGCCTAATCTGCTGGATTTCCTGTCCCTTAGGTGAAGCTGGACTCTGCACCCAGTCCCAAATCCCTGAGTCTGAGCCTGGCTGCTGGCCGGTTGACCAGCCTGGGCTGAGGTTGCCTACCAGAAGTCTCTGCTCTATGAGGTGGGAGAGGTTTTCCATCAGATCCTCTATTCCCTTCATTCAGGATTATCTGCTTCACCCCCAAGTAATCTGGCCTCTTGCTCAAGGTAGGATTTCAGCCTTCTGCCATGTCCTCTCAATTACAGAGATAATGTTCTGATTTCATGTGTTTCCTCCTGCTCCAGAACCATCTCGATCCCAGGACATAAATGTGACCCTCCCACCTGAAGCCGTTGTCTGGAAATTCAAAGCTGTTGTTGCTCTTGTTATTCTTATTAATATTTGCTGGGGCCCCGTTGTGCTGGGTCCTGCACAAATGCATAGGAGAACAGCAACACTTCTCCAAAGAGCTTCCAATCTAGATGGACAAGCTACAATGAGTGATAGCTACAGACAGAGGCAGGAGAACAGGGCCAGGAATACATGGGTACATACAACATTGTATGATTGTTTATGTGCATGTCTCACGGTTCATTTCTCTGCCCGGCCCATGGCGGTGTTGAATACCTGCCCAATCCCATGCCTTGCAAGCCTCCCTTCCAATGGGAGGTCATTTCATTTTCAGTTTGTTTTTAACTCTTTTTCGCAGTAAATTCCTCCCCCAACTCTCCAGCTACCATCCCCATCAATCAATCCTGAAGGGAACTCTTGCTCTGGCACTATCGTAGGCGGTTTCCCTGGATCGATCAGAGGCTGAGAGGCTGCTGCCCCACTGCTCATTACAGGGAGCTCTGCCCATCCAGCTCCCCTGCAGACATTGCAGCTCCAGCAGTGGCCAGTCTCTCACCCTCTCTCAAGGTTCAGGCTGTGCCTCTAGAACAGGGGTAGGCAACCTTTCAGAAGTGGTGTGCCGAGTCTTCATTTATTCACTTTAATATAAGGTTTTGCGGGCCGGTAATACATGTTAACGTTTTTTAGAAGGTGTCTCTCTCTAAGTCTATATTATATAACTAAACTATTGCTGTATGTAAAGTAAACAAGGTTTTCAAAATGTTTAAGAAGCTTCATTTAAAATTAAATTAAAATGCCGATCTTATGCCGCCAGCCTGCTCAGCCCGCTTCCAGCCTGGGGTTCTGTTCACCTAGGCCTGCAGCGGGCTGAGCAGGGCCTGTGGCCGGGACGCCGGCTGGCAGGGGCCGGCAGCCGGGACCCCAGACCTGGGGGGGGTGTTCAGGGGTCAGGGCAGAGGGTGCAGGGCAGAAGGCTGGGTGTGTGTGGGGGGGTTTCAGAGGTCAGGGCAGAGGGCAGTGCGGATTCAGGGCAAAAGGCCTGAGGTGTGGGGGGATTCAGGGGTCAGGGCAGAAGGCTGGTGGGTGTGGGGGTGCAGGGCAGAAGGCTGGATGTGTGGGGGGTTCAGGGGTAAGGGCAGAGGGCTGGGGGTGTGTGGGGGTACAGGGCAGAAGGCTGGGTGTTGGGGGGGACTCGAGGTCAGGGCCGAGGGCTGGGTGTTGGGGGCAACTCGAGGTCAGGGCAGAGGGCTGGTGTGTGTGTGGAGGTGCAGGGCAGAAGGTTGGGTGTGGGGGAGGGTTCAGGGCAGACGGCTGGGGTGTGTGTAGAGGTGCAGAGCAGAAGACTGGGTATTGGGGGCGACTCGAGGTCAGGGCAGAGGGCTGGGGTGTGTGGGGGGTGCAGGGCAGAGGGCTGGGGTGCTCGGCTAATGGGGGTGCTCCCAGCCCCCTGCCCTGAGCGGCTCATGGCAGGGGGCTGGAAGGGATATGCCCTGTTCCACCCCCTTCCCCAGGCTCCGTCTCTATCTCTCTCTGCCTGCTCTACGGAGCAGCGAGCATACTGCTGCTCAGCTCGGCTCCGCTCCTCCTCCCCCTCGCAAGGGCCATCGCCGGCAGGGAGAGGGAGGGGGAGGAGGAGGAGGCGGGGCCGGAACGCACCAAGCTGTGGGAAGAAGTGTGGGAGGGGGAAGCTTGGCTGCCGCAGGACCAAGCTTCTGCCTCCTGCCCCCACAGAGGAGAGTGGGGGGGGGCTGAGTGGGGCGGGGGGCCAGGACCCCCCCCCCCCCACTCTCCCCTGCCGGGGCAGGAGGCAGAAGCTTGGTCCTGCGGCAGCCAAGCTTCCCTCCTCCCCCGCTTCTTCCCACAGCTTGGTGGTTTCCGCCCCTCCGCCCCTCCTCCTCCTCCTCTCACCGGGCAGGCAGCATGCCACTCAAAATTGGCTCCCGTGCTGTGTTTGGCACACGTGCCTTAGGTTGCTGACCTCTGCTCTAGAAACATGACCTGGGATTCCTGCCCCATGTGGATCCAGTGCAGGGGATGCACCTGGGCCATGTGCCCTGGGGACCTCACCGCTTGCTCTAGGCTTTCTGAGAGGAGGCAGGAGAGCTCACTCACGCCCCCATCTCCTCCACTGTCATGGTAGTGCCATTCCAGCCTCCTCTTCCTCTTTCTGCAGCGCTCGCTTGAGTCTGTATCCTCTGGGTGCCCAGGAACATGCACACACCCGACCCCTCCTCTCTCTGCTGCAGGTACCTGGGATCTGGAAATCACAGGCAGGATTAGCTGCCTACTACCAGCCCAGATTCAGCATGATGATCTGCCCGGGCTGGCTAGTCTTGGTCCCTCCATGGGAAATCTTGGTTCCTTCCTTAATGCTGCCTGCATATCCCCACCCGCTGTCTACATCTGCCTGGGACCCCCTTTACTGCGCTTTGGTTTCCAGGAGAGCCCTCCCAATGCTGCGGTCTTCTCACACATCTAGTCAGTGGCCACAGCCCAGCTCCGCAAAGATATTTAGGCTCATAGCGTCCACTGATTTCAATGATTATATATCTCTGGGGAGCTGGGCCCAGCCAATCCTGGCCAGATTTGGCCTCTACCCACCTCCCTTGGTAGGCCTAAGGGACCTGAATCTTACCTCTTGGATGCACACAAAGGGCACAGACAGCCTCACTCTCCCACAACTCTGCTTCCAACTGCAGTGTAAGAATCAGAGTTTCTCTTCAGACATCACCCTCCTTCCCCTACTGTCCCCTAGGAGCCCAACAACTTAACATCACCCCATCTCTGGTGCTTTTCTTATGCAGACTGGAAGTAGCAGAAAACCCATCTTATTCCCGGCCCCACCTGTCAAATGGGTACCCACCTCCTGTAGAACTGCCTTGTGCCTGTAGGCACAGCCCCATTTTAGTGTGTGAGAAGAACAGGACATGCCCCGTTGCAGGGGTGTGCCGGGAGGAATGCTGGCTGACATGGCAGCTCCACCTCTCTTTAGCAAATGCAGCATGTATCACCCTGAGCTAGCGGTGCTGCTAGCATGGCTGTGCTCCTGAGACACATTGCGGCTGACCTCTGAGCAGGGCTGAATGAAGGGAGGGCTCCTCAGCCTCACACCTGCATGCAGAGACAGCCCCGCTCTGGCCTCTACGCTGCTCACACTAACTGCATGTGTCCATGGAGCCCGCTCACTGCCCTGGGCTGTGAGATCTTCCTCAGAGAGGGGGAAAGAACCCACGTAACCACAGACAATGTGACATTGTTCTTGCTAGTCAGTCAGCATTGTCTGCAACATCCTGGTGTCCCTACTGGCTGGTGATGGGCAGGACCAAAGGTCAACTAATGAACTAACCCCAGCCTTGAATTCAGTTATTTTTGTGAATTTCATGTTTGGTTTTCTAGTTTTGCCTTTTTTCTTGTCAGCCTTGTCCACTGTCTTACTGACTCAACAAGGGTTTTTGTCTCGGAATTTCCTGATTTTATTTTTGAGTTGATTTAGATTCTAGACATTTCCCAGAGTTGTGTGTGGTTCTTTCTGACACTGTTTTAAAGCAGTAACTGTCCTGGAAAATGCATAGTGAGGAATACAGACAACTTGTAGGGAATTTCCCCCTGTATCAAACCCAGGAAGGCATTGAAGCAGAATTAGTGGGGGCTGCTTGTCGCCTCCCAGGAGATCTGGGACATGGCAGCAATAGGGCTCTGTTTCGCTAGTTGGAAGACTTAAGGAACAGAAGCACTAGTGACGTCACTCCCTGGGGAGAGACCGTAGGAGGAGACAGTGGCTCCTTTTCGCTTCCAGGGGTGGCAGCAACAAGACTCTGCTTCCTTCCTCATGTGCTGCAAGCACAGGGGCTATTAGTCCTCTCAGAGCAATTGGTTTGTGAGGAATTGTCCTAACTGCTAGATTTCCATGGTGAAATGTTTCTGTGCAAAGGGCTTCTATACCCAAAGTTTTGTTGTAATGCCTAGAACAGTGTCTACAAACAGCCTTTCATAGACAGCTTTCCACACACAAGCACACTGGCTAGACCAGTGGTCCCCAACCTTTTTTGTCTGGCGAGTGCCAGACGACAAGCCACGGAGGACTGTGGTGGTGGACGAGCATCCGCTGAAATGCCGCCAACAAGTTGGCGTTATCCAGAGGCGTCGCCGCCGAAATGCTGCCGAAATTCGGCGGCATTTCAGCGGATGCTCGTCCGCCGGCCAGTACGCAGGCACATTTAGACGCCCCAGCGGGTGCACTGGTGCCCACGGGCAACGCGTTGGGGACCCCTGGGCTAGACATTTGCTGTGCAAGGATTTCTGAGCTAGAAAGGCTCAGGTGTGAGGGACTTGGGGCTAGAGCTTTCCTTCCATGCCCTGGAATACTGGGGAGGACTCCAAGCAGGTGTAGTAACTTAGGGCCAGATCCCCAAAGGTATTTTGGCTTCTAGCTTCCTTCGCTGTCAGTGGAAGTTAGGAGCCTAAATGCCTTTGGGGAATCTGGGATTTTAAAAGGAGGCCTAACGTGCCCAGCTCTTAGATTTTCATTCTGTCTGCAAACTGCTACAGCTACCTAAACCTGAACATCTTTCTCCTCAAGGTTCACAATGTCTGGTTGGCTGTTGAAATGAAAGATACTGGGAATCAAGGATTTTTACATTATAGAGCAAGCAAAAGTGGCCACTATAATTAAGACTGTAGAAAGGAGGGGCTTGTACAATGTTGGCTTTAGTCTTCCTAAGGCAAGTCAGCAAGAACTGGGCACCTAACTCACTTAGGCCCCTTTGAAAGTTTCAGCCTTAATGATTTCCCTGATATTTCTGTCTTCAAATTTAATGACTGACCTTGATGAAGAGCTATTTGAATTCTGAGACCTATAATGCAGGTTAATACCTTCACAGAATCATAGAATATCAGGGTTGGAAGGGACCTCAGGAGGTCATGTAATCCAACCTGCTGCTCAAGGCAGGACCAATCCCCAGACAGATTTTTGCCCCAGATCCCTCACTGGCCCCCTTAAAGATTGAACTCACAACCCTGGGTTTAGCAGGCCAATGCTCAAACCACTGAGTTATCCCTCCCCCCAGGGCAGCTGTTGGCCTTTGATCCTTGAGAGAGCTGTCATGGGTCCATGGTGATCGGCACCAGGTAAATGGTCTGCAGACTTTGTAAGCTTCCTAGCTGCACACACAGAGTGTACCAGCTCTGCAGGATGAAGGCTGAGGGTCTTGTAAAGTCAGGGGGGGGGCTTTTACCTTCCCTGGAGGTACTGCTGAGCTGTGATGCTATCCAGCAGCAACCAACCAGCTCATTGTCTACAAAGCTGATCTTCTCATGGGGAAATAACTAAGGATCATACCTCCAAGGGACATAGAAGGGGGGAGTGCCCACTCCCCTGCATCATTTCCCCTCTTTAGACTCCACAGGTGCCTCTTTAGGGGGACCCCAGAGGTAGGGTTGAGCATGGTTCTGGGGCGTGGGGGGGGGGGTGCTTTTTGCACCCCAGTGCCTCTAGCAGGGAGATTATTGCTGACTACATCAGCCTTATCTCACCCACTGTCCCACAGTCTTGTGTGAACCCTGCCCTCTTAGGGGAATGCTGGGTGCAGGGGCTCCGGCAGGAGATGCCAGGGAGGCGGGAAACAACACAGAGGCACAGTGCTGCTGTGCAGATGGCCTGGAGCGCCCGCAGACCTCAGGGAAGAGCAAAGAAAAATCCATGGGAGCAAACATGCAGCATTTCCTGCAGAGAGGGGAATATGGCCCTATACAGATTAGGCACTGGATGAATCTATTCAGCTTGACCTCTGTGCTAAGCCCCCCAGGGCGTGTGAGATGAGTTTGCCAATGTTAGCTCAAACCAGTTTTCAAATAGGGGGCGCCCATATCTGAATGGCTGTTCAATGCCTGGCGAGAGTTTTCAATCACATGGCTCCCACCCTTGTGTCACATTCCCCTTATGCTTTGCTGTGGATAAGCGCCCACAACCTCAGGCCCCAGGGACACTGAGAAGGAGCCAGAGCTTGAGTCAAGCCTAGAAGCTCTCTCCAACCAGATGGTGAAGGCGCTGCTGTGACTCCCCAGTCCCTTACCTACCTCACCGGTGTGCTGGGAGGATTAATTAGATGCTGTTTGGTAAACACTGTGAGATTTCCTGATGGAAGGTTATTGGGAAGGTTAAAGCTCTATTGTTCATTTGTTATTCCAGGCCTGCCCCCTCCCCCAGCTTTTCCAGTGCTCCTCATCGCAACCGATAGCCCCCGCAACTAGGGCAGTGCTCATGTTAATTCATGGGCCCAAAGAGTTAGAGGTGTTAATTTGACCCAGTCACTGTTCAGCACTAAACAGGGTTAAACAAGGGTCAGGGTTTGCTAGCCAGAGACCCTAGCCTGCTTCGTACCATGGCAACACCCCATTAAAGAGCGTGTTATTGAAGATACAGCAAAGGAGGAAAAACAGTTCAAGCATTTGAAATGTGAAGTATTAAGTCAGGCTGTCAGTGTAACCACATTCCTGGGTCCCTTCCCTTTAGCTGGAGAGTATTTAGAAGGAAAAGCCCTTTGTTGGAGTCTCTTAGATGGTATCAGAGATGGTAATAACTGGCTTTTCGGGGAAAAGAGAAGTTAGCGGAGCTGTTGTTAAAGCCTGATCTTGCTTTCTAGAAAACAAAACAAGCCAAACACACACCAAAGGGGAGAAACAAGAACAGCGAGGGCAGAAAATGCAGCTTTTGGGGGGACAAGAAAAAGTTAATGGAGATGGGCTGGACAGTGTTTTCCCCAGGAATTGAAATGGTGGTGGGTTTTTTTCTAATTTTCAGAGGGTGGGGTCAGGGCCGATGAGGGGTGAGACCGTGAGGGTGAAGGTGGGCTGTATGGCACCACAGTAAAAACTGAAAAATGCTTCATGACCATTTTATTAGATTTAACTCATGTTTTAAAATCTCATGTTTTAAAATCATCACACAAATTAAAGTTGGCTACTCAAGCCTTCTATGAAGCACTACATCTACATCCTTCTTGGTTTCTTGTTATAATATTGCACAACTCTGTTAATGAACTTCTTGAATGCAGTGCGTTCATCTTTGGTGGCTTCTCGTGTGTCCGGTTGTGACAATGCGGTTCTGGCGGAACCCAACTGAGAGTGCCAACTCAGGACAAATTGCTCAAACAGGGCAGTTGCAGCCCAAGGCTGGGGTTTTTCCACCTCTAAGGCAAACCAAACCAGCCAGACTAAGAGGACTTCGGTCTCACCCCTTGGCTAACCGCAAGTCTCACAAGCAATCTCCTTAGACACCCCAGTTTCCCAGTATTACCACCAGTGCCACTCGTTATGGGGACAAATGGTTATGAAAACCAATACCCCAGTAAAAGAAAAAGGTTCTCCTGATCCCAAAGGACCAAGCCCCAGATCCAGGTCAATATACAAATCAGATCTTACCCACAAATCACGCTGCTGCCAATTCTTTAGAATCTAAAATCTAAAGGTTTATTCATAAAAGGAAAAAGATAGAGATGAGAGTTAGAATTGGTTAAATGGAATCAATTACATACAGTAATGGTAAAGTTCTTGGTTCAGGCTTGCAGCAGCGATGGAATAAACTGCAGGTTCAAATCAAGTCTCTGGAATACATCCCCCGCTGGGATGGGTCCTCAGTCCTTTGTTCAAAGCTCCAGCTTGTAGTAAAGTTCCTCCAGAGGTATGAAGCAGGATTGAAGACAAGATGGAGATGAGGCATCAGCCTTATATAGTCTTTTCCAGGTGTAAGAACACCTTTGTTCTTACCGTGGAAAATTACAGCAAAATGGAGTCTGGAGTCACATGGGCCAGTCCCTGCATACTTTGCTGAGTTACAAGGCGTATCTGCCTTTTCTCAATGGGTCCATTGTATAGCTGATGGTCCTTAATGGGCCATCAAGCAGGCTAGGCAGAGCTAACACCATGTTGTCTGGGATGTCACCCAGCAGCATAGCCTAAGTTTGAAATGCAGATAGTATAGAGCCAATATTCCTAACTTCAACTACAAAATTGATACACACATATAGACAGCATAATTATAACCAGCAAACCATAACCTTGTCTTAGACACCCCATTTGACCCCCCTTTACACAAGATCTGGGTGCCACTACAGGACCTTGGTTGCAACAATGATCTATATGGTCCCAGAGTATATCAATAACGTCACACCGGTACTTCCATTCCTTTGATTGATACGCTCATCAGTTCATTCAAATGATCAGGCAGAAGGCGACTTCTTTCAGAACACAAATTCTATTCAATGATGAAAAAGAATGCTCATCTGTAGCTGTTGTGACTGGGAGTAGCAAGAGATGAATTCCTACTTCTTTCATCCCAGGAAATATAGCACAAAGATTGGGTCGAGCCACTAGTGATGATAAAAAAGAAGTTGAAGTCAAATCTTCATTCATTCATCATATGATATTCCACTCTGTGTTCAAATTCTCTATTCTGTCCTGAGCACATGGCAGCCCCATTGCTGGTAGTGCTTCATTCCACTCAACTGTCAGTGTTTTATAGGACAGGGATCTGTAAAAGCTACGTAGAGGTTGAATAGAATCTAGAAGTCGCTGTTGTAGATTTTTAAGAATCAAGTCTGTGTACTTTTTCAGTTGTCTTAACAAACACTTCTTGTCCTCCTCACTTAAGAATTCAATATAAATGCCTTCATTAGTCAACTTCTGGACTGAAGTCTTTGCTTCTTCCAGTACTTTTTCAATGGATAGCTCTCTGATTGATCCAAATGTAGCTTCTAGTGCTGGACCAAGATCTACTACTGTTGTAGTAGATGCCTGGATGGCATTGTTTAATGACCCAAGTGGTTTCAACAGTAGACTTACGAGAGAGAGAATGGCAATAGTCTTCTCTGAACGTAGTAGCAAACGTAATCCACCAGCCTCACTACTTAGATCCATCCCATCTTGGTAGATACTTTCCAAAGCCAGTAATAATGACTGGAGTAATTTTAAGACACAGCCAAGGATCGCTCATGAGAAAGCCAGAGGGTTTTCCCAGGTTGGACTAATTTGAACTTCAGTCCCAGTGTAGCTTCTATGTTTTCCAAGATATTCAGTCTTTTTGGACTCTTGCTGAAAAAAGAATATAATGAAAACTTTAAATGTATAGCTTTTTAAATGTCTTCTGAAGAGTCTGCAGCTCATACTAGTTGGAGTAGATGATCTCTGCAGTGTGTATAGGAGAGATTAGGGTTACACTTTTCTCTGAGCAACGCTTGTACTCCACCATGTCTTCCAGAGAAGTTTGCAGCTCCATCAAATGCACAAGCAGCCATCTGTCTGGGGTCCAGTTGACAAGCATTTAACTCTTCTAAGATGTGAGCTGTCACAGATGCATTTCTAGATGTTCATGTTATAGAAGACACATCGGCTGCATCTATTGGCCTACCACTGACATCAAGATAATGTACACAATGACTTAATACTTGCCCATTTGCATCGGTGCATTCATCAGCCATATATGCAAATTTTTTGAATGTGGTGAGAGAATTCTTCACTTTTTCAACTGTTGAATCTCTCACTGTTGCATCACATGCTTCTAGCCAGTCAGCTGAGTTTCTTGCAGAAAGATAGTGAGCATTTGCTGGTCTTGTTCGGAACCACTGTTCAACTTCAGGATGAACAAGTGACATTGGCCTCCAGTTTGTAGTGTGTGGTATCTACGCCACTGTAACAATGTGGTTCTGGCAGGACCCAACTGAGCGTGCCAATTCAGGACAAATCGCTTAAAACAGGGCAGTTACAGCCCTAGGCTGGGGTTTTTCCACCTCTAAGGCAAACCAAACCAGCCAGACTAAGAGGACTTTAGTCTCACCCCACTGGCTAACCACAAGTCACACAAGCAATTCCCTTAGACACTCCAGTTTCCCAGTATCACCACCAGTGCCACTCGTTATGGGGACAAATGGTTATGAAAATCAATACGCCAATAAAAGAAAAAAGGTTCTTTTGATCCCATAGGACCAAGCCCCAGACCCAGGTCAATATACAAATCAGATCTTACCCACAAATCACGCTGTTGCCAATCCTTTAGAATCTAAAATCTAAAGGTTTATTCATAAAAGGAAAAAGATATAGATGAGAGTTAGAATCGGTTAAATGGAATCAATTACATACAGTAATGGCAAAGTTTTTGGTTCAGGCTTGTAGCAGTGAGAGAATAAACTTCAGGTTTAACTCAAGTCTCTGGAGTACATCCCCAACATCTGGGATGGGTCCTCAGTCCTTTGTTTAGAGCTTCAGTTTGTAGCAATGTCCTTCCAGAGGTAAGAAGCAGGATTGAAGACAAGATGGAGGAGAGGCCTCAGCCTTTTTATAGTCTTTTCCAGGTGTAAGAACATCTCTTTGTCCTTACTGTGGAAAATTACAGCAAAATGGAGTCTGGAGTCACATGGGCCAGTTCCTGCATACTTTGCTGAGTTGCAAGGCGTATTTGCCTTCTCTCAATGGGTCAATTGTATAGCTGATGGTCCTTAATGGGCCATCAAGCAGGCTAGGCAGAGCTAACACCAACTTGTCTGGGAAGTTTCCAAGAAGCGGAGCATAAGTTTGAAATACAGACAGTATAGAGCCAATATTCATAACTTTAACTACAAAATTGATACACACATATAGACAGCATAATCATAACCAGCAAACCATAACCTTGTCTTAGACACCTCATTTGACCCCCCTTTATACAAGATTTGGTGCCACTACAGGACTTTGGTTGCAACCATGTTCTATATGGTCCCAGATTATATCAATAACGTCACAGGTGCCTTGAGGTGTTTTTCCCTCCTTTTTATAGCTTCAGTTCCCCTCTTGCAAAACATTTCCAGCTGAGAACCAGGAGCCAGAGTCCATGTGGAAGGATGTTCCCTGCTGTTTTTTTCACCTGTTTGTACTTCCTTTGTTTCCCCTCCCTGCTTGATGACTCTGTTTACTGCTTACATGCAAATTAAGTAGAGCACACATTCCTTTGTTTAGGACAGCGCTGTTTGCCAGCTTCCATTTGCGCAGCGCTATGTGGTTTGGAACATGTGTTCATAACATCACACAGGGGAATTTTGTAACTTCTCATACAGTGTTGCCACACATATTTTACCAGGACTGTACTGACCGGCAAATTATGAGTTTTCAAAGGATATAAGGCATACCTTGTACAAAGCCTAGTACCCTCGTGTGTGAACACAGGAGTGTATTCTGTCACACAAACACACACAAAAGGGGAGAGACAAGACCAGCAAAGACAGAAAAATGCAGTTTCTGGCTCTGGAGTTTACTTTCACTTGCAACCTTACTGCTGGAAAAACACAGGCCATGATCAGCACCTCTAAGACCTGCCAAACTTGTACCAGTATCAGGCTGTTTAGGGCATTGCTTTGAGCTGCTTCTTTCTGGTCACAGCCTCTCAGCATCATTGCAAAATATACAGGCTTGGCTGAGTAAGGCAGACTTTGATTAAACAGAAGGCAAAAGGAGAGAGAGGAAAGTGAAGAAATAAGGTGCGCATGGGCGGTGGGTATAATAGGCCAGGGAAGGCTCTGCTTTTCCTGGCTGTAGCTGCTGCTGCAGGATGCTGGGCTGGGGCTGCTCCAGCCCCGGGCCCACTGGCCCCAGGCCGGCCCGTGCTGCTGGGGCTGCTCGGGCTGGGGCTTGGGTTGGTCGGCTGGCTGGGGCTGGCCCGGGACTCTGACGGGGGTGAAGGGGCTCAGGGTTCTGGCTGTCCCGGGGCTTCTCTGGCCACGGAAGTTGTGGGGGGAGGGTGTCTCAGGACTCCGGCCATGGGGAGGGGGGTCTTGTGTGGAAGGGGAGGGGCCACAGGGCTAGCCTCCATGAAGGGGGGGCGGGTCACCTGCCACCCATGAAAGTGGGGAAGGAAAAGGATGTGTGGGTGGATGATGTCATCTTGGTCCCTCTTATTGGCCCAGTCTAGGCAGGACAAAGGCCCAGCAGTGTTAGGGTTGATTCCAGGGTTCCAGGAGATGGTGTGTGTGGGGGGGTGAGGGGTGACAGCCATGAGGATAAAGCTCGCACCTTTCCTTCCTCACAACCAGCAGTTGTTGTCAGACAGCTTCTTCTGCCTTTCCCCCCCACAAACGGCCTTTCTTGTGAGACCCCCCCAAAGAGGAGGAGTGGGAGGAATAGCCCATCCCCTCAATATTTTGTTCACCAATTCGGTCTAATTGCCAAGACACCAATTTTGGTTTATTGATTTCTGGTCGCATGCTTCGCTTGTTCACCAGGCCTGACCCTTGTACAGCCCTAGTGCTAGGAGGACATTTTGTTTGGACTTATTTAGTTTTTTTATGTCTCACGTTTGCGTCTTTTTCCCAACAACAGTGATTGTTATAGGTTAGTTGCATCTGAAGAAGTGGGGTTTTACCCACAAAAGCTTATACCCAAATAAATCTGTTTGTCTTTAAGGTGCCACTGGACTCCTCGCTGTTTTTGTGGATCCAGACTAACATTGCTACCCCTCTGATAATAGGTAGTGTGACGCTTTACACATTTTCACTCACTGGTCACAGGTGAGCTTGTATGTAAGCAGGGTCTGAATGAATGTTTCCCTGACAGCTAGCTGGGAGGGGAGGGGGAGAGACTTGGCTGTGTTTATGTAAATACAGTTTGCTCCTGCTCCGCTTACATATTCAGTGGAATACAGTGGTGTCAAACTGATGTTGGGTACAAATCACCTTAGTACTGAATGCAGGGGTAGTGAAATATGGTTTCCAATGTTGTAATTGTTGTAGGAATACAGGAAAGCAGGACTGTGCTTAACCTGTCCCAAATGGGGGAGAGGGGGCACCCTCAGTTGTAAGAACCTCATGAAAGCAGAGGCTTGAATGTCAGGGTAGGTCTACACTTACCTCCGAGTCCGGTGGTGTCATAACTATAAAGGGAAGGGTAACAGCTGTCCTGTGTACAGTACTATAAAATCCCTCCTGGCCAGAGACTCCAAAATCCTTTTCCCTAACCTGGCTGGCATCTGACCTAAAGGACCAATAAGGGGACAAGATACTTTCAAATCTTGGGGGGGGAAGGCTTTTGTTTGTGTTCTTTGTTGGGGAGTGTGTTCGTTCTCGGGACTGAGAGGGACCAGACATCAATCCAGGTTCTCCACATCTTTCTAAACAAGTCTCTCCTATTTCAAACTTGTAAGTAAATAGCCAGGCAAGGCGTGTTAGTTTTCCTTTGTTTTCTCAACTTGTAAATGTACCTTTTACTAGAGTGTTTATCTTTGTTTGCTGTACTTTGAACCTGAGACTAGAGGGGAGTCCTCTAAGCTCTTTAAGTTTGATTATCCTGTAAGGTTAATTTCCATACTGATTTTACAGAGATGATTTTTACCTTTTTTTCTTTAATTAAAAGCTTTCTTTTTAGAACCTGATTGATTTTTCCTTGTTTTAAGATCCAAGGGGTTTGGATCTTGATTCACCAGGAGTTGGTGGGAGGAAGGAGGGGGAATGGTTAATTTCTCCTTGTTTTAAAATCCAAGGGGTTAGGATCTGTATTCACCAGGGAGTTGGTGAAGGTTTTTCAAGGCTTCCCAGGGAGGGAAAAATTGAAATGGTGGCAGCGGAACCAGAGCTAAGCTGGTAGTTAAGCTTAGAAGTTTTCATGCAGGCCCCTACATTTGTACCCTAAAGTTCAAAGTGGGGATCCAGCCTTGACAGGTGGTAAGCAATTGATCTTCTGGGATTGATTTATTGCGTCTTGTCTAGATGTGATAAATTGATCGCGGATCGATCCCGGAAGTGCTTGCCGTCGACACCGGTACTCCAGCTCGGCGAGAGGAGTACACGGCATCGACGGGGGAGCCTGCCTGCCACGTTTGGACCCGCAGTAAGTTCGAACTAAGGTACTTTGAATTCAGCTACGTTATTAATGTAGCTGAATTTGCGTACCTTAGTTTGAAGTGGGGGGTTAGTGTGGACCAGGCCTTAGAGCCCTGTGAAAATAAAAGGGGTGGGGGACAGGAATCCTGGTATCCTAGCCAGGAGGCTGCATAACCTCCTCCCTGGGGGGTTCACTCTAGATTAGCTTAACCTGTTCTTCCCCACTGTTCAAAGACTGGAGCTAAATAGGCTTCATTAGGAGCCTCTTTTGTTATTTTAATTACTCAATCAGAGCTGAAACCAGTGGAGGACTGCATTTCTGTCCTGCCTGCTAAGAGCTAAAATCACTGGAGATGGGGCAGTGTTTCTACCCAACAACACAAAAGTCCCTTTCATGCCTGACCCTTCTCTGCACCCTACTCACAGTTGCTGCCCTTGGTCAGTGCAGAGCCAGAGCTCAGAGGTGCATCTGCAGAGTTCAGCTTCCACACTGGGGGGGCGGAAGAGGCATCTTGTTCTGCTCACCACTCTCATTGTGCCTCTCCACCATGGCCCTGCTGGCCACTCATCATGACTTTTTGCTCTGACCCATTCACTAGCTCACTGTCAGTCACCTTCTGCCTCTCTGTTGTGACCTCTGCACATCAGTCTCTCAATGATTTTCAGCTCTTAGCAACCAGAGCAGAAATACAGACCTAGACAACTGGTTTCACTTCTAATTGACCAATTAAAATCACAAAAGAGGCTCCTAATGAAGCCTATTTAGCCCCAAACTTTGAACAGTGGTAAAAAACAGATTAAACCAGTCTGGTAAAAAAATCACCAGAAAGGACATTATACAACCTCCTGGCCACAATGCCAGGATTCTACCCCTCTACTTTCACAAGCCTCTGACATTCGAACCCCTGCCTTCACAAGGTTCTTTCAAGTGAGGGTGCCCCCCTCCCCTTTGGGACAGATTAAGCACAGTCCTGCTTTCCTGTATTCCTACAACAATTACAACATTGGTAACCATATTTCACTACCTATGCATTCCGTACTAAGGTGTTTCGTACCCAACACCAGTTTGACACCACTGTATTCTGCTGAATACGTAAACAGAGCAGGAGCAAACTGTATTTACAGAAACACACCAAAGTCTCTTCCCCTCCCACCTAGCTGTCACGGAAGCATTCATTCAGACCCTGCTTACATGTACATTGGTGGGCAAGTATCAGAGGGGTAGCCGTGTTAGTCTGAATCTGTAAAAAGCAACAGACTTCTTCAGAGTGAGGTTCTTACCCACGAAAGCTTATGCTCCCAATACTTCTGTTAGTCTTAAAGGTGCCACAGGACCCTCTATTGGCAGGCAAATTTATTGCACCAGTCCTCACGCAGTGCCACCACTGCACCTGACTCTTGACACAGCTTGTTCACTGCAAGGGGGCCTCTGCACACCTCTGCCAGTGTCCCCCATCCTAACCTGCAGCAGTCCCCATCTCCTTTGTGTAGCATGATCTACAAAATGCATTCTGGTCTTGTCTCTCATGTTTCTGTCTGCCTTTCCCTCAGGAGCAGAACTCTGCAGCGCAGGACCCAGGAGTGACTGTGTGACGTAAGTACCACCTTCTAGCTACTGGCAGCAGGGACCAGAGCAGAGTGTGTGTGTATGTCCATGTGCATGTGTCCATGTGTGTGTGCGCATGTTTATGTATGGACGTGTCAATGAGGCAGGATATAACTCTGACGGGCAGCCACACTATCTCAGGTTGTGAGTCTCGCTACTGTCACATCTGAGCAGGCGCTGGCCTTGCAAACACCTGCGTAAGAGAGCTCCAAGGAATTCCCGGGTGCGGCAAGAAATGGAATTGCTGACGCAGTAGGCACACACCTCCCTCAGGCAGCACTGAACCCCAGTGCCCTCGGGTAGCTGAAGTGGGGTGGTGTAATGCTCTTGTGGTGTTAAAGATGTCCTTATACTTTTCTTAGGAGTAGGAAAATCAGCCGCAGCTTCCTGGCCCAATTCCAGCTTGTGTAGTTACACTCTGTTTCTCTAGACCTGCCACTGCATTTTCAGCCAGACACAACATTCTCCATGCCCGTGTGAGGCTGCTGTATGCCATTCCAGAAGCAGCTGCAGTTCAGTGGCAAGTGAAGTGTTGGGGACAGGAGGAAGCCATAACCAAAGTTCCTGGGATCCCTCTGGCTGGAAGCCATCAGAGCTGCGCACTATAGAGCCAGAGGCTCAGTGCAGGTTGGATGCAGGCGAGGTGCCAGCAGTAGGCTGCATGTCTCTGTCCCTCTAACATCCTGTGTTCTCTTTGCTGTTGAGGCACCTGAACCATGAGATAAGGGCAGTAGGAACCACATCAGCAGCTCAGGCCAGGCCTAGCTGGGGTGGGGTGTCCTGAACAAGAATCCCAAACTATGTCACGGGGGGGTGGTTGGTTGTGATAGCAGGGGAGCGTGTGTGTGGGCTGAGATTGCTGAAGCAGACAAGGGGCTTCTCTGCCTTCACACTGTCAATCCCCATCCTCACCATTCCCAGGTGCCTTCCCCATAGCAGCCTTACAGCTGTGTTGGCATAAGAACCCAGAATACGCCTGAGCATGGCAGGGCCCAGACAGAGCACAAGCACTGGGCATACAAGCATGGCGGGTGGGACGGTCAAAGCTAAAGGAAATTACTTAGCAGACAGGAACCTACGTTGCCCGGAGACACAACTTTATGGGGAATTCCATAGAAGTTAGGAGCCTAAATACCCTCAGGATCTGGGCCCCTGTGCCTGCTGGCGTTCCCTTGTGGGGGTCTTGTTCTCCTAGATCCCTGTCTCCACAGATTTCCTCCTATTGCAGGCACTGTGTGCCCACAGATTCCTAACTCTGCTGTGCATGCCATGCCCTTAGGCCTTCCCCCCAACCCTGCCCATGGGCGCCTGTGGAGCCAGCAGAGGTATTGGTGTTTGCAGCACTGAGAAAGGTAGGCCGGAGAGCTACAAGGGGTAGGGGCATTGAATTCCTCCTCCTCACGTCCTGGCCTACAGAAACTTGGTGTGATTTGCAAGGCTAGGGCTCAGCTGGCTTTAGGCCTTCTTGGGAAAGAGTCAAGATTCCTGAAGGGTGTTGCCTGGGGGGAGAAGTACCCTGATATGGGTCAGCAGGGGCCAGACACTAGCCTAGCTTTGCTCACCACTGTTCTCTCTGATAGAGCAGGGGCCCTGCCAACCAAAGGGCAAGACAAGAGCCAGATGAAGGTTGGCATGGGTGGCCCAGTGATAGTAGCAAGAGGAAGCAGGATAGGTGGGAGCGATGGCCAGGCTTGGAGGAGGATTGAATCCAGGTTTACAGCTTGGAGCACCCTGAGAATTCCCTACTGACTGGCAAGACATGGCCCAGGACAGTCCTGCCTCTCCAGGGGTTTCTCAGGTGCCAGCTTTAACCAGCACCAGCCAGAGCAGCAGCACGTGAGACTCCAGCTTCTGAAGGGCCAGTGGCAGCACCAAGCTGGCAGCCCTGGGGAGGAGAGGGGCCCGTCTGAAGCCAACGCCTGATATGTCTCTCTTCGTTCTCTCCTCTCGCAGCTCTCTCTGCTTCCATGCAGACACAACCAACCCAAGGCGGGCTCAGCGCGAGGAGCCAGCAGGGCCCTAGCGGGGACAGTAGAGGCGAGCCCTGGCCCAGAAGAGCTAAACTGCGCTTGGCATGGCCAGAGCGACGCATGGATGCGCTGCTTCATTAAACAAATGACTGTACTTGGTAACAGACTCATAACCATTGGCAATAGTCACCTGAGCTCCCAGCCCCCCATCAGCTCTCCCTCAGAGTGCAGGCTGCCCCATGCCCTGGGGACACCCCACATTTGGCCCTCTGGGGAACCCCTCCACTTCCCCAGCCAGACTGGCACTGGTAGGAAACCACCAGCCCCATGAGCCTGGAGTTGGTGCGCTGGGCAGGCCCAGCTCCGCAACCTGCACCCTGCTGCTATACAGATCTTCCCAGCTCCACCAGCCAACTGGGCAGGACGCCCGCTCTGTGAGCCTGCCTAGCTGGGGCACTTAGAGCAGTTCAGCCCTGCGCTTCACCCTGGAGCTTGAGGGACAGTCTGAGCCATAGACACTGGGCTCCAGTCCCAGCTCCACATCGCAGCCATGGTGCTTCAGCAATGCCCTCCCAAGGGATGACCCAGGGCCCAGTGCTTCTGAGTCATTCGTGGTGCTGAGTTTGGAGCTCACCCCCTGGAAGAACTGCTCTGCCGTCTCCTAGCTTCTGCCATTTCAAGCATAATCCTTGTTGTCTCCAGCAGCCCAGGGCCGGGTGCCCCCCTAGGAATCGCCATTCTGAGACAGCTAGTGAGTGCAAAGGGGCCAGAGCTGGGATAGTGCAGCCCATGCCGAGCACAGGGCAAGGATTCACACACTGACCAGCGCCAGCTGCTGTGAGCAGCCCCAGCAAGCCAAGCCCAGCATGGCAGCAGCAGTGTGTCTGCACCAGCCCCTGCCTGGAGAGCTAAGTGCCATGCAGAGCACAGCATCTGGTGCAGCTCAGGCAGGATCTGTCTGCGTATGGCCCCACCAGAGCAAGCTGAGATAGTCAGTCACCACCTCTGGCAGGGGGCACTGCCCAGACCACTACCAGCCAAGGACTGGCAGAGCTGGTACTGCACCATCTCCTGTTCTGAGCAGTGCCTTGCACAGCTGCTGCCCAACAAGCAGATAGGAGCTGCCTGGGCCAGCTCTGCTGTGTGGCCCCATGGCAAGGGACATGGGCCATGGCCTGGGACAGACCGTGGGGAAGTGGCTTTCACCCAGCCCTGTAGCAGAGGGGCAGGAGCAGCCTGCCCTCCGCAGCCTAGCTAGGAAGAAGTGGCCAGAGCAGGATGGAAGCAGTTTCCCTGTAGCTACATTGGTGTGTATTATAGCCTAGTGGTGACTAGAGCAGCGCGCGGCCCAGCTGCTGGGGGCTGGCTTTGGTGTTTAACCCCACTGCAAATAGACAAGCTGAAACCATTAAAGCTGCTGAGCACACGTGCAGAATGAAATCTGTTTATTGGGGCCCAGTGACCAGGCCATCCCCAGCACAGGCGGAGGGCAGCCGAGGCAGCCAGGGACCAGCCTGAACACACAGCGGCTCAGCAGAAGCAGCCGCTGCTGGGCCCAGCCACAGTGCGCTGGCACCTAGTGCAGTTCTTCCCGCCCTGCCCCATGCTCACCTGCAGTCCAGCTCTGGGGACAGGGCACAGGGCAAGTCTCTCGGTGACTTTCAGGGGAATGTGCAGAAATGCCAGCTAGCAGCAGGTGAGCCAGGGAGGGGCGAGATGGACGCAAGAGATGCTAGATACCCCGCACCGGAAGAGCAGGATTAACCCTCACATGCCCACAGCTGGGAGGGGCTCCTTGGCTCACACATGACAGGGGCAGGGGGTCTGGCAAAACTGAGAGCCAGTTGGAAGTGGGCAGTGAAAGGAGGAGGGAGACAGCGCTGGCTACAGGCCCCCAGCCTCCTGGCAGATGCGTTTCCCACTCCAAGCCTAGGGGTGGGAGCACCCTGCTGGCAGCTGCCTGGAGGGGAAGTGGCTGCAGATGTGCTTCTCCATCCCGCCGCTGCAGGTCTCCTGGGATGGGGGACCCACTGTCCAGTCCCCTCAGCGCTGGGCAGTGAGGAACATGCATTCGGTAGTGCTCTGCACTCCCCTGGGACTACGCTCCCCCAGGACTCCTCCAGAATGATCAGCCCATTGGGGTGCAGAGAGGCAGCTTGGGCTGCTGATCAGGCTCTCTGCCGCACTAGGGGTGAGCTCCAGCACTCCCATCCCCGCCGTGGGACTGTCCCCGGATTTCTGCTGCTGGCCAGGGAAGAGTGGGAAGGCTCTGAAGCAGTAGGAAGCCAGTGCACCCACTGGGTGGCGAAGTCGGTGGCAGCAGTTTTGCTCGGGTGACACACTGCGCTCCCAGCTGGGTAGCGTCAGCTGATGCGGGGTTCAGGCTCGGGTTCTGGGGCTTTGGCAGGGGGTGGAGGCGGGGCTCGCAGCTGCAGAGAGAGAAAGAGAGATACTGATTACAAGGGGCCAAGGCCCCTGCACTGCACCCACGCGTCCCTGCTCCATGCCATCTCCCCACCCTCCCTCCCCACGCATGGGGCACATGGGGAGCAGGAATACACCCCTCAGAAAGGAGAAGCTGCGCCAGGCAAAGGCGTAATTACGGGGGGGGCCCTCCCCAGCTTCCAGGCTGAGGGACAGCAATGTCTGTGGTCCCCGCAGGAGGGCTGTGCTTTACGTTCCAAATTCAGCAGAGATCCCCGGCTGCAGGCCCTCAAACCGCGGAGCCACAATGGAGAGGCAGGGGGTAAGGAAGAACTCGCTGGGGGAGACTAGGGGAGAGAGGACAGGCTGGGCGGGACTAGGGTTGGACGATGGCTGTGGTGCTAGCACGGAGCAGGGTGAGGAGAGTTGGACATTTGGGGGGAGGTAACGGGGTGACACTGCTGGGAGCTGAGGCAGGCTCATGGCCTTCCCCCGAGGAAGCCTTTGTCCTCATACACCACTTTGTGAGCACCAGCCCCAGAGCCCCTGGTTGGGGCAGACGTGATTCATCCTGTGCCTGCAAACGCTTCTTACTGGGCGGATGCGTGCTGCTCCCAGGTCCGGAGAGCTGGGTCCACTGACTGCGCCATCCTGCCTGCAGGCTGGGAACACAGACCGGCGTTAATGGCAGGACACTAGGCTGCTCTCCACATGCCTGCACACCAGCCCAGCAGGGACCCCCCAGATGCTGGGCCCAGCCTCTTTTCACCCTCACCAGTTCCCTCCCTATCCCCCCAACCCCCACAACACAGACACCCCAAGCGACCCTAGCTGCCATCGGGGGCTCCTGCACAGAGGAAACGCCTGCTGTCTTGCTTAGGGAAAGTATTCCTGAAGGTTTCATCACATGACAATCTTTAATTTCTGGAGATTCCAGGACAATTCTAGAGAGCTGGCAACCCTAGTCTTGCCCCCTTCTGAGTGTCCTATTTATGCCAATGCTCTGGAGCCATCTGGGAGGCCAGCACCCCATGAGGCACTCACCTCCCAGCAGCACTTCGGGAAGGGGGTGGCAGCCTAGCCCGGCACTGGGCACAAGGACCGGAGGGGAGAAGGCCGGAGGAGATGGTGATGGGAGCTCCTGGAAATAAAAGCACAGGCAGGCTGCGATTAAAGAATTTTGGGGCCTTCACACTACAGAAATTGCCCCCCCGCACCTTCCTTAGAGTGCCCCCAGTCACATAGATCCCGCATGCCCCTCCCATCCACCTGGGGTGCTGTGACAATTTCTAGAGAGGAGGTGCTGAAAGCCATGGAACTGTAACCCTGTGCATGATGGAAGCCAGGCATTCACTTGCTATTACTTCAAGCTGCTGCACGCTCAGCACCCCTAGTTCCAGTGCCCCAGTGTGCCCCACGAAGCTTCCACCAGACCCCCCAACATCCCAGCCATACATCCCAATCACTGTAGCCCCCAACCTCACTCCACAGCTCCCTCAACACTCCCCATAGCCCACCAACAACTTGTCCACACCTACTTCTCCCAGGACCTTCCTAGCCATTTACTGGTCCCCCCCTTTCCCCCTCGGCTCAGCAATCCATTCCCGTCTCAGGCTAGAGTGGCTCCTTCCATCACCTGCCCCACACACCCACAGCCCTGCGCAGACAAAGTCCCCAGGCTAGGGGAAGAGTCTCCCCATGGGAATTCAGTGACCATGAGCCTGGAGCAGAGCCTGGAAAGGAATCTTTATTCAAGGTAGTGCCCCCTCATAGGCATATAGGGGAACTCAATCCACACCCTGGTTTGGTCCTGGGAGGAATAGGGAACACAGGTCTTGTCTACACTAGGGAACTTCAGTACTTCTGAAGCCAGCTGCCAGAAGCCATGTTAGCTGAGGAGGGCTGGGGACAGGGAGCCCTTGTCTGCCCTTACAACTGTTCTAAGCCACTGGCACGATGCTGGGAATTGGGGCCTGTCTCTCTGTCAGCCTATCCTGGAGAGGGGGATACAGACAGCCAAGCCCGAGCACGGCGAAGGGGGAAATGGAGACCAACCTGCCCAGCCACTCCTATGACTCCAGTTATTTCTTCCACCACCAGTGAAGGGAAGACCCCAACGCGCCCATTGAAGTCCCCTTTCCAGAAGCCATCGTCCACTTCCCCCTCCTCTCTGGGGAGCACTCGGATTATGGCTCCCTCGGGAAAGGTCAGCTCCTCCACACTCTGCCCCTCGTAATCGTAGAGGGCTCGCACCAGCCATGCTGCAGGCAGCCAGAGAGAGCAGGCAGAGCTGGTGCCAGCCGGGCACACAGTTGCTCAGCACATACAGACATTGAAAAGCCTCCACCCGGCATGGGATGGGCTGAGCCCATTCTGCTGACACTGAGGGACACTGAGGCAGAGGTGCCAAAGTTTGGGGCACTAGGCAAATGCTGATCCCAGCTGGAGGCACTGGGGTTTTCAGAGGTGCTGGGAGCCCCCATCGGCTCTGCAGGTCAGGGGGAGCTGCGGGTACCGATCACCCCAGGAACCAGGCCCTGCGCATGCCCCATGGCAGGCCTGTTGCATCAGAGGCCATTCTTGGAAGCGCTGGCCATAGGTCCCGGGGGAGTCAGGCAGGAGTGAGCTCATGGTCCCAGTCCTGTGGCCAAGCCAGCAGCCAGCCCCCCTCAGCCACGCTGCAGGCAGAACTGCTGGTCTCCAGTCACCCAGGGACGGACCCTGGGAACTGAACTCCTTCCCCAGCTGCGTGTGCCCAGGGCATCCCTCTTCCCACATGCGGACACAGCCCCATTGTCCCAGTGCACCCATATGCAGCCCCAGGGCTTGCCACATACTTCCTGGCTCCAGCACCAAGTCCATGGTCATAATGCTAGTGAGCTCCTTTTCCAAGGTGGTCTCGGAGGGGCCTTCCTGGCAGCTCCCAGTCAGCGCCCTGCGCTCACTCCCCACGGCATCCAGGAACAGCAGGTACTTCTCAGGGACATAGCCCACCTGCCCCGCCTGGTTCCGAGCCTGCAGACAGCCGCCGAGGGCAGGAGAAGCCAAGTTAGGAGAACCCAGCCAGCTCCAGGGCCAGGCAGAAAGGACTCAGCCCTGAGCCAACCAAACTCCTGCATGAGAACCCAGGGCAGCCACCCCCAGGCTCCCCCATCCCGGCCCAGGCCATGGGCCAGCTCCCGGGAGGAGGGAGGCCCGAGGGAGCCAGCATCCACAGTCCATTCCCCAGCCTTCTCCGGCGCTGCCTCTAGCGAGGGAAGAGACTAGCCAGCTGCTGTGCTGGAAGGGGACGTTCCCACTGCGTTTCTTCCCCTCCCTCGTCATAGACACATCCCCACTGACCCACGCCCACCTTGACCCATTCTTCCACATCGCCGTCCTCAATGACCTCCAGCTCCTCGCCTTGGCGGATGGACAGCTCGTCAGACTGGCAGGCCTGCACAAGGGACAAAAGCCATGGGACAAGTCGGAAGCAGTGCTCCCTGCAGCCAGCCCCGGCTGCCAAGCCCCTAGAGGAATGCAATGCCCCAGCCTGGGGTGGGGGAGGGAGCAGAGAACCTGCTGCCAGCAGGGACTGCCCCAGCCTGGGGCACAGGGCCCTTCACTCAGCACCCTGAAAGAGCATTGCATGGTTCAGAGGGCTCCTGGGTGCTAGGCTTGTGTCCCTGGGGTGGGGGCCTTACCTGGTACCCAAAGAACACCCTGCAAGTGGATGGGTAGATGCGGGCAGTGCCAGGGCAGGGACCGGCATCCTCAAAGAGCTCCTCATTGTCGTCATAATCGTCAAACTCTGCCAGATCGAACTCTTCTGCCTGGGGACAAACCCAGCATGAGAGAGCACCCCGCACCCAGTCGCCCTGCCACTCTCTGGGCACACGGGGCCACCACAGGACCAAGGCGACACTCCTTGCCCAGGCCACCCCAGCAGCAGATGCCCCCCGCTCCTCCCAGCCACTGGCACAGAGGGCTCTGCTCAGAGGGGTGCTCTGGGCTCTCAGCAGCGGATGGGAAGCCAAAAGTGGAGGGGCAGCTCTCACCGTGGGGGTCGACTCCTTGTCCGACTTGCGGGCCTCGCTCAGCCGTCGCTCCTGCTCCAGCTCCTCCAGGACTTGCCCCATGGCCCCCGCCAGCCAGGTGTCCACGTCTAGGCCGGCCTGGCGCAGCAATACCAGTCGGGCATCAGCCTTTACTCTGCTGACCTTAGGGACACAGGGAGAGCAAGCGCCTAGTCAGCCCAGGCCTCAGCACCTGCCACGGGCCTGGGCAACCAGCCAGCCAGCAGGGCTGGGCCAGGGGCCATCAGCTGGTACCAGAACCATGGGGCGTAGGGTTGCCAATTTTCTAATCACAACAAACCGACCGGACTTTTAGTGGCCTATTAAAATCTCCTGGATTGCTTTCAATAGCCACCAGGAGATCGAGGCCGATTCCAGTAGACTCCCGGCCAATCCAGGAGGGTTGGCAACCCTAATGGGGTGGGGGGTGAGGGGGAGGGCTTGAGTCTTGTTCAAGTTGGAATCATGTTTTTATTCAATTCCACTTGTGTCTCCAAGGAATAGCCCTGTCCCTGCTCCTCCCCCTGCTCCTCCAGCCCCCCCCCCTCCAAACCCCCTTGGATGTATTTTCCAAGAGTTCTGCTCTACGAATAATTTGGGGGGCAGGTCTCTGGCCTGTGCTATACAGGAGGCCAGCCTGGATAATTCCAATGGTCCCACCTGGCCTTGGAATCTATGAGTGCGTGTGAAATACACCCGGATCCTGTTCGACCCAGACTAGATGAAGTATAACAGAATAATAGGGGACTAGGCGTACCAGATTTGCCCTTACACGACCATCGTCGTTCACTGTGGCCAGAGTGGGCTGCACAGAGGGCTAAGAGTCTGCAGAGCATGCAGGTGCTGGCAGTCATTCAGATGCATGCCACATACACAGCAGGAGCTAGCGATGCCGGGCCAGACTGTTGCTAGTGACACGAGTAGGGCCCTACCAAATTCATAATCCATTTTGGTCAATTTCACGGTCATAGGATTTTAAAAAGAGTAAATTTCATTATTTCAGCTATTTAAATCTGAAATTTCAGAGTGCTGTAATTGTAGGGGTCCTGACCCAAAAAGGAGTTGTGGGGGAGCAGTGGCGCTGGAACATTTTAAAAAGTGGGGGTGCTGAAAGCCAGCCCCCCTTACCCCAGTCCACCACCCCCCGCCCACCTGAGGCCGGGAGCAAAGCCTCGGGTGCAGGACTGGCCGTCGGAGCCCAAAGTTGCAGCACCCCCTGCACCCTTAGTTCCTGCACCTATGTGGGGGAGTTGCAAGGTTATTGTGGTACTGCTTCCCTTAATTCTGCGCTACTGCTGGCAGTGGTGCTGCCTTCAGAGGTGGGCAGCTGGAGAGTGGCGGCTGCTGGCAGGGAGCCCAGCTTTGAAGGCAGAGCCGCCGCCAGCAGCAGCGCCTGGTATGGTATTGCAACCCTTACTTCTGTGCTGCTGCCTGCAGTGCTGGGTCCTCAGTCAGCAGCCGCCACTGTCTGGCCACCCAGCTCTGAAGACAACACAGAAGTAAGGGTGGCAATACCGAGACCCCCGTAAAATAACCTTGGGACCCTCTGCAACTCTCTTTTGGGTGAGGACCCCCAATTTGAAAAACGCTGGTCTCCCCCATGAAATCTGTATAGTATAGGGTAAAAGCACACACAAGACCAGATTTCACGGTCCATGATGCATTTTTCATGGGTGTGAATTTGGTAAGGCCCTACACATGAGAGTAAGAAAAAGCCAATTCAGATACTGTGCAATGCTGCATGTGGAGCAGAGACCGGAGGACAGAGCCCAAGGCTGCTCTGTTGGCTTGAGAAGAGCTCACGGCCGGGTAATCCCAGAGCAGCGCGTCTGCTAAGGGGCAGAGGGAAAGCCAGGGCCACCCTGCTGATTCTGAGGCCTGGTCCACACTAACCCCCCACTTCGGACTAAGGTACGCAAATTCAGCTACGTTAATAACGTAGCTGAATTCGAAGTACCTTAGTCCGAACTTACCGCGGGTTCAGACGCGGCAGGCAGGCTCCCCCGTCGATGCCGCGTACTCCTCTCGCTGAGCTGGAGTACCGGCGTCAACGGCAAGCACTTCCGGGATCGATCCCAGAAGATCGATCGCTTACATCCGGACCAGGAAGTAAGTATAGACGTACCCTGAGCAACACACGTGGCAAGCAGCACATTCTGTCCACGGTGCTTTTGTGCTGCAGCATTATCAACAGCATTGTCTGTGCATTGTGGGGCCCTGATGCATCTGCCACAGGAGCATGGCGTGTCAGGAACTTGTGTTACCCAGCCTGCCTGCCCCCCCCTTGTTGCTGGCATTCACTTCCTGCCAGTCCTTCCCACTCCATCTGCAGGGAGGGCTCTGCTGGCACAAATCCTGGCAGAACAGCAGCAGCAGGGCCGGGCGCACCGGCCAGCAACAGGAGCAGCAGCACAGGAGCGGAGGGTGGGTAACTGGTGGACACAGTACAGGTGGCGCATACAGGGTGCACACGGAACAAAACCAGTAGCCAGAGGGACACACAGCCCTACCAACCTGTCCCCCGCCTGCCAGACCCACCTCTGCTTTCCGGATGTTCTCGCTCACTTCTTCCATCCTCCTCTCCATGCCGGGCATCTCCGCTTCAGGGGCCTGCTGCCTCCTGGCTTCCATCCTCTGCAGAACCTGCACAAGGCCAGGCCAGACTGAGCCCCACTGCTGCCGGGGGCTGCAGCTCCACTACGACTTCACTGGCCCCAGCCCCCCACCCCAGACAGAGACCAGAACCACTGGGTTGGGGCCTGCCCTCACCTCCCCCCAAGGAGGCCAGAGACCCCCTGGCCATGCCCCAGGATAGTAGAGAGGTTGTTTGGGGGCAGGGAGAAGTAGATCCGTCCCCCCCTGGAGGCACAGGACAAGCCTGGCAGTGAGGATGCTCCTTCTGCTCTGGGATGAACCCGGGGCTGGGGCTGAGCTGGGCAGCCCTGGGCACTCACCTGCTTGCCATGAGTCTTTATTTTGTAGTCTCTGGCTGCCCGGGTGGCCCAGCGCCGCGCCTCCTTCTCCAGCCCGCTCTCCCCAGCGCTGCCACTCCTCGCCTCCAGGAGGCACACCTAGGACAGAGTATCACAAGTCACAGTGCACCCTGCCGCCAGCCCTCAGACAGGGCTCTGGTGCACCTCTCCAGCTGCCTGGCGCCACCCTGGGGGAGCTCCGCACAGGGAGTCCCTTGTCCCCAGTGCTGCGCAAGCCCGGCTTCTCGCCTTACGTGGTCGGCGCCCGACGGCTGGAACTGCTGCTCAGGAGTTGGGGTGAAGGCAGTGTTATCCTGCAGGAACAGGAGGAGGCTCTGCTCCCTGCACACCTGTAGGAGCAACAGGGGGTGGGTGAGCAGGGCGGCACACTGGGCCCTGGGAGGGGATTGGGGTAGGGGCAGCCAGGGCCAAGCCACTGCTTGGTCACTAGGAACCCATGACCCATGGCAGTCCACATCCAAGCCAGGTGCAGGGGCACAGGCATGCCTGGGGGATGGCACCATGCCAGGAGGTGGGGGTGTGGGCACAGCCAGCACTACACAAGGTGTGGATATGGAATGGGATTGGCCCCTCCTTGAAAAGCAGGGCAGATCCCGTTACCTGTGTGGAGGCCTCCAGGATCCCCCGAAACCGCTCCTGTGTGGCGTGACAGGCCTCTAGTTCTGACTGGCTGACTAGAGTCAGGTGGTCCCGGAGCCGTTCGTACAGGTCACCATCCAGGGTCTGGAAAAGCACAATCAGGCCAGTTACTGGGGGGAGGACAGGGTTGGCAGGACTCCCCAGGAATGCCCTTGTCCACCCCCGGGAGAGAAGAGTCCTCCTCTGAGCTCTGCTGAACTCATCACACAGACCAGAGGAAAACTGGGATGGCTCCTCAAAGGACAAGAGAGCCCCCTACTGCCAGTGGAGAAGGAAGCCAGTGAATGGCAACGGGATCAGCTGGAGTGAAGTCTGCTCAGGGAACGGGCAAGCAGGCCAGCTGGAACTGGGGAGAAACGCGTCAGAGGTGCACGGGGCTTCAGGTGGGTTCAGGCTGATCCATGGTTTGCAGCTCCTGAGCCGGCCCCAATGGACATTCTGGAAAGAACTGAAGGGACAGCTGCTTGGCTATCTGGACAGGGCTGCACTCAGGGAACGCAGGGCTTCCCCCTAAGCTACTGTCCCAACACAGCATGAGCCTGTGTGGATTTCCCAGCCCTTGGCCTTCCCCAGCAGGGGGCACTGTGGGAAACAGGGCAGGCGTTCTGGCTGTAGGGGGAGTTCCTGGCTACTCCACCCCCAGCCTGACTCACCAGGGCGTGCTGTGGGAAGCAGGGCTGGCTGAGGGGAGCTCACAGTCCCAGCCTCTGCCAGCAAGGCTGCTGTAGTGCTGGGAAATCTCTTTCAGCCCACCTGCAGTCTCGAGCCAAATGACGAACACGTTCCTCCCTGTCCATTGGACACAGAGCTGGGGCTGCCCATTGGCAGAGACCTTGGACTCCTCCCCTCCCAGAATCACAACTGTTTTGCCATGCCTGACATGCAAAAGAGGAGAGGGCGCTGCATCCCCAGCCTGGGAGCAGGTGGGTAAGTGCAACAAACCCTCTGCGCCAAGAACCACCCCCTGATGCTCAAAGGCAGAGCCCAGGGCGCAGCTGCATGGCAGAAAAACCACACACTGCCCCAGACACTGGGGGGCGCAGGCAGATATGTCCTTGCTTCAGGTCTCGGGGGAACCCCAACAGGAGGGAGGGGCCTTCGCCCAGCTCCAGCCCCAGCTGCACAGCAGATGCTTTCCAAAGCAAACCTGGAATCCCAGGGCCTTAAGCCCACCACCACGCAAGGCCTCTTCTCCCAGCTCTGCCACCCTCCTGGGGCGGGGCTAAGAGGCTCCTGCCTCCTTAGTGGCCTACACAGGGAACCTCCACTGGCCCCAGGATGCTGTTGCCCTAGGCAATCTGGCAGAGAGAGGGTCTGGGGCACCCAGCGAGGCAGCAACACAGCTGGGAACAGCCCCAGGATTCATGGTTGTTAGTCTCCCCTCTAGTCACTGGGGTCCACCTCCCGCCCCTAGACTGGCTCCTTAGGGCAGGCAGGAGCATGACTGCCTCAGCTGGAAGAAGGGCTGGCTAGCTGGCTGCAGGGCGAGGCTCTTCTACCTTCATGACGGCAGGCAGCTCGACATGGTAGTAGTGCCCCAGGTGGGCATTGGCAGCTCCCAGGGTCAGCAGGTATTCGTTCCGCGCCACCACCAGCTGCAGCGAGTTCTCGGACAGCTGCACAGAAAACTGCGGGTGGGGGACAGAGCACGGCCTGGGTAATGGGGCAGGGCATGGCCGGCTGCCCAGTGCCCTCTGCGGGGCTTCCCCGATCAGCCCCGGCATCCCCCTCTCCCCATGATCAGCCCCTCCCTCAATGGGCTCTGCCCTCTCCTCATATGGTGTCCCGGGGTCTCCCAGCAGGCCCTGTACTCAAAGCACCGCCCCTCCTACAGGAAGCGCCAGGCTTTCCCCACCGTGCCCGCCAGGCCCCCTCGGCCACAGGCTCTGCAACAACTCTGACCTTGGTGCTGAGCTTCTGCAAACTGGCCTTCGTGTGGAATATGCCATGGTCGCTCTTCCGGAGCCTACAGAAGGGACATGGCCATCAGTGCTCAGGTAGCTTCCCCTTTCCACAGGCCCCTCCAAGACAGGCACACTGGCCCCACAACGAGGGAGCCACCCCTGCAGTGGGAGCTCTCTCTAGGCCCCACAGAGCACCCTGCTCTCATGGGGTGCAGCCAAAGGCAGAAGTGGGTGGTCAGGAGATCCCCTCCCCAGGACACGGTGGGATCATGCACCCTGGGACCCTCTGACCAACGTCCCAGGCACCATGGTGCCCTCTACCAGATGCCCTTACAGGGCCCCCCCGCCCCTACCACAGGGCAAGTGCCGCTCACTCACCGGGCCTCCACATCAGCCGCTTTCTCCTTGGCCACCTCGCTGACCCGCTGTAGATGCATGTAGCGCTTCTTGGCTTTGCCCACTTCCTTCACCGTCTCCAGGAGCTCTGCCTGCACCCTCTGCAGCTGCTCCGTGCTCTGGGGCAGAGAGGGGGTGTGAGCCCCACAGCCCCTCAGCCAGCCCTCCCGGCACCTGCCCCCTGCTCTGGGAAGCCCCTTTGAAGAGCAGGAGGTTGGGGCCTGTACCACCGTCTCTCCTCCCCCAACCCAGACTGTACCTTCTTGAGCAGGTGCTCCTTGGACAGTCGGGTGGTTTTAGCCACCTCCAGACTCAGGCTGCGGTAATTCTCCGAGGCTGCCACCCGGGCCTGCCCGGCGCACACTGTGCTGTCAATTGCCCCCTTCCAGACGGCAAAGGCACTCCTGCAGGGAACGGACACCGGAGGAAGCCTGGCTGCACCCATGGAGCAGAGCAGCTCCTCTCCCACACACTGGCCCTGTACATGCTCCCTGTCTTCCACCCCCCCCGTCTCCGCAGGGGCTGCCCCAGCTCCCCCATTGCACCTGGATGGCCAACCTGCTCCAAGGACCCCATGGCTCCCAGAACCTGAATGGAGAGCCCTGGGTGCTGTGCACAGCCTGGCCCAGCTGGCTCTTCCCTGGGTTTCTGCCGATGTGCAGTCCCAGATCTATCTCAGGGCCATTATCCAGCCCTACCTCTAGAAGTGGCAAAGCCATTTCCCGAGCTTCTGTCCACCTGCCTGAGTTGCCTGAGCCCCAGCCGCATCCTGCATCAGCCCCGCTAACGACTGGCCATGCTTGCAGGCCTTGGCAGAATCGCTGCTGTCTGGCTGGGTTGGGAAGCCCTGTCCCTCAGGATCTCACACTGCTGCCCAGAAAGTCTGACCCAAAAAAACCCTGTCATTACAGCACGAAGCACCCCGCGTGCTTCTCCACAGCCCCTGCAGAACATGACATGGCCTAATGCTGCATGGCCTATGACAGCTCCCTCCCCAGCTGCCTTTTCCCTCGTGTCCACTCCAGCTCCTGGCTCTCCCCTCCCACTGGCCTCCACTCAGTAGCTTTGGATTTCTCTCTGGCCCTGGACTTTTCTTCTCTCCCCACATGCGCTCCATCAGCAAGGCAGGACATCTCCATCTCTGAAGCACGACCCCTGCCCTCCCATGTGCTAAGACCCTCTCCAAGCCTTCCTCTCCTGTACCTCTTCCTCCTCATCTCCACCCAAGCCCCAGCTCTTCAGACCCGGGCTGCCCTCCTCGCACACGGGAAGAGGTGCAATCCTCAAACTTGGGCTCCCAGCAGGCACCACAATGCAGGGGACAAGAGCCCCCAATTTAAAGCCCTTGGGGGCAGAGGCAGATTACCATTTTGAGGGGCCCTGGGCCAGAGCAAGTGGGGGCCACTCCCCACCCCTTTCACCTGCAGTTCCCCCCCCCGCCGCCTCTCCTCAGCACTCCTGCCGGGGAAATGAGGTTGGGGCACGGGGGCTTGCCGGGGTGCTCCTAATGGGGAGGCCCCTACACCCCAACCCCATTCCCCAACAGGAGCACTGGGTGGGTGGGCAGAGCAGGGCACGGAGGCACCCATTTTTCCAGGGCCCGCCAATTGGCATCAGCTCAACTGGCCCTGTAGCTAATCCACCACTGCTTGGTGGGTTGCTCTAATGAGCCAACAGGTCTTCTCTCCATTTTCTTTATACTTCAGCCACCATGCGTCTAGGGGTGGCCCCTACATCTCTCCTCTCTGCAACTCCTATTGCCTGTATTGAGCTTTCTGCATCTCTCTACCTCATTGACTCTTGCCCCTCATATCTCCCAGGTGAAAACCTCTCTGCTCTCCACTGCCCCTCTCGTATACCAGAAAATAAATAGCTCTGGACAGTGTTTAGTGGGAGCACCTTCCCCCTAGAATACCAGAGCTCTCAAGAACGCCACACGTATGCACACGCACTCCCATATACACACACACGTGTGCCACTGCAGTGCATGGTTAAACTCTGCCGCGTTTCACCCCAGAAGTAGCTAAATTTTCGTGGTGGATAAGGGACTCTCACACAGGTATCACTCGTTCTGTAAATGTATCAGAGGGGTAGCCGTGTTAGTCTGAATCTGTAAAAAGCAACAGAGGGTCCTGTGGCACCTTTAAGACTAACAGAAGTATAGGGAGCATAAGCTTTCGTGGGTAAGAACCTCACTTCTTCAGATGCAAGAGAAGAAGTGCACTTCTTGCATCTGAGGTTCTTACCCACGAAAGCTTATGCTCCCTATACTTCTGTTAGTCTTAAAGGTGCCACAGGACCCTCTGTTGCTTTCTGTAAATGTAGTCACCTCTGGGGTGAAACATGGCAAAGTTTAACAATGCACTACAATGCCACACAGCCTGTTTGGGGAATGGGAAGCGAAGAAGAATTCCATTGTGATGCTGGCAGCTTATGCCAGGGTCCTAGGCCTTGCTGAACACTTACAAATGCATAGCTAGAAACCAGTCTTGCTTCCCTGGATGCTGGCATCATCAAAATAGATGTTAGATGTGAAGTTGATAAGAATATGTTTAGTGTTTTATAAAATGCTTGTAGGATGCTGCATGTATTGTCCTCACTCAGCTATGCCCCAGGTTATAAAGTGATAGCAAGCATCTGCATTGTAAACCTGTGACTGCGTAACTCACCACACAGGGAAAAAGCCTTGTGTAATGCAAACGATGGGCTCTAACAAAATGTTAAACGCAAAGGAGCCACTGTATGAGGTCAAGGCTCAAAGACTAAGTGCTTTTCTTCCCCCCATCCCATGAAGAAGGGACCTGCATAGGAACTGTTGCGATCAGCTTGATTTCTGAGGAAAGAAGATATAAAAATGCTTCACGAGGAAAAATTACCATCTCTTTGCTGCTTGAAGTAAACAGTCCCAGGGCCAGAGAGACTATACTGAAGTGAGAGATCCTCCAGGGTTATTCCTGGGTTTGCCCAGAAAGACATTTTGAATGGACAGATTACTACATCTCTGTCACTTTTAGGAATTATACATGGTAACTCACTTGTGTGCACATTTGCTTGCTTCAACCTGCAAATAACCGATTTCTTTATCTAAAGGTTTATTAACTAGGAAAGTTTATTACAGGATTGGCTACTGGCGTTGTCTTTGGTGTAAGACCTACAGTACCAGTTGATCTAGGGGTAAGTGACTGATCTCTTGGGACTGGAAGCAATCTGAATATTTTGTGATTTTTGGTGTAAGTGACCATTTATCACTAAGTCCACCATGTCTGGGTAGTAACATAGACTAGAGAGTCTGAGGGGACTGTCTGTGACTTCATGGTGAGACTGGTACAGTGATCCAGGAGTTCACAGTTGTTATGGAGTTAGTGAAATCTAATTATAGAACAAACCACCAGCTTGGGGTGTCTGCCCTGTTTCTGACAGTCTGCCTTCAGTTGGCACTCAGTGTTGGCCTCCAGACAGCATGACACCCCTCTCCAGTTCAAACGGGCAGAAAGACAATTGCCCACTTTCAGTACCAAGAAATTCCAACAGCCAAGGCACAAAGGCTATGTCTGCACCAAGCATTCACAGCTCTCTCCCCAAGGTTGGCCTAGCACTGCTCTAGCTCTGCCTGGGCTAGCAATGGCAGAAGGACCCATGATGGCTATACAAGGGTGAAATGCCTGCAGCCAACTCTACGCAACAGCTCCCACCAGGGTAGGGGAACCTGGAACAGCAGGGAAAATGCTGAGGTTCTACTCTAGCAGCATTAGCTAGCAGGTGCCTCCCGCCCCAAAGCCTAGCTACACTGTCCTCCTTCCCCAACATCCCCGTAGATCTACACCCCGATATAGACACCACCCCGTCCACAAGACCTAGCCACACCCCCTCCGGGAGCTACACCATGACAGACACCCCTGCACCCCAGGCATCCCCATGTCCCTCTGCCCTGACACCCCTGGGGATGTACACTCCAAAACAGACACCCCAAGAATCTAGCCTCTCCCCCATGCGCTGTTCCACTGGGATCTAGCCCCCTGCACCCACCCACATGCACTCTCTCTCCTCCTCGCTGATCAGCTGCCATAGCTAGGCCAGTCTCCGCAGCAGGGCTGGGAGTCTATGCTTCGGTGCAGCTGGGATGCAGCACCACCGCTGCTCGAGTGCTGCTCCATCCCCCTGAGAGCCCCCTGGCACAATTCCCTGCTGGCCAAAAATCTGGGACGTTTAAAATGGGGCCAAGAGTGAGGCTGCCAAGTCCATGTACAGAACCAGCCAGACTGTCAGTGTTGAGCTCAGGAACCTCCTGCTGGTTCAGCACTTGCACATGCAGGGAGGCACCTGACAAAGACTTCAGGAACCTCACTGCAGGCCCCATTGTTCACATTCTTGGCTTGAATTAGCTCTGATCTCCCCACAGCCAGCGCTCCTGCCCCATTCCTCACAGCGCCCCCTGCTGGGAAAGGCTGGGGCTGGAGTACCTAGGAGCTCCCCACAGCCAGTGCTCCTGCCCCATTCTTCATAGTGCCCTCTGCTGGCAAAGGTGGAGAGCTGTTGTGATAATTGGGTGTACAAATGTAACCTGTTTGTGAACCTAATTGTGGGAAGTGGCTAAAGATTTATGAAATGTTCTGATAACAATGAAGGTTGATGGGAAAAGGTGCAAAAGGGAGACAGGGAAAATGAATTAATCCAAATGAAAAGGCCTCCTGCTATCACTCAAGGATTGTGCTAGGATCAGGCCTGGTGAACAAGAGACGTGTGGGACTGGAAATCAATGGACCAAAATTGGTGTGTTGGCAATAGGGATGCCAACTTTCTAATCACACAAACTTGAACACTCTTGTCCCACCCCCTGACCCGTCCCTTCCCTTCTGAGGCCCTCCCCCTGCCCCACCCCTTCTCACTCCATCTCTCACTCTCCCCCACCCTCACTCACTTTTACCAGACTGGGACAGGCGATTAGGGTGCGGGAGGAGGTGAGGGCTCCAGCTGGGGGTGTGGGCTCCAGGGTGGGGCCAGAAATGAGGGGTTCAGGGTGTGGGAGAGGGCTCCAGGCTAGGGCAGTGGGTTGGGATGCAGGAGGGGGTGAGGGCTCTGGCTGGGGGTGTGGGCTCTGGGGTGCAGGAGGGGGCTCTGGGCTAGGGGCTCAGGGTGCAGGCTCTGGGAGGGAGTTTGGGTTCAGAAGGGGGCTAAGGGCTGGGGCAGGGTGTTGGGGGGGGTGCAGGCTCTGGGAGGGAGTTTAGATGCGGGAGTGGTTCCGACCTGCGGTAGGGGGTTGGGGTGTGCTTACCTCGGGCAGCTTCTGGAAGTGGCCAGCATGTCTGGCTCCTAGGCTCAGGGGTGGCCAGGAAGCTCTGCATGCTGCCCCTACTTGCAGGCACCGCCCCTGCAGCTCCCATTGGCCACGGTTCCTGGCCAATGGGAACTGCAGAGCTGACACTCAGGGTGGGGGCAGTGCACAGAGACCCCTTGCTTCCCCTGTGCCTAGGAGCTGGACATGCCAGTTGCTTCTGGGAGCTGCGCAGAGCCAGGGCAGGCAGGGAGCCTGTCTTAGCCCCGCTGCGCTGCCGACTGGACTTTGGCCTATTAAAATCTCCTGGATCGCCTTTAATAGTCATCGGGAGATTGAGTACGATTCCGGGAGATTCCCGGCCAATCCGGTAAGGTTGGCAACCCTAACTGGCAATTAGACCTAATTGGTGATCAACATACTGAGAGGATGGACTAGTCCGCCATCACTGCTTCCTGTGTTCTCAGAAAGAAACTTCTGGGGTTGGGGGGAGTAGGGGGAAAGCTGGCTGAGAAAAGGGAAAAGAGTGAGCTTTGCCATCATGGTTGCTACCCCAACCTTCTTAGTCCTAACCCTGAGAGCTGTCATATGGAGATATACCTATCTCCTAGAACTGGAAGGGACCCCAAGGGGTCATTGAGTCCAGCCCCCTGCCTTCACTAGCAGGACCAAGTACTGACTTTGCCCCAGATCCCTAAGTGGCCCCCTCAAGGATTGAGCTCACAACCCTGGGTTTAGCAGGCCAATGCTAAAACCACTGAGTTATCCCTTCCCCCCAGAACAGACCAGAGAGAGGACCCACATGGCATCACTGCCTCCACTGGCTCTGGCTGAATCCCAACCACCACCTAGGATGGGCGACTGCTTCTTCCCCCTCCATGTGTCCTTTTTCTTCCCTACCTTATTTCTACTCTTTCCCCCTTCCCCTTTTTCCTTCTTTCTAATAGGAGTCTGGCTTAACCGGACAAGACTGTATATTTTGCAACATTTCTGTGAGCCTGGCATCAAAGAGGCAGCTCAAAGCAATGTCCTAAACAGCCTGATACGGATATTTGTTTGCCAAGTCTCAGGGCAGCAGTTTTGTTCCAGCAGCGAGGCTGCGAGTGAAAGTCAACACCAGAGCCAGAAGCTGTATTTTCTGCCCTCGCTGTTCTCGTCTCTCCCCTTCGGTGTGTGTTTGGCTTGTTTTGTTTTCTAGAAAACAGGATCAGGCTTTAACAACAGCTCCGCTAACGTCTCTTTTCCCCCGAAAGGCCAGTTATTACCGTCTCTGATACCATCTAAGAGACTCCAGCAAGGGGCTTTTCCTTCTAAAGACTCTCCAGCTAAGGGGAAGGGACCCAGGGATGTGGTTACACTGACAGCCTGACTTAATACTTCACATTTCAAACGCTTGAACTGTTTTTCCTCTTTTGCTGGATCTTCAATAACAGGCTCTTTAAAGGGGTATTGCCACTGTAAGATGCAGACTGGGGTCTCTGGGTAGCAAACCCAGACCCTTGTTTAACCCTGTTTAGTGCTGGACAGTGAGTGGGTCATGTTAACAACTCTGACTCTTCGGGCTCATATATTCCACCTAAGTTAACAGAACAGAGCTCCCCTGACAGCCAGCTCTGCTGTCCTGCTCCCTACAGCGCCCCCTTCTGGGGAAGGCTGGGACTGGAGTGACTCTGAGCTCCCTAGAGCTGGTGCTCCTATGCTGTTCTTTATAGAGCCTCCTGCTGGCAAGTCCAGGACTAACGTAGCAGAGAGCTGCCCCTGGCTGGAGCTCCCTCACAGCCCCAGACGCTGACTGCAGGGCAGGCCAGGCCAGCACAAAGAGCGTGTGGCTAGCAGGCTCAGGCCTCAGCAAGCTGTCCCACCTGGAGTCGTTGGTCTCACTTCGGCCCCGCTGCCAGTCTCTCTTCAGGAACTGACTCGCCAGCCTCTGCAGCGCCTGCAAACAAACCCTAGATCAGTCACTGCTGCGTCTTCTCTCCCGGCCCCACCTGAGGCTCCCAGCCAATGAGGGGAGGGGGCTTCTCCCCGACAGGGCTCGCACCAGGGCACCAAGCTCCTCTGCCTGCTGTTTTGTTCCCAGCAATGCCCCACTCAGAGAACAAAACCACGGCTGTTCCTATGCACACTGCACAGGTCCCAGCAACGCCCCCAGGGCACACTTCCCACACTAGGACAGTCAGAAGAGCTGGGGAATGAGTACGGCACTGACCAGGGCTGTGCAGTCATTCAGCCAGGTACAGAGTCAAGTTCATTGTCTCTAACCATGATCCCTCCCCCCCGCCCTCCACCGCCTCCCTCTGGGAGAGGCCAGCAATGGAGCAGCGAGGAGCCGGCACTAATGCACCTCTCCTTCCAAAGTTTGGCCACTGCTCTCTGCCAGGGACTTTGCCCCTTTGGGTCTTTTGCTGCCTGCGACAACAATGAGATGGGAGTGAGAAATGGAAGGGCAGTGCAAGCGAGGGGACAGAATGAGTGGGGCAGGAGGCCAGCAACAGAACGAGGCAGCTGGAGAGCGAGAGAACAATTACAGGGGAACCCTGGTCTGCGAGGGAGGCAGAAAACGAGGCAGCTGAGCGGAGCTGGGGCGATGGAGTCACAAACCAAGAACAGGCCTACGCTCAGAAGGCTTCACCAGGGTGGTTATACCACTGTCCTACACTGGCAACGTGCTCCTCATGCGGACGCAGCTCAGCCTGGCAAACTGCCTTTGGATTAGCCCAGCTTAATCCAGCCCCGTCAGCAAAATAAGCCACTCTGGCAAAGATGCAGTCTGCTGGTATGACGAGGATTTGTGTTATCATCGCAGTGCAGGTCTGGCCGGCATCACTCGGGCTATACAAATCCCGCTGACCAACACGGCTAGGCCGGTGAAGTCTGTCATAGAGACGGGCCAATGACACAATCAGCTGCGTCCTTGAGGCAGGATTGGGTGGGGGCAGGGAGGGGCACCAGCCACCGAGACGAGGAAGCCAACGGAGGGCAAGAGGCCAGCAATGACCCTGCTTCCAGCACAGAGAAGTATGTGAGCAGCTGGCACAGGCTCCTGAGGGGGATCAGGGTCTGGCACAGCCCCCTCCAGCCCAGGGTCTGTGGCCCGACTGCACAGCCGCCTTACACATTGTGAGCACCTCTCAGAGAAAGCAGGTAGCTCTGCTGCAGGGGCACATCTCCCTCCTGAGCACCACGCAGAAACACAGGCCTGCTTGAGGCAGAGAGCTTGGCAAACTCTGCTGAGGCTGTGGCATCATTACACAATTGGTTGGCGAGACAATGCCCACCCCCGCCTGATGCAGCAGGCGCAGCCCATCCCTTCTGTGGCACCCACTAAGGGCTGTCCACGCAGGGGCGTTGCACTGGTTTAAACCCAGGACATGAAATTCTTGTGTGGATGCTCTTATTCTGGTTTAAACCAGCCTTTTGTCTGTTTCGGTTCACTTGAGTGGGGACAGGTTCAGGCTACATGGAAATGAGCCGCTTGGGAAGAGAAATTGTCCACGGCGGGGTCTGCTCCACTTTAACGACACCACTTTCACAATCAGTTCAAATGAATCCAGGGCATCCTTCCTGTGTGGTCACAGCCCAAAGAACACGGACGTCACGCAAGTGACACTTGTAGCTACCAGGAGGCCTGCATGTCACCTCCAGGAGAGGCCCCGTTCTCCCAGTGAGCTCAAGAGCACAGAGCCCTGGGGAGGAGGTGGGAGTGGAAGAACCCAGCTCTGGCTGACGCTGGTCACACAGTCTCTTTGGCTAAGGGGACTGACTCGGTGAGCCCCAGTGCCCACAGCGTCCCAGATCTTAGACGTTAGAACATGCTGGCAGTCTCAGGGAGCCTCCTAGCAACAGGGACACTATAGAGCTGCTGCTAGGGGACCGCAGCGAGATGTCAGCCTGGACAATAAGCCTCTGAATAACGTGCTCTGGAAACGGAACGGTCCTGCTGCTCCTGGGCCTGCTCACCCACCACGGGGGGAAACAAGCACCAGGATTAAAGCTACTAACAAACAGTGACAGTTTTCGGGAGTGAGAGCAGGTAGAGATAAAGGAGCAAGGTCAGAGCCCTCTGGGCAAGCTGGAGAGCCAGCAGCGTGCCAGAGTTTAAGGCTATGAAACAGCTCGACCAGTCAGCCAATTCACTTGCACCTTCCAAAATATTCTCCTTCAACCCCAGACTAAACCCAAGACGTGTCAGAGCTAGAGGAGGGTCTAGGGGGTTTCAGGAGTGACAGAGAGTTCCCTTCTCTGCCCCATCTCTCAAACTCGGCTGAGAGTCGTGACCAGCTTGTAGCATGGGAAAAGGTGCCCAGTCAGGCCGCCCCAGGGGCCAGTTCAGAAGACTGTGTAGCAGCCTGGCAAATGGGGGCTTGCTGACAACACAGAATGATCTATTCTATGGTAATCCAGGCTGAGAGATTCAACCTAGGAAATGGGACATGGCAGCAGATGGAATCAACACAGACGGGTGGAACGCAACACACAGTGGGGCCACATCAAGTACTCACACACTGCAGGGCGGGGAGTTAGCAGTAATCGCTCGAGCTAGGCCTAGGAATCAACGTGGGCAGTGATGACGTCTGCTCAGCGCCCAGCAGCAGCCAGGAGAGAGAAGAAGAAGTTAGGTCGGAGCAGGGGCAGGCTGGAAATAATACAGGAAGGATGTCGTGTGCACAGAAGACACCTCTGCGCTTGCTCACCTACCCACCTCACCAGAGGAGCGGGCCAGACAAGGAGACAGGTGGATGGAGCAGCCGCGAGAGGAAGCAACACAGATCAGGGCCCTTTCACTTTGGAGAGGAGAAAAGAAAGAGGCACAGACAGGCCCCAGCCCACAGTCACAGGGGCACGCAGCCCCCGCTCTAGGGTGCCCCCACCACCCCATCCCCTGTCACAGGGGAATGCAGCCATCCTTTTAGGGGTATCCCCCACACCTCCCCATCACAGGGGCATGGAGCCCCCCTCTCTGGGGTGTCCCCAGCACCGTATGCCCTGTCACAGGGGTACACATCCCCCCTCTTGGGGTTGTGCCCAGCACCCTATGCCTTGTCACAGGGGCACACAGCCCCCCTCTCAGGGGTGTCCCTTAGTCTCGATTCCCTGGAAGGAGCCCGCATGTGCATCTCTCTCAGGGTGTTCCCAGGTGCCCTACTCAGCTTTGCTCGCTGCGCTCACCCACTTGGGGATACTGTCTCGGCTCCTGGCCAGCAGTGCCAGCAGCACACAGAGGGCCTCCCACTCTCTGCGTAGCCACCACTCCCTCCACCTGCCCTTCTCCACTTCCTCTTGAGTGAAGGCAATTTGAACAGGGCCTGGCAGCAATCCTACCCTCCCTCATGCGGGCATGCCCCATATCCTCATGGTGTCACCATTAGGAGTCCCAGCTTCCTTGTTAGTTAGCTCCTCCTCAGAGCAGTCACGTGTCTAACCTCATAGGCATCTCACAGCCCCACCACAGAGCCAACAGGGCCAGAGCCTGCACCAGCCCCGGTAGCAGGGCTGCCACTTGCTGGTGGGTCACACTTCTTGTCTTTCTTCCACTCACGGCACAGTCCTCAGCCACCCGCGTAGTCACGTCTGCGCTCTTTCAGGAGAGCTTACGCTCAAGCCCCTCTGGGAAGTCTGGCCCACCAAGGGCACTGAGCACTCGGGAACCCTGACCTTTAACACCACAGGCTGACCCAGTACCCCTCCCCTCATTCCTTCATGCCTGTCAGCTGCTTCCTGCACTCCTCCTGTCTCCATGAATCCTTCTATTGCCGAGTCTATCGCACTCTCTCTATTACCCCCAGCTCTTTGGGGCACTCATTCTCTTTCCACCCTTTCAAACCCTCTCCTGGTGCCTTCAAGTCTCTTCCCTTCCTCCCCTTGCAGACTCAGCATTTAGTTCTCCCTTGGGGGCTGCAGTTCCGGTGGGCTGGTGTTATTTATTGCCCTTTGTAGCAGAAGCTCTGTACCAAGAAAACACAACGTAATACTGGATAACGAACACTCCTGAGAAGGCCAGTTAGAGGCTTTCATTGCCCAAGGACCAGGTGGCACATGAAGTAAAAAGGCTAATGTTCTGAATGAATCAAGGGAAAGGCTTCTCTGCAAACCTACGGAACTCACTGCAGCAGGACATTTGAGGCAAACCACTTAAGAAGAACCTGCCACTTAAAAGAGCAGCACACACCATGGCCCTAGCAAGGAGAACAGGGAAAGTGGGCCCCATTACCAAGTCCTTGAAAGTTTCTAGCCATTCCATATCCACTCTCTGCAAGATGGAGATTGGACTGGAACTTTACAAAAGGATTCTCCAGCGTCAGGGCACAAGGTGAAGCTCAGCCAGGCTCAGAGAGGAATTTGCTTCCAAGGGGTAACGTGGACACAACACATAGCGTGATGGGCATTTCACATTTTACATCAGACCAGTGACCTGCTTAGAAATTACAGTGCCTCTGTTTCTATTGCAGGTGGGAGGGAGCAGGGCTGTCCTTAGCCATAGGCAGAACAGGCAGCCGCTTAGGGCACCATGCTACCTGGGGGCACCGCTCTGCCCGGAGCCCGGACAGACGAGAAGCAGTGGAGCATGTAAGAGCAGGGCTGCTGGGTCCTAGAGAGAGCCGAATGCAGCACAGTCTGAGGGAGGGGATTGGTTGCTGGGGTCTCTGGGAAGGGTACGGGTATGGGTGGGGGAAGGAAATCACCTGTGAGTGTGACTTTCCCCCAGTGTGAGGTGAGGCAGGCTTGGCGGCTTTGACACCAGTATCCTTTGTTGTCCCCCATAACGTCCATTAGGGTGACCAGATGTCCCGATTTTATAGGGACAGTCCTGATATTTGGGGCTTTGTCTTATATAGGTGCCTATTACCCCCCATCCCCGTCCCGATTTTTCACATTTGCTGTCCGGTCACCCTACGTCCATTCTTCTCCCGCCCCCCGAGGAGCACCCTTCTCTCTCTTTCCCCCCTCCCCTCCAGCAGGGCTGGGTTGGGTGAGGTGCTGGGGGGCGGGGGAAGGAATGAAAGTGAAAGTAACTCACTTCCTCAGCAGCCAGCCAGGATTGGAATGGTCACACATGGCTGGGCTGGGGATAGGGTGACCAGATAGCATGTGCGAAAAATCAGGACGGGGGTTGGGATAGGGTGAGCAGATATCCCACTTTTATAGGGACAGTCCCAATCTTGGGGTCTTTTTCTTATATAGGCTCCTATTACCCCCCCCCCCACCCCGTCCTGATTTTTCACACTTGCTGTTTGGTCACCCTAGGTAGGAGTAATTGGTGCCTATATAAGACAAAGCTCCACATATCAGGACTGGCCCTATAAAATCAGGACATCTGGTCACCCTAGCTGGGGAGCGCGTCTCTCCCCTGGGCTGGCAGCGATCCATCTCATCCGGGGGGAGCTGCACAAGGCAGGATGAGCTGCTGTGGCTCCATGGGTGCCCCATCCCTGAGATCAGATGCTGGGCTAACTTCACCATGGTCTATTGGGCTGGCGATGGTGCCCATTGGCATGTGATTGAACCTGAGGGTTTTCTGCTGCTGTTGCTACTATGCAGCCCAAGAGGTGGATTTTGGGGTCCTGCAGTTTTCCACCTATCTCCTCCTCTACTGCAGCTGTTGGACCAGCAGGCTGGGGGGTGAGCCAAGCATGAAAGCAGTATTGTGTTGCCATTTAGATTGTCATTTAACAACTTTGTTTGCCAAAAATGCTTGCTAACAATCCTGAATTCAATTTCAATATTTTTTTTTAAATCAATCTCTTAGCCAAAACCAGAAAATTAAGTTGTTGACAATTATTTGTGACAAGTTTGGTTTGGGGCAGGGAGTGGTCCAGTTTTCATCAGAGAAACAAAAAATGTTGACTGACTTTCCTATAGCCCTGTTACTGCTAAATAGAGCCCTCCAACAACTGTAATATGCTCATCTCCTTACTAGTGTATAGAGCAGGGGTCGGCAACCTACGGCATACATGCCAAAGGTGGCACACGAGCTGATTTTTGATGGCACGCCGCAGCGGACTGAGTGGCTCAGCCCACCGCCGCTCTGGGGTTCCGGCTGCTGCCCCATTGCCAGCCGGGGTCCCAGCCGCCAGCCCCACTCAGCGCCCGCTGCTGGCCTGGGGACCCCCAAGGAACCCCAGGCTGTCAGCGGGCTGAGCAAGCCAGCGGCTGAGACCCCGGCTGAGCCACTCAACCCACTGCCGGCCTGGGGTTCCATTCACTCAGCCGGACTGAGCGGGGCCAGTGGCGGGCTGAGCGGGGCCGGTAGGGGGCTGAGCGGGGCCAGCGGCTGGGACCCCGACTGGCAAGGGGCCAGCAGCCGGCACCCCCAGACTGGCAACGGACTGAGCCACTCAAGCCCCTGCCGTCCCTGCTCAGTCCGCCACCGGCCCGCTCAGCCCGCTGCCGGCTGAGTGAATGGAATCCCAGACTGGCAGTGGGCTGAGCAGGGCCAGCGGCTGGACCCCAGACTGGCAGTGGGCTGAGCGGGGCTGGTGGCTGGAACCCCAGATAAGGATCCCAGGCAAGGATCACACTAAATTGATAAGATCTGCATTTTAATTTTATTTTAAATGAAGCTTCTTAAATATTTTAAAAACCTTATTTACTTTAAATACAGCAATAGTTTATTTATATAATATAGACATAGAGAGAGACCTTCTACAAACATTAAAATGTATTACTGGCATGGGAAACCTTAAATTACAGTGAACTTGGCACACCACTTCTGAAAGGTTGCCGACCCCTGGTATAGAGTGACCATATGTTGTACTAAGATTCTCTTGCTTTTTTTCCCAGTGAGTCAGTATAGCTTTTGCCAGCCCAGAGGTTGGGCAGCCAATGTCTTATGTTTTCACAATGTTTTGTCCAACTTTCATAAAGTAAATACATGGTTAAAATGAGTTTAAAAGGCCAGGGACACTTCCTTGTGAAGAATCTGTGCAGCAGATCATGCTAAAGCTGTGAAAATGTCAGTTTCTGATGGAACTTTAGAGGCAATGATTTATCATGTATTTCTGGCAGTGCCCAAAATGTGCTGCTATTGCTAATGTCTTTCCAAACAAAAATAAGGCACAATAGGACTTCTGAAACATTTCTGTGCTACCTTAATCTAGATGAGATGATTCTGTGCTGACTTCATTTTGGTCACTTTGTGCTTTACCTAGGAGTAAAACTAGGGTTATATTTTCCCACTGCTTGGAAACCCAGCTTATTAAACTTCATAATGCCATTGATCTATTTACAGTATAAGGTTGATATAGAGTTGTAACTAACATTAAGACTGATGCCCACTATACATTTAAAACTAAAAAGTGGCTTTGTAAAAATGACATGGGTTTCCAACTCTACTGTGTCTCAGTCAGGGCGGAGCGCCTTGTGAGGTGTCTTCACAGTAGCTCAAGGTCACAGTGCAAGAACCTAGAGAGCCTCCTGAAGCATGGTGATAGTTTTGATTTAAATGGACTTGAACTGAATGAAGAATTGAGTACACTGTCACCAATGTTGCCACATGCAAAATCGGTGACGGACATTGTACAGTTTATTAATACCACCAAACTTGTTGACATGTATCCTAATGTGTACATTGCCACTTGTATTCTACCGACAATTCCTGTAACAGTAGCATCAGGAGAACGGAGTTTCTCAAAACTAAAGCTCATTAAAAACTATCTCCGCTCTACAATGAGTCAGGAACACTTGACTGGTCTTGCTATTCTTGCAATCGAACAAGACATCACTTTGTCTTTGTCCTACAATGACGTTATTACTGATTTTGCAGCCAAAAAAGCCAGAAAGATTGCTTTTAATTAAAACCAAATCCTTGTTTCAATACCTCTTCATATAAATTTCCAATAAAATGTTGACAAATTTAAAAAATTATATTATTTGCATAATTCTGTCAAATCAGAATTTTTTCTATAGCGCTACTTCTTTAGTGCTAGTCCATCAGCATTACAGTGTGCTTAATTAAGTTAAACTGGGTTTAATAACGTGCATGTGGCAAGTTTTCCAATACTGTAAGCTTATGTTTGTGTTGCTAAGAGCAAGTCAGGCATAGGGGCACCAGTTTAATAATCCCGCCTAGGGCACCATAAATCCTAAGGACGGCCCTGGGAGGGAGCTATCAGGGTGGGGGAAATCGGGAGGAGGAAATCCAGAGAAACGGGGATGGGGAGCCAGCGCGGGGGAGCTGTGAGAGTGCAGGAGGCAGAAGGGTTTTGCTGAACGAACACAGACTCCTCCTTGGGCCCACTTCTACAAACACTCAGTCCCAGTCACGACCTGGCTGGCTCCAATGTGGCCGTGTGGGCAAATTACTGCAGGATCAGGCCCTCTCTAGATATTTCGATTGCACCCACCGCCATGGTCTCTCTCTAGCGTCGGAAGAAAACAGCCCAGGGGTGCCTAGGGGTGGGTGCAGAGTCATTTATCCTAGATGCGTTCTCATGTGTGACCTATGCCCGAGGAGAAGCCATGTGGGAGCAGAAGGAGAGGAGGGGCAGCAACACCCACTGCTGGTGGGACTCACCAGAGCCGTGAGGGTTAAACATGCGTCCCCATCCCCCTCTGGCAGTCTCCCACACAGCACTGCAGGCAGCAGGACGGAGAGAGCAGAAGTGTGCCGTGTCAGCCTGGCAGAGATGCTCCCCCCTGACCAGGTGCTGAGCAGCCCTGCTCCATGTGGCTGTTATGCCCAGGGCTCTACACATCACCCAGATGGTCTCCCCAATGACAGCTCCGTGCTGGTGCCAGCTGATACCAGAGGAGGCATCGCTGGTGGCAAGGTAGCGATGGAACCCAGAGGCTGCATGGCCCCAGCTCGGGTACCGCCGGCAAAGGAGGGCTGACTCACAGCCTGTCCAGCGGAGGAATGGCGAGAGCTCCCTGCTCAGCTACACCATGTCCAATGCCAATAGACCCTTTTGGACTCTAGTGGAAGGGTCCAAGCCTGCAGAGTTCCAGGGGGACGGAGGGACCCAGCACCTTGCTGGACGGGGCCAAGCCTGGCTTTCCCCAAACTTCAGCCCAAGGAATAGATGTATGACATGTGACCTGAACTCTGACCTCCAGCTAACAGCCCTGACTCGTCCCTGGGCTTTGGGCCTCCCTCGCATGCATTCTGATGGCTCCACGGCACCCATGTGCCCAAATAACCAAAGCTTGGGGAACAAGACAATGACAGCTGCACATCTTGTCCTTCACCAGACCCCCCCCAAGCAGCTCTGGGGTTCATTCCACAGCTCGGAAGAACACTGGCTTCGAATGGGTGGAACAGGTCAGCCCTATTCCTCCCGCTTGGCATGACGTTACTGTGAGCTCTGAGCTATGACGAACAGACCATGACTAAGGCTGGTTGCCAAACTGTTTTGACTTCTTGCCCTAATTGCCTTTGAGTCACCCCTGCCATGGCCTGTGATTAGCCCCTTGGGATTCAGATTACATACACTGGTATTGGAATGCACTCAGTGATGTCTCTGAACAGAGGCAGAGACGTGGCCCCTCCTTACCTGCCCATACTCCCGCTCGATGGCAGATCTCTGCTTGCTGTAGGACCTGCAGGGAGAGCACGTGGTGGTAAGTGGCAGCATGCACATGGCCCAGGACATGCCCAGAGCCCCTCATCCTGCTTCGTTGCAGCTCCCCATGCACCCTGCATGGCCCCCGGGACACCACACCCATGTGTCCTGGGGACTGACTGCATCGGAGCTGGTAAAAGGGCATGGAGCCTTTCACCTCCACAGCGCCCATCCCAACACACTCCAGGTGATAACCCAATGGAAGCTGTTCCCACGTGAGGGCCGCTCAATGGCCCACAGGTGGAACAAGTGACTGAGTCCCAGATCAGTCCCTGGTCAGTACAGGTCCTCATCATGTAAAGCACCATCACAACCAGCACCAGCCAGCACAGGCACCAAACGAATGGGCCCACCTCGGGGTGGCACAGGGGGAGGGGGGACGAATGGGCCCCGCAGATGACACACCGCATCGGGGAGGGGTGGAGGGGACGGGACGAATGGGCCCCGCAGATGACACACCGTGTCGGGGCAGAGGAAGCGTATTGCCACTGCCTACACCTTATAGGGCCGAGGGTTCTGTCTCCAGCCTTGGCAGTCAGTGACCTCTTAGTAGCTGCTAAATACATTTTAAATTATCATCGCTTTAACATATCCCCACTACTGCTGTCCCCCGTCCTGCATTCCCATTGGTCTCTTCCGGCACCATCACCAGGAGCTGCTGGTGAACAGCACAGGCTGCCCAGAGGTTTCCTGCTTCGCAGCTTTGTCTCCTTCCCCTACTGTGAAGAAGGAAGCTCCACCTAGCTCATTGCCCAAACGAGGGATGTCCCGGGGGGAGGGGTACAGCCTGACTGAGTTTGCAGGTCTCAGCCAGAAGGATCAGCCTAGGGGCCTGACAGCGAGGCACAAGGTGCAGGACAGCCACAGCCACTCTCTGCTAGTCCCTGATCCAGGACAGCTTTGGCCTCTGGTACCTGATGTCCTCCAACAGCTCGGTCTCCCGCTGCTGCTTACTCTGCAGGCTAGACAGCTGCTCTATGAAGCGCACTTTCACCTCCTGGGTCAATTTCACCTGCCAAGGAAGGAGTTCTTAGGTCAGGGCCCGGACTTGTGCTCTGCACCCAGGGCCTCACACGCTCTGCAGCACGAGCGGCCCCCGCGATCAGCTCGCCGCTGTCCACACCACAGACCGCTACCCGCGCCCGTGGCCTGACTTGCAGACCCCGCTAAGCAGGAATCCAGGAATAGCCTGGAAAAGCAGGAGCCGAGGAGAGCCGAGAGGGGACAGGACAGGGTGCTGCAGGGGAGGGCCGAGCGCGGCCACTGCCCACCACCTGGACCCACAGCCCGCCCCGGACAGTGCCGGTCTGGGCACCGGGCTCCTCCACCCCGCTCCCCAGCCGCGTCCTGACCCACCTTACGGGGAGGCGGCTGCATCGTCCCGAATCCGCTGCGCCGCGTCCTGCGGCGGCCAGGTTGAGGGGGAGCCCGGAACTGCCGGGATCCACCCCCGCCTGCCGGCTCCGCCCCGGCCGGGCCCGGGCTCCTCCCAGCCGCCGGGCGCAGCTCAACGGGCACAGCCAGCGCCTCCGGCCCGTGGCGCAGAGAGGGCAGTGATCCCAGGCGGGGACTGGGCACGGACCGGCAGGGAGGGAGCGCCGCCGAGCTTGGCACAGAGGGAGCCCTGGGTACAGACTGGCAGGGAGGAGGCGTTGGGCTGGCCACAGAGGGAGCCCTGGGCACAGATCAGCAGGGAGGGGCACTGGGCTGGGCACAGACTGTCAGGGAGGGGTACTGGGCACAGACCAGCAGGGTGGGGGCACTGGGCTGACCACAGACTGGCGGGGGGGGGTGCTGGGCTGGGCACAGAGGGAGCCCTAGGCACAGACCGGCAGGGAGGGGGCACTGGGCTGGGCACAGAGGGAGCCCTGGACACGGACTGGCAGGGAGGGGCACTGGGCTGGGCACAGATCGGCAGGGAGGGGGTGCTGGGCACAGAGGGAGCCCTGGGCACAGATCAGCAGAGAGACCTTGCAGCCAGCCTTGCCCTGGACTTACCGCCACCTGGTGCTTCCTGTGGGAGCCCAGTCCTGCCTCAGCCTGGCAGAACCCATCTTTTCTCTCTCCATCTCATCCAGCTGGATCCCCCACACCAAGGGCTCTTGGGACCAGCTGGTGGGACAGGCCTCTGCATTGTTGGGAGAGATCTCATCTGGAAAATGTACAGTAGGGGCCCCCAGCAACCCTTCCCTCCCCATCAAAGCTAGTTTGGCTACAACATCTGTTTGCCTGGAGCTAGAGCTCTGCCCCAGGTATACCCCTCACCCTGCCCTGGCCCAGAGGTGGAAACAGTGTGGGACTCACACATACCTGAGTCCTGCGGGAGCTGGGCCCTTGGGGTAACTGGCTCTGGCTCTCTTCTGATGCCTGTGATACTCCATAGGAAAGTGAGGGTTGGCACATTTGTGCCAATGCAGTTACGGGGGAGGGGCAGCATGACCAACACAGAGGACATCCCTCCAATTGCGGGGTGGGTAAGCGCTGCGGCCTCAGCTCCTGGTGTGGTTCCAATTCCTGGGAGGCTCCTTGGGCCGGGAGTCTGGACAGGGCCGGAGGACAGGGTTCAGCAGCAGTGCCGCAGTATGTGAGGACCTTGCTGGCCAGGTAGCCAGCACAACTGTTCCCTGCACCCCAGGCCTGGTGGTTATCCTGGCCAGCCTTAAGGGACTGAACAACAGTTCCTCCCCGTGAGGGGAGGGATAGCTCAGTGGTTTGAGCATTAGCTTGTTAAACCCAGGGTTGTGAGTTCCCCCCTTGAGGGGGCCATTTAGGGAACTGGGGTAAAAATCTGTCTCGGGATTGGGCCCCCTTTGAGCAGGGGGTTGGATTAGATGACTTCCTGAGGTCCCTTTCAACCCTGATATTCTATGATTCTTCCTCTGCAGCTCCCTCTTTCTGTCTCATACTATTCCGATCTGAGGCATTGCCACCTATGTGTTCCCACCTCATTTCCTGGGTCTCATTAATATTGCCCAAGCTTCCCTTTGCTCCACCTTCTCCCCACAAGGAGCTTCCCTGCTCCCAGGGATCTGACTGGGGATGGGGCTGAGGGTGCTTCATGGGACAGGGACAGCTTGGGGTTTGGCCCACAGGCGCCAGGCTGGAGAAGAGGTGTGTGATAAACCCTGGAGCAGGGGTTTTGGTTTGGTGACAATTCTGAAAAATAGAAGAAAAACACTGGGTTCAGGTCCAGCCGAATCTGAACTGGTTTGGGATTGTTAGTGAATCGAAAAAGCCATTTGGGGTCTGTTCCAGAGCGGGGATGTCCTGGGGTGGCACTGGGCATGTGAAGCTATTGGTTAGCCTGGCCCTGGGAAAGAGGGCTGGGGAGCAGGGCAGTTCTCAGTCCTGGGACTGAAACATTCCAAGCCCGCAATCTGGAGGAGCTTCGGGGAACCTGTCACTGAGGCATGTCCGGGGCTGGGAGGCTCCTCACCATCTTTGAAGAGTAGCTGTGGCTCACTCGTCCCCTGCAGCACCCATGGCCCGAATGCTGTTTCTCTCTGTCCCTGTGCCATACACAGTTACAAGGCCTAGGACCCCTGGCTGAGCGGGGCAGTGTCAGCCCTTAGCACTGTGCCCTCACCTGCTGCTCCAGCGTAATCTGGCCTGTGGTGCTGAGCTACACAGGTCAGTGACTAGTAGTGAGTATTAGTTAAATCCCCAGGGATGGGCATTTGCTCAGTCCTGCATTTTCTGCTGTTACTTTAAACCAGGGGTGGGCAAACTACAGCCCACAGGCTACATCTGGCCCGCGGGACCGTCCTGTCCAGCCCCTGAGCTCCTGGCCTGGGAGGCTAGCTCCCTGCTGTCCCTCCTCCCCCGCAGCCTCAGCTCGCTCACTCCACCGCTGGTGCAATGCTCTGGGCGGTGGGGTTGTGAGCTCCTGGGGCAGCGCAGCTGCAGAGCCCGGCCTGACCCGATCTCTGTGCTGCGTGATGGTGGTGGCAGTGGTGTGGCCCGGCTCCAGCCAGGCGGCGCAGCTGTAGTGCCACCAGCCACCGGTGCTCCAGGCAGCACGGTAAGGGGGCACAGAGCAGGGGAGGTTGGATAGAGGGTAGGAGAGTTCGGGGTGGTGGTCAGGGGGTGGGGGTGTGGATAGGGTTCGGGGCGGTTGGTGGGGGGAATAGGAGGTTGAATGGGGGCAGGGGTCCCGCAGGGGCAGTCAGGAAGGAGGGGGGGTTGGATGGGGCGGCAGGGGGCAGTCAGGGTCAGGAGTTCCGGGGGCAGACAGGGAGAAGGGGTGGCTGGATGGGGCAGGAATTCTGGAGGGGCCGTCAGGAATGAGAGGAGGGGTTGGATGGGGTGGCGGGAGTCTGGGGGCGGTCAGCGGACAGGGAGCGGGGGTGTGTGGATGGGGCAGGGGTCCCGGTGTGGGGCCGTCAGGGAACAGAGGGTGTTGGACGGGGCAGGAGTCCCGGGGCAGATAGGAGGTGGGGGCCGGGCCACGACCCGCTCCCCTAACCAGCCCTCCATACAATTTCCGAAACCTGATGCGGCCCTCAGGCCAAAAAGTTTGCCCGCCCCTGCTTTAAACCAATCCATGGGTCAATGCTGCTCTCCCCACTGTGCTCTAGTGACTTGCCCGCTATGACCTTTCAGTGCTCAGGCACTTCCAGGCTCTTCTCACCTAAACAAGGCCAGAACCTTGTAGCTGGGCAAATCCCTCTTCTGATTCCTAGCCCAGAAACACAGCCTGACTTATCATCTCAATTCATCCGAGACTAGCCAGTCTCCCTGCAGGGGCAGGTTTCGGCTGGTTCTCTGGCTGGGCAAACGGGAATTTGCAGCTAGCTCTAGCATTGGAACTGTTTTGTAACATTAACCATGATGATCACACCCAGCATGTCAGCTGACATGCTAGGACCTGATCCTGTAGCCAGATCCAGGGTGGCAAGCCCAATGGGGCTCTCAAGGACACCGGTGGGGCTCCCAACTCTGAGGTGCAAAATATGGGTCATGTGGGCTGATCCTGAGCCCATAACACTGGCCAGCTGGCAGTAGGCACTGAGCACCCATCCAGCTTTCCTGGGACAGCTACCTCAAAAAATGGATGCTCCTGAGAAAACCTGGACAGGTGGCAGCCCTACTGTGGTGTTCTGCTGCACAGATCTGACCAAGCCTCAGTGAGTTTATTGGTGGTTTAAATGACAGAGGCTGGGGCCCCCTGCTCCAGGCCCATTCTCAGTCTTGCCCCAGGCCTAGCCTGACCTCCAGGAAAAGGTGCCATGGGGCCTCACTGCTTCTGAGCTCTGCCATGTTCTCCACCCCAGGCCAAGTCTCTGAAGCCTGGTGCTAGCTCTGATGTTGCTAGGCCTGGTTCCTGCAGTGTCCCTGCGGTGCCCTGTTCCACCAGCCCAGCTCTTCGGAACACTCTGAAAATAGAATTGGTTGAATAATGCAGAAAATTCCTGAATAATTTATTCACTGAATAACAGTATTATTCACCATCTCCATTATTCAGCCAGCTGCACAGGGCTGGAACCCGGCTCAGGGCTTTTTGCTGTTCAGAAGGCTCCATGCTGCGGGAACATTGAACTGCCCCGTCTGCCCCAGTCCTGCTGGGAGGCAGCAGGATTTCTGCTCTCTTTGCTGGTGCTTTATTGGTGTAAGGCTGCAGGCAAGAGAGGCCCTGGGCAACAGCGCAGCAGCCTGGGCTGTTAGTTATGGCTTGAAATATGGGGGTGAGAAGATAGGAGCCACAGTGCACAGTCACCCCACTGGCCTTTTTCTAGGGGACCCACAAAGAGTGCCCAGGGAGCTGGGCCAGTGGCTCCTTCTCCCTTCTTCCCATTGCTCTTTCCTCCCGCCCCCAGTATCTCACTGCAGGAAGTTGCCTGATTGGCTGGTCAGGGAAGGATGGGCGGGAGAAGGAAGTTGTGGCCAAGTTTTCTAAAGTGCTCTTCCCCCAGAGGAGGATGAGAGGTGGGGGTCTGCTGGGGGTTGTGCTGCTTTGACAGCCTGCTGCTAAGGAGGTGCCTGCACTGGCCAGCTCAGGAGAAAGCTAAAGGCAGCAGGAGGTTGGAGGGGGCGGGTTGGAGAGCAGACCAGGAAGCTGCATGTAGAGGTGGGCTGTAGTGCTGCAAGATTCACACTCAGTGCTGCAGCTTGGCCCTGCTCTATTGGCTCCTCTCTGTGCATCACTGGTATGTCCAGCAATGGGGCAAGTGGGGATGAGTTAGTCCATCCCTGCACCACGGTGTGTGTGTGTGGGGGGGGGGGGGGGGGATGCAGGAGGGGAGTTCCCCTTGCAGCAGCTGCTGCAGCTAAAGCAATGACGGGTGCTCCCACACCGCAGCAGCGGTCTGAGTGAGCGGCAACCAGCTCGGTGCAAGCCTCAGTGAGAGCTGAACATCTTAGCAAGCAGCCACAGCATTTCTGGGAGCCTGCAGCACACTGTCCTACCCCACCATGCATCCGATCCCTGCCCATCCTAGTCATTCCATAATTCACAGCTCTCTGGGACTCACCCATCTGTCACTGGACCTTACAGTGTGTGCACCCTGGGGAAAAGTCCTCCCGGGTGTAAAGGAGAGCGAGGAATTTCCAGAGGCTTCCCCTCGGAAAAGGACCCGGTTCTCTATGAAATGCTCCAGATGTGTAGAATAATTTCTACAGGCCTCTGTTAAACGGCTAGAGAACCCAGTGGTTTAATCCTTATTCCAGTCTGTTGGTCTGTCCCACAAGGGCATGGGGTGGGGAGGAGTCTTTGGCCAGCCAAAGGAACTGCTTGTTCCTTTCAGCCCCAGTAACTGGTTGCTGGCCGCGTATGTTTCTAAGGGACCTGGGCCAGATTTTTAAAGCTGCCGAGAGGGACTTTCCAAAGTGTCTTGGTGCAGCTAAATACCTTTACAAATACGTTACACTGCTGAGCTATGATTCTGCTGCTTAGGGCCCACCGCTGGCTCACCGGGCTGACTACAGAGTGTCTCACAAACTGCTGGCTGCCATGCGTGCCTATGGCATGTCTATGTCTCTGGCTCTCCCTGGCAGGTGTAGGCATTTGAAAATCCGGACCCCCTGTCTGGTTGCCATTACACCACCCTGGCTGTATGCCCCCAGAGACATGCGGTGGCTGGGAGCATTTCAGGCCTGCTCTGTCAGCCCCTCAGGTGTGAGCGCCTGCCCTGGGTGTTCAAATGCAGAATCACAGAGACCAGGGCCAGCTCCAGCTTTTTTGCCGCCCCAAGCGGTGAAGAAAAAAAAAAGAGAAACCTGATTGAGCTGCCGCCAAAGTGTCGCCGAAGAGGAAGAGAGTGAGTGAAGGACCCGCTGCCAAATTGCCGCCAAAGACCCATAGGTGCCGCCCCAACAACGGACGGACATGCCACCCCTTTCTATTGGCCGCCCCAGGCACCCGCTTCCTTTGCTGGTGCCTGGAGCCGGCCCTGACAGAGACCTTGCCCTGCAAGGAAAGAGGAAGAGAAAGCGATAGAAAAGGAACCAGAAGGAAACGTCTAGCGCCTGTGTCATCACTGTGACTCTCCCCTCAGAGGCTGTCCCCTCATCCAGCACTCTACAGAGCCTGGCAAGGCACCATGCATGTGCTGCACTCGCTGCTCCAGTTCAGAGAAAGCCAAGCCTGCCTGAGCTGCAAACATGATGTCCCTGCATTCTGGGCCATGCTCTGCAGCTCTCTGCATTTCGCTCCTGCTCACCTGCATCTGGCTGGGCTGGGCTGAGCAATGCCCGACAGGTAAGCGCCCTGCGAGGCTCCTTTGCTCCACACAGTGAGGAGGTTTGCCCCCCACCCCCGCTTCAAGCCATCCCAACGCCCATGGGGGTCTCCCCTCTTGGGCTCACTGCAGCAGGGGGCAGGGAGCAATTCTGGGGGGGGAGACTCTCAGTCCTGACTGTGTAGAATTGGACACACTGCTCCTAAGGCTGCGTAAGGCAAATGGGTTCTTCCTTCTCCCTGCCTAGGTGCCGAGCTGCCTGGTGGGTGAGGCCAAGGCCCCGCGGGGTGAATGCGTTGCCACGGCTTCCTGTTTGGTGCAAGGATTTCTTGCTCCCAGAGGCCTCGGCTGGACACCTGTCTGATGAAATTCCCACCCATAGCCCAGGGCTCGTCCTGCATTGGGACTGAGCCCTCCTGTCCCCACTATGATCGGCTGGCCCAGCCGCTATTTGCTGTCAGGATGTCAGGGCCCATGAGCTCTGTTATCACTGAGGACTGCTATTGCCGAGGCTGTGGAGCAGGGATGTGCCCGCCCATTTGGAGCTGGGAGCGTTTGGGGCAGCTGTTTGTTTATCTCAGAGCAGTGGCTCTCAAACTTTCTGGACAACTGGACCCCTTTCAGGAGTCTGATTTGTCTTGTGTACCCCAAGTTTCACCTCACTTAAAAACTACTTGATTATAAAATCAGACATAAAAATGCAAAAGTGACTCAGCACACTGTTACTGAACAACTTTCTCATTTTTACCATATAATTATAAAATAAATCAATTGGGATATAAATATTGTCCTTACATTTCAGTGTACAGTATATAGGGCAGTATAAACAAGTCATTGTCTGTATGAAATTTTAATTTGTACTGACTTCACTAGTGCTTTTTCTGTAGCCTGTTGTAAAACTAGGCAAATATCTAGATGAGTTGATGTACCCCCTGGAAGATCTCTGCATGCCCCTAGGAGTGCACGTACCATTGTCTTAGAGACAGATTGAGACTTCGCTGGGGTTGGGGGAGGAGGGATGTGGCCGTGCACTTCCTTCTTCTCAGCTGGTAGACTTTCCAAATGAAAAAGCCATGGGCTTGTGGCCAGGGCTCCCTTCCTCCGCCTTGGCTGGGTAGAAATAACACCAAATGCCCCTGCTGACCTGCAATGCTCCCTGCCTGGTCCAAGAGCCAAGGGGCAGGCTTGGGCGCAGGCTGCAGGAAATCCATCCAGCTGGGTCTGAAACATGACCAAGGAACATTGGGGACTGCTGATCGGCTCCTACGTCCATCTTCAGGCACCTAAAGGAGTGGTTTGATTTTCAAAGGTGCTGAGCTCCCACTGGAGTCAACAGGAGCTGCTGGGGACTCACTGCCTTTGAAAATCAGGCCATCCACTTAGGTACCTAAATATGGACCCAGGAGCCTGACCTTAAGCCACCCATGTTGACAATCTTGCCTGAAGGTTTTTGGTTTCCCCTGGTGCTTTATGCCCTCCTGTCTGCAACTCAGGTGAGCTCTCGACCTCCATCCCTGGGAACCGCCCCACCCCACGCACCTGAATTCCTGGGTTCAGCTGCTTTGTGCACTCGTAAAATTCTCCCTGCTGTGGACAATGGCAGGGCTGGATGCACAGTGCTTCACAGACATAAATGGGGCTGGTGCACTGGGCCCATAGTATTAGGGTTACCATACGTCCGGATTTTCCCGGACATGTCCGGCTTTTTGGTCCTCAAATCCCCGTCTGGGAGGAATTTCCAAAAAGCCGAACATGTCCGGGAAAATAGGGAGGCATGGTAAGGGGACCCCAAGTGCAAGTGGCTGCAGCAAAACTTACAACTCCTGCGATCTGCCGATCTGCTGGGGCACAGAGGCGGCGGGCGGCATCCGAGCACGCAGCCGCCTCCTCCCCGGGCTCCAACTTTCCCGGCTCCCGCCACTCTCCACCGCAGCGGGGGCCAAAGCAACTTCCCCAGTGCAGCAGCAGCCGGAGCCCGGGGGGCGGGAGGGAGGAGGGGGAATGCAGGGTGCTCAGGGGAGGGGGCGGAGTTGGGGCAGGGACTTTGGGGAAGAGGTTGGAATGGGGGCGGGGAAGGGGTTGGAATGGGGGCAGGGGTGGGGCCCCCGTGGAGTGTCCTCTTTTTTTCAGTGTTGAAATATGGTAATCCTACACAGTATCATATTCAGGAAGGGCATTGTAGGTATCACAACCACAGCAGGTCGATGGATGGCCTCCCTGCATGACTACTTCCTGGATGCGGCAGTGTCCAACGCTCTCGGCCACTCGACCAGCTGCCATAGAATCCAATGGATGTAAAGGAGGCTGGGGGAGGAGGACGGCTCAGCTTTATGGAGCACAGTGTGAGCAGTGCTGTGCTCATGTACATACCTTGCAATGTCATGCATTCTTTATGCCCGTGCCAGAGGGGATGTTACAAGTCGATACATTAAGCTCAGCTGTGTGGAGCCAGCTACTTGGCTCCAGGCAGCTGAGCTTAATGCATCGACTTGTAACATCCTCTCTGGCACAGGCATAAAGAATGCACAAATGCATTAACCATCCAACCTGCCCCCCCTGCCAGACTCCAGTCAGCACTAATGCCTGCGTCCTGGCAAAACTCTCTGTGTTTAGCAAGAGCAAACAGAGACCATGATTCCAACCGCTGCCTGCAGAGTCTCTCTCTCTCTCCTGAGCCCTGCAATCCTGCTGGGGCTGCAATCACCCCTGTGCGTGAGGGGAGCTGCAGGCACCTCCCTGCTCTGCACTCAGGTTGCTATCTCGGTTGGCTCAGATGCCATGGGAAATATAGCTGTATCTCTGATGTTGCTATATCTGCCTCCCCGGGGCTGTCAGTGCAGCCCAGGTCCCCCTTTCCAGTGGGGCAGTTGGACATGGCTTTCCTCGCTGTGTCAGCCCAGATAACGCTCTGGTCGCATCTTGGCTTGGCAATGAGTGAATTGTGTGCTCAGTTCCTTGTCGGCTGTTCCCCTGGACGTTGCCCATCACACAGGCTGCTGCCAGTGCTGTCCGCTGGGGTATTCCACCTGACCAGTGCAGCTCCTCGCCAAGTTCTGAGCAGCCGTGGTCAGGCTGCTTACTCAGGCTTTCCGCTGGGCTGTGCGGCTGAGGTCACGTACTCCAACAGCCAGCCTTTGCTCAGACTCAGCACTAGTGAGTTGGGCGCCATTACCAGTTGTCACTTGCAGCTGGGGCTGTGTTAGTGTCTGCGAGAGGATCCAGCTCCCAAAAGCCCAGCCATCAGCTCTTACCAAGTGGTCTGGCCATTTTGCTACAGCTCAGCCCATTCTCACTTGGTCCAAGTTTGGGTTGCCACGTGACGTGTTATACGTGGCTCCTTTGCTTGGCCTTTCACAAGGGCTCCAATTTCCAACCCCCCCGCCCCCTCGTGGCATCTCTCAAGCGTTGCGGACACTCGTGTCTGCGGCTCAATTGCTAGCAGGCCGAAGTCTCAGGCCTCAGAACTCGGCATCTGCTGGAACTTGCCCCTTGGGGTGTGGCCCCATGCTACACACACATTTCCTCTCCGATCCCTACCACTGACAGCACCAGGGGCTTTCCCATCTAGCCATCCTGCTGGAGCTTCAGGGCCATGGGGCCTCATTTTGGTACTGATGCTATTTAATCTGTGTCAGGCATGGCTCTAACACACAGGAATTCAGCAGAGCGACTTTGCTCAGGTTCTGCACTGAAGGTTGCTAAGGCAGGAGTTCGGGCCCATCTTGTAGGGCACTTCCAGGCTGTGTGGTGCAGCAGCAGCAACGAAGCATTAGGCTGACGGCAGGTGCTGAGTCTTTGTTTCTGCACAACATTAAGAAAGAGGAAGTCACACGGGCACTGTTGGTGACTGATTTTAGTAACCACATGCAAAGCAGGCCTAGCTATATATACGCGCACTGTTGCTCTGTTAAGATCTGGTGGCTTCTGCAATCGAGGACCGGGAGACTCACTGTCCAATGCCCATTACACAAGGCGTTCTGAAGATATTTTCTAGAAGGGCATGGTGCCCCTGAACTAGTACTGGCCCTTGGACTCACCCTGGAGCATAAACGTGTTCTCCCAGAACCTCAGCAAAAGTGTGAACCTTCTGGGTTACAGTTAACTGCCTCAGGGGTAGCATGGAACATACAAACACTTTGCGCAGAGCTCCATAACACTGGTGCTCTTTACTAAATCACACACAAGAAATACACAGATTAGGGTCGTTGATTAATTGCCGTTAACTCACGCGGTTAACTCAAAAAAATTCATTGTGATAAAAAAAATTCATTGCGATTAATTGCAATTTTAATCACACTGTTAATCAATAGAATACCATTGAAATTTATTAAATATTTTGGATGCTTTTCTACATTTTCAAATATATTGATTTCAGTTACAACACAGAATACAAAGTATACACTGCTTACTTTATATTATTATTTTTGATAACAAATATTTGCACTATAAAAATGATAAACAAAAGAAATAGTATTTTTTCAATTCACCTCATACAAGTACTGTAGTGCAATCTCTTTATCATGAAAATGCAACTTACAAATGTAGAATTTTTTTTGTTACATAACTGCACTCAAAAACAAATCAATGCAAAACTTTAGAGCCTACGAGTCCACTCAGTCCTACTTCTTTTTCAGCCAATTGCTAAGACAAGCAAGTTTGTTTACATTTACCGGAGATAATGCTGCCCTCTTCTTATTTACAGTGTCACCAGAAAGTGAGAACAGGTGTTCACATGGGACTTTTGTAGCCGGCATTGCAGGGTATTTACGTGCCAGATATGCTAAACATTCGTATGCCCCTTCATCCTTCGGCCACCATTCCAGAGGACATGCTTCTATGCTGCTGATGCTCATTAAAAAAATAATGCATTAATTAAATTTGTGACCGAACTCTTTGGGGGAGAATTGTATGTCTCCGGCTCTGTTTTACTCACATTCTGCCATATATTTCATGTTATAGTAGTCTCGGATTACTCAGCACATGTTCATTTTAAGAACAGTTTTGCTGCAGATTTGACAAAACACAAAGTAGGTACCAATGTGAGATTTCTAAAGACAGCTATAGCACTCAACCCAAGGTTTAAGAATCTGAAGTGCCTGCCAAAATCTGAGAGGGACGAGGTGTGGAGTATGCTTTCAGAAGTCTTAAAAGAGCAACACTCTGATGCGGAAACTACATTAGCCGAACCACCAAAAAAGAAAATCAACCTTCTGCTGGTGGCATCTGACTCAGATTATGAAAATTAACATGCGTCGGTCCGCACTGCTTTGGATCATTATCGAGCAGAACCTGTCATCAGCATGGACGCATGTCCTCTGGAATAGTGGATGAAGCATGAAGGGACATAGAAATCTTTAGCACACCTGGCACGTAAATATCTTGGGACGCCGGCTGCAACAGTGCCATGCGAACACCTGTTCTCACTTTCAAGTGACATTGTGAACAAGAAGCAGGCAGCATTATCTCCTGCAAATGTAAACAGACTTGTTTGTCTGAGTGACTGGCTGAACAAGAAATAAACCCTATCTGCATTTCCCCCCATTCAGCTCCTTGGGAGGCCATCTTCAGGTAGATGGGTCCCCCCACATTTTTAAACTGGTGAAAAATGACCAGAAAGAGAGAACACATACACACACACACACCAGCTTCTGCCCTTTATACCTGCAGTCAGGTGAGCCCCAGCAGGTGCCTTTGTTGCCAGACAACCACTCCCCTGACAGACCAGTTTTCCACGGTAAAATCCAGCCTTTTGTCCAAGGGGCTTCCTGTTACAATGGAGGCCCATCACGATTTAATGTACTTCTGCTGTCCTAGGTGGAGGCGACAGCAGCTCATGGTGGATACACAGAGCCCAGGGGGCATTCCTGATTAAGTTGTACAGGTTGGTTTCCAAAATCACTGCAACACTAGAGCAAGTAGAGCAGGTCAACATGGTTTTGAACGAAAAAATCCTGGCTGGATTTTATCGGAACTCCAAGAGATCAGGTCCATTTGGCTAGAAGTTTTCAGTGGAAAAATGATGCCACTTTCCAGACAAAACATTTCAGTATTTTGTGTTTCATTTTGAGGTTTGGAAACTGAAAAACAACAACAAAAATGGTTTCCAATTTGGTTTGAGTATTTTGGGGACTTCCACTGGTAAAAGGGGTGTTTGCCACAGTTGTACCCAGTTCCTGCTCCTTTGCATCTCAGTGATTTGTAGTTTCTGCACTGGCATCAGGGCTGGGTGGTGAGTACTTGTCTCTGTTTGATAGGTTTGTCATGTGCCTTGCAGACCAAGACACTGTCTGGGAATGGCACACATTGGTGGGCATACTGGCAGAGGTCACTGTCAATCCTCAGCGCCCCCTTGTGGCAAAACCAGGCAACACAGCAACTCTGCTTCAGTTTCCCTATTCCTTTGATGTACCAATTGCCATCTAGCCTGCTTGTTGGGTCTTTGATGTCACCTCAGCTTTCTGGCCAGATTGTTGCTAGTTCTTTCCCCTTTCAGGATGGTAAAGAGTCCACAACGTCAGGAGGCCAGATGCCCTAGATGAAGGGCTCACAGTCCCTGGCCTCTTTGGGCCTGGCTTGCTTTTTCAAGGCTTTAATAACCCAGGTGTGAGGGCCTGGGACGTAGGCAATCTGGCCTAGCAGTCACAGCTGGGGTGGCGGCCACACATCAAGGATGGCCATGAGGCGGCAGTCAGCAAGCAGGGACTGGATTAATCACTAGAGCCATGATCAATAGGTAAGTGTCAGGGTCAGGCAGGGGTGGAGAGCTGAGGCTGGGGTCAGAGACAGAGATCAGGAAGCCAGGCACAGTCTGGAGCCAGAAGTCTGTGTTTCTATCCAGACAACTTCCTGGGCCACCCTCCAGGCTTAAATAGTGAGCATGGGCCAATCAGAAGCCTGAAGGGTGCTATCACTATGGCCCCTTTGGGCAGTACTTCCTGTGGTGCCTAATCTTCCTGTGGTGCTCAGCATGGCCTCCTGGTGGATCTCGGTCTCCCACCCTAGTTCCTTGCAAATGGCTGGACTATTTTGGCTGCAACTTCCCCCCCAAAGTTCAGCCTGAGGCAGGCACCCTGCATGGACAATTTCAGCCCAAGTGGATAAGTTTGGTAAAGCTGTAGGGAACTGAAAACAGGGCCCTGTAACAGGACGCGCTGGGCAACCTTAATAACAGGTGGTGCTACCAGCCCGGTCCACCCTGTGAAAAGTCCACTGCTATTTTCCTGTGTACGTTTCTCCTTAACTTCATCCCATTGCTCCTAGTCGGACCCCCTTCTGTCTGCCCTGCCTTTGGTTTGCTCCCACTCAGATCCCTGCGGCTGGGGAGTGTGGCCCTGCTTAGCCATTGCTTCTTAGGCAAGCTAGGCTTTCTTCTTTCCTGACCAGGAAGGGCTGATCTGCATTGCACATACCCTGGGATGAGGGGTAGGGGCAGAGGGTGTGCTGCTGTAACACACGTCAAACTCCGATAGTGCGCTCTGTGGGCACATGATTCTTGCTCAGTGCTGCTAGAACAAACACCTGCAATCAGAGCAGCAAGAGATTCAGGGTCTGTCTGGAGCAGGGCTCAGATGGAATTGTCTCAAACACAGTTTAACGTGGCGACTCAGTAGCCTACTACCACGAGCCCCATGGTTAAAGTGCTCTGCTCCCAGCGGTCAAGGCCAGACCTACCACACAGAATACCAACAAACTGCCGCTAATTTCCTGTAACAGTGTCTGTCTGGTACTTTGAACCAGGCTTTAGTTAAGCATTAGCTGCTCTCGAACGCTTTAAAGCATAAACTCCAGGCAACCACCTGTAATGCACAGCAGAGTGCCAGGCTCCTCCTCAGAACAGGGCTCAGACTAACTGCCCCTGGGCCACAGCAACCCCAGCCACCCAGGCACACTGCGTCCCGACATCACAACCTCTAGGGAGCACAGGCTGTGTGTGTCTGGCTGCGTGTTCTGGGAGGGTGGGGGGCCAGCAAGTTGAGACACTGTGAAAACCTCAGTGAGCAGTAGAAGCTCACAGCACGCCCCTGGTGCATCTGCCACTTTGCAGCATGACCGGGCTGCTGCTGCTGGGCCTGGCATCATCCTTTGATCTAGGAGATTTTTGACTGAGTCCTTGGGCTTTTCCTCACAACTCTGGCAGCTCTCAGCAGGCTGGGCCCAGGGAAAGGGCTGTCAGGGGCTCGGGTCCTTCCTTCTTTTTGAATATGGTTCCTGACACCTAACCTGGAGCCTGGCCGGCTCAGTCCTGGGGATGGAGGCCGTGTTGGGCCAGTCCATCTGGCCCTGAACTGATGCCAGGAGTCCTTGGAGGAAGCCCTGGCCCCGCCATCCTCTGCCTTCAACCAGCTCCTTGCTCCAGAGATGACGGGGGTAGGTGATGGATTCTTTGGGGCTCAGTGTGCAGGGATCAGCTCACCAGGGTGGGAAGGCTCCAGGGGGGAGGGGGCACAGCAGGGGCTCCCAGGGGGGAGGGGGCACAGCAGGGGCTCTCAGTGCCCCCTCCTGGTCACTGCTTATACATCCACCCAGAAGCTTCAGCAACAGACTCTGGGAGCCTGGGATTCGAAGGCAGGGCCATGTGCCCGCAGTGCCTGTATAGCAGGGCTCATGGCTGGGTCTGGAGAGCACATCCATGCCACTCGTTCCTCCCCCGCCCGGGACACGAGCCGGAGTGGGATGCTCTGTGGCTCTGCCATGGCTGCCCTGCAGTGCCCCCTGCAGGAGGCAGCCATAACACAGACAAGGGAGACAGTGTGTCCTCTGGGGAGCGCCCCCAAGATGGGGCATTGCCTGGGTCTGCCCTCTGCACATCCCAGCCCGCTCCCAAATGGGGTCCCCCTCACTCAGTCCACAGGGTCCGCCCCTGCAGCGGCTCCCTTCTTCCCCTGTGCTTCTAGCACTCTGCATGCTCCTGGCCTCACCAGCATGGGCAAGACTGGGGAGACCCCGCTGCGAGCAGCCGAGAGCAGGGGCTGAGCCCTGCCAGCATCTCCTCCCTCCCCCTCCCATGCCTCGGGGTTCTGTGCCATCCCTGCCCCCCCATACACCACCTTCCCCTGCTTCTCCCCTCTAATCCCCCACTGCTTCTCTGCCATCTCCTTGGGGAGGGGGGCTGCTGTCCCATTTCATGCTGACCCCATCTCCCCCCACCTCTCCCTCACCATGTGCTGTGCATGTCCTGGTGCTGCATCCTCTTTCCTGGTCCCCACACCTGCTCTCCTTGCTCCCCTCAAGCTGACTGCGCCAGTCTCCGCACCATGCAGGTCACGCAGACATGGCCCTCTTTGCCGCCCGCTTGGCTTCCTCAGCTCCCCCCGGCTGCCCATCCCTGCTCCTATTCCAAGTCCACCTCAATGCCTCCCTCTGGTTCCCCCACACCGAGCGCCCCTCCCCCAAATGCTTGTCCTGCCTTTGGAGTGGCAGGGTGACACTGGCAGCTCCTCAGGGCAGGCACCCAGCCTGGTAATGCAACCCTGCTCCTCAGCTGGAGCAAGAGCCATCCCCTACCCTCAACAAACATCTGCCCCCCAAGAAGTTGCCCCCGCCCTCCCCATGGAGCTGCCGAGGGGGGAGGGGTGTGATCAGTGTGGTATATTACCAGTACTTGGTGTCTCTTTGGCCTGGGCTGGGTGATGGGTCTAGGGCAGCTCCTGCTGGGCTGCAATGGGGATAATCCCAGGGGTGAAAGGGCTCCAGGCAGAGCCCAGCCTGGTATTCCAGTGCCCGGGAGCTCAGATCTGTCAGTGGGAGAGCCGAGCTCTGAGGCTAGATAGAGCTCTTCCTCAGCTGGCAAAGGGCCTCAGGCCAGGGTAAGGCAATCCAACTCCATCACTTGGGGTGAAAAATCCACCCCCGGAGCCTTGTGTGAAGCCGACCTCCCCCTGTGTGGACAGTGCTCTGGGGACAGACTCCTTCCAGTGCCTGCCTGGTGGGGGATTAATAGCAGCGCTGGGAGGACCCGCCCCATGCCCCAGTGGCTACACTGAAGCACTGCAGTGCAGTAGCTGTGCCTCAGTAGCGGTTTGAGTGTAGACGTAGCCTCGGGGCGTCACAGCTGAACACAGGGTGGAGAGATCATAAATGGGTATTGCAAGGGCCCATGCCAGGTGATGGGGCCTGCAAACACCTCTGGCTCCGGGTACCTTTCCCAGCCCTGAAGGAGAGCTGTGTGTGGCTCAAACCTTGTCTCTCTCCCCATCAGATGTTCCCTCCCCGACCTTGTCTACTGTAGGGTGACCAGATGTCCCGATTTTATAGGGACAGTCCCGATTTTTGGGTCTTTTTCTTATATAGGCTCCTATTACCCCCCACCCTCTGTCCCGATTTTTCACATGTGCTGTCTGGTCACCCTAGTCTACTGGGACCCAGCGTTGTGCTAGAACGCTGCCCTCTGGTGGCTATTTCCAGTCATGGGAAGGCCGGTCTGTGGCTTACACACAGGACTCGGACCCAGGACTCCTGGGTTCTTATCCTGCCTCTGCCTTTGCCTCTGCCTGGCTGCATGGCCTTGGGAGCCTCTTGCCTTCTGTGGCCTTGGGTCCCCTTCTGGAGAATTGGGATACACATGGGTCTGAGTTCCCCCTGCCTGCGCAGTGCCCCAAGCAGGGGCTGGGCAGAGAATTGGTGATCTGCAGGCCTGGCATGGGGGGCAGCAGGCTGTGCCCAGGCTCCTGGCCTGCAGACTGTAGGAGTGCCCTAACCCTTCTCTCTTGGCCCTGCAGCACCCAGTCAAATCAAAGGCCGAGCCATGATCCGCCTCCCAGCCAGTGAGGAGGCCAGCAGGAATGCCACGTTCTCCGGCTCCTGGCTGAAGTCTTACCTCTGCAGCCCAGTGACCACACTGCTCCTCCCCACACTCTACTCCACGGTGCTGCTGGTCGGACTGCCAGCCAATGCCCTGGCTTTCTGGGTGTTGGCCACCAAGACCAAGAAATGCGCCTCCACCCTCTTCCTGCTCAACCTGGCCGGTGCCGACCTGATCTTCACCTTCCTGCTGCCCTTCAAGATCTCTTACCATCTGCTGGGCAACGACTGGCTCCTTGGGGACTATGCATGCCGTGCCCTGGTCACCCTCTTCTATGGGAACATGTACGGCTCCATCCTCTTCCTCACTTGCATCAGCCTGGACCGCTACATCTCGCTGGTGCACCCTTTCCTGTGGAGGGGCTCCCGGCATGTCTGGCAGGCGGCGGGAGTCTGTGTGGGTGTCTGGCTGGCCGTGGGGCTGGGTTTGAGCCCGCTGCTGCGCTACCGCCATTCCCAGCACGTCCCAGAGCTGAACATCACCACCTGCCATGACATCCTGGAGCCGGACACGGAGCGCGACCTGGCCTACTACTTTCCTGCGCTGGTGGTGTTGGGCTTCGCCGCACCCTTCGTGCTCATCACCATCTCCTACGGCTGGGTGCTGCGGCGGCTGCTCCACAAGGGGCGGCACTATGGCCGTGTGGTACGCCTCCTGGCCCTGGTGCTGCTCGTCTTCACCCTGTGCTTCACGCCCAGCAACGTGCTGCTCTTCTTCCACTACCTGCAGCCCCAGCCCGAGTGGCACAACCTCACCTACAGTTGGTATGTGCTGGCCCTGGCCGTCAGCGCCTTCAACAACTGCCTCGACCCCTTCATCTACTTCTACGTCTCCCGGGACTTCCGGGCCCAGCTCTGGGCCAGGCCCTGTTGCCGGATGGGGCATAACAAGTCCTCCTCAGGCAGGGCCTCCGAGAAGCAGGTGCTGCCCCAGAGGTCCAGTGAGCACAGCCAGCCCTAGGCCAGGGGAGCCTTCAGGCAGTGGGAGGGGACTAGGAAACTGCTTTGTGTTTCCCCCACCACTGCCCATGGGGCAACCAAGCATTTGGAAATGGCTTGCTCCCCAGCTCTGCCCCCAGCGCTTCCTCTGTGGCGCAGGGCCCACATCTCACCCTGCCCCAGCTCCGGGCGAGCTGCACAGAGGGCACCTCCAGCCATGCCATGGGTGCCATCTCAGGAGAGGGAGACAGGGACCAGGAGCAGCACTGACACTGCCTCCCTCTGGGTCCTTGGCTGAGTTCCTTCCCCTTTAAGCGGTGCTGCCATACCCCATGGGGCTCGGTACCTAATGCACATCAGTCCCTCAGTATCCTCAGGCTCTGCATGCTCCAATGAGCTGGACTCACCAGCTGCACCAGGGTCCCTGTGGCCTCTGGGGGCACACACTGCAAACCGGCAGCGTCCTGGACGTCCAGACATGGCCAGGGTCAGGGGTGCACATGGAGACATGGGCCCTGGTTACTGAATCTGGAACTCAGCTCCCACACTGGCTGCTGCCCCCTGTCACGTGTCAATGTGCTCCCATGTTGTTGTATTAACAGTGTGGAGCTGCGCTGAGACGTGGCGAGGGGAACGTGGCCAGTTTGGCAGAGGGACTGCTGGCCCCTGTTCAGTCTGTTTGGAATCAAGGGGGTAAAATATTCACTGGTGCAATGTTCAGTAGTGGGGTCGTGTTTGTGCTGTCATTAGGTTTCAGAATCCACCCTCATTCAGATGAGGGGGCAGTTCCTCCCACTGGGAGCTGTTGTTTCAGGCTGGCTGCAGACTCAGGCAGGCTCCCTGCATTGGCAACCCAGGCTCCCTTGCAAACAGGAGGCTGAGATCCTGGAACAGGTGTCTGCAGCATGGGCCCCGCTCCCGGCCGTGTCCATTAAACTAAAGGCAAAGTGATTTTACCCTCACCGTTTTCTGTGTCCTTGTGTGTCTTGTGTACAGCCCCCAGCTGGCACATGTCCTCCCCCAAGTGAGCCTGGGATAGTGGGTGGGGGAGCTGCTCCCTGGGAGCCCATCCCTCCCTCACCGCAGGGTGCTCTCAGCTCAGCCCCAGTGTGACCCTGAGAATCCCCCAGGGCCGACCCACACCTTGACCTCAACTCCATGCCAGTAACTCGGTGACCCACTGCAGCCCTGAACACCCCCAGTGCTGGAGCACAAACCTTGCTGTGACCCTCCTCTCAGCTTTGGCCCTGGGCTCCTGATGGGACCCTCAACCCCCCAGATGTGCCCAGGGTTCCAGATGGGAGTGCATCCACTGAGGCTCCTGCCATGACCGCCATCTCCCTGCTGCGGCCCCCGCTCTGCCCCTTTCCAACATCAGCATCAGCCCTCAGCCCTTTCCCTTCCCCAGGGCTCCCCGCAGGGCGAGTGCTATCCCATGATGCAGCTCCCTGCTCCCCCTGCGACCTCCAGCAGGAGACCAGGGCTATGAGGAGACCGAGCTCCCACTGTGGGAGACAGGCCTGGAAGTTGGCCAGTCATTCAGAGTCCATGGCGACAAGTGTGACCTTCCCCGAAGGCCAAAACTGCACAGGTGTCTTGGGTCTTGCCTGTTTCAGCCCAGCCCTTCTGGGGCTGGGGCTGCTCCCGGACCTGGCCTGTGCTCAGGGATGCAGGAACAGCCTACAGGCCCAACTCCAGCAGCACTCTGGGCACCCCGTGGTGGTAGGCTCCTGCATCCATGTGCTGCAGCTGCATCACTGCTGCCAGAACAGGAGCTGCAGGCAGCTTCTCCTTCCTGCTCAGCCTGGGCCGGGCTTAACCCCTCAGGGCTCTGGCAGAAGGTGTCACTGAGGGTAGAGGCTTGGGAGGCACCTAGGGAACCCCCACCACACACTGCAGCCCCTGTACACCAGAGCAGCTCCTTCCTCTGCACCATTGCCCCAGGAGGGGAGCTTGCCCAGCAGGCAAGGGCCTGCACTTGCCCTGCCTCCTGTCCTTCCAACTGCGTTGTGTCGCCCAGCGCGTCACAGCTGGCTTCACACTTGGGGCCGAGTCAGGCTCCTAACCACACAGACAGACACGCTGCTGATCGACCACAGCTCAGGCCTTGGCAGCAGGGTCACTGGGGAACACAATGCCCTGGCAGCCCACAGCCCTCACCTCCCCCAGCGCGGTCTGGGGTAGCGCTGGTGCCAGGTGTGACGGAATAGGGAGTAAGGAGTATTAACCTGGTAATGTTGCATGGGAGTTTTACTAGTTTACTGTCTGCATTAATACTAGATGGTGATGGGAAATAAGGGTGTGACTTCACTGAGTGATGATACTTGATGGCCAGCACGTAAACGATGGCAGCTGTCCTTCGTACCCTGGGGTTGGGGCCAGGTGACACCTTCTGCCTGGGAAACTGGACAAAGGCTGGAGGAGGAGCTGGGGTGTGTGGCTGGGTGAGACTGTTGGAGGGAGTTTCAGTTGGGAGCTGGCTGGGGAGGGGGAGGCCCAGAATCTGGGTCTGGGCTCTCCACCCCCCAAGATGGACCTGACTGAGGGGTCCCGTTTTCTGTACCTACAAGCTCTGTTTTAAACTGTGTTCCTGTCATCTAATAAGCCTTCTGTTTTACTGGCTGGCTGAGAGTCTCAGTGAATTGCAGGAAGAGGGGGATACGGGGCCCTGACCCCCCCCCCCCACACTCAGTGACACCAGGCAAACACCCTGTGATGAAGTGGGACTGTTCTTAATGTTTCCTCTGAATACTGTGTGGGTGCCTCAGTTTCCCCTATGCATTTCTTAAGTCTCTAGGTGGTGGGGAAAGGCCAGTGTACATAAATCACTGACACTGTGTCCCTGGCAACAAATGGCCAGGGCTCCTTCCCCCTCTGCAAGGAAATAGCTAAAGGTGAACAAAGAGATCAGGTGACCTCCTGGCCCAGGAAAGAGACAAAGCCAAGAGAAGGAGGGGCTGGAGGGGGTTTGGGAGTTGGAGCTATCTGGGGACTAGGAGTGAGGGCAGACGTGGGTGTCTGGCTTTCTGTACCCCATAATGGACCCGGCCAAGGGGTCCCGTTCGCTGCTGGACCTATAAGCTCTGTTTTAGACCGTGTTCCTGTCATCTAATAAACCTCTGTTTTACTGGCTGACTGAGAGTCACGTCTGACTGCGAAGTGGGAGGTGCAGAACCCTTTGGCTTCCCCAGGACCCTGCCTGGGCGGACTCGCTGTGGGGGGGAGGGGGGGAGGAGGGGCATATGCTGAATGCTCCCAAGAGAGACCCAGGAGGTGAAGCCGTGTGAGCTTCTTGCCCTGAAGACAGTCTGCTCCAAGGGAGAGGAGGCTCCCCAAAGTCCTGACTGGCTTTGTGGGGAGCAGTTCCAGAGCATCGTCCAGGGACTCCGTGACACACCCCAACCCTCCTCTGCTCACCACTTGTGGACTCCGATGCCCTTCTGGCTCCCGCACCCCCCACTCCCTCCCAGCTCACCACACACCCTGGCGCCCATGCACCAGTCACAGCCTTCCAGCTGCCTCTGCCTGTCACACCTCATGGTTTGGCCCAGGCCCTGTTGCACAGCTCAGCCCGTGTTGTGGTTCACATGCCCTGGTCATGTCTGTGTGGCTCAGCTCCCATTAGTTGAACCCTCTGGCTGCAAAAAGAGTCTTTTATTTGCACTGCAGGTGGAGGGAATGGGTATAAATATCCAGGAACAGAGCCCTGTCCCGGGCAGCAAGTACACAGTATATACAGACACTATAGACACACGCAGAGTTGTGCTGGGCCATGGCGTAGCGCAGGTCAGCAGGGAGGACTCTTCACTGCCTGGCTGCTCTCTGACCTTGCCTACTGCCCCTAATTCCTCCTCGAGCCCCTCTTCTCAGGAGAGGTCCCAACGCTGCTGGGCCCTTCCCATGGGCACTGCCTCCACCAGCAGGACCTGAGCTCTAGCCACACAGCAAGAATCAGGGTGTTCTTCCATCTCCGATCCAGTTCTGGACCCCTCACCCCATGGGAGGGCAACCCCTCAGTGCAGGAAACTACATGACATGCAGGCATCATGCACATGGGAACCACAATCAGCCATCACATACACCTCCCACCAGAGCCGTAACTAGGTATTTTTGCGCCCGAGGCAAGAATTAAAAATTGTGCCCTCCCCCAGGGCTGGCTCTTTGGCGGCAATTTGGCGGCGTTTCCCTCAGTCCCTCTCGGAGGGAAGGGCCTGCCGCCAAATTGCCGCTGAAGAATGAATGAAGTGGAGGTGGTAGAGCCTGTGATTTTGGGGAGTCAACTCATGATTTTTGACTGCTTGGGATGGTAATGTTGCTTCCAAGATGGTCTTTGGTTCCAGTCCAGTTCTAATCCAGAGAGGGACTCACAGGTTAAGAGAGGAGGGAGGTGCTGGATATCAGCAGTGGCCACTAGGGATCAGTATGTGTCCTGAGAATGCTGGGAGTTCAGGTTTGCAGGGCAGGATCAGGGGTGGCAGGTTTGTAGAAATTTTGGTGGTGCCCAGAACCCACCCCTGCCTAAACTCTGCCCCCCCACCCGCCCAAGGCTCTGGGAGGGAGTTTCGGTGAGGGAGGAGGTCTGGGGTGCAGGCCCTAGGCTGGGGCAGGGGATTGGGGTGCAGGTTTGGGGAGGGAGTTTGGGGATGGGAGGGGTGCAGAGGGATGGGGTGCAGGAGTGAGGGCAGTGGGTTGTGGCTGCAGATGAGGGGGTTGGAGTGTGGGAGGGGCTCAGGACGAGAGTAGGAGTGTGGGGGTGAGGGCTCTGGCTGGGGCTGGGAATGGTAGGTTTGTGGTGTTGGAGGGGCTCAGGGCTCGGGCAGAGGGTGCGGTGGGGGGGTGAAAGCTCTGACTGGGGGTGCGGGCTCTGGAGTGGGGCAGGGCTGGGGATGAGTTTGGGATGCAGGCAGGCTGCTCTGGGACAGGGGCCAGAGAGGACTCCCCCCAGCCCTTTCCCTGCCGGCAGCAGCAAACTCTGGGGGAGGAGCCCCCCTTTCCTGCCCCCCCAGCAGCACACTCACCCCCACCACTGTCACTGCATGTGCTCCTAAGGCCCCTCTCAGGTCCAGGAATCACCCTCGCCTCCCCCGTGGTGAGTTCAGGGGGGGTGCTGCGTGCGCCTCCTCCCCTGCTGTTGCCCCTGACTGTAGCTTCACTGTGGGTGAGGGATGGGGCTGCCTCCTTGCCCAGCATAGGGCAGGAGCAGTGACTGTGGGCAGGGGGCCCCCCTGTGCTGCTGGAGGGTCCTATTGGAAAATGAAAGGGTCTGAGGGGGAAGGGCAGGTTCAGAGTCAGTCTGCCCTGGCAGTGGAGATGGGGGGCACTAGAACCCTGCGGCAGGGAGGCAGCATGGAGCTGCTCTGCTCTGGGGCAGGAAGGGGCGGGGGAGCAAGTCGGGGCCAGGGGACACTGGGGGAGGCGCGGGGGGGGCCCAGGGATAGATTACCTGGGTTATAAATATCTCTGTGCCTGCCAGCAGCTTTTTTTATTTTCTCTCCACCACTTTCTACGCGCCCCCCACCCCCCGGCTTTGTGTGCCCGAGGCATATGCCTCACTAGCCTTGCCCTTGTTACAGCACTGCCTCCTGCACAGCCGGCACAGCAACTGTGCCATGGGAAACACACACAGCCATTGCACACTTCCTTCACAGCCAGCACAGGCATTGTGTACACTCGAACCACACACAACCATCGCACACCTCCTGCACAGCCGGCACAGGCATTGTGCACACTGGAACCACACACAGCCATCACATACACCTCCCACACAGGCACTGTGCCACAGGAACCACACACAGCCATCGCATACACCTCCCATGCAGACGTCATGCACACTGGAGCCACCCAAGACACACACACCTCCCACGCAGACACCCAGGCACAATGCATGTTTGCAAAAATTTGCCTCCTTCCTGTAATTTAGTTTCTGCTTTTCCCTTCTCAGTGACTTCCCTTTGCTTTGCACAATCAGTCACAATCTCCTCCTCCTGCCTCAGTTGCCCTGCCCATGACCCAGGGAAGGCTCCAGTCCCATGCCTTCCTGTGGAGGTATTGGAGCTGGCGTGTCCCCCTGCTGTGGGTGCAGTGCTCTGGGGGCAGACAATGCTCTGGCTCAATGCCTTAAGGGGCAGAGCCAACTTCTGCATCCCACTAACTGCCTTTAGCTGACACCACCTGGCATAGGCAAGAGAGCTGGAGGAACCCTGGGAGGGCAGGGCTGGAGGCTTGAATGCTGTGTCCCATCCTGGGGTGGCTCGCTGGGCTCCTCTGGGTTGGGGGAGGTGGGGACATGGCAGCCAGCCCTGGGAATGCCAGATGGGGAGCAAGGTAGGAGTGTCCAGAGAGGGCTCAGGTATCACAGGACATTACCTGCAGCTGGCACTGCCATGCAAGGTCACGTGACTTGCTGCCCAGGCCCGTCTGCCTGGCACTCGTTCTTCTTGAGGATGATGCTGCTGAGCTCCTGCATGAGTTTCTCGTTGATGGGCATGGGCAGCTGGGCACTCCTCTTCCTGGTGCCGTCCTGCAGGGGTTCAGGGCTGGGAGACAGCTCCAGAGGAAGGGGCAGCTGCGCAGGGCGTGGGGGGTTCCGGGTCCAGTTCTGCTCCCTCCCCAGGGCAGGCAGCGTGCGGGGTAGATCCATATTTCTCTCGAGTGAGGCTGTTTGGGTGGCTCTGAGCCCAGGGGACTTGTCCCACTCCGGGGTCTTTTCAGGCTCCAGGGTCAGATCTCTTTCAAGGGAAAGCGACTTGGTGAAGTGGGCGCCAGACGGTCTCTGCTCTGGGCTGATGGGCCGTGCAGAGTGAAGTGCTGGGGGCGCAGGCTGCTCTGGGAACAGGGCCGGCTTCTTTGATCTGTCCACGGCGGGCACCTGGGAGAGCTCGGCCAGGAGGCCTCCGTCCAGCCGCAGTGGGGCCAGCACTGGGAAGTCACCCACCTCCTCGTAGACAGGCTCTGTGTCCACTGCCTCCTCCTGCTGCTCCTCTACCGAGTCCTGGTGCATCTTCATGGGCTGGGCAAGGGCCAAGGGGAGAGAGGTGAAAGGACTGGGCATCATGCCCTGTGCCTCCTGAGCGAGTCCCCTGCAGCAGGGGCCCAGACCCAGGGAACACTGCACAGGACTGATCCCTCCACACATGGGCTGGGGGGCACAGAGAGAGCAAGTATCTATGGGCCCTCACTGTGCACCAAGCACAGGAGCCATGGGAGCAGCAGGTGGCTGCCGGGGAGTGAGGGCAGGGCCTTTCTGGGACGTCTGCCAGCAATGGGGGTGTGTGTGTGCAAGCCCCAGGTTGCTTCAGGGGGAGCTGCTGCGTCCAAGTGGCTCCTGTGCCTTACTCACATCAGGGAATCTAGCCTCCCCCAGGCCTGGGCTGGCCCTAGGCAGGAGGGGCTTTCCTGCCTCACTGCCACTCTGGGGCCTTCTCAGCTACCAGCTCTGCACATGCCCCAGACAAGGCTGGGAGCAGCCATGAGCTAGGACAAAGGGTGTGTCCCCTGGCCAGCTCCATCCCAGGCAGCCTCCCCCTCTGCCCAGCCTATCACCACCTTCAATGCCTATCAAGCCAGACTTTGTCTGGGTGAAAGGGGCCCATGTCCGGGCACCCAGAGCAGGGCAGAGGCCAAGCCCGAGCTGGAGTGATCAGCTGGATGGATAGAAGCTATTCAGCACCAATCGGAGCCATTCTGAGTGCCAGGCCCTGCCTCTCCCAGCCCAGCTCGGCCACGCTGCCTCCACCCCCGGCTCTTTCCCTGCTTGTGAGGAGACTCCGGCGGGGATCCAGACAGAGCACAAAGCCATGCAGAACCAGCCCGCCCCCCAGCTCTAGCCACCTGGCATGCTCCTTCCACATGCGCTCAGACCCCCGCGGGCAGCCCTGGACTGGCATGATGGGGCCAGCTGGCTCCAAACACATGGGAGGAAAGGGGGATGAAAACAGTCCTTTCCTGCTGACACCCCAGAAGTGCCCTTGGGGCGACCTGACCTGAGCAGTGACATCGCAGCACAGAGCACCTGGGGGGCTCTCAGCAACAGCAGGGAGTGTTAGAACGATGCTAACCCCTGCCTGGCGCTCGCTGGATGGGGCTGCATTGCCCATCTCTGGGCTGGGATGTGGCAGCTGTTGGACAGCACATGGTAACAGCCATTTGGGGCAGCAAAGAAAGGGGACTCCCATGCCCAACTGAAGGAGCAGGGGAATCTAGGGAGGCCAAGTGGACTGACCCAGATTCGAATTTGGCCAGGACACCAAAGCTTGAGAGAAGGGGCATGGGATCTCTAAGGAGTGCAAGTGGCTAGGGCCTCCACTTTCCAGTCCATGCTCCTCAGAGCTAGGTTCCCAGCCCATGCACAGCCTCCAGGCATAGCTCTGCACAGGGCATGCCTGGTTGGGACTATCAGGAAAGCAAATTGCCCATGGGGTGTGAGTGGAGGCCCTGAAGTGCAGTGGAAGTGTTGTGTCTGCAGCTAATCCAGAGCTCCCCGGGCTACCCAGGGCATGGCATGGCCCGGCAAGGCACACAGCAAGGCACCCTGCGGAAACATGCAACCCACATGCAGATACTTACAAAGAACATAGACAAAGTTCTTCGCGTGTGCAGGCGGCGCTAGAAACAGAGGGAGATGGGGAGAGTAAGCGACCGCCAGTGCAGAGGGGTCAGGCTGCAGCAAAGGGGAAAGCAAACCCCTCACGTGGGGCCAGGCAGGACACACTGCTATGCACAGAGGTGCACGGCTCACTGCGCAGCAGGGCTGGGACTTCTGCACAGACACAGCCCCACCCACAGGCACAGCCCCCCCGCAGTCACAGCCCGGGGGCAGTCCCCCTCACAGACACGGCCCCACCTACAGACGTGGTCCCCACTCACTCCATCCCCCCGTCCCTCTGTCGCTTGCTCTTCCCACCCTCACTCACTCGCTCATTTTCACCGGGCTGGCTAAGGAGGTTGGGATGCGAGAGAGATAGAGGGCTCTGGCTGGGGGTGCAGGCTCTGGGGTGGGGCCAGAAATGAGGAGTTCTGGGTGCAGGAGGGGGCTCCGGCCTGAGGGTGGATCCGAGGGGTTCAGAGTATGGGAGGGGGCTCTGAGTGAGACAGGGGGTTGGGGTGTGGAAGGAGGTATGGGCTCTGGGCTGGGGGTGTCGGTTCTGGGGTGGGGCCAGAAATGAGGGGTTCAGGGTGTGGGAGGGTGCTCTGGGTTGGGGCAGAGGGTTGGAGTGAGGGCTCCGTCTGGGGATGTGGGCTCTGGGCAGAGCTGGGGATGAGGGGTTTGGAGGGCGGGAGGGGGATCAGGGCTAGGGGAGGGGGTTGGGACACGGGGCAGGGAGTGAGAGCTCTGGCTGGGAGTGCGGGCTCTGGGGCAGGGCTGGAGATGAGGGGTTTGGAGGGCAGGAGGGGGAACAGAGCTGGGGCTCAGGCAGGGGGTTGGGGCCCGGGAGGGGGTCAGGGGCTCAGGCTCTGGGCAGCGCTTACCTCAAGCAGCTCCCGGAAGCAGCAGCATGTCCCCCCTCCTGCTTCTACCCGCAGGTGCGGCCAGGAGGCTCTACGCGCTGCCCCGTCCGCAGGCACCATCCCCGCAACTCCCATTGGCCACAGTTCCCAGTGAACAGGAGCTGAGGTGGCAGCGCTTGGGGTGGGGGCAGCGTGCAGAGCCTCATGGCTGCCCCTATGCATAGTAGCTGGAGGGGGATATGCCGGCTACTTCCCGGGAGCTGCGTTGCATGGAGGCTAGAAGGGAGCCTGCCAGCCCCCCTGTGCGGCGCCACCAACCGGACAGTCAACCGGTCAGCAGTGCTGACCAGAGCCACCGGGATCGCTTTTCAACCGGGTGTTCTGGTTGAAAACCAGACACCTGGTCACCATAGCTGCCCTCCCCCCGCAGACACGGCCCCGCCGGTAGCACACACACACACACCCCTCGCAGACGCAGCCTCGCCCGCCAACACTGCCCCGCAGGCAGCCCCCTCCCGCAGACATGGCGCCACAGGTAGGCCCCCTGCAGACGCGGCCCCGCCCGCAAACATGGCCCCACCTGCACAGTGCCCAGCCCCACTCACACCCAGATTACCCCCCGCCCAGCCCGGCCCAGCTCTCACACCCACAGCACAGAGAGGCAGCCCTGCACGACAGACACAGCCTGCAGCACCCCTGCGTGGTTCACTGGTTCTCCCGAGCCTGTCTGGAGCCGGGTGAGGGTGTTTGGAGGTGGCGCCGTGGGCTGGCAGCCTGTCACTGCAAGGCTCTGGGGATGCTGGCGCTGCCTTACCAGGGTCTGGTTGGCAGAGAGCATGGTGGCATCTGTATTGTCTCCCCGCAGAGGGATCAGGGGCATGGTGCCAAACTTCTGCTTGGTGAGGTCGGAGGAGGAGCGCCGTCTCATGATCACTGGGCGCAGGTCGTCGTGCTGCATGAGAGTGCCAACATGTCACTGCTTGGCGTTCCCAGCCCCCACCCTGCCCCAGGCCCGTTGCATGCCTGGCACTCCGGCTCTCACCCACCTGAGCCTTCAGAATGCTGGTGGTCCAGTCCCACAGCTCGGCCTGCCCCGCACATGCCAGGTACCTGCAGAGCCAGAGGAGACACTGGCTGGATTTTGGGGATCTGGCACCTGCTGCTACCCACAGAGGAAGGTGTTACCAAGGGCAGCTCGCTGTAATGACATCATCATTGCAGGGCCCTGCCTGCCTGGATCTCAGCTTCCCCAGGGGCTGGCTGAAGATGGGAAGTTCCCCACACAGAGGCCAGGGGGCTGGGAGCCCAGCCGGGATCAGCTAACCGCACAGCCCGGGGAGCTCACTCTAACTAGCGCCAATGCCAGCACTGTCTCCGTGTAGTGCTGAGAGCTTTGTGCACAGTCACAATCCGCGAACGTTCTGGCTCCCCCAGCTACACGGTACGGGAATGTGAGGGGAGAGAGCCGGCAGCCCAGCCCTGGCCCCCAGACTCCTTGGCTGTGGGGCAGTTACCATTCTCAGCCTTCATATTGCACAGCCACAGGGGTCACATGCCAGGCCAGAGGGACTGAAGGGGAAAGAAAAGGGAAGCGGTTTGTCTGGTGTCATGCAGCTGGCTTGAATCCCTAGCCAGGGCCGGCTTTAGGCCGATTCAGCCAATTCGGCTGAATTGGGCCCCGCACCAAGAGCTGCAGCTCACTTCCCCGGCCCCTCCTCCCCTGCCCTGCACGCCCCGCCCCCTCCCCTGCTTCCCGCGAATCAGAGATTCGCGGGAAGTCTGAGACGAAGCAGGGGCGGGCCAGCAGCATGAGGTAAGCTGGGGTGGGGGCGGGAGAAGGGCTCCGGGGTGGCGCGGCCCGTTCCGGCAGGCCCCAGCGGCTCTGGCCTGGCTCCAGCCCGGCCCCCGGGGCCCGGCTCCGGCCCGGTCCCCGCAGCTCGGGTCCCCCCCCCCGGCGCAGCCCCCACGGCGGGGCTCGGGTCCCCCCGTCCCCGTCCCCCCCGCGGCGCGGCTCGGCTCCCCCCCGTCCCCACCCCCACAGTGCAGCTCGGCTCCCCCCCGTCCCCACGGCGCGGCTCGGATCCCCCCGTCCCCCCACGGCGCGGCTCGGGTCCCCCCGTCCCCCCCCGCGGCGCGGCGGGGCTCGGGTTCCCCCGTCCCCCGTCCCCCCGCGGCAGGGCTCGGGTCCCCCCGCCCCTCCCACCCGCGGCTCGGGTGTCCCCCCCGCGGCGTGGCTCGGGTCCTGGGGGCGGGGCTTGTAGCAAGCCCCGCCCCCAGGAATCGGGCCCAGCTGGCTTGTATCCCTAGCAGTACTGCCAGATACCAGCCCCGAGCTGGGCCTGGCCGCTGGGCCTGCTGGCTGCTCAGCACTACTCCAGCAGAGTACACGGGCAGGGACAGCGCTCTGGGGGCTGGCAGTGGTGGCGGGGGGTGCACAGCTGTCCCAGGGATACTGTGTAGAGCAAAAAGAACAGGAATACTTGTGGCACCTTAGAGACTAACAAATTTATTAGAGCATAAGCTTTCGTGGGCTACAGCCCACTTCTTCGGATGCATAGAATGGAACATATATTGAGGAGATATATATACACAAATACAGAGAGCATTAACAGGTGGGAGTTGTCTTACCAACTCTGAGAGGCCAATTAAGTAAGTGAAAAAAAATTTTTGAAGTGATAATCAAGATAGCCCAGTACAGACAGTTTGATAAGAAGTGTGAGAATACTTACAAGGGGAGATAGATTCAATGTTTGTAATGGCTCAGCCATTCCCAGTCCTTATTCAATCCTAAATTGATTGTATCTAGTTTGCATATCAATTCCAGCTCAGCAGTCTCTCGTTGGAGTCTGTTTCTGAAGTTTTTCTGTTGTAAAATAGCCACCCGCAGGTCTGTCATTGAATGACCAGACAGGTTAAAGTGTTCTCCCACTGGTTTTTGAGTATTATGATTCCTGATGTCAGATTTGTGTCCATGAATTCTTTTGCGTAGAGACTGTCCGGTTTGGCCAATGTACATGACAGAGGGGCATTGCTGGCACATGATGGCATATATCACATTGGTAGATGTGCAGGTGAATGAGCCCCTGATGGTATGGCTGATGTGATTAGGTCCTATGATGATGTCACTTGAATAGATATGTGGACAGAGTTGGCATCGGGCTTTGTTACAAGGATAGGTTCCTGGGTCAGTGTTTTTGTTCAGTGATGTGTGGTTGCTGGTGAGTATTTGCTTTAGGTTGGGGGGTTGTCTGTAAGCGAGGACAGGTCTGTCTCCCAAGATCTGTGAGAGTGAGGGATCATCTTTCAGGATAGGTTGTAGATCTTTGATGATGTGCTGGAGAGGTTTTAGTTGGGGGCTGAAGGTGACAGCTAGTGGTGTTCTGTTATTTTCTTTGTTGGGCTTGTCTTGTAGGAGGTGACTTCTGGGTACTCGTCTGGCTCTGTCAATCTGTTTTTTCACTTCAGCAGGTGGGTATTGTAGTTTTAAGAATGCTTGATAAGTTGGTAAGACAACTCCCACCTGTTCATGCTCTCTGTATGTGTGTATATATATCTCCTCAATATATGTTCCATTCTATGCATCCGAAAAAGTGGGCTGTAGCCCATGAAAGCTTATGCTCTAATAAATTTGTTAGTCTCTAAGGTGCCACAAGTACTCCTGTTCTTTTTGCGGATACAGACTAACACGGCTGCTACTCTGAAATCTGTGTAGAGCAGTGTGAGATGCAATGAGCTCATGGGGGCAGTGGGAACATGCCATCAGGACCACACACCCTGGCAGGCTCACTGGATGAGGACTCAGACCGTGAGAAAGGACATGGGGATGTACAAGCATCTGGCCCATCACAGGGGATGGGCTGGGGCCAGCAGACTCTCAACTGGAACCGGGGGTGCAGGAGGCCATGTGCTGGGCGCTCTTAAAGATGCAGCTCATGGTGGGCCCTGGAGCCCCAGAGCAAGTCTGGGCAGTCTGGAAAGCTCATGTGGGGAGTAGTGAATTCATGGGCAGAGGCCAGTGCACACGTGTGTGTATTCAGCACAGGGAGCAGGGGCCAGTGGGGGAGAGTGGGATGGGGGGCAGGGAGCAGGCAATGTCCATGCTGCTGATGCTCTGCAGTCTGTGCCACCAGGATGGGCAGCTAGTGGCTTTGGCAGAACTTGTCTGCTCTCAGGTTCCAGCTCCCTGCGTCAGGTTCCTGAGCCCTAGTTGCCGGGGATCCCGAGCAGCAGGCCATGGCTACAGGGACCCCGACATCCTGCGTCCCTGGGGCAAGGGGACCCCATGAGGTACTCACAGCTGCTGCTTGTCCAGGATCAGAGTGAATCCCCACCTAGAGCAGAGGGACACAAGGCACAATCAGGCCAGGGCAGGTGCTAGAGCCAGAGCTCCAGGTGGGCGGGGGCTTGAACTGGGGGGGTCGCAGGGTCCGAGCTGGGGCAGACTGGCAGGTCCCTATCAGGCTGGCTCTGGAGCTGGGGCACTGCAGCTGGGTGATGGGATTAGAGCTCACCTGGCACAAGGGGGGTCGAATCAGGGCTCCTCCTGGCGGAGGTCACGCCTGAGGCTGTAGGACAAGTCTGGGGTAGAGTTAGGGGTAGTGCTTGCAAACAGGGCAGGGAAGTGGGGGTGCTGACAGATGCCAGGCACAGTGCTGGGGCCGGCTCTGGGCAGCGGGTGTGGGGAGGTTATCATCAGTGCAGGCGTTACTGCTCGGAAGGGTCCTGCACCCCAAGCCCGACTCTTACTGGGACGGCGGCTTCAGCTTCTTCCGAATCCCCATGTAAACCTTGGCCATGTTGAGGGGCCACTCCCGCTCCGGCCGGGCACTCTGGGAAGAGAAAGCCAGACACTCAGCCCTGCCCCCATGGACATTCCCCATCCCCCCAGCCCTGCCTTGCCCTCCCCGTCTGCACACCTCCCCTCACCCCGACCTGCCCTCCTCTTTCTGCCGGCTCTCCTCCCCTCCCCAAGCCCTACACTCCGCTCTCTGCCAGCACCCTCCCACACTAGCCCAGCCCTTCCAGCCTCACTGGCACCCCTCTCTTCCTCTCCCTGAGGCCTCCTATCCCCACCTGCACCCCTCTCAACCAGCCCCAGGGATGGGACAGGGCCTCCCACTCTGCACAGGGGAAAAGGGCCCCAAGACTTGGGTGTGTGAGGGGCACAGAGAGAATCCAGAACCTTCCCCTGGCACAAGCTGGCCGAACGGCCGCCTCTCAGAGCCAGGTCTGGCAGTCCCTCCCCCCAGACCGCACGCCCCATTCCCGTGGCTGGAGGCAGGGCAGGGCGTTGGCCTTCCTGCCCGATCTCTGGGAGAGCTTTCCACCACAGGAGAGGGGGGCCCTGATCCCAGGGGCTGTGGCAGGCCCCCTCCTAGCCCAGCGCTGCACCCGTGTCTGGGCTGCCCCGGAGCACCAGGTCTGGGTCCTGCTTTACCCTTTTCTCCTTCAGCAGCAGCAGCTTGTGATCCTGGATGACAAAGTATCGCTCCTGAAACTTGCAGCCCAGGAGTTTGGGGGGCTCCTCCCGACACTTCAGCACCCCACACTTGGGGCTCTCGCGCTTGGCACCTGCACGACAGGGAAGAACAAGGGGGTGAGGAATGTCCTGGGCACCCAGAGAGAGGGCCTGGGCAGGGCAGGAGCAGGCTGGGGATGGGGATTAGGAGCGGAAGGGGTCAGGGTGTGTGTGTGTGTGTGTGACAGACAATGGTGGGGGGCAAACAGTAGGAGCAGGGTCAAAGTCCCCCTCGCCCTGGCTCTGTCCCACTGGTTTCCCTGCAGGAGTTGCTGTTTCACAGCCCTGGCTAGCTCCGAGCATCACTAACAGGACAAGTCTCTTTTCACCTCCTGGGTGTGAGGCACAACAGGCACTGACTGCCCCCCCCGCAGGCAGCCTCAGCATAGGCCACAGACTGGGCGGGCCACGGGGACCAACCAGTGCTGCTGCTCTGGGTCCCATGGCTGGTCTGGGCCAGAGCCATGGGCAAGGCAGGGCCTGACAGAGGCCATGAGCAGGGGGATCTGATGCTGAGGCAGGCTGGGGCCATGGGCAGGGGGAGCTGGGGCTGGGGCCGGATTGGGGCCATGGGCAGGGGAAGCTGGGCCCGGGGCCATGGTCAGGGGAAGCTGAGGCTGGGGCTGGACTGGAGCCATGGGTAGGGGAACTGGGGCTGGGGCCTTGGGCAGAGGGAGCTGGGGCCAGGGCCGGGGCTGGACTGGGGCCATGGGCAGCAGGAGCTGGCCTTGCTCCGTGTGCTGCACCTTGCCCCGCAGGAATGGCCCTGGGCTCAAGCAGGGCCTTGCAGCCTAGTCAAGGCGGGTGGTGCTTACCTGTGAAGAGACAGCTGCCTTGTCCAATGGGAACCTTCCTCACCAGCAGGTAGGCGGTACTGGGCTCAGGCAGCTTGCACCACTGCAGAGCCTGCTCCAGGACCTTCTCCTTGGGGTGCAGGGGACGCTCTACAGAGAGGAAAGGAGGCCGTTTGCACCCCGGGCAGCAGAGGAACTGCCGTGGGCCCTGAGGCCAGGGAGGGTCCAGCTCCCTCAGCAGGGCCAGGCCCGCTACAGCCCAGACAGGGCCAGTGCTGCCATGCTATGCCAGGGCGCGGGACTGTCAGAAGACATGGGCACCCCCTGCCTCTGCAGCATCTGGGGCCGCGGAGGCAGGGAGAGGGGATCCAAGGTGTGAGCGCTGCATGGACGGAGTGGTCCAACCTTCCTCCCCCACAGCCCTATGGGCCCCCTCCCAGCCCCCACCCCCAATGGTGAGCGATCACCCCCGCTCCCATGGAGAAGTGCTGCCGCCATTCAGCCCCCCACTCCAATGACGAGAGGCCACCCCCATCCCTCCCCCGTCTCCATTGCCACTCACCCAGCCCCCACCCCCATGGTGAGGTGCTCCCCCCGCTACTCACCTGTCCCCCCATCCCAATAGAGAGACAACACTCCCGTCATCCAAACAGCCCCCGCAATGGAGAAGCACCCCTGTCACCCAGCCAGCCCCCAGCCCCCACAGTGGAGAAGTGCCCCCGTCACTCAACCAGCCCCCACCTCCAATAAAGAAGCACCCTTGTCACCCAACCAGCCCCCCCAATGGAGAAGCACCCCTGTCACTCAACCCGCCCCCAATGGAGAAGCACCCCTGTCACCCAGCCAGCCCCCCCAATGGAGAAGCACCCCTGTCACCCAGCCAGCCCCCCCAATGGAGAAGCACCCCCTGTCACTCAACCAGTCCTCACCCCCAATGGAGAAGCACCCCTGTCACCTAGCCAGCCCCTCCAATGGAGAAGCACCCCGTCACCCAGCCAGCCCCCAGTCCCCCCAGTGGAGAAGCACCCCCATCACCCAGCCAGCCCCCAGCACGCCCAGTGAAGAGACGTCCCCGTCACTCACCCAGCTCCCCATTCTCCAGGGCCTCAAAGGTCAGCCAGATGTCCAGGCTCGCTGGCATGTTGCGCATCTCCAGCACCTGATTGGTCAGCTCCTCCGCCGTCATGGTAGGCGACACCTATGGGAAGCGCAAAGATCAGCTCATCCCCAGTCCCCACCCCGGCCAAGGCCTGAGCCTTCTCTGGGTGCCACCGAGTCTGCCGGCAGCAGAATGGGAATTAGCCAGAGAGTGGCGCCCCCACCCACCAGGCACTGGGAGATCTCCCCACCCTGCAGCACAGCTCCGGCCCCGTGAAGGCTCCCATCCAGCTGACAGCAAGGCCGGGATATGGAGGGTGGGCCATGCAGCTGCCCTGCCCGAGCCATGGCTGCAGCCAAGACATGCTCACTCACCTTCAGGGTGACACAGCAGTCTGGCAGCTTCTGCTCCAGGTAAACCTCAATGATGAGATCTCCAGCCTGTGAGAGCTGCGGGGAGAGAGGGCAGAGGGTGGGCAAAGCCTGGGTGAAGTGCTGGACTGGGAGACTGCCACGGGTGGGTCTGAGCCAGCAGCTCTCAGTGTCTGCTTGCAGGGAGCTGAGGAAGGGGATGCTTGCATGCAGAGTGGCTGCACGCTGTGACCAGTGCCCAGGGTGAGAAGGGTGGGAGTTACAGAGCAGGTTGGGGGCCCCACCCACCAGGGAGAGGGGCCAGGAGCACGAAGGCCTGGGGCAGGGTGAGGCAGGGAGGCAGGGCCCTTTCCTGTTCCTGGGGAGGCCTTGTAAGAGATGATCTCATTGCAGAGCAAACACAGGGCCCATTGTGTGGCTAGGGCAGCCCATGCTGGAGCTGGGATCTATGCAGGGACAGAGGACTTGCAGCCATGGGCCTGTGGTGGGCTGCTCTCCAGCCATCTGCCTCCACCATGGAAGCTCACCCATGTCCACGGGCCCAGGCAGAGGCTATGGACAAATCAGCAGGAGGATCCAAGACATGGGGAGTGCATGGCGCCCGTACCTGCACATCCCTCCAGGTAGTGATGAGGCTGTTCTCTAGATCCATCTGCGACACCTGGTCCTCGTCAATCTAGCGGCAAGAGAAGGGACGTGAGGTGCAGGAGGGAGAGGAGACAGTGCTGGGGGAGGTGGGGCAAGTGGGGGGCTTACGTTGAAAATGCGGACGTAGTTATCAATCAGGTCCTCCATCACCTTGACCTCGTGTTCCCCTTTGCCGTCTGTCTGGAAAAGGCTGGGAGCAAAGAGCAGTGACAGGTTCTTGGTGCTCATCTGATTGAAGTCAGCACATTTCTGCACGCTGCGAGCCGGGGCAGAGAGAGAGAGAGTTCTCAGAGCGTGCCCAGCAGCCCCAGCATGGGACGAGGCTGGGCCGTTCAGAACCACCCATCCAGCTGCTGGAGTCAGGCAGAACTTCTTGTTCTAAACCTTTTTCTATTTCCATGGGGGAGGGGAAAGGTCACAGGGTTATGAAATTTTCCACTTTTTTTCATCAAAATGTAAAATTAAAAACTTTAATTTCGACACTTTGAATGTCAAGTTTTTGGCCTTTTGTTCTTCCCTCTTTTGGCCACTGAATGCACTTGAACGTGCAATGGCCTCGGAGCGGGTTTCCCCCACTTCTTCCAATTTCCCTCTGTGTTCTTTGTAACATTTCCACCTTTGGAAAAGTCACATAGCAGCAAAGGGCAGAACTGACTGGCATCTGGCTGCTCTGTGACTCCTCCGGTGTCGGGAAAGTTCTGAAAAGTTACAAATAAAAGGAAGATGGAAAGAACATGAAAGTGTGAAGCCCCAACTATGGGACATTTTCTGGCAAAATAGAACCAGAAGATAACAACTGGGGAGAAAGGGGAAAAAAAACCTCACAAAGATTACAGAATGCTATCCCTGCAAGCTGGTCTGTGCCGACCTCTGAGAAATGCAGACAAGTCACCTTCGGTTGCACGATTGCTTGCCATTTTTTGCTGCCAGAGGGAAGGCCCAGCCCCAGACTAACTGCACGGTCCTCCCAGCCTGTCCGCACAGCTCAGAGACAGGGGCGTGTCCCAGGGCCATTTGTCAAACTCTATACCTGTATCACCCACCACTGGCATTGGCCACTCCATATCCCTAGGGGACCAAGAGACCCTGAAGCTAGGTGGGAAGTGAAGGGGGCAGACAGTGCACACGGCATGTCTGGACTGAACCAGGTCAGCCGGTGATGGTCCCCCGATTTCCTAGACCATGCTGTTTCCTGAGGAAGTGACATATGCACACTGCCCGAGGAGGGACAGACTGACCGGTAGAGGTGACCAATCAGAGCAGCCAGTGTCCTGCGGTTGAGGCGGGGCAGGCGGTTGATCAGCTCCTTGTAGCGCTCCAGCCGTTGGGGCTTCAGGGCTATTGCTGGAGGAAGCAGATGGTCACAAACACAACACTGCGCAAAGGCACAACTACCATCACCGGGCATGAGCTGCTGGCCCCAGGCCATGCATGGACTGGCAGGGAGCTGTGCCCCAACTTACCCACACTCACAACAATCACCCGGCCCCTCGTGGGGCCAGTGCTCCAGGTCAGACTGGGATAATTCCCAACCTCCGTGCATTGGTGCAAATGATGGAGCCAGGGGCAGGGGGAGAATGGGGCCCAGAGCGCCCCCCACCAGCAGAGCTCAGCACTGGGCTAGCCTAGGTCTGTCCCTGCCATGTGGCCCTTGGTGGCAGGAGAAGCGGCGTCAGGGTGAGAGGGAGCCCAAGGCAGAGAACAGCTGCTGCGTGGCGAGGCCGAGGGACGGCAGGGAGGACGGCAGGGAGATGGGTACCCGCAGCCTCCTTCCATTGGGGGTGCAGCTCCGAGGTGAAGACGGGGTCCTCAAGCTCCCGGAAGAATCTCTTCAGCACATCGGTCACGTCCTCAATGAAGTTGTCACTGATCCGCAGCTTGACATTGCGGGCATCCCTGCGGAACTGCTCCATCAGCACCTTGATCCGGGATTTGGCCCCGTTCTTCCGGTAAATGCCTTCATGTCGCAGCCCTGTGGGCAGAGCGCGCGAGAGAGAGACCATGTCGTGGGACCTGCGTGCTAAAGGGGGAGCCCAGATCAGCGCAACCAATGCAGGGGTGGGGCAGGTAGTGGACTAATGGGGAGTGTGCCCTCCCAGCTCTAGATCTGTGTGTGTGTGTGTGTGCGGGGGTTGGTGGTGGCATAAGCAGGTAGATCACAGTGTGCCCTCCGAGGCCCAGATCAGTGTGTGTGCGTGTTGGGGGTAGCTTGGAGCATGCCCTTGCAGCCTGCTCCCAGTGGCTGCCCCATGCCATCTCAGGAGATGCCTGATGGACAAGTGGGCAGCTCTGCACTCTCCCTGAGGCAGTGCCACCTGCTGCTGAGGAGAACGTGGCACAAGGTGTAAAATTGTTGACATAATCTGTAACCATATAGATCACTGTTGCAACCACTGTTATATATTTGCAGCAAATATTGTACAAAGGTTGTCGTGTGAGGTGTCTATGGGAAGGTTATGATTTGCTGGTTATGATTATGCTATATCTATATCATTTTTGTAGTTGAAGTTATGAATATTGGCTCTATACTGTCTGTATTTCAAACTTATGCTGTGCTTCTGGGTGACACCCGAGACAAGTTGGTGTCAGCTCTTCCTAGCCTGCTTGATGGCTCATTAAGGACCATCAGCTATACAACTGACCCATTGAAAGAAGGCAGATACACCTTTCAGAGTAGCAGCCGTATTAGTCTGTATCCACAAAAAGAACAGGAGTACTTGTGGCACCTTAGGCCTTGGCTACACTTGGGACTTCACAGCGCTGCCGCGGCAGCACTATGAAGCGCGAGTGTAGTCGCGCCGCCAGTGCTGCGAGAGAGCTCTCCCAGCGCTGTATGTACTCCACCTCTCCGAGGGGAAAAGCTTGCAGTGGTGCGAGCGAGCATGCAGCACTGCATACTCTGATTACACTGGCTCTTTACAGCGCTGTACTCGCTGCGCTCAGGGGGGTGTTTTTTCACACCCCTGAGCACAGCAAGTTGCAGCGCTGTACATCACCAGTGTAGCCAAGGCCTTAGAGACTAACAAATTTGTGACTCAGCAAGGTATACAGAGACATGCCTATGGACAGAACTCTAAGGTTTTTTTCTTGCCATGTGCCCGAATGCTTGTCTTTGGAACAAAGAAAGAAAGGCCACATGACAAGAGACTATAAAAGGCTGCTGCAGCTCCTCCATCTTGTCCTCAATCCTGCTTCAGACCTCTGGTGGGACTTTGCTGCAAACTGAAGCTCTGAACAAAGGACTGAATGACCCATCCCAGCTGTGGATGTACTCCAGAGACTTGATTTGAGCCTGCAGTTTATTCCATCCAGGGCCGGCTTTACCAAGAGCGGGGCCCGATTCCTGGGGGCGGGGCTTGCTACAAGCCCCACCCCCAGGACCCGAGCCGCGCCGCGGGGGGGCCGGGGGGGACCCGAGCCGCGCCGTGCCGCCGGGGGGCCGGGGGGACCCGAGCCGCGCCGCAGGAGCCGCGCTGGGGGGAATCCCAGCCGCACCGCGGAAGCCGCGCCGGTGGTGTGGGGGATCCCAGCCGCGCCGCGGAAGCCGCGCCGGAGGTGGTGGGGGGGGACCCGAGCCACGCCGCGGGGGGGCCGGGGCCGGGGGGACCCGAGCCGCGCCGCGGGGGCCGCGCCGGGGGTCCCAGCCGCGCCGTGGAAGCCGCGCCGGGGGTCCCAGCCGCGCCGTGGAAGCCGCGCCGCCGGGGGGCCGGGGGGACCCGAGCCGCGCCACCGGGGGGCCAGGGACGGGGGGACCCGAGCCGCGCCGCGCCGGGGGGAATCCCAGCCGCGCCGCGGAAGCTGCGCTGGGGGGGGGACCCGAGCCGAGCCGCACCGCGGGGGGGACGGGGGGCCCCGAGCCGCGGGGACTGGGCCGGGCTGGAGCCAAGCCGGGCCAGAGCCGCTGGGGCCTGCGGGATGGGCGCGCCTCCCCGGAGCCCTTCTCCCGCCCCCACCCCAGCTTACCTCGTGCTGCTGGCCCGCCCCTGCTTCGTCTCAGACTTCCCGCGAATCTCTGATTCGCGGGAAGCAGGGGAGGGGGCGGGGCGTTCAGGGGAGGGGAGGAGGGGCCGGGGAAGTGAGCTGGGGGCGGGGCGGGGTTGATAGCTGCAGCGCGGGGCCCAATTCAGCCGAATCGGCTGAATCGGCCTAAAGCCGGCCCTGATTCCATCACTGCTGCAAGCCTGAACCAAAAACTTTGCCATTACTGTGAGTAATTGATTCCATTTAACCAATTCTAGCTCTCAACTATATCTTTTTCCTTTTATGAATAAACCTTTAGATTTTAGATTCTAAAGGACTGGCAACAGTGTGATTTGTGGGTAAGATCTGATTTGTATATTGACTTGGATCTGGGGCTTGGTCTTTTGGGATCGAGAGAACTTTTTTTTCTTTTACTGGGGTATTGGTTTTGATAACCATTTGTCCCCATAACAAGTGGCACTGGTGGTGATATTGGGAAACTGGAGTGTCTAAGGGAATTGCTTGTGTGACTTGTGGTTAGCCAGTGGGGTAAAACCAAAGTCCTCTCTGTCTGGTTGGTTTGCCTTAGAGGTGGAAAAACCCCAGTCTTGGGCTGTAACTGCCCTGTTTTAAGCAATTTGTCCTGAATTGGCACTCTCAGTTGGGTCCCACCAAGGGCAGCATCGTTACACAGGGCTCCTGGCAGCACTGCCAGCACCCAGCAGGAGGCGCCAGGCCAGCCCCAAGCAGAGGGGCTCACCGTACTGGGTGATGAAGGCAATGCAGCTGTCCACGAGGATGGGGATATCACTCCTGCTGAGCTGCTGGTCGCGCAGGGCGTTGCCCCGTCCCCCCGCCGAGGCCTGGATGTCCGCGCACCATGCTGCGAAGTCCATCCGTGTCACCCCCTGCAGGTAAAAGGTCCTGAGGACAGGGCAGAGAGCAGGGGATGAAACCCAGCTGGGGACACAGTGCAGGGCCTGACTCCCACAGCACCCCCACCCCAGCTCCGTTCCTGCCCCTGGCACACCCCACTGCCCTGGTGCAGGCACGGGAGAGCTGGCTGGCTCCTCTCACCAGACACAGGTCTGTCTACAGGCACGGCTCCCGCCCAAGCCCCAGGGGGCAGGGCAGACATTTAGGGGAGACCCAGGGGGTGGAGGGGCATAGCTTGGAGCATGCCCTCCCAGGTCCAGATCGGCTAACCCCAATGGGGCTCAGAGCAATGGGGGGAATTAGACAAAAGGAAAATCTAGGGTGAGCCTCAGGTTGCCCCCCGTGATGAGGGGCCACACTGCGGGGCTGTTCAGCCTGCGCTGGCCCAGCAAACACAGCACTGCTCCCGCCCCGGGGCAAGGATTAGATTCCCCCGCCCCCATGCAGGCTCATGCAGGCTCCTCTCCCCCAGCTGTGCCCAGACTCCACTCCCTGGGAGTCCACTGACCAGGCTGTCTGTGTGTTTATTCCCCCCCCTGTCGCCCCAGCTTAGTCTGCTCCAGACCCTGGGCCAGTAACACCTCCTTGCAGGCAGGAGGCGCTGCCCATCTGCCCAGGGCATCCCGCGAGAGGGCGGCTGGGATTCAGCCTGCACCATGTCCCAGGAGAGCTCACCTCCCCATCTCCACCAGGATCAGCACCTCCTTCTTCTCAGGAGTCTCAGTGAGGGGGACCAGGCCTGCACAGGAGCAAATGGAGACTTCAGATGCAAATCCCACCTAGGGGCCAGGGAGAGACCTCGCGCAGTGCCGGGTCCCCACTGAGGGTCAGCTAGAAGGATCCCGATGCTTTACATACTACTGTGTGTGTGCAATCACTGACCCAGCACCAGAATGCAGCCTCTGGGGTGGGGCATGGCTGGTGGTGAACAATGCTCAGCCACACAGTACAAGGCTCACTGACCCAGCACCGCAATGCAGCCCTGCTGGGGTGGGGCACAGCTGCTGTTTCCCACAGTTGGAACAGGCGAGGGCTGTACTCACTGAGCTCCTGCAGCCTCCGGAGGTTGATGCTGTCCTCGGCTGCGCCCTCCTCCCCCGGGCAGAAGAACAGGTGGGCTTTCTGCAGGATGAAGAAGCCCTGCAGCCACTGCTCAGGACTGAGCATGGATCTGCAGCGCAACTGTCCCACTCTCTGGAACTCGTAGCCCAGCAGGCAGTGACAGCTGAGCGGTGTGAACCACTGCATGGGATGGAGAGACCGGTTAGATCTGGGCTGAGTGCAGGGTGAGGGCATCGCAGAGGGCTGTGCCCCAGTTTGGGTGGCTGGGGGTGGGGACAGGAACAAGGCGAAAGACTATGCCCTGCATTGGGGATGGAACCAGGGCGAACACTATACTCTGCGTGTGTGTGTGGAGGGGGGCAGTGCCAGGGCGGGGGGCTATGACCTATGTGGTGGGTAGGAGGGATGCTGATTGGATCCTGGACCCCCCCAGCCAGCAGCATGCCAGTTTGGGGGCGGGTCTGTCAAGCCAGGGAGATGAGGCAAGTTAGTGCTACAGCTCTCAGCAGCAGTTTCCCAGCCTGACCCATGGCTGGTGCTGCTAGGCATGGTGCCGCACTGGACCTGTGCCCTGGGTGACCGTGTCACACACCTTGCCGATGGCACTGGCCCAGGCCTGCAGGGTGTCCAGCCCGTCAGCTCCCAGCTGCTGCACTTTGTCGCCGCTCAGGAAAAGCTCCAAGGTGAAGCGGAACCTGTAGATGAAGGCAAAGGCATTGGGGGGCAGGGCTCCCCCAGCAGCCCAGTGCCCTGCCCCCCACAGCCTTTGCACTCTGGTCCAGCAGTGAAAATGACCCTTCCCAAGGCCTGAGTCTAGGCCGTACTGAGCTCTGCTGCATGGAGGCCATGGCCCTGAGGACTGGCCCTGCTCATGGGGCTGGCTAGGCCCAGGGCGCAAGGTCAGCAGGTGGCCGGAGGGCAGCTGGCCCTTCCAAATGGCCCAGCTCTAGCTGCCTCCCTGCACACAGGAGCCAGAGTGCGACTCCCCCAGGCAGCAGGAGCAGGGGGCCCAGGGTCACTAGGTAGCCTTCACTGGGACATCTGCAGCACCAAGCAGGAGACCCCAGTGGTGAGGGTTTGGGCCCAGTGGAGCGAATTCAGAGGGCTTGGTTATGGATAGCCTCATGAGGCAGGGAGCTTGCTGCGGGCACTCAGCAGGCCCAGCCCCTGCACCACAGCCCCTTCAGCATAAGGGCATAGTGCCCCTTCACTGCTAATCCCCCTGCCTCCCCAGTGCATGTCCCCGGAAATGCTCGGACCCCAAGGTGGCTGCCTGCCTCTCCCTGCAGGGCAGTGCCATGCCATGCCCAAACCCCTGCCTGCACCCAGTGCCTGGGGGGTCTCACTGCCTCTGATCCACTCACCACATGGGGGCTCCGGCGAGGGCCTGGACCCTCAGGGATTTCAGGGAGTAACCTGCCTGTGCTCCGGCCAGGGTGCTGATTGAGGTGGAAGAAGGTGGGCGTTCCCCCGGGGTGCAGACGGGGAAGGGGCATGTCCCCTCGGGGCAGGGTACCTGTCTGGAGGCCCAGGACTGGCCAGTCCATCTGCTCTGCTCACGCCCAGCGAGACCATGTCAGCCAGCTCAACCTTCCCCACTAACTCAGAACACTTGTCAGTCTCGTAGAAGAGGAGAGACTTCTCCAGGGAGCACCAGACGCGGTGCAGTTCTGCAGGGAACACACTGTCAGCAAGGGCAGGTCCCTGCCACACCGAGCAGCTTCTCTCCATCCTAGCCACCATGGTGCCTGGCCCATACCTACCATCTCTGCTCTTCCTGGTGCTGGAGAGCTTGGAGAGGGCTGGTGCCTTGTAGAGGTAGCCACTGTGCACCACAGGCTGGGTGATCTCATTGTAGACCCCTTCCAGACTCAGCTCCTGCGCACTGGGGCTCCCTGCCAAACACAATAACCTAAGAACGGCCATACTGGGTGTGATGTTATTGACATGAACTGTGACTGTATAGATCATTGTTGCAACCAGGGTCCTATGGTGGCACCAGGTCTTGTACAGAAGAGGTCAAGTGGGGGTGTCTATGGAAAGGTTACAGAGGGTCCTGTGGCACCTTTGAGACTAACAGAAGTACTGGGAGCATAAGCTTTCGTGGGTAAGAACCTCACTTTTTCAGATGCAAGTAATGGAAATCTCCAGAGGCAGGTATATATCAGTGTGGAGATAACGAGGTTAGTTCAATCAGGGAGGGTGCGGTGCTCTGCTAGCAGTTGAGGTGTGAACACCAAGGGAGGAGAAACTGTTTCTGTAGTTGGATAGCCATTCACAGTCTTTGTTTAATCCTGATCTGATGGTGTCAAATTTGCAAATGAACTAACCTCGTTATCTCCACACTGATATATACCTGCCTCTGGAGATTTCCACAGTTCATTTGCAAATTTGACACCATCAGATCAGGATTAAACAAAGACTGTGAATGGCTATCCAACTACAGAAACAGTTTCTCCTCCCTTGGTGTTCACACCTCAACTGCTAGCAGAGCACCTCACCCTCCCTGATTGAACTAACCTCGTTATCTCCACACTGATATATACCTGCCTCTGGAGATTTCCATTACTTGCATCTGAAGAAGTGAGGTTCTTACCCACGAAAGCTTATGCTCCCAGTACTTCTGTTAGTCTCAAAGGTGCCACAGGACCCTCTGTTGCTTTTTACAGATTCAGACTAACACGGCTACCCCTCTGATATATGGAAAGGTTGTAATTTGCTGGTTATGATTATGCTGTCTGTATGTGTGTATCATTTTTGTACTTGAAGTTATGAATATTGGCTATGTACTTGTAGCTCAGTGTGTTTGATTCTAAGTAGCCTCAGTGAAGCATTTGTTCAGCTTCTTGAGAAAGGACTATTCTCAATAAATGCCCAATCAAGAAACACTTAACTGACAATGGACTTTGGGAGATGCCAATCCACATCTGAACTTTCCTGGGAACATTCAAACTAACATGTAAACGATGGTGTCGAACTGCAAAAAGCTGAATCATTCATGGACGTGTGAGTTGCCCAGCTGGCTACAAACTCCATCTTGTTGCTGTGATTTTGCACAGAACAAAGGGGTTTCCACCCACAAGGAGAAAATATAAAAGGCCCTGGAAGCCTCTCCATTTTGTCTTCAGCTGGCTTAAGGGATGGCCTCTCCACCCCCCAAGAGATGCCTGAAAGAAACTGGAACAAAGGACAGTAACTATGAGGGTGTGAGTGATTGCTGGGCCCAGAGTAGGAAGGAGTCCAGTCTGTGAAAGAAGCTTATTGGAACAGCTCTAAGGGCGAGATTTACCTGTATGCAGTTTCTTAATGTATTAGGCTTAGACTTGCTTGTTTTGTTTCATTTTGCTTGGTAACTTACTTTGTTCTCTCTGTTATTACTTGGAACCACTTAAATCCTACTTTTTATACTTAATACAATCACTTTTGCTTATTATTGAACCCAGAGTTAGTGACTAATACCTGGGGGAGCAAACAGCTGTGCATATCTCTCTATCAGTGTTATAGAGGACAGACAATTTATGAGTTTACCCTGTATACGCTTTATACAGAGTAAAATGGATTCATTTGGGGTTTAGGCTCCCAGAAAGACTGAATACTGGATCCTGGGAAAGTCTCTGTTAACTAAGAAACCCCTGAACTGCAGGGGTGTGTGGCCCAACCTCTTGTCTGTGCTGTAATTGACTGGAGTGTCTTACTCAGCAACACAAGAGTGGAAGGAAGCCTTCTCTGGCAGGGTTGTTTGTTCTCAGTGGTACCCCAGCACATCTAGTGACAGTCTTAAGGGGGTTTCTGTGACCGAAGCTGTCACACTGGGTCAGAGCAATGGTTCATCTAGCCCAGTGTCCTGTCTTCTGACAGTGGCCACTGCCAGGTGCTTCAGAGGGAATGAACAGAACAGGGCAATTATTGAGTGATCCATCCCCTGTTGTCCTCTCCCAGCTTCTGTCAGTCAGAGGCTAGGGACACGCAAAACTTGGGATTGCATCACTGACCATCTTGTCTGATAGCCATTGATGGACCTATCCTTCAGGAATTTATATAGTTCTGTTTTGAACCCTATTATACGTTGGCCTTCACAACATCCCCTGGCAATGAGTTCCACGGGTTGACTGTGAGTTTGAAGAAATACATCCTTGTGGGGTTTTTTTACCTGCTGCCTATTAATTTCATTGGGTGACTCCTGATTTTTATGTTACGTGAAGTGGTCAATAGCACTTCCATAGCCACCTTTTCCTCACCATTCCTGATTTTATAGACCTCTATCATATCCTCCCTTGGTCATCTCTTTTCTGAGATGAACAATCCCAGTCTTTTTAATCTCTCCTATGAAGCTGTTCCATACCCCTAAATCATTTTTGTTGCCCTTTGAATTTTTTCCAATTCTAATATATCTTTTTGACATGGGTGACCAGAATTGCATGCAGTATTCAAGGTGTGGGCTTAACATGGATTTTACTCCTGAGGGCATTCTGCATGAAAAAATTATTATGCGCACAATATTTTAAAATTCTGCAAATGTTATTTGTCAAATAAATGTGGAGGCTCCAGCATGGCATTGGGGAGCACAGGCCACTGGCTGCACAGAGGTGGGAGATCACTGTGCAGGTCCCCCTCAGGACACGGACTCAGTGATGAGGCTGCACCCAATGCACACAGTGCAAAGACCGGGCCTGACCCAGAAACTTCCCAGGGCCCTGCCCCTCGGTGCCAGGTGCACCTGGTGTGGGCAGGCAAGATCAGCAAAGCAGGATCCAAGTGTGGAGGGGCTTAGTGTGGGAGGATCCAGGTGTACGTTGAGAGGGCTGTGTGTTGGACAATCTGGGTCCAGGTGGCTCAGTGGGGGATCCGGGTGGGGGGGGGGATCTGGATGCACAGGGACTTGTTGGGGGGTTCTGGGGGCAACAGTAATGGGACTCTGCAGGGGGGTCTAGGTGAAGGTGGTTAAGGCTCAGCAGGGGAGGTCTGGGTGTGCGGGGCTCAGTGGGGGATTCCAGATGCTGTGGGAGTGGGGCTCAGTGGGGTGGGGATACATGTTCAGTAGGTTGGGGTTTGGTAGGGTGAGGATTCGGGTGCAGGTGGCTTGTCAGGGTGGTCCAGGTGCAGTGGGAGTGGGCTCGTCAGAGGGGGTTCTGGGTATGAGGGGGTCTGGATGCACGGGGATTGAGTGGATGGGGGAGCAGCTCCCAGTACAGTGATACCTCCCCCTGCAGCTCAGGAGTGATGGGCGCAGGAAGCGTGCGGCAGTGGGAGGGGGAGTTTGCAGAGCTTCCTACAGCCAGGGGAGAAATCTGGGGGTGGGTCTGACACGGCCCCGAATGTCGTGCAGGGGAAGAGGTAGTTCCATCCTCCCCAGCCCAGCCGGGACTAGCAACTGAGCCTGGCACAGGATAGGAGCCACCAGTCGGGTCTTCTTCAGTCCAGCCCACTGCCCCACAGTGATATACCTCTCTGCTGGCTGCCCTTGGCACCCGAAACGTATTGCTTGGGAGGGTCGTATGACCGCTCTTATGACTTCCCTTTGCTTCCCTGTCAGAAAGTCATTTTTCTACAGGGAAGCAAAGAAATATGTGGGGGGCATAAATTTTGTGCAGTGGTGCAGAATTCCCCCAGGAGTAGCAGCATTTATATAGTGGCATTATGATATTTACTGTCTTATCTTCTATTCCTTTCCTAATGATTCCTAAAATTCTGTTAGCTTTTTGATTACTGCTGCACAATGAGCAGAAAGTTTCAGAGAACTATTCACAATGACTCCAAGATCTCTTTCCTGATGGATAACAGCTAATTTAGATCCCATCATTTTGATATGTATAGCTGAGATGATGTTTTCCAATGTGCATTACTTTGCATTTATCAACATTAAATTTCATTTGCCATTTTGTTACCCAGTTTTGTGACGTCCCTTTGTAACTCTTCTCAGTCTGCTTTGGACTTAACTATCTTGAGTAGTTTTGTATTGTCTTCAAATTTTGCCACCTCACTGTTTGCCCCTTTTTCCAGATCATTTATATTGAACAGCACTGGTCACAGTGCAGATCCCTGGGAGACACCACTATTTACCTCTCTCCATCCTGAAAACTGACCATTTATTCCTACCCTTTGTTTCCTGTCTTTTAACCAGTTACTGATCCATGAGAGGACCTTCCCTCTTATCGCATGACAGCTTACTTTGCTTAAGAGCCTTTGGGGAGGGACCTTGTCAAAGGCTTCCTGAAAGTCCAAGTACACTATATCCACTGGATCCTCTTTGTCCACATGCTCGCTCATGCCCTCAAAGAATTCCAATAGATTGGTGAGGCACGATTTATCTTTACAAAAGATGTGTTGACCCTTCTCCAACACACTGCAGAGGGTAGCAGAGCAAAACCTGTGGCTGCCCTGACCCCATGGAAACATTGCCACCTTGTGGGAGTTGGGTGGTGACCCTGGACAGGTCAATGGAACAGAGACCAATGGTTCAAGTGTGGGGAAGGTGGGGGTGTTCCAAAAGCAGTGGGTTCCATGTGAGGCTGGGAGATTCCATGTGGGACAGGGTTGGTTCCAAGTGGGGCAGTGGGGTTCCGGGGGAGGTGGAGTTCTGTGTTAGCAGCGAGTTTCCGGGGGTGGTGGATTGCCTGTGGAGCAGAGAGTCCCCTCCTAGTGCAGGCCACAGGGGGCTCACAGGCATCCCTCTCAGTTTGCCATGGCTCAAAGCTGGGCACAATGTGGAATAATGACAAAGCTGGCCCCTGCGGGACCTGGAGAACTGTGGGATCGGCCTCTTGGGATGACTGGCTCTGGCTGAAGCCTCAGCCTCATGGCTCTCTTCTGATGCCCCAATGTTCCATGGGAAAATGAGTGGCACAAATTTGCCAACGCAGAGGGCAGCAGAACCAGAAAGGGCATGAGCGGGGTGGGGGGCACTGACAGATAAGCCATCCCCCACCAACACTGTGGGGCAGGGGGCTCTGGGTTCTCCAGTTACCTGGATGGTTCCCATGCCAGCTGTTCTCAGGGGTCTGCCAGAGCTCGGTTCCCTGCGACCCGTCGCAGCCCCCTGTGTCAGCTGCCATCCCGGTTTCAGTGGCAGAGAAGAACTGCAAGATTGTCTTCAGCAGGCCGGGCCCTGCCACAGCAGCACAGAGCGTCTAGGGAGAGAGACACAATCAGTGGACCAGGGCTCTCAAGCCACTGCATGCCCCCTGCTCCATGGGCACCTGGCTGCCAGCTCAGGGGAAGGAAGGGGAGCAATGCATGCATGTGTGCCGACACAGAAGGTCGGGCCTATCCTGCCCATCCCCACGGCCTCTGAGCCCCTGCCACAAGTGCAGAAGGGGGTGTTAGTCAGTGAGGGAGTTCACTGCGCTCTCCAGAGCCTGTGCCAAGCCCAGCCTGCCGGTTACCTGCAGCACGTCATCCTGGGAGGTGTAGCGGGGGTGCGGGCGGCGGTACCGCCCATCACGGTATTTGTGAGTGATGAAGACCTGTCTCTGCTCTGCGCTGGAGTCTGGGTAGAGGGCCTCAGCGGGCGGGAGGCGCGCGGCCCAGAACCGGTTTGCTCGCTCGTTCCCCAGCACGATGAACAGCTGAATGAGAGCGCAGAGTCACTGAGGGAGGGGGCGAGATAGCATGGGGGGATCCTGTGGATTGTCGAAGTGGGACATCGCAAGCCCCTGGAGGGGGCTGGGTGTCAAAGATGGACTGGGGATGCTCTGGGGGAATTCTGTGGGTACTCTCCCCTGTGCCAGGGCATCCCCAGGAAGATGAACCCCCACTTCCCGCTCCGCCAGACCCAGACTGTGACACACATTTCTGTAATGTCAGCTCTGCCTTGTGGGCGCTGGCCATGGCAGCGCACGGGTGGGGGCGAGCTGGGCAGTCTCTGTACCTGGACAATCTCATTGCTCCAGACGCTGGTGTCGAGCTTCAGGCTCTGCACCTTGGACACGCTGGAGCCCAGGCTCCGGTGCTGACCTGTCAGGAGCAGCAGAGAGACTGTGAGCAGCCCGGCTGTATAGCAACTGCACAATCGCTACGCCACCAACCCGGCCGGCCAATCCACCCACCTGCCCAGCCAGCTGGCCCACCTTCTGACCCAGCCACACAGCCCACACTGACCCACTTGCCCCATATTACTGACTCGCCCACCATCCCACTGACCCACCTGGCCCATGTACTGACCCACCCACCCGCAATGCCACCGACCCGCCTGGCCCATATACTGACCCATCCTCCCACCATCCCACTGAGCCGCCTGGCCCATATACTGACCCACCTGCCCACCATCCCAGTGACCTGCCTGGCCTATATACTGACCTGCTGAGCCACCATTCCTCCGACTCACCTGGCCCATATGCTGACCCACCACCTGCCATCCCACATGCCTGCCTGGCTCATATACTGATCCACCCTCCTGCCATCCCACCCCAATTGTCCAATATACCTGCCCATCCAACCACTGACCCATCCACCCGCCATCCCACCTGGCTGATATACCCACCCATCGACCTACCCAACTGATATACCCGCCCGCCCAAACACAAACTCACCCAGCTGATATATTCCCTCACCCACCTGCCAACCCAGCTGGCTGATATACCACCCGCCCCATATACCCACCCACCAACCCACCCACCCGATATACCCCACCACCAACCCGCGCAGTTGATATACCAACCTGCCTACACATTGACACACCCAAGCAGATATACTGCCCCGCCCAACCAGTATACTCACTCACCAACCTGCCCGGCCAATATACCCAGCCTCCCAAACTATCTACTCCCCCGCCCAGCCCCCACTCCCACAGATCCGTCAAGTGCTCTTACCCACCCCTCCCCCGCCAGCAGGGAAGGGAGGGAGGAAATGCACTGGCCTGCACACTGCTTGCAGATCACCACACACAGGTTGATGGATGCCCAGTCAGGGCTCAGGGCTCTGCAGTCAGCACAGAACTTGTTGGCTTTGTTGGACCAGATTTTCTCGGCCACCTCGTAGTCATACAGCATCTCTGCAATGGCGTCCTGCAGCGCCTCCATCCACTCCCGCTTTTCCCGCTCCGACTCGGCCACGAAGCTGGGCAAAGGCACAGCCAGGAAACTCAGAGTGTCCTGGGCTTGTCCTTGGGCACCCGAGTTACACAGAGTCCTGCTGCAGCACCCAGGTAAGCTGGGGCACCCAATACGCTGCCCAGCCTCAAGCCAAACCCCCGACTGGCGCCCCCCAGCGCAGTTACCTGAAGATCTTGAATGGGCTGATGAGCTCGAAGCAGCGGTTCTTGGCTTCCCGGATGGTGGCGCCGTGGAGCTCAATCAGGCAGATGGCGATGCCCATTTTAAAGAACTACGAATGGAGACAGATGCAGTGAGAGGCTGCAGCCTTAGACCTGCAGTGCCATGGCCCAAGCCCAGGGGGCACAGCACCCACAACCATGCAGGACAGCTGCACACACTCCAGGAACATCCACAGACAGAAATGCCCGCATGGGGCATTCTCCCCCTTGGCATGCCAGTGGGCCCGCTTTGCCAGCCTGCACTAAGACTCCACACAAGCACATACCCTGTGGGGTGGGGGATGTGGGCACACCCCCCCATACACGATACCCATGCCAGGAATAACCCAGCCCTGGTGAGGTGGGGACTCAGATTCTGCTCTTACAGCCCAGGCCTGTCTGCTACACTATCCTCTCTGCCCTATCCCCAGTCCCTGGCTCCTCACGCATGCTGCTGGGGGTGGGCCAGGCGAGGGAGAATGGCCACCCTGTGTTATGGAGCGGGAGCTACTGGCCCTGGAGCCAGGGGCCACCATCTCCCCATCCCAGCCCAGTGCCCTCTCCTCCGTCAGGTCCCGCAGGGGAAGGGGCTGGTCCCCAGTCAGAGCAGCCTGGCCCGCGCTGGCGTTAGGCACACGTAAAGCCATGGGGGCTGCAGGAAACGCCCCCAAACCGCACCTGAGCAGCATCCCCCGCTCCTTGGCCTGCCCACAGCTGTGGGCATACAGGCTCCGGGCCATTGTCTCTGCTCCCGGCCACAGAGGCCTCAGCAACATGTGGGTCCCCCCCTTGGGAGTCCCAAGCTGGAGCCGTTGAGTGCTGGGCCCAGGCTTGCCGGGGTGGCCTCAGATTCAGCCTGGCTTCATGCTGCTGGGGGACTCTGGGGCTCCCCACCTGCAGCACGGCCAGGCCATGCCTTGCTCACCTGCTCGTTCTTGTACAGCCACATGTTGGCCAGGCTGAGGGCTGCGAACAGCTTGGACTTGTGGCCCTTGAGCTCCAGGATGCCACACTTCTGGCAGTGAGTGCTGCTGGCCAGGCGGGGCCGGGGGCTGACCAACCGCTGCTCTGCCACCTTCCTCTGCAAGGTGGAGCACCACTCGTTCCTCTGAGCTGCAGGGCACAGCAGCGGTGGGGTGGAGATGGGAATGAGTGTCCACACGCAGTCCAGCACCACTGGCTCTGGGCGTAGCCAGGACACCACGGCTGGAGCCCACCCCCCAGGTTCGGGAAGCAGAGCAGGGATGAGCAACTGGCCCAGCAGCAGCAGAGGGGCGCTTGCTGCGGCAGATCTTGGGGAGCTCCCCGTGGTGGCAGGCTGGGCCGGGGGAGCACCAAGCGCTGTCACTGGGAAGTAGGGACTCCACGGGGAAGCAGTGACTGAGGGAGGCCATGGGTGGGGGTGCGGGGAGAGGAATGGTCCGTACAGGGGGCACAGAGATCGGGCTGGAGGAAGCAGCTGGGGCGGGGGAAAGAGTTGTGGATGCAGGCACCTAAGGGAGTTTGGGCTGAAGGACCCACAGTGGGGGAGGGTGCTCGGACTTGGGAGGGGAGGGCTGAGGATGGAGGAAACCCTCAAGGGGGTTTGGGCTCTGGCTGCATGAGGGGAAAGCTCTGGCCAGGAGCTGTGGTTTAGGGGTGGTCTCTGGCCAGGGGCTGTGGATGCGGGGTGGTTTCTGGAGGGGGGGGTCTCTGGCTGGGGGTCTCTCTCACCTTCGTTCTCGGCTCTGAAGAGAAAGATCCTGTGGCTCGTGACGACCTGGAACTTGTTCTCCTTGGTGGCGCGTGCCATCTCGATGACAGAGAGCGGGATCACACCCTTGGGATATGGCTCCTGGAATGACCCCATGAGGGTTACACCCCAGCTCTGACAGGACCCCATTGCCCCTGCTGGCAGTGAGCCCCCTTCAGGCAGAGCCCAGGGAGTTTGCTTTGGGCTAACTTAGTGTTTATGTAGCCCTTTTGTTACCTAGCAGCTCTGTGTTCTTGGGGAACCAGGGCGCAGTACCCAGCCTGTCTGACTCATGAAAGCCTTCCCTGTCACCCAGCCTCTGCTTGAACCAAAACCAATCAGAAGAAAGACTTACAAAAAGCAATGAAAAGGCAGTGAGAGACATGCCTAAACCCTTGGGATAAGAGCGTCAAGATTAAGGAAACCCCCCTAGCTTCATTTGCATCAAAGATGAGACAAGGAGGCATCTCCATTAGTATACAGAATGGAGAACAGAGATTCCAAGGCAGGAACCGCACAGAACTCTGGGACCAGAAAAGCAGGGAAGCACTGCATGATGGGGGATCTCTGCTCCAGATGTTAGTGAACCTATGCCCACACACACCCAGCTCAGTAGTTATCAGACCAATGCTAGTAATGAATCCTTTATTGGTATCCAAAATAGTGAAGCTGCCTAATTGCATTGTGAGCTCCCTCCACGGAACACAGCCCATAGCCAGGAACGATCAGCTTCCATTATCTAGCCTGAACAAAACAACTTTGGTATTCTTCCTTGAGCCATCAGTGTATACATAAACAAATCTAGTGTTCTCCATTGAACCATTTATGTGTATCTACAAAACCCCCTACCCATGCTCAAGTAAGTGCTCCGATGCCTGGATACAAAATCTGCTTCAGTTCCATTGGGACTTCATCTTCTTCTGACTGATCTTGCTGGGGGCTCTGCTGTCTCCAGCACTCCGGACCCTCAGCTACCCCCACCACCTGGGACCTCTGATCGATTCAAGTTTCACAGAGTGGTGAGAATCCAGCTCTCTCTGTCTCTAGGTATTGCCTTCTGACCCTGACTTGTGTGATCAGTTAGTTTTCTAAAGCTGACTTTTATAATCAAGTTTAAGTTAGATTTAATATTATACCTGTTTTGTTTGTTTGGCTCCCCTATGGTTATTACCTGGCAATAAATACCTTTCATGGTTAAGCTAGTTAGCTGGTTGCTTCTCTCTCTCTCTCTCCCCCCCCCCCCCCTTGTGGGTGTTTTTGGCTTCCTCATTCGCTCTGCAGCAACGCTCCTTGTACCTAAGCTAAACGATCCCTGCAGCGTCCAAAAATCCTGTGGGATTTGCTCATCATGTGGGTTACTATCAGAACAATTGTAACGTGAAAGTGGGGACAGAGATGTGCTGAACCTGGGACATATGAGGGTGGCAGCTTGGAAGTGCTGCTCGACCCAGTCCGCTGAGTCCAGGAACATATAAGGAGTCAGCTTGTGAGTGTTGATTAAGCCGGTCCTCTCATGTGCGTGTTCATCTAATTCTAGGGCTGGAAGAACCCAGCCCTGGGGAACCTAGGTCCTGCAGGATAACTCCATTGGAGGAACTTGCAGCAGGGAGAAGTAGAGCTCCATATGAGAACACAAGTGATACCAGCTATACACTGATAGAAGTACAGAACTCCCCCACCCCCAGAAAAGTAAAGGTAATAAATGAGCATACCCCAAAGTAACAGGCAAAGCTGGTAACACTGTCCTAGTCCAGCCCCCTCCCAGCCCTAATAAGGCAGGGCAGTGGGGTAACTGTGGGCCCAGAGAGGGGCGGGCTCTTGTTGAAGATGAGGCCACGCAGGGCCAGGATCAGAGCCGAATTCCTGGCTCGCAGTCCCATGCTCAGACCAAGCTGTGTCCCAACACACCTCAGTGACTCCTGGCCCTAAGCAAAGGCCAGAAGCGGTGGAGCTGCCACCCAGGTGTTAAAGAAGGAGAAAGGTCGCATGGCACAGTGCTCACACCAGGCCTGTTCAGCAGTGCCCAGAGCTGTGTGGAACTGGGCTAAGTGAGCTCTGCTCTAGGAGCAGCTTTACCATCGCTCCGCACTTTTGGCATGACTGACGACACGAGGTTCAGGACACTGGGCCCACCGTGCCACCCAGCTGGGTTCTGCACAGTGGCTCTACTGCCATCCGCCTCCTTACCCAAGCTGGGGCCTGCTTCCACGCCAGCGCGGCTGGGGAGAGGTTCTGCATTCTGCTCCAACCAGGGCCGGCATTAGGCTGATTCCCCCGAATCGGGCCCCACACCTAAGAGGGCTCTGCGCCCTGTGCCTAAGAGGGCCTCGTGCCCAGTGGCCTTTTTAATTTTTACTCACCCGGTGGCACACCAGATCTTCGGTGGCACTTCGGCGGCGGGTCCTTCACCCGCCGCCAAAGTGCAGCGAAGACTCAGAGCGAATGAAGGACCCACCGCCGAAGTGCCGCCGAAGACTCGTGGGGCTTGTACTCACTGGGAAGCGCTCCAAATCGGGCCCGCACTTGCTAAAGCCGGCCCTGGCTCCCAACAGCACCAAGTGAGAGTTCCCAGCACTCCCAGCAGGCGAGCCCTGGCAAGCTGCTGGGCAAGTGTGAGTAAGCAGGATCTGAATGAAGGCTTTCCTGACAGCTAGGTGGGAGGGCGGAAGAGACCCTGGGTGTGTTTATGTAAATACAGTTTGTTCCTGCTTTGCTTAGATTTGGTAGATATCAGCTGATGGGGCGGTGTTTTGCTCATTGTAATCAACTTGGCTGATGTTGGGTCACAAATTATGTTAGTACTGAATGTGGAGGTAGTGAAATATGGTTACCAATGTTTGTAATTATTGTGGGAATACAGAAAAGAAGGACTGTGCTTAACCTGTCCCAAAGGAGGGAGTCACTTTCAGCTTAAAGAATCTTGGTAAAACAATGGCTTAAATGTTTGAGTACTGTAAAAGTTAAGCAGGCACTAGATCTCCCCAGTCAGAAGGCTGTACACTCTCAACCAGGGTCTTCTGTAAGAGTGGTTTAATCTGGTTTTCCTCACTTTTGAAAGAATAGAGCTAAATAGGTTTCACTAAGAGCTGCTTTTGTTATGTTAAATGGCTCACTGAGAGCTGAAACTGAGTTGTGGTGAGACTGTGGCCTTGGCTATACTGGCGCTGTACAGTGCTGCAACTTGCTGCGCTCAGGGGTGTGAAAACGCCCCTCCCCTGAGCGCAGCGAGTGCAGCGCTGTAAAGTGCCAGTGTAATCAGAGCCTGCAGCGTTGCACGCTCGCTCGCAGCGCTGCAAGCTACTCTCCTCAGAGAGGTGGAGTACATACAGCACTGCGAGAGAGCTCTCGCAGCGCTGGTGGCGTGACTACACTTGCGATTCACAGCGCTGCCGCGGCAGCGCTGTGAATTCCCAAGTGTAGCCAAGGCCTGTGTTTCTGCCCAGACCTAAAATCACTTGTGGCAAGACTGTATTTCTGCACAGAGCTAAAAATCACTAAGAGACCTGCCCAGCAGGAGTGGCAAGCAGGTGGCAGTGGAGAGGTGTGATGAGTGAGTAAGATGCCTCTCTCTGCAGATGCACATCTGAACTCTGGGTCTGCACTGACTAAGGGCAGCAACTGAGGGTGGGGTTCAAAGAAGGGTCAGGCATGTGAAGGGGACTTTTGGGTTGCTGGACTTAAGACCCTGAGGGGAAAAGGAGCATTGCCAGCAGATCAAGGGAAGTGATTATTCCCCTCTATTCGGCATTGGTGAGGCCACATCTGGAGTATTGGATCCAGTTTTGGGCCCCCCACCACAGAAAGGAAGTGGAAAAATTGGAGGGAGTCCAGCGGAAGGCAACAAAAATGATCAGGGGGCTGGGGCACATGACTTAGGAGGAGAGGCTAAGGGAACTGGGCTTGTTTAGTCTGCAGAAGAGAAGAGTGAGGGGGGGGATGTGATAGCAGCCTTCAACTACCTGAAAGGGGGTTCCAAAGAGGATGGATCTAGACTCTTCTCAGTGGTGGCAGATGACAGAACAAGGAGCAATGGTTCAAGTTGCAGCAGGGGAGGTCTAGGTTGGATATTAGGAAACACTATTTCACTAGGAGGGTAGTGAAGTACTGGAATGGGTTACCTAGGGAGGTGGGAGAATCTCCATCCTTAGAGGTTTTTACGGCCTGGCTTTTCAAAGCCCTGGTGGGATGATTTAGTTGGTGCTGGTCCTACTTTGAGTAGGGGATTGGACTAAATGACCTCCTGCGGTCTCTTCCAACCCTAATCTTCTATGATTCTATGAAAAGGACACTGCCCAACCTACTTGGGGTGGGTCTTTTACTCATAGTTTATGTTTATGAACTCTGTTTGTGTTTTTTTCCCAAATTAATGCCAAGTTACTTCCCTCCTTTTATAAAAAGTTTCTTTTCTACACTCAGACTCTGTGCTTGTGAGTGGGGAGGAAGTATTGCCTCTCAGAGATGCCCAGGTATGATATGTAAATTTCCCAGGTTACTGGGTGGGGGCTCAAACCAGTTCTGTGTTGGATCGACAGAAAGGAACCCCTAGATATTGAACCCAGCCTTGGCTGCTGCTGGCTCCACCTGGCAGAAGGGTTACACGTGCACAGGTGCTGCCCCGTAATGCCTCTGGGATGGCAGGGGGTGTGAATGGACAGGCCTTGGCCCAGCTTGACTCAGAGCCCAGACCAAGTCCCTGGTGCTGACAAAGTGAGCAAACAGCTCAGCCCTTGGGCCCAGGCGCATGCAGTGCATGTGCCTTGAGAGGCCATGAACAAGGAGCCCTCCAGCATCACGCATCCATGTCTCAGAGCCAAGCACATACGACTCCCTGGCTCTGGCATGTTCCTCCCGGTGCCTGCTCCCAGGATATTCCTCATTCATAGCACTGGGGTGGGCACATATACAGCCTCCCCTAAGAATGTCTCCCTGGTCAGGTGAGAGGCACTCGGGCCCCCTCCTGGGCTGTTCCCAGGATCAGGCTACGTACGCACTGGGAGCTGCACAGCTCCTGGCTACTAGCTGCAGCATTCCAGTGTACCTGGGGGCAATAGAGTCCTGGGTGCCCAGGAGAGCAGCCCGGCTCAGCTCCTTGGCACCCTGCTGGGGTGCTGCATGTCACTGGTGCGCAGGGCCCTATTTCAGCCTTAGCTCCCCTCTCCCTGAGCACGAGCCCAGACCCTGTCCTGCACCCAGGGCAACACAAACACCCCCAGCTCAGGCCAATCCACCCTGCTGTCCTGGGAAGGCTCCCTGGGTGTCTGGCTAAGGGGACCCCCTCCCAAAGCTGGGGGGCATGGGGCTGTTCAAGGGGGAAATACACCATTCCCCTGCCCTACCTCCCCTCGGACTCACAGGGCAGAACCAGTTTCCCTCATCCCCCTCCTCTCCTCTTGGCAAAGTCCAGCCTAGTCACAGCCCGAAGGGGGAGGGACAGGGGGCACTGCAGTAGGGAATACAGGGGCAGAAAGAGAATGGAAACTGCTATGCACCCGGGCTCAAGGGGGTGCTCCTGCTCCTGTTAAACAAACTGGGACTGGGATACCCCACTCCCACCCCTAGCCCTTCCCCTTCCCCCATTAACCTCATCCCTATCCCTACCCCAGCCCTTCCCCCTCCTCATCAACCTCATCCCCTAATCCCAGCCCATCCCCCAACCCAAGCTCTTCTCCCTCCTCATCAAATTCATCCCCATCCCTCACTCTTTCCTCTCCCCCATCAACCTCATCCCCTAAATCCACCCCATCCCCTAACCAGGGATTAATTTATAATGAAAGAGGTGCTGGAGCTCAGGCCCCGCACAAATTAAGCACTGGCTGTGAGGCCAGGGAGTGGCGGCTGCTGACTGAGCGCCCAGCTCAGGATAGAATTAAGGGTGGCATGGTATGGAGGTGTCAGAGCTATTAACTGCCAAGTCTAGAGGTGCTGGGGCTCAGCCCCCGCACATATTAAGCACTGCCCCTAACCCTGCCCCTCTCCCCTTCTCCTAACCCTGCCTACGCTCCCAGCCCCACCCCTCTCCCTGTCCTGACAGCCCATTCTCTGACTGGGCCCTGGTAGCAGACTGCCCGCTATGCAGTCCCATGCAGACTTACCTTCTCGCTGTGGAAGTACATGAGGTTTTTCCCATCGAATCTGACGAAGCGCCTCTGGAAAACGTAATTCCTGGTGGGAGGGCAGAGGAGGGGAGGCTGCTGGGGTCAGACCCTGGCAGAACCCTGGCCCCAGACACCCTTAGACCAGCTAGGGCACCCCTGCAGGAGGTGAGAGCTGGGCTCCATGGGTCAGACTTCCCCTCCCAGCAGTCCTGCTGCACCATCCCAGCGACCCGACTGGCCCAGAAGGTCTAGGCAAGCATGACATACATGGCAAGGCTCCCAGCAGTTGCAGGCCTAGTTGCAGCTGGCAGCCTCACCAAGCATGGCAGCACCCAGTGTATTCACATGCCAAGATGCACCAGTGCCCGCCATGCAGCAAACCAGCCTCCTGTGGACAGACAGTGACTCCAGGAGTGGAGCCTGGGCAAAGCCAGTGTGGGTCCCAAACCCATCTCCAACCAGAGCTGCACATGGCCTTACCCAGGCACAGGGTGGGGACCTGCTCATCGCTCACCAACGCCCCCCGACGGGCACTCACAAACCCTCCCTGGGGCTGGGCACTTACCCCTGCGGGGAGAGTTTGTCCAGCCAGCCGCTGAGCATGGTGGGTGGACGCTCAGACAGCAAGGTGTAGCTGGCGTATGGGGAGATGGTCAAGTCATCCAGGACCTCGTCTGAGTAGAGGTGAGATGGAAGGCTGAACTGGGAGCCCTCAGCCTGGGGAGCTTCCACCATGGCATAGTCCTTCATGTCGTTCTGGAGGATCCAGTCAAGCCGCTGGGCCCGGCTCTCATGCTCCTCGGCTGTTCCCTCGCTGCTGGTCCTGTGAGTGGGACACAGCCTGCCTACTGCTGCTTTCTGGACGAGGGGAAGCTGGGGTCCAGCAGCCCCCAGGCAGCACAGACACGGCCTCAGCCCTAGCCCTGCCCTGCTCCTCCTCACAGAGCCAGCGCTCAGCCCTAGCCCACGCTCCACAGGGCACCGGACAAGATGTTTAGGTTGCACCTATGGGGTCCGGGAGTAGAGATGTGGTGCTGCGTGTCAGTCCCACACGGAGTGCCTCACAGCCCCCAGATGGCTCCCACAAACCTTAAATGACAAGGAGCCGTGTGGGACCCCGGCATGGGCGCAGAGCAGCCCTTAAACATATGCTCTGGGATTGCTCACAGAAAGCAGCATCCTTGGGCTGCCAGTGGGGTCTAACCCCCCTTCTTCCCCTCAAACTTTGGCACCGACCCCCACCAGCTCCTCAAACCCCAGCACCACCATCCCCTCCGCCCCATAAACCCCAGGCACCAACCGCTCCCCTCCCACCCCACAAACCCCGGCACTGACCCTCCCTCCACTCCTCAAACTCCAGCATCAACCCCCCCCTTCTGTCCCTCAAACCCTGGCATCGCCCCCCTCCTGCCCCACAAACCCCAACTGTGTGGGAGAGGGGACTGTAGCATGCCACACAGGGTAACAACTAGGGCCAGGAGATGTTGCTGCTGTTTCCTACTTTGATCTTGTCTCTGTTTGTTTCCCCATCTGTTTTCCTTTCTCTAGCTTTGGCACTTGCCCTTCCTCCGTGGGGCACCCCTCCTGTCTTGGTCTGTTATTTTTAATCCTCTTACTTCAGCTCCCTCTATTTCTTCTAGAAGGCCTGTAAACCATCTGTAATGGAATGCCAAACTACACCCAACGCATATGTGGTACAGAAGAACATGACATGGTGTCAGGAGTAAACTAAGAACAGAAACAGAAGGAAAACAGCAACAAAGGTTGCAGACAAAAGGAGCATCAACAAAGGTTGCAGGGTATCATCAACATGCCCCAGAGAGCTTCAGCTTTAATAAACCTTCAGATTGGACAGACCAGAAACAATATTTTGCAAGATTTCACATTGCTCCCAAACGGCACAAAGAAACTGGATATATACAGGTATCTTCTTTAAGTTATGCTATGGGAAGGCAAGCAGAATGAATCTTTCAGTCCTCTGACTTTACTGAAGACAGTCACAAAGAAGACTATGAAAGGGTTCTGGCTACGTTTGATGCATACTTTAGATTGCAGAGAACTACAACTTATGAAAGAGCATGTATTCACCAGAGAATTCAAGAACCAGGGGGAAATGTTGAATGTTTTATAAGAACTCCGAATAAATTGGTTGAAAACTGTGATTTGGGGAATGCAAAACATGAAAATATGAGGGAGAGGCTGGTCTTGGGTTAACAGATATAAACCTTTCACAGCAGCTACAAGTGAAGAGAGATTTAACCCTAGCCACCGCTATACAGATAGCAAAACAGTCTGAAATGATGAAAAAGCAAAACCTAGAGAAACTTGAAAACTTGAAAAACCTGTGTAAAGCTGAACCAGTGAAGGATTAACAATCAACAAGTTAGGGGACCAATAAGCAATCCTTAAGGGCATATCAAAAAGGTATTGCAATGGTAAACAGGGCATTCCTTGTAAATAGTTAGCAAAGCCACCTTAAGTAGACTAGACTCTTTAATGTGTTTGCCTGTATTGTCAGTGAATCAAAGGGTAGATGCTATGTGTATTTGCCTCTGTTTAGCTGTGTTTGTGTGGAAGGGATAGCTCAGTGGTTTAAGCATTAGCCTTTTAAACCCAAGGCTGTGAGCTCAATCCTTGTGGGGGGGGATCCATTTAGGGATGTGGGGCAAAAATCTGCCTGGGGATTGGTCCTGCTTTAAGCAGGGTGTTGGACTAGATGATCTCCTGAGGTCCCTTCCAAGCATGATATCTTGTTAGAAGTTTAACCATGTAACCAGATTAGCTTGTAGATACTAATTCCTTTTCATGTCTTAATTGCCTTATATTATGCACGAGGCTGGTTCAGTTAATCATAAGATCAAAGATGTAAGATACTGTAGGAAACTAATAATATTATTTACATTGTCTTCAACTCACTATGCTATAATGAAATATTAGCTAATTGCCTGATGTGAATGAATGCAACTAGTTTATCTGTGTCTGCAGAGGAAATAGAAGATTAGCTTCAAAGCAACATTCCACACACAAATCTGCACTGCCTGTTCCTCAGGGGCAGGTCCAGGCCTTATCCTGTCAGCTCTAGTCTACTTAAACTTTGAATAGGAAAAATATAAGTCATAAGATGGAGATCTTCCAAATAATGATTTGGAATAACCTGGAAAATACTTGGAAAGACTTGACCAGACTCTACACCTGGACTGCCTATTGGACTATACCCCTTAAACTGATTCCAGAAAGACTTTTACAAATCAGCAGCCTCACCTCACCATCTCTGCTGTGAAATTGGCCTATGGACTTTACACATATCTGTATGTATGTTGAGCTTTTAACCATTGTAACTCTCCTCTTTCTTTCCCCTTCTATTATTAAACCTGTAGTTTTTAGTTACTAAAGGATTGGCATCAGCGGGATTATTGGGTAAGATCTGAGACTCAAACTGACCTGGGGATAACGTCCAGTCCTTTGGGATTGGTGAACCTCACATATGGTGTACCAGGTTTTCAATAACCCCTCTCTATATTAGACTTTGCTGTCTAGTTGGAAGTCAAGGGCTGGAATGCTTAAAGGGGACTGTATCTGGCTTCTTGTTGATCAATGTGGTGTTACAGACGCTGTTTTGTTACTGGCTTGGTGAATCTAATTATAGAATAAACCCTATTACTTGCAATCTGCCCTGAGTGTAGCATTCTCATTGTGGCCCATCCAGGCACCCAGTCACAACCTGCAACTAGCTTAGAAACTATAAATAGACATTTGGCTGTTAAAAGTAATTCTCCTAAAACCCCAGAGGCAAGAAGAGAGAATTCTAGGGCTAAAAGGGACAAATTCCAGCCTACATACACAAGGTGTGGAAAAAGTCATCTCCCAAGAGATGATGCATGTCCAGCCAGAGGTGTGCAGTATAATAAATGCATGAAATATGGACATTTTGCAGCTGTTTCCTGCACCAAAACAGTCAGGGCGTTGACTGATATTACAGGCAAAGAGCCATTGTTTCTGGGATCTATCAGTGTGATTACAGAGAGCCTGCATGGAGAGTGAAATTGAATACTCACAGCAAGACAATTGGACATTAAAATTGACTCAGGAGCTGGCATCAGTGTTATCGCAGACGGGACCTACAGTCACCTTCAACCCCTCCCAGAGCAAAAGTCACCTGACAACTCTGACTAGCCCTGGAGGGATTCTGAACTGCATGGACCAGTTCACCACAGAAACCATTTACAAAGACAAAAGCTTTGCATTCAGAGTACGTGATCAAAGACCAACAGCCTTCTCAGCCACAGCACGGCAGCCATGTTGTGCCTAGTGAGAAAGGAAGAACTCAACAGAGTACTTGATTTTGTACTTTTGAAAGGAGACCCAGTACAAATCAACTTAAGAGAAAATGCTGAACCATACAGCATACAAACACCTCTACCAGAGACTCCTTGGAAGAGACTAGCTGTAGATTTATGCGAATTCAGAGGACATCATTTCCTGGTTATCATGGACTATTTTTCCAGGCATATAGAAATAATGTACTTGAAAGACATAACATGTTGAAGTGTTATCGAGAAACTGAGGTGCGCTTTTGCTCACTTACATATTCCACAACAACTAGTGATGGAAAAGGGACCACAATTCACTGCCAAATGAAATATAATATTAATCATATTACAAGCAGTCCACATTCCCCAAACAGAATGGAAGGCTGAGAGAGCTGCAGAGACAGCCAAAAAAATCCTACAGCAGGAAGAACCATTCCTCGCTCCTCTAAGTAACAGATCAATGCCAGTAGCAGCTACTTGTTGTAGGAAGAGCAGTGATCTGTATGCTATGTATAATATCTGTATGCTATGTATGCTCTTCTGATCTTGCAGCTGTTCAAGCAGCCCATTCATTCCACAAGCATCCCAGGAGGGAGGAGGAGGGGGAAAGCCACTTCACAGGTATTCAAAGAGGGAGAGGAGACAAAAGGGAGGGGAAAGTGTAACAGACCTTTTGACTCCTCTCCCTCTTTGAATACCTGTGAAGTGGCTTTCCCCCTCCTCCTCCCTCCTGGGATGCTTGTGGAATGAATGGGCTGCTTGAACAGCTGCAAGATCAGAAGAGCTCCCAGGTAGACAAGGTGTCTGGAACTTTAATTAGGCAGCAATCACACACCCAATGCATGGGCACTGCATGGACACTGTCTGAGGTGGAATGTGACCAACCAGACAGGGCCAAGTCATCTCTAGTCGCAGGCCATGAGGAGCAGGTCCTTAAAAGGGGAAGGGGCCATGTGCTTAGCAGTGCACTCACAAGATTGTACCTCCCGCGAAGGCCCTTTGCCCGGACCGCCTGGCCAGTGGTTCGCCGCTTTGCATTTCATCATGCCTCGGGAAGACTTACCTTCATCGCACCATTTATCGCTGCACTGTGGAACATTTACTTTGAAGGATCCTGACATCTCCAGTGCCGGGCCTGTCCTGGGAGCATGAGTATGCGAGTGTGAGTGTGACCCCCCCCCTTCTTTTGAGCTTAGCTATCAGTATAATAAATGTGCTGCTTTCTGCCAAACTCTAGTGGGTCATTAGTCCTCCCTAACCTTACTAGCTGGCCCAATTTCGGGTAACATTACTGGATATAGTCTAGCACAACTCCTGATGGGAAGACAAGTCAGATTCTTTTCCAAAGTTGGAACAGTAGTTCTATCTCTGAATGGCCAGATCTGAAGAGAATAGCCAAATCAGATAAAGAGGCTAAAAGAGCTTAGGAGCACTATTACAACAGATGTTGTTCACTTAGCAAACTGCCAAGTCTAGAACCTGGTGACCATGCTCATGTCAAACTGGATGGAGAAAATGAACGGACAATCCCTGCTGTCGTGAAGGGAAAGAATTCAGCACCAGATCATGTGTCACCGAGACCAACAGTGGAGAATTCAACAGAAACCACTGACATCTACAATTTGTTCTTCAAAAAGAACAAGCAACAGAGCAAACTCTACAAATGACAAATGCAGAACAAGAAGGCGTCTCAAGGATTCCAAACTGACCATAGCTAGCCGTTGCAACTAATGGACAGCCAGCTGACCAAGTTGTTACATGTTCGGGTCTTGTAATTAGAAAACCAGCACAATTCAGAGACACTTAACAGACAAATCCTTACTGAACTTCAAAGACAGCATAAATATTGTAAATGGTGCAAGATAGAACTTAAAGGGGGAGATGTGATGGAATGCTAAACTGTATTATACTGTTCAGCCTGCAGGTGGCAGTGTGTAAAATACCGTAGTTAAACTAACCTTAGTCAGATCTGGGAAAGCATTACAGTATCTTATGATGAACACAGTTGGTGTGCACAAGTAAACTCTGTAGCCACTCTGGATCTGGTAGAGAAGAACATGACACCCTCCATCAACCTCAAAAGAAGGGGGGGAGGGGAGGAGGGAAGGGGAGAGTAGATCATCTGCTAAATCTGACCATTCTATCACCCAGCTTCATGTGACATCCTGTCCCACAGCTCTCTAGAGTGTTATCAGTTAGATTGTAAGCTCTCCTGCTGCCTAATTTGTCTTTAAAGCGCCTCATGCACAGTTGGTACTGCACAACTGTGGTACTCAGTTAATATACAGCACAGGAACACTGGACTGAGTGTAGGTTGTCTGGATGTATCTGAGTCAGGTTGATTTGCTAGAGAAGTGTTGTAAATGTCTGGGATGCGTTTGTGTGAGAAGGCAGGGCATTTGCGTATGTGTGTCTGTGGGTCCATATGCATGCCTTTACGTTGCATTTCTTTGGGTTTGTGAGAAGGTTTGAATTTTGCATTACTGTTCCTTAGCAGCATTAACTGGCTTCAATGAGTTTTTATGTCTAAAGTGCCACCAGACTCCTTGTTGTTTATGTCTAAATAATAAATTAAGGGAAAACCTAGGCTGAATGTCAAGAAGCTTTTTCCCAGACACACAAGCTGCATGAGGACGTGGGACTTTTATTACAAAGCACAGACGATGCCGCACTAGGTAACCACAAAATGTCGAGCACTGTCCTGGTGACATAAAGCATCCCGGGAGTCGGCAGCTCTGCCCCTAAAAGTTACCCCAGTTCAGAGGAATCACTGGGGCTGCAGACTTCAACTATTGGCTCCTGGATCACCGCCACCCCTGAGCCCTCGGGCAGGAGAAATGTCTTGGAGAGTCTGTGACATTATTGATATAATCTGGGACCATATAGAACATGGTTGCAACCAAAGTCCTGTAGTGGCACCAAATCTTGTAAAAAGGGGGTCAAATGAGGTGTCTAAGACAAGGTTATGGTTTGCTGGTTATGATTATGCTGTCAATATGTGTGTATCAATTTTGTAGTTGAAGTTGTGAATATTGGCTCTATACTGTCTGTATTTCAAACTTATGCTATGCTTCTGGGAGACATACCAGACAAGTTGGTGTTAGCTCTGCCTAGCCTGCTTGATGGCCCATTAAGGACCATCAGCTATACAACTGACCCATGGAGAGAAGGCAGATACGCCTTGTAACTCAGCAAAGTATGCAGGAACTTGCCCATGTGACTCCAGACTCCATTTTGCTGTAATTTTCCACAGTAAGAACAAAGAGGTGTTCTTACACCTGGAAAAGACTATAAACGGCTGATGCCTCATCTCCATCTTGTCTTCAATCCTGCTTCTTACCTCTGGAAGGACTTTGCTACAAACTGAAGCTCTGAACAAAGGACTGAGGACCCATCCCAGCTGAGGATGTACTCCAGAGACTTGATTTGAACCTGCAGTTTATTTCATCACTGCTACAAGCCTAAACCAAGAACTTTGCCATTACTGTATGTAATTGATTCCGAGTGCTTGAGTGGCCGACAGGGGCCATAGATAACTGGACTTGAGTTACATCAGTCTGGAAGTGCTAACCTCATTTTGACCAATGCCAGGTACAAGCTGGGCAGAGTAGAATGTACAGTCAACCTGTGGAACTCATTGCCAGGGGATGTTGTGAAGGCCAAAACTATAATAGGGTTCAAAAAAGAATTAGATAAGTTCATGGAGGACAGGTTCATCAATGGCTATTAGACAAGATGGTCAGGGACACAACCCCATGCTCTGGGTGTCTCTAAGCCTCTGATTTCCAGAAACTGGGAGTGGGCAGCAGGGGATGGATTGCTGATTACCTGTTCTGTTCATTCCCTCTGCGGTACCTGGCATTGGCCCCTGTCAGAAGACAGGACACTGGGCTAGACAGACAATTGGTCTGACTCTCCATGGCCATTCTTATGTTCTTAGATGTGGTCCAGAGTCTCCTGGATAGCTGTGCAATGACTCTCTCAAAGGAAACTTCAGCCATCTGACAGAGCCCAGCTCCCTCATCCATGGCTCTTGGGAGCCATCCTACATTTTCACTTCCAAAGGAATGAGTCTTCCTAGCCTTTTCTGGAGCGTTTAAAGCATTTCTGAGCTGCTAAAATTCTATTCCAGCCAGCACACGAGCAAGGCGCCTCCAGGGGAAATGAAAATGCTAATTGGCTAGTGAGACCCTGGTGCCCATTGATCAGCTAAACCATGCTCATGCAGCAGTAACTCCCTAGGACTTGGATTTTCACTGTTACACACTGTGTGCACCTGGCACTAAATGAGGGCAGCAGATCTTCAACTTAGATCCTTCCATTCCAAAGGCACAGGCCCTTAATTCTTGAGCTGTAGGAGAGCCTTCATTAGTTAATGGCTGGCTATAGGGAGCTGATGACATGCAGCCTTTGATGCCATCCAGTACTAGCTGGTCCATTACCACACACATATTCGTGGCCGTGTATGTAGTCATCTCCTCCATGTAAAGAACATAAGACAAGACCACTCTGATGATTGGAGGCCATGACAAATCATTTCAGCTTTGCTCTTCTTATTATTGTTTATGTCACCAAGGCTCTTTGATCCCACATGTACCAAGCACATTCCTCTCTCTCTCTTTCTCTCTCTCTCAGCTTCAAGGACACGGACAGAGTCAATACTAGGCACTGAGTCTCCCCATGCCACTCAGCATCAAGGAGTATCGAAATAACTCTGCTCCAAATACTGACCCTATTCATGGTGGCTTCCCTCACAGCACTAGCACAGAGAGGGAGAAATTCACTCCTGTGCAGAGACCAGCACAAAGAGGATGTAAATGAAACCGAAATGGGGCACAGATCTTGGGCTGGCCTGGACCACGAACTGTGAAGCTGGAAATGAACATTCACCAAGTTCTAGGTGTCTGGGTCTTGGATCTCTCGCTGCAGAGATTTAGGCAAAAAAGCAATGACTTAGCTTCAGCTCTGTTAGCAAGGCAGGACAACGAACTGGTGTTTGCTAGACAAATCAATGGGAAAAGCCATTTTCTTTTGCCATGCTAAGGGGCTACCAGAAGTAACGGAAAGTCAATTTAAAAATAAGTATTGGATAGTGTCCCTTTAAATTCTGCTGGGATTTACCTGGTGGGGGAGGGGACTAATTTAAGCTCCTGAGACTTTCTGATGGGCCGAGGGAGAGAGGTGGGTTTCTGAATGGGAAGATGCAGTTGGCTAAGTAAATTCTACAGAAAGCAGCATTGCCTTGATCTCGTTAACAAACAAACGTGTGATTCTCTGACAGAAGAGCTGAAGGGAAATAAGAGCTGGTAGCAAGCAACAGTGATACCCTGAGGGGGGAAAATGAAAAAAATCTAATGTCCATAAGAATCATTTTACTCTAATCTGGGTCCCAAAGACTGAAATGTTTTAATCATAATTGTACAGATTTTGCATGGTGTTACAGGGCAGTTACGGTTTCTGATGAAGGAGAAACTTTCTGTTATGAAGAACAATGAGGGAAAATAAGCATTAAACTTACAAAAAAAATAAAAATAAGAAAGCATTCCAGCGTAGCCGATGCCCAAGGTTGCAGTGAGTATTAACTACATGGTAGTTTGCAGAATTAGTGTTATTCCTAAACTAATTAACAGATTTACGTGCTGTGACCAAGTGGGAATATTTTTATGAGTCCTGTTTGTGCCCCAGTTTCCCCTGTGTGCTGCACTGTTACCAAATGAGTGGAAGGGGACTGTTTGCTCTCAGGTCAGGCTGGCACATACATGTGTGTGTGTCACCTACTGTCTAGGCTTTAGTCTCCATATGAAGGGAGCATCTGAGAAGGCAGTGGCAAATCCAGTCACGAGGACATTGGCACCTAGCAACCAGAGGGGAGATGAATTTCTATGCCTCTCCTTATGGAACATGCACAACAATCCTCCAAGTCGGGATCAAAAGACTGGAGAGATGGGGAATAAGAGCAGGCTGCTGGAAGGAGTCAGGGCTCTCAACCGGCATCTGAGGAAGGAGATCAGACAAAGGGACAGACCAAGCTTTAACCAAGGGGTTCCCTACAGCTTGGCTGGGCTCTGGGCTGACCAGAATGGACTATGCTTTAACCTTCAGTTCTCTGTACTACCCTAAGACCTTTCTGTGTTGTGTGCCAGTTAACGAAAAAACCCGACTGTGTTGACAGTGCTGGGTGAGTGTCACTGTCAATGCTGGGCGAGGTGCATTGATCTCTGCAGAGAGGACTGGTCTCCATTGGGGTCATCTCAGTTGGACTCTCTGAGCAGAGATTATGAGGTGCAGCAGGGGGGCTGGAGCCCCAGAGATCCAATCTGGGGAGGCGGTGAAGCCACATGGCTGACCCTGGAGGAAGAGTCAGACCCCCTGGGGGTCTGGCACACTGAGAGGTGCCTCCTAGACACTGTTGCACAGCTGGGGGTGTAGCCCTGACCCTGTGGATCTGTGACATGCCCATGCTGTGCTCAGAGAGAGAGTGATGTCATTTTGAGAACACTAAATCCTCTGCACTTTATACATAAGAGCCTGAATCAGGACTTCAAGTGCAACTTCAACCCTACTCTGGGGTTGCAATTGATGCCTCTGCCTCTGCATTCGGCCCCAGCCCCTTGCAGTTAGGATCACCCTGGCACAGGCCATCTGCAAGCCAGCATGAAGCTGGGGAGGAGTGCGCTGAAGATACTAACAATGGCTGAGAAGAAAAACGAGTGTGACACCCAACCAACCCCTGGAGCATCTGGCCAATCTGCAGAACGCTCTGTGAGCATGTGGTGCCGCTAATCTCTGAGCTGAGGTGCCATGCCTCGCCAGGAGCGCTGATCTGCCCCCTACATACCAGCGGCTGCTGGTCCATGGCATGGCATGACTGCCTCACCCCAGCTAAAGGCGAGAGAAGGAGCACATCCAGCTGCAAGGGACATACAACAAGCACCAAGGTGCCAGCCTCGCCCACCCTGGCATCCCCACCTGCTCCTCCATGGGCTGGCAGCCAGGTTCTCACCACACACGGAAGGAGCAGCTCCCTCAGTTAAACCAGACTGACCCTGGCTTTCCTTGCCCTCTATTGCCCCAGCAGCAGACACCTCTCCCCAAAGCCTGGAAACTACCATCCAACCTGCTTTTCCTGCTTCCTGAGAACAACACAGGAATGCAGGGGCAAGATTAGAAAGGCAAAAGCACAAAATGAGCTCAAACTAGCTACGGGAATAAAAGGAAACAAGAAGACTTTTTATCAATACATTAGAAGCAAGAGGAAGACCAAAGACAGGGTAGGCCCACTGCTTAGTGAAGAGGGAGAAACAGTAACAGGAAACTTGGAAATGGCAGAGATGCTTAATGACTTCTTTATTTCGGTCTTCACTGAGAAGTCTGATGGAATGCCTAACATAGTGAATGCTAATGGGAAGGGGGTAGGTTTAGCGGATAAAATAAAAAAAGAACAAGTTAAAAATCACTTAGAAAAGTTAGATGCCTGCAAGTCACCCGGGCCTGATGAAATGCATCCTAGAATACTCAAGGAGCTAATAGAGGAGGTATCTGAGCCTCTAGCTATTATCTTTGGAAAGTCATGGGAGACGGGAGAGATTCCAGAAGACTGGAAAAGGGCAAATATAGTGCCCATCTATAAAAAGGGAAATAAAAACAACCCAGGAAACTACAGACCAGTTAGTTTAACTTCTGTGCCAGGGAAGATAATGGAGCAAGTAATTAAGGAAATCATCTGCAAACACTTGGAAGGTGGTAAGGTGATAGGGAACAGCCAGCATGGATTTGTGAAGAACAAATCATGTCAAACCAATCTGATAGCTTTCTTTGATAGGATAACGAGCCTTGTGGATAAGGGTGAAGCGGTGGATGTGGTATACCTAGACTTTAGTAAGGCATTTGATACGGTCTCGCATGATATTCTTATCGATAAACTAGGCAAATACAACTTAGATGGGGCTACTATAAGGTGGGTGCATAACTGGCTGGATAACCGTACTCAGAGAGTTGTTATTAATGGTTCCCAATCCTGCTGGAAAGGCGTAACGAGTGGGGTACCGCAGGGGTCTGTTTTGGGATCGGCTCTGTTCAATATCTTCATCAACGACTTAGATATTGGCATAGAAAGTACGCTTATTAAGTTTGCGGATGATACCAAACTGGGAGGGATTGCAACTACTTTGGAGGACAGGGTCATAATTCAAAATGATCTGGACAAATTGGAGAAATGGTCTGAGTTAAACAGGATGAAGTTTAACAAAGACAAATGCAAAGTGCTCCACTTAGGAAGGAAAAATCAATTTCACACATACAGAATGGGAAAAGACTGTCTAGGAAGGAGTACGGCAGAAAGGGATCTAGGGGTTATAGTGGACCACAAGCTAAATATGAGTCAACAGTGTGATGCTGTTGCAAAAAAAGCAAACATGATTCTGGGATGTATTAACAGGTGTGTTGTGAGCAAGACACGAGAAGTCATTCTTCCGCTCTACTCTGCTCTGGTTAGGCCTCAGCTGGAGTATTGTGTCCAGTTCTGGGCGCCGCATTTTAAAAAAGATGTGGAGAAATTGGAAAGGGTCCAAAGAAGAGCAACAAGAATGATTAAAGGTCTTGAGAACATGACCTATGAAGGAAGGCTGAAAGAATTGGGTTTGTTTAGTTTGGAAAAGAGAAGACTGAGAGGGGACATGATAGCAGTTTTCAGGTATCTAAAAGGGTGTCATAAGGAGGAGGGAGAGAACTTGTTCACCTTAGCCTCTAAGGATAGAACCAGAAACAATGGGTTTAAACTGCAGCAAGGGAGGTCTAGGTTGGACATTAGGAAAAAGTTCCTAACTGTCAGGGTGGTTAAACACTGGAACAAATTGCCTAGGGAGGTTGTGGAATCTCCGTCTCTGGAGATATTTAAGAGTAGGTTAGATAAATGTCTATCAGGGATGGTCTAGACAGTATTTGGTCCTGCCATGCGGGCAGGGGACTGGACTCGATGACCTCTCGAGGTCCCTTCCAGTCCAATAATCTATGAATCTATGAATCTATGAGAGCGGAGAGACTCCATGGAGCAGGTTTGAGGCCAGGGGCTATGGGCAGAGGTGCTTACCTGGGCCTTTCTCTCTCCAGCTCGGGGAAGTGCTCTGGCACCACTTCACAGCCTGGCACAGCGGGGGTCCCAGTGCTCTGAAAGGAGACCCTGGTGAGAGCTCTGCTCCATGGCTCTGTCTGCCCAGGCCACCCACCCCTCAACCTCAGTCCTCCTTGGATGCCTTCCCCTGCACCAGCCGGTGCCCAGAAGCCAGAGCCTAGCACCACCCCCTCGCCTGGCTCTGCCAGGGCCTGCACTCCGCCGAGCAGCTGAGGCCCGTGGTCCAGCACACACTGCTGCAAGGTGTGGCCAGAGGGAGAGGAAGCCAGGGCATGGCCTTGCTCCTGTTTCATCCAGACTCAAGGCAGGAGCAGAGCCCAAACATCCCCACCCTCCAGTCTGTACACCGGGCCCTCACCTTCTGCTCCCGGGCAGGGAGCCCACCTCCAAACACGGCCTCACAGTAGGGACTGATGGGCTCCTCAGCAGGCTCTGCGGGCACAGACATAGCAGGAAAGGCAGTGAGCTGCTAGCCAGCGCTCTGCTGGAGCTGGGGGGTTGGGGGCCTAAAGGGGATGTGGTGGGTGACTCTATCCCTTAGCGCATGGGCACTGCTGTGGGAGGCAGGAGGGCCTGGTGTGGGACGCTGGGCACGCTGTTCACCCCTAGGGACGTCCCTGACACCAGCAACTCTCACTGGAGCGGGTGCCCCCCACCCTAGCCAGGAGCATGGCCCAGCACTGAGGGGCAGTGCTGCCTACCCCCAGCGCTTCCCAGCGGGGTGGTCCAGGCATGTGTCTGGGGACAAGCCCCTTGCTAGGCAGAGAACCCAGGAGTCACCCTCCAGAGGGGACAGTGGCCACCATTGGAGCAGAAACCACTGGGTGGGTTCTGGGGGGTTGGCAGCTTCCAAAGCCATAGAAAAACATAGATACCCCAACCTCCCCTTGCTCTAGCAGTGCCCTCACCCCCATCCCTGTATGGGCATCAAACCCCCACTCTAGCAATGCCCCACCCCCAACCTCATATGGGCCTCAACTCCTCCCATTCTAGCCATGCCCTCCTATGGGCCCCAACGCCCACCCGCCCCTAGCAGTGCCCCAACCGCCATATGAGCTTCAAACCCCCTGCTCTAGCAATGCAGACCCATTCCTGTATGGGCCCCAGCCCCTCCCTACCCCATTCCCCTATTGCCCACCCCCACTCCAGCAATGCCCCACCCCGCCATCCCTGTATGGGCCTCAATCCCCTCCTACTCTACTAATGCCCCCCAAAAGGCCCACCCCCCACACACACTATTCATGCCCCTGCACCACCCCCATCCCGGGAAGAAGCGACACAGGCGCCTTTGTGGGGACAGGCTGTGCAACTAGAGCGCTGCAGCCCCCAGATCTCACCTGGCCAGCTGGCAGGTCTCTGTGGGATGGGGGGCAGGTCCAGGCTGGGCCATCTGGGAGAGCTAGGAGAGCAGAGGAAACACGTCAGAGTCTCAGGCAGCAGGGTCACCACCTGGCACTCTCTTGAGTGGAGCCTGCGCTTGGGGCAACCCTGCCCGGGGTGCGTTGCCCAGACAGGGGGCAGCAAGTAGCGTGGGGCAGAGGAAGGCCCAGTACTAGGCTGGGGGGAGGGAACTACGGAGCCTGGTGCAGCATCCCAGTCAGTGTCTACAGGGAAATCTCCCAGGATGTGGGGAGGGCTCCGACCTCACGGCCAGGCAAGGCCCTTGGAAGAAGGGCTGGCGCTTGCACCCACTGTCTACCCCCAGCCTCTGATTGCACAGGCCAGGCTGGCGGGGGAGGGGCTACCTGCCATGGGAGCAGGGCTGCTCCCCTCCTCAACGCCGCCATGGGGGAGCCTGTGACTGGAGTGGGTGCTCCCCTCCCCAGTGCCGCCATGGGGGAGCCTGTGACTGGAGTGGGTGCTCCCCTCCCCAGTGCCGCCATGGGGGAGCCTGTGACCGGGGGGGAGCCACTCCCGTCCCCAGTGCCACCACAGTGGAGCCTGTGATGAGGGCGAGGGTTTGAAGGCTTCTTTCCCCCAGAATTTCCCATCAATCCTGGAGTGCAACGAGGGGTGTCTGGAGGGCAGGGCCTCGGCCTGCCCAGACAGCCCCCCACATCCCACCCCGCCCCCAGCTTTACTTTCCTAGCTCTCCAGTGGGCTCAGGCCATTACTGCTGTCCATGTCCCAGGCCTGGCACTGACACTTCAGATTCCCTCCCCCAGGTCTGTCCCGGCCACCCAGCTATTGGCCACCAGCTCTAAATCATCAGCCAAGCCTTCTGATGCAGCAGCCTGGTGCTGCCTGCCCCACCCCACCCCACCCAGCCCAGAAGTGCCCACTTTCCATGGCACAGTGAGGCACGAGCAGGCTCCCTGCAGATGAGCTCTGGGCTCCCCCTCAGCCCCAGGCAGTGTGCCTGCTGCCAGGGGTACTGCTGGCTGCCCCACCTGTCACCACTCAGCTCTGTGGGACCTGCTTCTGCCGGGTCAGTGCCAGAGACTAGGGCAGGAACCAGCATGCAGCAGGACCCAGGGAGCTGCCCACCCCTGGCCGGATGGCGGGTGCATGCGGCGTCGGGACAGTAGGCGAAGGCATCCCCCAACTAGCTGCGATCTAGCTAGACAATAGCCGTGTGGCCATGGCAGCACGGGCAGCAGCATAGGCGAGCCACCAGAGTATGCACCCAGGGTCCTGGGCGGGACAGGACCCTGGGCGGGACAGGACCCAGGTAGCTGGCCCACTATTCCATGGCAGCTACACTGCTATTCCAAGGGAGCAAGCTCCATCTCAGCTAGTGCGGGAAGCAGAGTCTGCGTCCCCAGGTGAGTGAGGAGGGGACCAGGCAGGGAGCAAGGACTGAGGGAGATGACTAGGGCCCTACCAAATTCACAGTCTATTTTAGTCAAATTCATGGTCATAGGATTTTAAAAATTGTTAATTTCATGATTTCAGGTATTTAAATCTGAAATATCACAGTGCTGTAATTGTAGGGCTCCTGGCCCAAAAAGGAGTTGGTGGGGGGTTGCAAGGTTATTGTAGAGGGTGTGTGGTACTGCTACCCTCACTTCTGCGCTATGCCTGACGACTGCGCTGCCTTCAGAGCTGTGCAGCTGGAGAGTGGCGGCTGCTGCCCGGGAGCTCAGCTCTGAAGGCAGAGCTGCCGCCAGCAGCAGCGCAGAAGTAAGGATGGCATGGTATGGTGTATTGCCACCCTTACTTCTGTGCTGCTGCCTGCAAAGATGAGCCCTCAGTCAGCAGCTGCCACTCTCCAGCCGACCAGCTCTGAAGGCAGCAGTGCAGAAGGGTGGCAATACCACAACCCCCCTGCAACTCCCTTTTGGGTCAGGACCCCCAGTTTGAGAAACACTGGTCTCCCCCGTGAAATCTGTATAGTTTAGGGTAAAAGCACACACAAGACCAGATTTCATGGTGGGAGATCAAATTTCATGGACTGTGATGCATATTTTCATGGCTGCGAATTTGGTAGGGCCCTAGAGATGACCCAGCCATGGGTCTCTGAGCCCTCCCCATCCCGCTACAGCCCCCGCACTGTGACCTGGCCACGGGACCCTGAGACCTCCACAGCCCCCTGCGCTGTGACCCAGCCAGGGCCCTGATCCCTCTCCAGCCAGGTCCCCTGCGCTGTGACCCAGCCACTGGGCCCTGAGCCCTCCCCAGCCCGGCCCCTGCACTGTGACAAGGCCATGGGCCCCGGAGCCCTCCCTAGCCTGGCCTGACCCGGCCCCCTGCACTGTGTCCTGACCATGGGCTCTGAGCCCTCCCCAGCTTGCCCCCTGCACTGTGACCTTGTCACAGGACCTTGAGCCCTCCCCAGCCCGGCCCAGCCCCCTGCGCTGTGACCCAACCTCAGGGCCTTGAGCCCTCCCCAGCCTGGCTCAGCCACCTGCGCTGTGACCCAGCGAGGGCCCTGAGCCCACCCCAGGAGGGTCCTTGTGCTGTGACCTGCAGGCACAGTTCCTTCCTCTTTTAACCTCTAGTAACTAGATCCTGGAACAACAGCAATGCTTCCCACTAGCCACAGGCACCTCCACTGCTCCTGAGCCAGCCCCAAAGTGACCTCAGCAAGTCCCCTTCTGCCTAGAGGGCCACAAGGTCCAGCAGATCCCTTCCTCGGGGCGTAACCCGCGCTCAGGGCCCAGCACTGGCCTGTGCCCCCAGCCCTGAGAGATCCTGGCCTGGCCTGGCCCATCCATGCTGTGCGCCTTGCCGCAGGGCTCTCCTCATTTCTGACCTCAACACAGAGGAGTGCTATGAAAGGGGCTTTGTTAGGGTCCACGCATGCCCTCCCCCCCACCTCCAGAGGCCTGAAACGGGGCCTGGGGCTGTCATTTAGGCCAGACGGCTGCACTGCTGGATGAGGCTCTCAGGGGAGACCTAAGCAATGTCTCCGGGAGACATGAGGGGCACAGCAGGGGTTCGGCCTGCCCTGCCCTGCCTGAGCTCTGCCCCTCCTCCTGCTTCCAGGCAGAGGGCAGACTGTGGTGTTAGGAGCAGGCTCACACTTACTCAGGCTTCTCTGCTGGTGTGGTCCCTTGCTGTGTAGCTGAGACCAGTGGCTGTGGGGTAGGTTGATTCCTCGCAAGCTCCTCATCCCCTGAACACCCAGCTGGTTGTGAAGGGGGTTCAAGTCCCTCATAAATGATATTGGAAACCATCTCCATCCTGCCCCATGCAGAGGCTGGCTGGGAGGGGGCGCCCGGGGCTGGCGAGGGCTCTCTCTGCGCACTGGCAGCAGGGCTGGTTGGAGCAGACAATGGGAAGCTGCACGGCGAGTGGCTCACTCCTGGGCTCACAGGGCTGCAATCAGCTGGCTGGATCCCCTGGCTGAGGCGTGGAGAGACACCGGGGATGGAAGGAGAGGATTTTCCACACCCAGCCTGGATCTCTACATCATCCAAACCCACTTCAGCCACCCCAGCCCGGGGCATTGGCGTAGGCTCCATAGCACTTTCCTTCCCCACAGGCTGGGGTGCCTGGGGGCCTGCTGAGCCTCTCTCTCCTGAGCCGGCCTGCTGCTCCAGGGTGAACTCCGAGCGCCCAAGATCCATGGAGCTTTCCCCTGGCACAAACCCCTCGTGTACAATGAAAGCAGCAGAAGGCCCCTCACAGCCAGGTTTGCGTGTTGGCACTGATGTCCGTGCCAGCGGCGTGGGCACCAGGCCCTGCTCTGGCCTTGCTGCTGGGTTAGGGCGTTGGAAGAACGTCCTAGGCTTGGGTACCGGCTTGGCAATGGGTGGAGCAGGCTCCATCTCCAGAGGTGGGTTTTGGCTGGGGCTAGCTGAACACTGGTGGTTCCCAAGCCCATCAATGGCTGCTACTGGGGCTCCATTAGCAGTACTTGTCCCATTGTTCTCCTTGCCTGCTTGGCACACTCTGGGCACATCCAGGGGCTCTGTACATGTGCCAGGCTTGGCACAGGCATCTCCTGCCATGGGCCTGCCTTTGTCTTGCACCAACAGCTGCGTCTGCTGCACCAGACTCAGGATCCTTTTGCGGTGCCCAGTGGCAGTGATGCCGATCCGCTGCAGGTCTTTGTTGCCTAGGGAGACAGCATCTCTGGCCACTTGGAACCCATGCTGCTTAAAGGTTTCCTGGTATCTCTCCAGATGGATGGTGGCCAGCCAATCAGCGATGTCAGAGTCGGCGTCACACGGGGAGAACATGGCCTGTGGACCCCCACCAGGGGACTGTCAGGCCATCATCTGAGGAAAGAGAAGAGAGGTTGCGGCATCATTGAAGAGACAGGAAGAGATGGTAGTGCCACAGAATAGCCAGCAGGCCCAGTGCTTGGGAGAGCCTGTAGGATCCATGCCCATGCTAGCGCTTTGCTAGGACTCCCCCTGTGAGCTCTGACTGCTCTGCTCCCAGCTCTGTTAGATCCTGCCATGGGCAGTCAGTGGGCTCATGTGCTGCCAGAGGGGTGAGCACTCTGAGCAAGGGCCAGAGCATCAATTGCCCAAACCCTGCCCCAAGCCTTCCAATCCTGACCCCCCTTTTATCTGAGAGGTCACGACCCCAGCCTGTGAGGGTCTCACACACACAGGCCTCTGGCTCCCGAGGCAGAGCTGACTCGATCAGACACGGGGTTGTCCCCTGGCCAGACAAAAGCAAGCCCTGTCCATGGGCATCACTGACTCCATCCCTGCCAGCCCCTCCTCAGGCAAGTTGGGCAGAGGAGCCAACACATAGCTCTGTCTGGGATTTGTGCTTTGCTGGTATGGAGGATATCGGGCCGTTTGCTGTGTCCAGAATCTCAGTCCGTCCCTTGTGGAGGGGGGACAGGGAACGCAGATACCCATGTTGCAGCTGGGCCCCTCCCTAGGGAGGGTTCTATGATGCTGGCTGGCTCAGGGAGGGTTCTGTTCTGCTACTGGAAGAACAGCATCAGAATCTCCCTGACGGTAGGGAGGGCATGAGAGAGGTCAGCATGACTCACAGACAAGCCCAGGGAGACAGCATCTGGGACACAGCCCCCAGCCACACGCATTCCAGGCCAGACAGGCTCCCAGCTGTGCTCCCCACACTGCCTGGGGAGATTGCCCACGCAGCTTGAAGGGGCAGCCCCTCTCCCTTCAGATAAGGCCTCTCGGATACCTTGGGACTTTGTAGGGCAGGGGCTGTCTCTCCCTGCATGTCTGTGCAGCACCCAGCATGAGAGGGCCCTGATCCTGCTTGGGGCTTCAGTAACACAAACCATAATAACACCAGCTCTCCTCTGCTCCCAGCTCAGGGCTGCCAGCAGAGCTCCCTCCATCCCAGGTCCCAGGACAGAACTCAGGAGCCCTGTGTGCAGCACGATGCTGTGAGGTCCTTTTCCCATGAATCACACTGCTCTGCACCAAGCCAGCTGCGCTGACTCCACGGCCACCAGCAGGGTTTCCAGTTCCTCCATTTCCTCCTATTGTTCAGGGCAGACTTCCTTCCTTCCTGCCGCTCACAGTCTCCCACGCAGCCCCCTCCCGCCTCCCTGCAGGAGCCCTGTCGGCCCTGCACAGGGAATGTGCGGCACTGGGAACGGGTAGGTGCGCATCTGTGCACAAGTGTGCGCTGGTGTGTCTGCGAGCGTTTAATGTATGAGGCTGTGAGAATCTGTTGGTGTCCGCAGCAACGTGTAGCCATGCACTTCAGTGTGGGTGCTGTTGTGCAGATGTGTTTGTGCATGTGCAGAGGTAGTGAGAACAGAGGATACATGAATTTGTCCAGAACCAATTAGCTAAAAAGCCTGGTATGCCAATTAACCTGGAGAGCTCTCCCCATCACAGCAGGAAGCACAGCTGTTTATGTGTAGGTCCTACACTAAATGCCATGAATGTTTTTAATGCCATTTAGTTTTGGAAAGGTGCCCAGGCTAGAGCAGGCCTGTATATCAGTGGGAACATTTGCCAGGACCCAGGCTGTGCTGACACTCAACCATCTGGACCTTCTCTGGCAGGCCCATTTCTGTAATAAGGAAAGGGAAACCTAATCCACTGAGATGGGGCAATAGCAAAGCAGGATCCCAAGCCTGCCTGAGGCTGTGGCTTTATAATCGCACCTTCCTACAAACAACTAGGCAGAGACTGTGCAGGGCAACGGTGATCTGGCCAAGCAGCCATGGAGGCCAGGAAAGAAACATTTATCTGTAGGAAGCCCTCTCCCCGCCATACCAGGTGCCAGGGAGTATTGGCTGGCAGGGCAGGGGCTTTCTCAGCCCCCCAGTACCAGGCACAGGCACCAGGGGACATTGGCTGGTGGGGAGGATTCTCAGCCCCCCGTACCAGGCGCCAGAGGGCTTTGACTGGGAGGGGAGTGGGGGTTTCTCAGCTCCCCAGTACCAGGAGGCATTGACTGTTGGGGGGGAGGGGTTCGCAACTCCCCAGTACCAGGCGCAGGATGCATAGACTGGGGAGGAGGTTCTCAGCCTCTTCTCCCTCCCCCCCCGTACCAGGTGCCAGGGGGCATTTACTGGCTGGGGGGGAGGGAGGGCAGGTTCTCAGATCCCTGGTATCAGGCGCCAGGGGGCATTAGCTGGGGGGCCGGGGGTGGAGGGACGGGACTGGAAGCTGACTGCCCCTGCCAACTGTCCAACAGAAAGAGACTGTTTCCTGCAGCCCGGGAGAACAGAACCCCCCGCCCCTGGCCCGGCTGCCCGAGCCCACAGAAGCCCAGGCGGGGAGCGAACCGCGCCAGTCACCGCTCCCGGCCGTTAACTCTGGAGCCGAGCGATGTCGAGTCCGAGGATGGCCGCCCCCTTTGCGCTGTCACAGCCGAGCCCCAAGGGGGAGGCTGCCCGACCCGGCCCAACCCCTCCGGGCGCTCAGCGCGGCCAGTCCTGCCTGGCAGAGCCGCAGGCGGTGCCCTGCGCCCCCTCCCGTCCCCGGAGCCCCTCACCTCTCGCCCTGCAGCGCCGTCCGCTGGACCAAGCGCGGCCACCAGCCCGGGCCGCTCCTCGGCCACAGGGCTCTGCGCTGCTCGCCGGGCTCAGAGGAACTGCGGCTGGGGCTCGACAGGAGGACGGGACCCAGCGCACTCCCCCGGCCGTCCGGCCCCTCCCCTTGCCGGCACTTCCTCGCCATCCACCGGCCGCTGTACCCTTGTCCCCGCCCCGCACTGCCCCTGCCTCCTCCCATGGTACTGCCCCCTGCCCCCCACAAACATTGCCCCTGCCCCCTCCCTCCCTGGACACTACCCCTGCCCTCCCCTGCATTGCCCCTCCCCTCCGGGCACTGCCCCTGTCCCCCCTCCCTGACAACTACCCCGTGCCCCGCCCTGCATTGCCCCCCCCCCCCCGCATTGCCCCTGACCTTCCTTCCCCACAGCACTGCCTCCTCCCTCCCTGGCTCTGTCCCCTGCCTCTGTCCTTCCTCTCCCATTCACCAGCCCCTGCCCTTGCCCCCACCCTTCCCACATTGCCCCTGCCCTTCCACTCCCCTCCCCTCCTGAGCACTGCTCCTTTCCTTCCTTCCTCTGGCACTGCGCCTGCCCCCTCCCTCCCTGGGCACTGTCTCCTGTCCCTGTGCTTCCACTCCGCTCTCTTTGCTGCCCCTGTCCCCTGCCCTTCCTCTCCCATCCACCAGCCCATCTCCACCTCTGCCCTCCTCGCATTGCCCCTGCCCCCTCCTTCCCTGGGCACTGCCCCCTGCCACTGCACTTCGACAACCCCCCCCCAGGCACTGCCCCTACTCTTCCCCTCCTATCCATCATCCCAGCACCTGCCATTGTTCCAGCACCTCTCTTCCACCCCCTGCCCAAGCACTGTCCCTGCCCCTGCTATTCCTCTCATATCCACCAGCCTCTGCCCCTCCACCTGTCACTGCCCTGTCCCCGACACTGGATCTGCCAATCTGCCCCACCTCCCACTCTGCCCATGGCCTGTCCCTTTGCCCTGGCCCTTCTCTCTCCTTCTCAGCCCGTTTCTTGCCCTGTGTCTGGCAGTCGATCTCTGAAGCCTTCAGTATAAGCTGCTGTGGGGTGAGGATACCAGATTCAGCAGGGCCGTGGTCTGGTGTGTGAGGGGAGGGGAGAGTTACTGGGCTAGAAGGGCCGTCGATCTGAGCTGGTGGGGCAGGGGAGTCTGAGGGCTGCTGGAGGGGATCCCGGTAGCCCCAGGCAGCAGGAGGGAGTTGGAGTGGACGCAGTGCTGGGAGGGCCAGTTACAGGCGGAAGTGGAACCATTGTTTACGCTGAAGCCCTAGACTCACCAGTGGGTCCCTCCCAGGCTGTAGCTTGGGAAGGCTTGGCTTTGAGTCTTGCTCTCCTGACAGGCGTGACTCATCCGGCCAGCCCAGGGAGCCCAGGTGGCAGCTTTCCCCACAGAGAGAGGCCACAGGGACAGCTCCAGCTCATGCCGGGGTCCTACTGAGCACAGTGCTCTGCAGGAGAGCCATGGGGAGTGCCCTGGGCCCCTGCCAGCTTGGTGCAGCCTGGGCTCCTGCCTCCTTGGCATGGGAGAGAGATGCAGCCTCAGTGCTTAGCCTGGGGCCGAGGGACTTGCTGCTGCTGCGCAGTGCATGACATGCTACCCCAAGCTGAGCCCCATGCAAACATGAGCAGCGTGCTGGCCTCCCTCTCGCTGGACGCTGACTGGCCATGGCTGCTGGAGGAATGAGGTCCTGTGAGCTGGCCAGATCCCTGGGGCTGCAGCTTGGGGTGTGTTGGTGCTGAGAGAGCTCTTGCATTGTGTGGGCTCCATGGGAAGCAGGGGATGAGCTAGCTGGTGCCACCTCTGCACCTCATGGCGGAGGAGGGGTTGCAGCTGGAGCATGGCTGGGCCTAATTTCTCCTTCACCCTAAGGCACAGGAATCCCCTAGCATCCCCAGCCCAGCTCCAGAGCTGCTTTCACACAGTCCAGCCTGCTGTGCTCAAGTGCAGCCCCTTGCAAGAGCCCTGTGCAGCCTGGGGATTGCACCACTGCCGCCCTGTTACCCAACCCCAGCCGCAGGGCAAGGTGAGCGCTGAAGGGAGAGGCTATCTGTTGCTGCGGGGGCGGAGGCTGAGTTTCCGGCCAGTCTCACAATATCCGTCAGCCCCTCCTATGGCTACTAGCAAGGTGGAGAAGTGCTCTGCGTCCAGTCGGGATTGCTCAAGTGCCCAGCCCCCCGCACTGCAGCCCTGGGTCTCCCTGCCCCGGGGCACAGGCCCAGCAAGCAGGGAGGGGGGTTTGCAGCTACGGGTGAGAAGCTGAAGTAGGCCGGCCATGTGGAAGTCTGAATTGTGCCACTGGGGCAGAGGCGCAACTTCTCCTTATTGCTGGTTTGTTTCCACTTTGGACGCAGCAGAAGCAGAACTGTCTGTAAGGGCTCAGAGCTCAGTCTAACCAGAGCCCCTGCCCCTCCCTTTCTCCAACTCCCTCACTGGCCTGCCCACCATGGAGTAGCCTGAGCCCCCTGGAGCTGCATCCTGCACAGGCCAGCATTGCCAGTGAGGGATCGCGGCAGGCCACCTGCAGCATCTGGAAAGCCCGAGCTGGGTGACCACCGATCGTGCCATCAGATAAGGCTAGCAGCTAACACCCTGTCTCTATCGGCGGCTGCATCCGTTCAACTGCTGGCTGAAAAGAAACTGCTCAGCCGGCTTGTGAAAAGTTTGGCTTTGCAGACGTAGGAGCCGCCCTTCTCAGCATCGCTCTGTCTCAGCAGGACAGGCGTGCTGAGGGGCTGAACAGGGATTGGGGTGATCCCAGACACATGGCATGGACGTTAGAGAGCTGGCCAAGATCTGTTCCATCACCAGCCATCTCTTGGGCCTCTGGCCTGGTCTTCACAGAATGCTTGCTAGTGCTGTGTCCTGAGATTCACCAGTGCTTTTTTGTTACACTCCTAGATCCCCCCAGCCACCCCATCCCTGTGGTATGGTGGGCGAGCAGGTGTGCCCTAGGCACAGTCCAGAGCCACTGCCGTGGGCGGTGCCCTGCGCCCCCTCCCGTCCTAGGCACGGGGTGAGGGGGGAGCGGCACGGGAGGGGGAGAGCAGGCAGGGCCTTCAGACGGGGGGGCGGGGGGAGCAGATGGGGTTTGCTCTGCAGTTCTGGAGCCCAGGGAAGGGAATCTGTGAGTGAGAACCTGTCACTCAAAGCTATTTCTGACAGTGTTGTGACTGGGGCCCTTCCTCTGTTGTTTCCTGTTGATGTATTTGAGGGCGTGCTGGGTTAGGCCTGCTGCCTATGGCCTGGCTGTCTGCCTGCGGGAGCTGGTGGGACATTTTTTATGAAATGTCTTTTCACAGAAATCTTCTATTTCGCTGAAGCCGAAACATTTCGTGGAGATGTATGGATTCTGGCCAAGTTGACAGGAAGGTCTCTGAGGTCAAGTGGTGAGTCAGTTCCAGAGACAGAGGAGCCCAAATCAAAATCTTGACCTTTTTGATCCCAAAACATATGTTTTTACACAATACTGTTTTGTGATAACACGTGAAAGGGTTTAGTTTTGCTCCAACGTGAAATCTCAGAAGTTTCACAAAATAGACTTGTCATCCTCTGATCAGCTCTTCTTTTCTATCTGTCCATCCCCATACATCCCATCTATCTATCTATCTATCCCCATACATTCTATGTCCTAGTTGGAGGATAGAGGCTGGCAATAGCACATGCAGTTAGGAGAAGGGGGGGTATTAGTCACCTCGTCTCTGCAAGGGGCCTGCAGGCCAACAGGACAGGCAGAGTGCTGCAGGGACAGAGGCTTGGGGGATCAGCAGCTCGAGAGGGGAGGGGGGGAGGGGAAATCAGGAGGGGACCACCAGCCTCTGTCCAGAACAGAGGCAGAACGAGCCAGGTCTGTGAGATCAGGACACAATATGGTCCCTGTCAGAGCTGGTCACACTGGATGGTATCTTGGGTCCTAAGCTCCAGGGTCGGCTTTAGGCCAATTCAACCAATTCCTCTGAATCGGTTCCCGCCCCTAAGAGGGCCCCACACCCAAGCCCCGGTACGGCGTACCGGCAAGAGCCAGTGTGCTGTACCTGGGTGGCCCGGCTTCCCCAGGGGGCAATTTAAAGGGCCTGGGGCTCCCAGCAGGGGCTGGAGCCCCAGGCCCTTTAAATTGCCCACCAGAGCCCCACTGTTGGAGCCCTGGGGTAGGGCTGCGGAGCTCTGGGGGCTATTTAAAAAGTCCGGGGCTCCCGTTGCTTCTTCCTCCCCGGCCCTTTAAATAGCCGCTGGAGCCCCGCCGCTTTCCCAGAGCTCCCGCGGCTATTGAAAGGGCTGGGGCGGCACTTACCGTACAGGATGGGCTGTACCCGCACCCTCTGCCCACACCAGCCCCGCACCCCCTGCCCTGCCCGCACCAGCCCCTGTCTCCAGCCAGCCCCGCACCCCCTGCCCTTCCTCCAGCCAGCCCCACACCCCCTGCCCTTCCCGCACCAGCCCCTGTCTCCAGCCAGCCCCGCACCCCCTTCCCTTCCTTCAGCCAGCCCTGCACCCCCTGCCCACAGCCAGCCCCTGCCACACCCCCTGCCCTGCCCGCACTATCCCTGCACCCCCATCCTGCCTGCAGCAGCCCCGCACCCCCTGCCCTGACGCTGCCTGCAGCCAGCCCCACACCCCGTGCCCACAGCCAGCCCCTGCCGCACCCCCCTGCGGCCCTGCCCAAAGCCAAACAGCCCCCCACACCCCTTCCCGCACCAGCCGTGCACCCCTTGCCCTGCCTGTAGCCAGCCCCACACCCTCTGCCCTGTCTCCAGCCAACCCCTGCCACACACCCCTGCCTGAAGCCAGCCAGTCCTGCACTCCTCTGTCTCCAGCCCTGCCAACCCCTGCCGCACCCCCCTGTGGCCCTGCCTGAAGCCAGCCAGTCCACCCCACACACCCCTGTCTCCAGCCAGACCCGCACCCCTTGCACTGCCTGCAGCCAGACCCTACCTCCAGTCAGCCCCTGCCCTGCCTCCAGCCAGCCCCATGTCCAGTGGTGCCCTGCAGTTCACAGGGCAGTAGCCCTGCACACCTGCTTCAATGAGGGGGGCAGGGAGCAGCTGGGACCCACACATGTGCACACCCTAGGGTCACCAGAACAGCAAGTGTGAAAAATCAGGACAGGGGGTGGGGGTAATAGGATCCTATATAAGAAAAAGACCCCAAAATCGGGACTGTCCTTATAAAATCGGGACCTCTGGTCACCCTAGCACACCCCCAGGGAGTGGTGGGGACCCACACATGTGAAACGGAGCTCATTTCTAGTTCAGGCCCATCTTTTTAAAGAAGAACTTTAGGTAGGGTTAACATACATCCATATTTTCCCAGACATGTCAGGCTTTTTGGTTCTTAAATCGGTCTGGGAGGAAATACGGACATATGGTAACCCTATTGGTACAAAAAATACATACTGTGGCACATCCCTTAAATCAGAACTTTTTATAGGGAACCGGTTGCTAAGTAATGAAAGGCATTTTTTACGTTTTTTTTTTAAGTCATCCCTGCTGGGGCCCCGCCGAAAATGTTCGAATTGGGCCCCACACTTCCTAAAGCCAGCCCTGCTAAGCTCACTGAGGCCTGGTCTACACTATGAGTTTAGGTCAAATTTAGCAGCATTAAATCGAATTAACCCTGCACCCGTCCACACAACGAAGCCATTTTTGTTGACATAAAGGGCTCTTAAAATTGATTTCTGTACTCCTCCCTGACGAGGGGAGTAGCGCTGAAATCGACATTGCCGGTTTGAATTAGGGTTAGTATGGACACAATTCGGCGGTATTGGCCTCCGGGAGCTATCCCACAGTGCACCATTGTGACCGCTCTGGACAGCAATCTGAACTCGGATGCACTAGGCAGGTAGACAGGAAAAGCCCCACAAACTTTTGAATTTCATTTCCTGTTTGCCCAGCATGGAGCACTGATCAGCACAGGTGATCATGCAGTCCCAGTATCAAAATAGAGCTCCAGCATGGACTGTACGGGAGTAAGATTACCTGACGTCCCGATTTTATTGGGACTGTCCCGATATTTGCTTGTTTGTCCCACGTCCTGACCAATGTTAGGTCGGGACACTGGACAAACAAGCAAATGCTCCGGAGCCCGGAAGTGCTCGTGCCCCCCGCCCCCGCCCCGACTCTGCCCCCTCCTTCCGCCATTGGCTCCCTCCCCAAATCCCTGCCTCTTCCCCAGGCTCACCATTCCTCCTCCCTCCACAAGTGCTGGAGGGAGGCCCCGGAGACGCAGGGGGAGCGGGGTGCCGTGAGTGAGAGTCCAGCCTGGTCCCGAGCGCAAGCAGGACTCAGTCGGGTGGTAGGGAGAGTAGGGGGGCGGCCCGTGGGGCCAGGTGGCGGCTGTTCTCCCCCCCCGGGCAGCGGGACTCGGGAGCAGCCGCTGCTGCAGCTCCCACTGCCGCGGGGGGAGGAAGCGGCCGATGGCCAAGCTCGGCGGCTGCAGCTCTGGAGCCCGGGCCCAAACCCCCCGAGCCCGGGCCTGTTGCGGAGACCCAGCAGCGCGCACGCTGCGCCCAGCCCCTGGCCAGTCGCGTCTGGGCTGGCTGCCCAGCTGGTGCAATCCCGCGGCGGCCCCGGAGTGGGGGCATCGGCAGCCTGTTCGTTCCCCCGCGGGGTTGAGCTCCCAATGCCTGAAGGGTCAAAAACATTGTCGCGGGTGGTTCAGGGTACATGTCGTCAGCCCTTCACGCCCTTCTCCCCCCCCCCCCCCCCCCCCGTGAAAGCAAAGGGAAAAAAATCATTTCTCACCTTTTTTCACTGTCACCGTATGTCTACTGGATGCTGCTGGCAGACGCGGTGCTGCAGCGCTACACAGCAGCATCCCCTTGCCTTGCCTTGCGGACGGTGCAGTATGCCTGATAACCGTCATTGTCATCCCGTGGGTGCTCCTGGCTGGCCTCGGTGAGGTCGGTCGGGGGCGCCTGGACAAAAATGGGAATGACTCCAGGTCATTCTCTTCTTTAAGTTTTGTGTCATGGAGATTCAGTCCTGCCTAGAATATCATGCCAGCTGGAGGCTGCTCTCCCAGTCAGCAGCACTACATGGTCACACCTACCACAGCCTACCCCTTGCTCCCAGGGCTCGCAATCAGATACTTAGACCTCTACATTTTGCTGCAAATAAAAAAATAAAGCTGCCGTTTAGAACTGTCCCCCAACATACATATCCTGGGACATTTTGTATTTTACCAGTGTCAACCAAAGGCCCACACACAAATGGAGATTCAGTCCTGCCTGTGCGTCTATCCTAGTGCTTATCACAGATTCCCATTTTCAGCTATAGGCTGAGCAAGTGCAGAATGGTGGTTCACTCTACTTCGCTGTAAGCCAACCGCCCTTCCCTCCCCCCTTTGATCTCTGCTTGCAGAGGCAATAAAGTCAGTGTTGTTTCAAATTCATGCATTCTTTATTACTTCATCACACAAATGGGGGGATAACTGCCAAGTTAGCCCTGGAGGGGTGGGGGAGGAGGGAAGCAACAGGTGGGGTTGTTGTAGGGGCATCCCCTCGAATGGCATGCAGCTCATCATTTCTGCGGGATGTCTGGGGCTCTGACCCGGAGCGGCCGTTTGCCTCTCTGGTTCTTTAGTAGGCTTTCCTGATATTCTAGGCAGGACTGACTCTCCATTAGACAAAACTTAAACAAGAGAATGACCTGGGGAGTCATTCCCATTTTTGTCTGAGGCAGGCCAGGAGCACCCATGACAGCAGCAGACAGTACAGTATGACTGGTAACCATCTTTGCCAACTTGCAAAGCAACAGACGGTACAGTATAGTTGGTAACCGTCTTTGCTAACTTGCAAAGGCAAGGGGATGCTGCTGTGTAGCGCTGCAGTACCGCGTCTGTTAGCAGCATCCAGTAGACATACAGTGACAGTCAAAAAAGGCTGAATGGGCTCCATGGTTGCCGTGCTATGGCGTCTGCCCGGGCAATCCAGAGAAAAGGGTGCGAAATGATTGCTGCCGTTGCTTTCTCGGAGGGAGGATTGACTGACGACATTTACTCATAACCACCCGCGACAAATTTTTGGCCCCATCAGGCATTGGGATCTCAACCCAGAATTCCAATGGGCGGGGGAGACTGCAGGAACTATGGGATAGCTATGGGATAGCTACCCACGGTGCAATGCTCCGGAAGTCGACGCTAGCCTCAGTACATGGACGTACACCGCCGAATTAATGTGCTTAGTGTGGCCGCATGCACTCGACTTTATACAATCGGTTGCCAAAAATCGAATTCTGTAAATTCGGAGTAATCCCGTAGTGTAGACATACCCTGAGGGGTGGGGCAGGCATCTAGTCACATATTCCAGGCCAGAAGGGGCCAGTCTGACCCTCTGCATCACACATGCAAGAGTCCTTCCCCAGAAGCATTCCTAGAGCAGAGCTTTGAGTAAAAGAGCCAATCTGCACCTAAAAATTGCCAGTGACGGAGAATCCTCCATGACCCTGGGTAAGTTGTTCCAGTGGTTAATTACCCTCGCTCTTAAACATTTTCACTTTATTTCCAGTCTGAATGCCTCATTTCAACTCTAGCCATTGGATCGTGTTATCCTTTCTCTGCTAGACTGAAGAGCCCATTATCCAGAGGCACCAACTTTGTCATTTCCCAGGTGGTGCTCCACCCCAGGCCCTGCCCCCACTCGACCCCTTACCCCAAGACCCCACCCCCAGCCCGCCTCTTTTGGCCCCCGCCCCACCTCTTCCCACTCTTGTGCCATCCCTCCCACCTCAGCTCCTCCTACATGCCGCTGAACAGCTGATTGAGGCGGGTGGGAAGCACTGGGAGGGTGGGGGAGGAGCTGATCGGCAGGGCCCGCCAGTGGGTGCTGAGCACCCACTATTTTTTTCCTGTGGGTGCTCCAGCCCCAGAGCACCCATGGAGTCATGCCTATGCCATTATCAAATATTTGTTCCCCATGCAGATACTCACAGACTGTAATCAAGTCCCCCCTGAACCTTCTCTTTGCCAAGCTAAATAGTTTGACCTCCTTGAGTGTATCATTATAAGGCAGGATTTTTAATCCTTTAATCATTCTTGTGGCTCTTCTCTGACCCCTCTCCAATCTATCAACATCCTTCTTGAATTGTGGGCACCAGAACTGGATACTGTATTCCAGCAGCGGTCACACCAATGCCAAATCCAGAGATAAAATAACGTCTCTTTTCCTATTTGAGATTTCCCTATTTATGCATCCTAGGATCACATTAGCTCTCTTGGCCACAGTGTAGCACTAGGAGCTCATGTTCTGCTGCTTATCCACCACTACCCCCAAATCGTTTTCAGAGTCACTGCTTCCCAGGAGAGAGTCCCCCATTCAGTAAGTGTGGCCAACATTCTTTGTTCCTAGATGTACACATTTACATACAGCCGTATTAAAATGCATATTGTTTGCAGGCTCCCACTTTCCAAGTGATCCACATCACTCTGTATCAGTGGCCTATCCTCTCCCCCAATTTCTGTCATCTGCAAACTTTATTAGTGATGATTTTATATTTTCTTCTAGATAATGGGTAAAGATGTTCAATTGCATAGGGCTAAGAACCGATCCCTGCAGGACCCTAATAGAAACAGACCCACTTGATGATGATTCATCATTTACAGTTACATTTTCAGACCTATCAGTTAGCCAATTTTTAATCCATTTAATGTGTGCCTTGTTAATTTTATATTGTACTAGTTTTTAAAATCAAGATGTCATGTGGCACCAAGTTAAATGTCTTACAGAAGTCTAAGTATATTACATCAACACTATTAACTTTATCAACCGAAGTTATAAGCTTATTAAAAAAGATATCAAGTTAGTATGACAGGATCTATTTTCCATAATGCCATGTTGCTTTGCATTAATTACATTACCCTCATTTCATTCTTTATTAACTGAGTCCTGTATTAGCCGCTCCATTATCTTGCTTGGGATCAATGTCAGGCTGACAAGCCTATAATTACCCAGGTCATCTCATTTATGCTTTTAAAAATTGGTGCAACATTAGCTTTCTTCCAATTTCCTGGAACTTCCCCACTGCTCCAAGCCTTATTGAAAACCAACATTAACAGTCCAGTGAGCTCCTCAGCCAGATCTTTTAAAACTCTTAGAGGCAAGTTATCTGGACCAGCTGTTTTTAAAATGTCTAACCTTAATAGCTTCTGTTTTACATCCTTCAGAGATACTAGTAGAATGGAAAAAGTGTTATCACCACTATATGAAGAGACTGCATCATCTGTTTTTTCCCTCAAATATAAAACAGAAGTATTCATGGAACACTTCTGCCTTTTCTGCATTACTATTGATAATTCTACCAGTTCCATCTAGTACCAAAAGCACTCTCAGGATTCATTTTGTTCCAAATATATTTTAAAAACTCCCTCTTAGTGAAGGTCTACACTTAAAATGCTGCAGCAGTGCAGCTACATTGCTGTAGCGCTTCAGTGAACACGCTACCTACGCCAATGTGAGGGCTTCTCCCATTGGCATAGTTAATCCAACTCCCTGGGAGGGGGTATCTATGTCAACGGGAGAAACTCTTCCTTTGACGTAGTGCTGTCTATGTGGGGGTTCACTCGGTATAACTGCGTTGCTCAGGGGTTTGGATTTTTCAGTCATGGGATAAGAGGGAAAGTCCTCTCATCGATTGGTAACTAGTTAAAGATAGGAAACAAAGGGTAGGAATAAATAGTCAGTTTTCAGAATGGAGAGAGGTAAATAGTGGTGTCCTCCAGGGGTCTGTACTGGGGCCAGTCCTATTCAACATATTCATAAATGATCTGGAAAAATGGGTAAAGAATGAGGTGGCAAAATTTGTAGATGATACAAAACTACTCAAGATAGTTAAGTCCCAGGCAGACTGTGAAGAGCTACAAAAGGATCTCTCAAAACTGGGTGACTGGGCAACAAAATGGCAGTTGAAATTCAATGTTGATAAATGCAAAGTAATGCACATTGGAAAAGATAATCCCAACTATACATATAAAATGATGGGGTCTAAATTAGCTTTTACCACTCAAGAAAGAGTCATTGTGGCTAGTTCTCTGAAAACATCCACTCAATGTGTAGCGGCAGTCAAAAAAGCACACAGAATGTTGGGAATCATTAAGAAAGGGATAGATAATAAGAGAAAATATCATATTGCCTCTATATAAATCCATGGTACACCCACACCTTGAATATTGCGTGCAGATGTGGTCACCCCATCTCAAAAAAGATATATTGGAATTGGAAAAGGTTCAGAAAAGGGTAACAAAAATGATTAGGGGTATGGAATGGCTGCTGTATGAGGAAAGATTAATAAGACTGGGACTTTTCAGCTTGCAAAAGAGACAACTACGGGGGGATATGATAGAGGTCTATAAAATCATGACTGGTGTGGAGAAAGTAAATAGGGAAGTATTATTTACTCATAAAACAAGAACTAAGGGCCACCAAATGAAATTAATAGGCAGCAGGTTTAAACCAAAAAAAAAAAAGGAAATATTTTTTCACACAATGCACAGTCAACCTGTGGAACTCCTTGCCAGAAGATGTTGTGAACTATAACAAGACTATAATAGGGTTCAAAAAAGAACTAGATAAATCCATGGAGGATAGGTCCATCAATGGCTATTAGCCAGAATGGGCAGGGGTGATGTCCCTAGCCTCTGTTTTCCAGAAGCTGGGAATGGGTGACAGGGGATAGATCACTTGATGATTACCTGTTCTATTCATTCCCTCTGGGGCCCTTGACATTGGCCACTGTCGGAAGACAGGATACTGGGCTAGATGGACCTTTGGTCTGACCCAGTATGGTCGTTCTTATGTTCTTAAGGTATGTCTGGGCTGGGACATGTGCCTGCTGCCTGGATGCCTGCCTGCTCCAGTAGGAAATCCTCCTTCCCTTACTGGGAACAGGATAGAGTCACTGGGACTTTCTAAGGACTGGAGCCTGGAGAGATCTACGCTGGGAGTACCCTCAGTGTCACCACCCCTATGCATTCAAAATTATGAGTCAGTTTCCCCAAAATCATGAGATTTAAAAACCAATGCTGTTGTGCTGGAAGCTGCTAGTGGCACCATCAATCACAGACCTGGGTGAAGATGATGGATGTACTAAACTTCCTTCATTCAAGCTAAATGAAGAAGCAATTAAATATCCCTTTGTGTGGTGATGGCTGAAGCAATAGAAGCCACTGCCCAAGACACTGGCCAGCATGGCAAGGCCTGAGCAGAATCATAGAATCATAGAAGATTAGGGTTGGAAGAGACCTCAGGAGGTCATCTAGTCCAACCCCTGCTCAAAGCAGGACCAATACCAACTAAATCATCCCAGCCAGGGCTTTGTCAAGCCAGGCCTTAAAAACCTCTAAGGATGGAAATTCCACCACCTCTCTAGGTAACCCATTCCAGTACTTCACCACCCTCCTAGTGAAATAGTGTTTCCTAATATCCAATCTAGACCTCCCCCACTGCAACTAGAGACCATTGCTCATTGTTCTCTCATCTGCCATCACTGAGAACAGCCGAGCTCCATCCTCTTTGGAACCCCCCTTCAAGTAGTTGAAGGCTGCTATCAAATCCCTCCTCACTCTTCTCTTCTGCAGACTAAACAAGCCCAGTACCCTCAGCCTCTTCTCTTAAGTCATGTGCCCTAGCCCCCTGATCATTTTAGTTGCCCTCTGCTGGACTCTCTCCAATTTGTCCACATCCTTTTTGTAGTGGGGGACCCAAAACCAGTCCCAGTTTTACAATGGCACCAGTGGCACCATGGAGCCGGGCCCATGCTCAGAAGGGGCCTGGCTTGCTCTGTTTGCACTGCACCCTGAGACCCCGTCACCTGCTGGCTCCTCCCTGCCCATCACTTGCTCCTCTCAGCCTGTCCAACAGCTGGCCAAGGGCTCCTCTCCACCCCCTGACCCCACCTGTCGGCACCTCTCTGCCCCCTCGCCAGACCCCAGTGCACCTCCAGCTTGGGGCAGTCTCTGCTTCCCACCACCTGTGGGGCCCCACCTGGCTGAGCCGCCTGGGATGGTGCAGAAGCCTGGCCAGTCTCGGTCAGTTTGTGGGGAGGAGGGATGGGAGGCTTGGCTGGGTCCCTCCAGGCAAGCGGGTCCTGAGGGAGCTCGGCCGGGGCAGGCCCTGGCCTGGCTGATCGCGCCACTCCTGAGGGGCCGGAGCGATTCCCCGCCCCGGGACCAGCCTTGGCTGCGCTGCCGGCTCAGCCCGGCAGACACAGTCGCCTCCCAGGAGGGCCGGTGAGTGCGGCCGGGAGGCAGGGCTTGGGGGAGTGGGTCTGTGGAGTGCATGGGGGGGTGCTGGGCTGTGAGGGGTGGGGAAGATGTGTGTGTTGGGGCACTAGGGAGTGGGGGTTCTGTGGGGGGTGCTGGGCAGTTGTGGTGGGGTTGTGGGCAGGGGGGTGCTGGGCAGGGGTGTGGAGGAGGCCGGGGGGGGGGGGGGCTCTGGGTATAGCAGGTCCAGGTGGGCTCTTGTCATAGGGATTTTTGGGGGGGGGGTTGTGTTGGGCAGGGGGGCTGTGACACACAGCATGGGCCTGCCCCTGAGGGGAAGGGGCACGCTAGCAGCACAGGGCTGGGCAGGTCAGTGTGTGTCTGGCAAGTGCCAGTTTGTAAATAGTACCCTCACACTGGGCTGGGCGGAGCGGGGCCAACCCTGCCATGCCCTGCCCCATTGCCCCTGGCTGGCCCCTCGCTCTGGGGACTGACCTCTCCACGCCATGCTCCATTGTCTTCATGGGGGCCCACAGATATGTTTGGAGCCAGGCCAACAAAAGGTTAATCCGGCCCTGCCCAAAACTGGATGCAGTACTCCAGATGTGGCCTCACCAGTGCTGAATAGAGGGGAATAATCACTTCCCACGATCTGCTGGCAATGCTCCTACTAATGCAGCCCAATATGCCATTAGCCTTCTTGGCAACAAGGGCACACTGTTGACTCATATCCAGCTTCACGTCCACTGTAATCCCCACGTCCTTTTCTGCAGAACTGCTGCTTAGCCAGTCGGTCCCTAGCCCGTAGCGGTGCATGGGATTCTTCCATCCTACGTGCAGGACTCTTCACTTGTCCTTGTTGAACCTCATCAGATTTCTTTTGGCCCAATCCTCCAATTTGTCTAGGTCATTCTGGACCCTATCCCTACCCTCCAGTGTATCTACCTCCGCCCAGCTTAGTGTCATCTGCGAACTTGCTGAGGGTGCAATCCATCCAATCATTTAGATCATTAATAAAGATGTTGAACAAAACCAGCCCCAGGACCAACCCCTGGGGAACTCCGCTTGATACCGGCTGCCAACTAGACATCGAGCTGTTGATCACTACCCGTTGAGCCCCACAATCTTGCCGGCTTTCTAGCCACCTTATAATGCATTCATCCAATCCATACTTTTTTAACTTGCTGGCAAGAATACTGTGGGAGACCGTATCTAAAGCTTTGCTAAAGTCAAGATATAGCACATCCACTGCTTTCCCCATATCCAGTTATCTCATCATAGAAGGCAATCAGGTTGGTCAGGCATGATTTGCCCTCGGTGAATCCATATTGACTGTTCCTGATCACCTTCTTCTCCTCCAAGTGCTTCAAAATGGTTTCCTTGAGGACCTGCTCCATGATTTTTCCAGGGACTGAGGTGAGGCTGACTGGTCTATAGTTCCCCAGATCGTCCTTCTTCCCTTTTTTAAAGATGGGCACTATATTTGCCTTTTTCCAATCATCCAGGACCTCCCCCGATTGCCATGAGATTTCAAAGATAATGGCCAATGGCTCTGCAATCACATCAGAAGCTAAGCCATACAGGCCCAGTGATTTCCTTGGGAAGGATTGCAAATGCAGAGCCTGGGACATTGATTGGTTATGTGTGAGATAGAGAACAACAAGAAAGCCAGGAATCATAGAATATCAGGGTTGGAAGGGACCTCAGGAGGTAATCTAGTCCAACCCGGGCCAATCCCCATACAGATTTTTGTCCCAGATCCCTAAATGGCCCCCTCAAGGATTGAGCTCACAACCCTGGGTTTAGTAGGCCAATGCTCAAACCACTGAGCCATCCCTGCCCCACCACTAAGCTCTTCCTCCCCCAGAGAAAGCATCTGGTCCTGAGAAGGCGCAGAGACAGGACTCCTTGGGGCACAGGACCTTGGAGAAGCAGACCTGGAAATTGTGAGCAAGGAAACTGCCTGCTATCATTTGTTCCTGCTGTGTTCATGGAAACAAGACTTTGTACACTCTTTGTAAATAACAGGATTGCATCAAAGACTATACCTGACTCATATCATCAATTTCTCCTGCTAATGGAAGCAACCTGCATGGCTCCAAACCTGCTAACTGCTCAGTCCAGACCCCGCACTGGGGTCTTTTCTTTGCCTTCTGCTTTCTGAGCCCTGAGGTCACACTTTGTCACAGTTTTGGGGTTTTGTCCACAAAGGGCCAGACACCATTAAATGCAAGCTGAGAGTCTCACCTACTCCTGGGACTCCATGAGCTCAGGCTTTAAAATAAACACCAAACATTATGAGGCCCAAGAACGTGTGGAGAGCTGGCAAAACTGCCCATGGTGCCCAGCACTCGCTACCAGCCCCCCGGGCAAAGACTGGCATAGCACAGCATGTGCAATGACACTGTACTGCCACAGCACTGCTCTGTGATCTTTGAAGAGCCCCCTGCCATTTATCACATGGGCTGCAGGGTTAAAGCCAGATTGGCTGATTCCACTTTGTCTCAAGGCCCTCCTGCTGCTCTGGAAGCCCCAATTTCAGCTGGATAAAGGCTTCCCTCCACTCCCTGTCCCAGCACATGCTGATGTGTGCTGGGCAGGAGCTTGTGCACCCACCCCAAAGGGAACTGCATTTAATGAATCAATACTAGGTGTGAGATACTGGTAATGCTATATATGATGGGTAAATACCAGCTGTGATTTACACAGGACAGCTAAAAGAAGAAGAACAGGAGTACTTGTGGCACCTTAGAGACTAACAAATTTATTAGAGCATAAGCTTTCGTGGACTACAGCCCACTTCTTCGGATGCATATAGAATGGAACATATATTGAGGAGATACATATACACACATACAGAGAGCATAAACAGGTGGGAGTTGTCTTACCAACTCTGAGAGGCCAATTAATTAAGAGAAAAAAAACTTTTGAAGTGATAATCAAGATAGCCCAGTACAGGACAGCTACTAGGTGTGATATACGCAGGACAGATACTAGGTGTAAATGCCATCTGTGATTTACATAGGACAGATACTTGGTGTGATATACACAGGACAGATACAAGGTGTGATATACACGGGATAGATACTAGGTGTAAATGCCAGGTGTGATATACCAGGTGTGATATACCTGGTGGTGATGGCAGGAGGAGCAGTTAGAGTTTTTCATTTCACCTCCCCTCCCCCTGCATCCCACTTGCCAACCCCTCCCTGGGCCAGCGGTCAGGGCTCAGCTGCCCTCCCAGGTGCAGCGCTGCCAACTCTCTTGCTCTTGGTGTGTTTCTCAAAGCCCCCGCCCTGGGAGCCCTGTGACTAGGGGAGGGTCCTGACCTGCATTTTCAAGACAGTACGTGCCTTGGTGCAGAGAGAAGCTAGACAGCATGGCTCCCCCAAGCTCAGAGATGTGACGGCAGAGACAGACCTGACAGGGGTTATTTTCAAAGATCTCTACTTTGGGAGATGAACTCTGGATTCTGGGGCTGGTGGGTGGGCTGGCCGTGCTGCAGCTACCACCCTCCCTCCCCAACTGGCACTTGGTCTCACAGTGTCCCTTTGGGTTGAGGCCAGGGCAGACTTTTCAGCCCGAATGGCCTAGAAAGGGGTCTGGGCTGAGACAGGTTCATCAGCCAGAATGGACTACTCAGTGCTGGCCTCAGCACTGCCCAGGGGCTCCCTGCAGGGACCCCTCCCACTCAGCAGCTGAGCAGCCCGGACCACAAGGGCTCTGCTGCCTTGTATTTCCCTCCACAGCGAACCTTTGCCCCGTGTCTTGGGGTTTATCTCCCTGCCCAGCTCTGAGGAGGAGCCTCTTGCAGGGCTAGTCAGCCAGCCTCACACTGACACCAGGTGGGCCCAGCTGCGGAGCTGAGGTTTCTAGATCCAGGACATGGGGCTGCACAGCTGTGGAGTGCAGGGGAAACTGAGGAAAGGTCTTGGCTGCCCATGGTGGGGTGCATTGGACCTTTGGGGTTCAGTGCCAGCAGCCTGTGAGCCCTAAACCCCACTGCCCTGCCTGTGGTATGGGGTTTAACCCACAGGGGGCACTGTGTTAGCCTGCCAGCTGGGCCCTGATAACCAGCTGACTGGGCTGGCAGCCCAAAAGGGGTCTTTAGCCCAGGTAGCTGAAGCCCTTGGTCTAGATGCCCCTTTCTTATAGATGCTGCTGAACCCCAGAGACTCAAGGGAGGGGGGCAGGGGCCTTGGTTTGTCCTGTACAAGCCCCCAGGGAGAAGGAGGGCACTGCCTGCCTGTCCCTCGGGGAGCCGGACAGCACCAGGCAGGAGCTGGGCAAGGAGAAGCAGTTGTCTGCAGGGCAGCGGGGGCTGGGGAAGGACACAGCGGTGGGGGCAGGCCTACCAGAGTAGAGGGGCAGGCTGACGTCACCCTCCCTGCTGGCCTTGCTTCCGGGCTGCATGGCTAATCTCAGGCCCAGCACTGCTTCCCGTTTCCGCTCCAATCTCTACCTGGGAGGGGGCTCCAAACAGGAAACCTGGCCAGCTGTGCCCTGCAGGAGCGCCCTCCTCATTCAGCCACAGCCCCTGCTCCCCTGGGACTGCCCCAGGCCAAGGGGGCTGAGTGCCCCAGCCCCCCTGTATCTCTCCTCCCCAGATGCTGCCTATGGCTCCCCTGGGGCTCACGGCTGGATGGAGCTCTGATCGGGACATAAAGCACAAATGCCTTCCTGTTTATACAACAGGAAGCCCAGCCATGAGTCATCAGGCACTAAGAGAAAGCTACGTCGGATTTCTTCCTCAGCCCCCCAGAGCGCCCCACGGGGCTTGCCTACCAAGGTCAGTGCAGCTCCATGAGTGAGACTGGAAGCAAATTATATAACGATCTGATGTGAATATTAGCAAGTAATTTGCACATCATTGTAAATTCTGGTTTAACGAATTGTGCAGCTGAAGCGCCCATGCAGCCCTGGGGACGAGCCCTCTGATTATCCTTGGACAACAACAGGACAGCTTCCCCCACCCCCCGCCCTGCCAGCAGCCTCACCTCTGGGAGCTGCATCTCAGGGCCATGGGGCAGTTCAGTCCCCTGGCCCAGGCTGTTCCTGGTCGCTCTGCTGGGTTGGCCAATCAGTGCAAAGCACAGGGCGAGTTTGTGATGTGGGAGCTGGCACTGAGACCCTCCCAAACTCATCCCATACAAGCCTGCTGTGAAACGTGACACTTGTATGTTTGTTAATGTCACTTTTCCCAGCCTCTCTGCTAGCCAGCAAGTCTGCTGTGAAAAGTGATGTTAACAAACACACAACTAGCATTGTTCACAGCACCAGATTTACTAGCCAGCAAGTCTAAAGAAAAAGCAACCAAAAAAACAAAAAACAAAAAAAAAAATGAAAAAGAGAAGAAAGTGCAAAGCGCTTTATTTGTGTTTCTAGTCTGTGTAGGTCCATTAAAGAATAGAGACAACTTCACGTTATTTTGATTGAGTCTGCAGAAAAAAATGTACATGAATAAATGCCATTGTTTTGGATCTGTATCTGTGCATATTAATTTGTTTTTAATTAATTTGTTAATTTGTTTTTCCTAAAGTTAATTACATATTGTAGGAAATATTGTCAGTGTAACCACCAGCAAGAGTTGGTGGCCGCACTCTGACGTCACCAGGAATTTGTTGTAAGACCTCCTGCCCTAAAATGTGAGCACCAGCTTGTTTTTAAAGGGACAGCTCCTGTAGCCCAAAGACGAACGCCACAGCTCTAATATAACCAAACCTTACCACCCCCTGGGCAGTCACTGCTACCTATAATGGGGCGAAGTAGAATAGCCTCACCCCAGCGTACACAGATCCCCCCCTCAGGCAGGTTTGCTCCTGCAGATTCACACTGGGCCATGCTGGTGTTCCAGCCAGCAGGCACCCCTCGGGGGTAAGCTAGCACTAGAGCACTGAGCCTCGTGGAAGGGCTAGAGACAGCACTGTCCAGGGACAGCACCTGCGTTGGGTCGCCAGCAGGAACCGGACGTGGACTCTCGAGTGGGCAGTGGGAGGCGCTCTGTGTGTTCTCTGTCAGCTCAGCAGCAGCAGACCTGTCAGCCTTCATCTCCTGATTAGCCAGCAGGGCGGGACAAGGAGCTGCAGGGTTAATGGGGGTTGGAAAGCACGTAACTCAGTGCAGAGCCCCTGAGCACCAGGGCGGTAGAGCGCATGAGCTGTGGCAGTCAGAGCCTAGCACTGGGTTCTCTGCCTGTCCTGCCTGCAGCCCCCTTGTGCAGTTACTCCATTATGGGGGAGGGATAGCTCAGTGGTTTGAGCATTGGCCTGCTAAACCCAGGGTTGTGAGTTTAATCCTTGAGGGGGCCGGCCACTTAGGGAGCTGGGGCAAAATCAGTACTTGGTCCTGCTAGTGAAGGCAGGGGGCTGGACTCGATGACCTTTCAGGGTCCCTTCCAGTTCTAGGAGATAGGCATATCTCCATACTAAAAAAAAAAAAAATTACCCTGAGCCATAACCTACGAGGACTGTGGCCTCTCCTGAGGTTGCAGAGCAGGTAGCTGTGCAATAGGCCTTTGGACCACATTGACGAGCTATTGGTGGACTCCTGGGCTTGGAGCTTGCTGCACCTTCCTCTTGGCTGCAGGGCAGGAAGCTGCTCCCTTGGCAAACACCTGACATATTTTGCCAGCTACATGTGGCAGCTGCAAAATGTTGTGTGTGCTGCATGGCACTGGACAGGCTGCCTGAGGTACCCCCTGCCTTGCACCCTCCAGAGATCCCCCTGTCCTGGGCCCCAAGGGTGCCTGGTCCCTTCCCTCTATTGCCTGCTGGTTTCACTGCATGATTCCTGTGCCCTTTAGTCAGCAGCAAGAGGGAATCAGGGAACTAGACTCATGCTCAGGGCCAGCTCTAGGCACCAGCGTTCCAAGCATGTGCTTGGGGCGGCACTTTTCAAGGGGCGGCATTTTTTATTTATTTTTGCTTGGGGTGGCAAAAAACCTGGAGCTGGCCCTGCTCATGCTCTCCACCTCCCCATGCTGAGGGTCCCCCAAGAGCCTTGGGGGGGGGCCTGCCTCCACTGCAGGGGAGTAGCAGCCAAGCACCCCCTCGCTCTCACTTACCGGAGGGCAGGGTGGCTCTGGGGAGCGGCCTGGCTGGGCCAGGGGAAGCGGTCTGCAGGGTTGGAGATTTGCACCTCCAGCTCCAGTGTAGATGAACCCTAGAGAGAACCAATCAGCTCTCCCCAGCCAGGGCAATGCTGAGATCTGGGGCTTGGGTTGTGACGGGGCCTACGGCATGTGACTAGGGGCTCAGAGGCATGGTGGCCATTTCAGAAGAGGGTCCACGGGGTCCTAAGGGTGCAGCGCAGCCTAAGAGTTGTAGCAAAGGGCCCTGTGATTGGGTTACCTACAAGGGGGCCAGGAGGAGCTGAGGGCACTGCTCACAACCGAAGCAGGCCAGCCTGGGGCTCAGCCCCGGGCGCCAGTCACCCAGGGTGAAGATGTAACCTCTGAGCTGGCACTGGCCAACGTGAGCAAGGGCTTGTCTAGATCAGAGAAACAAGCCCCATTGTAACGACATGGCTGTCCTGATTGGCCCGAGCCCCTCATGGAGACAGGCCTAACTAAGAGCCAGCCAGGGAGGCCCCTTGATTTCTTGTGGGGACAGTCCCTGGCTAAGCTGCGATCTCAATGGGCTCTGTGGGAGGTTCGGAGCGAGTGTGAACAAGAACCTGGCTGCTGGCACTATCCCGGCTCCAGAGCGCGTTACCAGGCACAGGGCAGGACCCGTGTGACCACAGCACGTGTGACCACAGCATGGGGTGACCTTCAGCCTGCAGATGCCACTACAAATCTTACAACCAAAGGGGGAAGCGGGCAGGGGCCCTGGCTGTGGAAAGGAAGGTGCCAAGTGAGAAAAGGGGTGCTGAGTGTCCCCAGGGACAAAGGGAGCCTCGAGGGAAGGTGAGGCAGCCCAGTTACCAGGGCCAGGAAGAGCTCCTGCTGCCAGGGCCAGTTAGCCAGTGGAGCTGCTGGGCAGGTCAAACAGAGCTCAGCAAGCTGAAGGAAAGAAAGGATTTGGTGTCCCTATGTGGCGCACAGCATCTGCATGTGCAGTGGCTGGGATAAGGATGGGGAAGGTTCCCAGCCACCATGCTGCAGGGCACAGGCTGCTCACAAGGCAGGGTCAGGCAGGCCCCCTACGGCCCAGTCTGGGAGCTGGCTGTAGTTTGGAAGCATTTTACAGGTTGCCCTGGAGCAGGAAGCAGCAGGCACTGACAGAGGCAGGCAGTACCAGATTTACCATGGTGCCACTGGCACCATGGCGCCAGGCCCACAGACAAAAGTGGCCCCGGCCCGCTCTTCTCCGCCCCTCTGTCTCTCCTGTGGGGCCAGAAGCTTGATGCTGCCAGCTGCTGGGGCTCTGTGGCAGGCTCTGCCGGCAGCCAAACTCCTCCCCTGCCTCTTTCCCCAGCGGGCTACGTTCCCTCCCCCGCTCCCTGCCACCAATCAGCTGGATCAGCTGCTTGCCGGCAGGAGGGGGGAGGAGGAGTGGAGCCGCAGCATGCCCCTTGCTCTGGGGACGAGGAGGAGAAGAGGCGGGGCGAGGCCTTGGGGAAGGGTCTGGAATTGGGGCATACCCCCTCCAGCCCCCTGCGTGAGTACCCCCACGACCCCAGCCCACACCCACAGCCCTCTGCCCACCCTGACCCCTGCACCCCCTCACACACATCCAACCCCCTGTCCTGACCCCTGCACCCCCTCACACCTCCCCAGCTCCCTGCCCTGACCCTGCACTCCCCTCACACCTACTCAGCACTCCCTCACCACCCCCCATCCTCCTGCCCTGACCCCCGCACCCCCCACACCTCCCCAGCCCCCTGCCCTGACTCCCCTGACTATTATAAATTTTCAAAAATTAATACAGTGGAGTCACATCTTACACAGGGGTTAGGTTCTAAAGTCACCGCATAAGAGGAAAATAGAGAAAATTACCATAAAGTACAGTATACACAGTATACACTAGAACAGGGGTCATAGATTCATAGATTCTAGGACTGGAAGGGACCTCGAGAGGTCATCGAGTCCAGTCCCCCGCCCTCATGGCAGGACCAAATACTGCCTAGACCATCCCTGATAGACATTTATCTAACCTACTCTTAAATATCTCCAGAGATGGAGATTCCACAACCTCCCTAGGCAATTTATTCCAGTGTTTAACCACCCTGACAGTTAGGAACTTTTTCCTAATGTCCAACCTAAACCTCCCTTGCTGCAGTTTAAGCCCATTGCTTCTTGTTCTATCCTTAGAGGCTAAGATGAACAAGTTTTCTCCCTCCTCCTTATGACACCCTTTTAGATACCTGAAAACTGCTATCATGTCCCCTCTCAGTCTTCTCTTTTCCAAACTAAACAAACCCAATTCTTTCAGCCTTCCTTCATAGGTCATGTTCTCAAGACCTTTAATCATTCTTGTTGCTCTTCTCTGGACCCTCTCCAATTTCTCCACATCTTTCTTGAAATGCGGTGCCGAGAACTGGACACAATACTCCAGTTGAGGCCTAACCAGCGCAGAGTAGAGCGGAAGAATGACTTCTTGTGTCTTGGTCACAACACACCTGTTAATACATCCCAGAATCATGTTTGCTTTTTTTGCAACAGCATCACACTGTTGACTCATATTTAGCTTGTGGTCAACTATAACCCCTAGATCCCTTTCTGCCGTACTCCTTCCTAGACAGTCTCTTCCCATTCTGTATGTGTGAAACTGATTGTTCCTTCCTAAGTGGAGCACTTTGCATTTGTCTTTGTTAAACTTCATCCTGTTTACCTCAGACCATTTCTCCAATTTGTCTAGATCATTTTGAATTATGACCCTGTCCTCCAAAGCAGTTGCAATCCCTCCCAGTTTGATATCATCCGCAAACTTAATAAGCGTACTTTCTATGCCAATATCTAAGTCGTTAATGAAGATATTGAACAGAGCCGGTCCCAAAACAGACCCCTGCAGAACCCCACTTGTTATGCCTTTCCAGCAGGATTGGGAACCATTAATAACAACTCTCTCAGTATGGTTATCCAGTCAGTTATGCACCCACCTTATAGTAGCCCCATCTAAATTGTATTTGCCTAGTTTATCCTTAATTACTTGCTCCATTATCTTCCCTGGCACAGAAGTTAAACTAACTGGTCTGTAGTTTCCTGGGTTGTTTTTATTTCCCTTTTTATAGATGGGCACTATATTTGCCCTTTTCCAGTCTTCTGGAATCTCTCCCGTCTCCCATGATTTTCCAAAGATAATAGCTAGAGGCTCAGATACCTCCTCTATTAGCTCCTTGAGTATTCTAGGATGCATTTCATCAGGCCCGGGTGACTTGCAGGCATCTAACTTTTCTAAGTGATTTTTAACTTGTTCTTTTTTTATTTTATCTGCTAAACCTACCCCCTTCCCATTAGCATTCACTAGGTTAGGCATTCCTTCAGACTTCTTGGTGAAGACCAAAACAAAGAAGTCATTAAGCATCTCTGCCATTTCCAAGTTTCCTGTTACTGTTTCTCCCTCTTCACTGAGCAATGGGCCTACCCTGTCTTTGGTCTTCCTCTTGCTTCTAATGTATTGATAAAAAGTCTTCTTGTTTCCCTTTATTCCCGTAGCTAATTTGAACTCATTTTGAGCCTTTGCCTTTCTAATTTTGCCCCTGCATTCCTGTGTTGTTTGCCCATATTCATCCTTTGTAATCTGTCCTAGTTTCCATTTTTTATATGACTCCTTTTTATTTTTTAGATCATGCAAGATCTCGTGGTTAAGCCAAGGTGGTCTTTTGCCACATTTTTTATCTGTCCTAACCAGCAGAATAGCTTGCTTTTGGGCCCTTAATAGTGTCCCTTTGAAAAACTGCCAACTCTCCTCAGTTGTTTTTCCCCTCAGTCTTGATTCCCATGGGACCTTACCTATCAGCTCTCTGAGCTTACCAAAATCTGCCTTCCTGAAATCCATTGTCTCTATTTTGCTGTACTCCCTTCTACCCTTCCTTAGAATTTCAAACTCTATGATTTCATGATCACTTTCACCCAGGCTGCCTTCTACTTTCAAATTCTCAACGAGTTCCTCCCTATTTGTTAAAATCAAGTCTAGAACAGCTTCCCCCCTAGTAGCTTTTTCAACCTTCTGAAATAAAAAGTTGTCTGCAATGCAGTCCAAGAATTTGTTGGATAGTCTGTGCCCTGCTGTGTTATTTTCCCAACATATATTTGGATAGTTGAAGTCCCCCATCACTACCAAATCTTGGGCTTTGGATGATTTTGTTAGTTGTTTAAAAAAAGCCTCATCCACCTCTTCCATCTGATTAGGTGGCCTGTAGTAGACTCCTAGCATGACATCACCCTTCTTTTTTACCCCTTTGGTCCTCAACCTACGGCATGCATGCCAAAGGTGGCACACGAGTTGATTTTTTTTTAATGGCAGGCTGTGGGTCCTGGCCGCTGCTGAGCCTGCTGCCAACATGGGGTTCCGTTCACTCAGCTGGCAGCAGGCTGAGCAGGGCCGGCAGTGGGCCGGTTCCTGACAGACAGGGTCCCAGCTGCCAGGCCCACTCAGCTCGCTGCCAGCTGGGGTCCCAGCCGGCTCCGCTCAGCCCTCTGCCAGTCTGGGGTTCCGGTTGCCGGCTCCTTGCCAGTTGGGGTCCCGGCTGCCAGCCCTGCTCAGCCCTCTGACGATCTGGGGTTCCGGCTGCCAGCCCCTTGCCAGCCAGGGTCTCGGCCACCGGCCCCGCTCAGCCTCCTGCCGGCCTGGATGAATGGCAGGAGGCTGAACGGCACCACCGGCTGGGACCCCGGCTGGCAGCAGGCTCAGCGGTGGCCGGGACCCGCAACCTGCCATTTAAAAAAAATCAGCTCGCATGCCACTTTTGGCACGCGTGCCATAGGTTGAGGACCCCTGTTCTAGTGTATAGTGTATACTGTGTGTACTGTACTTTATGGTAATTTTCACTATACGCGACTTTCCTCTTACGCGCTGACCTTAGAACCTAACCCCCACGTAAGATGTGACTCCACTGTATTCATTTTTGAAAATTTATAATAAGCGATGCTCTGGGGGGGAGTCGCGGGGGTCGCAAGGTGGAAGTTTCACCTAGGGTGCAAAATATCCTTGCACTGGCCCTGGATACTGTGTCAGCTGATCCCCACAGTCTCCAGCCTACCTGAGCAGTACAGCAGACATGGCCCTGCCCACTAGCTCCTCTCCACTCCCTAGCCCACCCACCACTCCTCCCCCCCCCCCAAGGCTTAGCCCTCTTACTTTTAAAAATGATTGCTTGCCCCTCTCCTCCCCTCAGGCTTTTCTGGCAGCCCTGTTGCCAGGTATCCAGTTTTAGACTAGAAACTCCAGTAGAAAACAGGACCTGAGTGTCCGGTTAGCAGTGCTGACTGGAAACTAAATGTCCAGTTATAGGAGTAACCACATTAGCCTCCGCTCCTCCCACTCCTAACACCCACCCCAGAGGGCTGGAAGAGAACCTGTCCTGCTGCTGCGGGAGGAGGGGCAGCTCAGTGCAGAGAGAGACAAAGAGAATGGGCTAGAACCAGGTAGGTACCCGCTCTATGTGGGCAGGGGTGGGGGGGATCCTGTTTACCCCCTCCCCAGCCCTGCTGCACTTGCAGTTTACCCCTGACCCCTCCCTTGCTCCAGAGACCAACCATAGCTCCTGCCCCACTGTGTTTTTACCCCCAGCCCCTTTTACAATCATTCCCCAGGGGGCCCAGAAATATGTTTGGCGCCAGGCCCACTAAAAGTTAATCTGGCCCTGGAGGCAGGGGACAGGTGGGAAGGCCATTGGGGCTGTCCCCGGGCAGCAATTCAGAAGCAGTTTTATCTGCAATACCATTTCCTTTAGGCATATTGGTTACTTATCGGAGTAGTCGCTCTTCCTCACTGCATGCCTAGCTGCAGGATGTCCCTTGTGGGGCCAGCAGTAATCTGGAGCCACGGCTCCCAGAGACACTGGCTATCTCTACAACCTTCACTGTTAGCAAGCCCCCAGGTGGAGGCTCACTGGCTCCCCCAGCGCTCCCGGGTGCGGCTTGGAATGGGTCGGCTGCTGCCATTTCCCCAGCAGAGATTTCCTTTGGAAGGATGCCTGGATTCCCTCTCCCATCCAGCAGCTGCCGCGATCATGTGCAGGGCTGTGGAGCAGCAGAATGCTAAGGACGCTCCAGAAAGCCCAGAGCTTCCCGGGATTTTCCCAGGAGAGGGTGAGTGAGATGCCCCAAGCGAATGTGGGAGGGGATCAGGCAGCCCAGGGCCACAGAGCCCATGCACCTGCCTCATGCGCAAGAGGGGCTGAGGGGAAGCCACCAGGGTGTTAGACCTGCAATAGAGGTCTCCCTAAAGGATGGGGAGCAGGCAGATACTAGACATAGTGTTGATATATAATACGATAAATACTCTAAAGGGGGCACAGGAGAAAGAGCCATAGGCCTAGTTTGACTTCTATATTTGGGGGAGCAGCTCCAGTCAGGCCAACGGGGCTGTGAGGGGGGAGGGAAATTCCATATCTGCCCCAGGCTTGCAGTTTTGGGGGGCAACATCCCTTGCCCCTCCAAACTACACCCATGGAAAGAACCCCTAAAGCCGAGAGCCCAGGGAACAGCTCCTGGGGAAGGAGGAGCTGCCAGGGATAGAGCCACACTCCAGAGTGAGATCACGTCTCACCTCATGTCATGTACCCCTGGACAGTGCCAGAGGTAGATGTGCCCGCCCCAGCCTGCCCACAGCGGAGCAGAGAGCTGGGCAGGAAAGGGGACAGCACCCAGCAAAGGGCCAGGCTGAGGCCAGGAGCTCCCCTGTCCAGTAACCAGCCTGGGAAGCCCAGAAGCAGGGTCAGCCCCTAAGGAGCGACCAACCCTTCCTGCCACCCTGGGAAACTTCTGCAGGGGCCAGCACCCCAGAGCCACCGCACTGTCCCCACCTATAACGGAGCGAATGGGGAGCCTGCCCCCACCAACTCCACTTCTGCTTCCCCACACCACCATCACCATCGGCCCCGTGCTCCTAGGGGCCGAGGCTCGCTTGAGTCTCTGCAGTTCCCCAAGTGTTGTTAGGGACACCCTCAACACCAGCTTAGCTCTGCCCTCAGCTGCTGGGGTGTGGGGGCTGGGCACTGGGCTCCTTCCCCTGAGCCCCGCGGCAGAACAGCCTTTAGCTGAACCAGTGGGGGAGGGGGCCTAGGAGCCATTTGGGTTCCTTTATGGAGCTGGGGGGGTAAGTGATTCACATTATAACCTCTGGCCGTGTCTGCCCCATTTCACCTGGATGCCTGTCTGGCGGATGAGGGCACTGGTGCGGTTTGACACCAGCGGGTAACTGAGTCACCGAAATGATTTGGAACACTTGGTGTTGAGGTTGTTCTCTTTGCACCATGTCTTTCAGCTGCCCAAGGAACACAGTGTCACGGACTCACAGATCGTGCCCACTCTTGGCCCCGTGCAGTCCGTGGGGGGTGCCCCTTTCAGTGCGACAGCCCTTCTCGGGGGTCCACTCTCTCTTGGGGTCAGGCCCCTCCACCTCCTGGAGCCGCACCTCTCTGAGCTTTAGCACGTCTGTCTCTGCCGTGGGCCCCCTCAGGGAGTCCACTCGCTCTGGACCCCCGGGGCCTCCACCCCCGAAGGGGTTGATGCAACCCTGTTCTCTAGACCGGAGTGACTCTCAGCCAGCATAAAACAGGAGGATTTATTGAGAGTTGAAGACAGCACAGGAAACTCTCAGGGCCTCAGGCCTGGCCTCCCTCAGCCCAGCACACCCCAGTCTCTCTGCATCCAGGTGGGCTCTGCCTGCTCCCCCTCTCCAGCCCAGAGCCCCCTTGCTTCCCAGTTGGGCATCTGAGATCACCGGCCCCCAAGCCCCGCCTCTGTCCATTGTCTTCTCTCCAGGTAAACAGGGTCGTAAACCGGGGCCTCCTCTCCTTGCTTCTGTCCTCTGGCTGGAACCGGCTGGTTAGGTCACTGGGTCCTCACTCTGCAGCCCATTGTCCGCCCACTGGCCAGAACCGGCTGCGTTTCCTCAGCTGGGCCTCCGGGTCGCCAGGTCACCGGTCACTGGGGTATCCATCCTCCCGGCCATCGGCTGGGTCCCCAAGTCTTCTCTCCGGTCCTCTGCAAAACAAATTCCCTCTCTCCCTCGTTAAACCAGTAACACCCAGGGAAACTGAGTCCCACCCCATCTGCATGCAAACCATTGAAACTCCACAGAAAACAAGAAAACCCCCCACTTCGTCACACACAGGGAAAAGGGTTTTTTTTGGTAAAGATCCATCAGCTGACAGAGCTTGCGGTGCCCACACCCAGACAGGCAGCACAGGGCATGGCAGCCCAGGATCTAACAGGGTAAACACCAGTAGCTGCCCCCTTAGCCCAGCCCAGCTCCGCCTGCCTTCATTGCTGACCTAAGGAAGCACTCAAGGCACAACCCCGTTTCCCCTCCTTGGCTCTTTACAGCTGGATTTTTGCAGCCAAGAAAACTTAACCCCAGGCCAGCAACGAGTGAGACCCCCATACAGGCAGGTTGAGGTGCTGGCTCCTCCTGTGCTGGCGCCTGGCACTGCCAGGGGAGTGGTGCTCATGGCTTTGTTCTCTGGAGACCACCTTTTCAGAATGCAAAAATGGGACACGTGCAGGAACCCCACCCCACTCCGTGGCCCTGCTTCCCTGCTCTTTCTCTTGCCCCAAGGCCCTGCCTCCTGGCCAGGCCAGAAGCCTGAACTGGGCTATGGTAAGGGGGAGCCCTGGACCCTCCACCTGTCCTGGGCAAGGGACCGGGGTGCCTGAGAGCAGCCCCAAACCCGTGTCCCCGCTCCCCCAGGTGCACTGCCCAGGGCAGGTGGAGGATCCTGGGCTCTCCACAGTGGCCCAGGCTCCTTGGGTGGCTCTTCCCATGGCCTGGCTCTGGCTTCCAGCCTGGCTAAGGGGTGGGATTTTGCGGGGGAGAGGAGGAGCAGGAGGTGGGGCATCATGGTGATGTGGGGTTAAAGCTCACCTCAGGCCCCCCAATTGGGAAGAGGCTGGTGCTACCCCTGAGCCTTGGGCTGGCGTGGAGTGGCGCCCCAGGGAATCCAGACAAATGCCTGGAACTGAGACTTGAACTCTGCATTTTGGGACTGTCCTGCCCAATTGGAGATGGGTGGTCACTTGGTTCCTGGCACCTCCTCCGTGGGGGCAGCGCAGCCTTAGCTCCTAGCAGCTGTAACAACTAGGCTTGCCAACTCTCCAGGATTGGCCTGGAGTATCCAGAAATTAAAGATGACTCTTTAATTAAAGATTATGTCATATGAAGAAACCTCCAGGACTACATCCCACCAAAATTGGCAACCCTAGCAACAACTGTGCCCTACCCGCCTAGAGACCCCGGGCCAGGGGTGGAGCGGGTGGGGGGCTCTGCAAATAAGGTCCCCTGTCTAGTGGAGATGGCCACGGCCCCCTCAGGCCGTGTGCGAGGCGAGCTCGAACCTGAACCGTCTGCAGCAGGCGTGCTGGGGACAGGTGCCCTGGAGGAGGCTCTGCTTTCTCTGCCGCATGCCCACTGGGGCTCCCACTTACACTGCTAGGTCTGGCCCAGCCATCACTGCAGCCAGCCCTGGTCGTTCCCTGCCACTGGCTGCGTGGGAGGTGGCTCAGGCCCCAGGGGGCAGCTGGCTGACGGGGCTGCTACAAGGCCCTGGATGGCCCAACCCCTGTGCTACGGAGCTAACCTCACCAGGCTCCAGGGCCGGCTCTAGGATTTTTGCCGCCCCAAGCAAAAACAATTTTGGCCGCCCCCCACCCCCGTTTTTTTCTTACCCCGCCCCCGGCCCCGCCTCAAGTCCGCCCCTTCCCCAAATCCCCAGCCCTGCCTCCTCCCCCCAGGCTCTCAAGCCTGGGAGGGAGGGAGGGAGAGGGAGAAGCAGCGCGTGCGCCGCGGCCACTCGGGGTCTCCCCCTCCCTCCCAGGCTCTCAAACCTGGAAGGGAGGGGGAGATCTCGAGCGGCTGTGGCGCGCGAGACAGCTGATTCGCGTGACGCTGCTCCCCCTCCCTCCCAGGCTCTCAAACCCGGGAGGGAGGGGGAGATCCCGAGCGGCCGTGGCGCACGAATCAGCTGTTTCGCGTGCTGCAGCCGCTCGGGATCTCCCCCTCCCTCCCGGGTTTGAGAGTCTGGGAGGGAGGGCGAGCAGCGGTGTGCGAGCGGCAGCAGCGGAGGTGAGTTAGGGCAGCCAGGGCACATTTTTAGGGGCGGCATGGCCCGCGCCAGAATGCCGCCCCTAAAAATGTGCTGCCCCAAGCACCAGCTTGTTTTGCTGGTGCCTAGAGCCGGCCTTGCCAGGCTCACCCCTCTGGCTGTGCCCTTGGCAGTTCCGCACGCCACCTGGTGACAGCACAGAGCATTTCCTTTGGACACCAGTCCTGCCTTGGCTCTGGAGCCGCCTGGCCCTGGGGTGAATGAATCTGACACAAGTTCCATCTGCCTCCTTTTTCCCAGAGAGAAGCTAGTGCAAAGATCAGCTGGGGCCATGGCTCCTGACCAGAGCCCTGCTTGTGGAGGGGGCAGGGGTAGAGCTGAGATCCAGCCCAGCCCTGCACCTATGGAAGGCAGTGGCCATACTCCCGTGGAATTCCTTGCGAGCCAGATCGGGCCCACGCTTAGCAGCAGCCGCAGCCACAGCAGCAGCACAGCCCTATTCCTCAGAATTAAGTTGCCATGGGATAAAGAGGGAAGATCCTTTCATGGATTGAGAACTGGTTAAAAGACCGGGAACAAAGGGTAGGAATTAATGGTAAATTCTCAGAATGGAGAGGGGTAACTAGTGGTGTTCCCCAAGGGTCAGTCCTCGGACCAATCCTATTCAACTTATTCATAAATGATCTGGAGAAAGGGGTAAAAAGTGAGGTGGCAAAGTTTGCAGATGATACTAAACTGCTCAAGATAGTTAAGACCAAAGCAGACTGTGAAGAACTTCAAAAAGATCTCACAAAACTAAGTGATTGGGCAACAAAATGTCAAATGAAATTTAATGTGGATAAATGTAAAGTAATGCACATTGGAAAAAAATAACCCCAACTATACATACAATATGATAGGGGCTAATTTAGCTACAACTAATCAGGAAAAAGATCTTGGAGTCATCGTGGATAGTTCTCTGAAGACATCCATGCAGTGTGCAGTGGCAGTCAAAAAAGCAAACAGGATGTTAGGAATCATTGAAAAGGGGATAGAGAATAAGACGGAGAATATATTATTGCCCTTATATAAATACACGGTACACCCGCATCTTGAATACTGCGTACAGATGTGGTCTCCTCATCTCAAAAAAGATATACAGGCATTAGAAAAGGTTCAGAGAAGAGCAACTAAAATGATTAGGGGTTTGGAACAGGTCCCATATGAGGAGAGATTAAAGAGGCTAGGACTTTTCAGCTTGGAAAAGAGGAGACTAAGGGGGGATATGACAGAGGTATATAAAATCATGAGTGATGTGGAGAAAGTGAATAAGGAAAAGTTATTTACTTGGTCCCATAATATAAGAACTAGGCGCCACCAAATGAAATTAATGAGCAGCAGGTTTAAAACAAATAAAAGGAAGTTCTTCTTCACACAGTGCACAGTCAACTTGTGGAACTCCTTGCCTGAGGAGGTTGTGAAGGCTAGGACTATAACAGGGTTTAAAAGAGAACTGGATAAATTCATGGAGATTAAGTCCATTAATGGCTATTAGCCAGGATGGGTAAGGAATGGTGTCCCTAGCCTCTGTTTGTCAGAGGGTGGTGATGGACGGCAAGAGAGAGATCACTTGATCATTACCTGTTAGGTTCACTCCCTCTGGGGCACCTGGTATTGGCCACTGTTGATAGACAGGATACTGGGCTGGATGGACCTTTTGTCTGACTCAGTACAGCCATTCTTATGTTCTTATGTTCTCTGTACTGGGGGAAGGACAGTGCGGGGCCTGGATCCAGTCCAACACAAGGCCCCTTTCCAGCAGTGCTCCTGGTTCCCTGCCCTGCCAGTGCTACTGTCCCTCTGACACCTAGGCCCCATGACAGACTCCAGCATGCTCTGGGGCTGGCTGCTCCTCCTAGTGCCCAACTTTGTGGGTCTATGGGCACCCTGCCAGCCCAGGGCCTGAATCTGTGGGTCCTGCTTTGATCCTCCCCATGCTAAAACACACCAGCAGGGGTAGGTCTGAGTGTGAGCAGCAGGGAATCTAGGTCCCACTGCATGAGCGTGGTTCCTGTTTCCATGGAATGTTTGGTGTAGAGCTTGCACCTTAAAGGGGGCAGTCCAGTGGGACAGTTTACTGGATTAGGTGGGGCAGGAGGGGACCATGGGGAGGAGTGTAGCCCTTGGGCCAGGCTAGATTTTCTAACCACCCAAAATAATTCAGCAATCCTTAGAGTCTGTGCAGGCTCACCCCATGCTAGTAGGATGGGGAGATCAGGGGAGCAGATCTGGTGTAAGTCACTACCCAGGATGCATGAGAACAGGGGCCTGCCCTGCCCCCACCCTGCGAGTTGTGTGGGGTGCCCATGCAGGGTGCTCTGGGGGGAATAGCTGCTCAGCCACCTGCTCCCTCCCTATGGGCACTCTGGGAAAGGCCTAGCCCATTGGGGGTGGAGGGAGCTGAGCTAGGTGGGGACGAGTCCCAGCCTCCTGCCCCTCGCTGCTGCCCCCCCCCTCGCCCCACGGGGCAGAGTTTAGAGCAGGGGTGGGCAAACTTTTTGGCCCAAGGGCCACATCTGGTTATGTAAACTGGCAGGCTATGAATGCTCACAGAATTGGGGGTTGGGGTGTGGGAGGGGGTGAGGGCTCTGGCTGGGGGTTTGGGCTCTGAGGTGGGGCTGGGGATGAGGGGTTGGCGGTGCAGGAGGGTGCTCCAGGCTGGGACCGAGGACTTCAGAGCGTGGGAGGGGGATCAGGGCTGGGGCAGAGGGTTGGGGCACTGGAAGGGGGTCAGGGATGGAGGATCTAGGCGGCGCTTATCTAAAGCAGCTCCCAGAAGCAGCGGCATGTCCCCCCTCCAGCTCCTACGTGGAGGTACATCCAGGCAGCTCTGTGCACTTCCCCGTCTGCAGGCGTCACCCCTGCAGCCCCATTGGCCGCAGTTCCCAGCCAATGGGATCTGCAGGGGAATGCGCTTGGGGCAGAGGCAGTGCATGGAGCCCCCTGGCTGCCTCTATGCGTAGGAGCCGGAGGTGGGACATGCCGCTGCTTCCAGGAGCCGCATGGAGTGAGGCAACTCTACGAACCCATTCCCCGGTGGGAACTCGAGGGCCGGATTAAAATGTCTGGAGGGCCGGATGCAGCCCTTGGGCCATAGTTTGCCCACCCCTAGTTTAGAGGCTGTTGATCTCTGGACAGCCAGAAGTGGTCCAGGAATTTTGCCAGAGCAACTTGTAGTTCCTCCTTTGGCCACCAGAGGCTGCTGTGCCCTGGTTAGAGGAGGCAAGGCAGAGCTGTAGGAGTCAGGAGGGGAGTGGTTTGGGCAGCGGGCTGGAAGGGGGAGTGGAGGATAGAGGGCTGGGGACAGTAGGGTTGCCAACTTTCTATTTGCAGAAAACTGAACACCCTTGCCCCACCCCTGCCCCGCCCCGTCCTGAAGCCCCACCCAAGTCACGCCCCTTCTAACTCCATCCCCCCTCCCTCTGTTGCTCGTTCTCACCCACCCTCGTTCACTTGCTCATTTTCACCGGGCTGGGGCAGGGGGTTGGGGTGGGAGGGGGGTGAGGTTCCAGCTGGGGATGTGGGCTCTGGGGTGGGGCTGGGGATGAGGGGGTTGGGGTGCAGGAGGGGGTTCAGTGTGTGGGCTCTGGGAGGGAGTTTAGGTGCAGGAGGGGGCTCAGGGCTGGGAGCTGAGGCACAGGAGGGGGTTTGGGGTGCGGGCTCCAGGAGGCGCTCACCCCAGGTGGCTCCCAGGAAGCGGCAACATGTCCCTCCAGCTCGTAGGCATAGTGGCGGCAATTGGGCTCTGCGTGCTGCCCCCAGCAGCAGAGAGAGGGCCGGCAGAAGATGGGGGGAGGATAGAGAGGGCTGGGGGCAGACAGAGAGAAGACCAGAGAGGGCTGGGAGCAGGCGCGCAGGGGAAAAGAGAGAGGTCCGGTGGCAGATGGGGGCGTGGGAGAAGAGAGAGGCCCAGGGACAGGCGGGTGGGGGAGAAGAATGAGGGCTGGGGGCAGAGAGTGGGAGATGAGAGAGGGCCAGGGGCACATGTGGGGAGAAGAGAGAGGGCTGGGGGCAGATGGAGGAGGGGAGAGAGGTCCGGTGGAAGATGACGGGAGAAAAGAGAGAGGGCAGGGGGCAGACAGGGAGGAGACCAGAGAGGGCCAGGGGCAGGCGGGCGGGGGAAAAGAGAGAGAGAGGGCAGGGGCAGATCAGGGGTAGAGAAAAGAGAGGGCTGGGGGCACACAGGAGGAGGAGAGGGCCATGGGCACATAGGAGGAGAGGGGCCCAGGGTCAGATGGGGGTGGCATGGGGAGAAGAGGTTGGGGAGAGGTTCGGTACACAGCTAATACTAATACGGTCCAGCTCTCAGCTAGCCCATTCTATCTCTGCTCTCAAAGCCCTTAACAGCGAGCTCAGTATCCCCAGCTCCCTCACAGACAGGATCTGTGCCCAGTGATGGGGGGCAGGACTTGGGGGTTGGCGAGTTGGGAGGAAGGGGTCGGAGAGTGAGGGCAGTCACAGGGGAGGCAGGGGTTGGGGGAGGAAGAGGAAAGAAGGGGGGTTCGTGGGAGGGCAGAGACCCAGGGGTGCTGGAACTAGGGGTCCTGGGGGAGCTGCCGCACCCCCGGCTCAAAGTGGTTTCCATCATATGCAGGGTTTATAGTTTGGGTCAATGGTTCTCAGCACTCCCACTATACAGATTGTTCCGGACCCTGCTGAGACCCAGAGGGGAGGTCTCAGTGCTGAGCCCCTGCCGGGGGTGGTGGCACTGGGGCAAGGGTCACCCCCACATCCCACATGGGGTGAGGTTGCTCTGTGGGGCAGAGCCAGCCTTGGGGCTGGTATAGGTCAGGAAGAGGTGGTTGCTGGCTCTGCTGTAGGCACTGTGGGTTTGCCAACCACCAGCCCCATCGAGTCCAGCATTCACAACCCCCCACAGAGCCCACATCAGGAGGGGCAGCCTGCCCCATGGCTTAAGGGGCAGGGTGGAGGAGGAGTAGGGAGTAGCCTGACCAATTGCTCACAGGAGGGAAGGGTGTGACGAAGTGGGACTGTTCTTAATGTTCCCTCTGAATACTGTGTGGGTGCCTCAGTTTCTGGCCAACCCTCTGTCGCCTAGCAACTAATGGCCAGGCCCTTCCCCCCTGCAAGGGGATGCTAAAGGTGTGGGATAACAAAGAGGTCAGGTGACCTCCTGGTTGGGGGTGGGATGGGGTGGAAGACAAAGAGGCCAGAAAGGAGGGGCTGGAGGGGGTTTCAGTTTGGAGCTGGCTGGGGACTAGGAGTGAGGGCAGATAGGGGTGTCTGGCTCACAGGACCCCAGAATGGACCCGGATGAGGGATCTGGTTCTCTGGACCTACAAGCTCTGTTTTAGACCGTGTTCCTGTCATCTAATAAACCTCTGTTTTACTGGCTGGCTCAAGAGTCACGTCTGACTGCAAAGTGGGGGTGCATGCAGGTCCTCTGGCTTCCCCAGGACCCCACCTGGGCGGACTCGCTGGGGCACACGGAGGGGCACATGCTGAATGCTCCAAGGTCAGACCCAGGAGGTGAAGCCATGTGAGCATCTTGCCCTGAAGACGGTCTGCTCCATGGGAGAGGAGGCTCCCCAAAGTCCTGACTAGCTTTGTGGGGAGCAGTTCCAGAGCATCGCCCGGGGACTCCGTGACAAAGGGGAAGTAGGGAGTAGCCTGACCCATTGCTCACAGGAGGGGAGGAGGAGGAGGGTCCGACTGACCCATTGCTCACAAACGGGAGGGGGAGAAGGGAGCAAACTGACCCATTGCTCACAGGGGGAGGAGGGGTCAGACTCACCCCATTGCTCACAGGAAGGGCGTGGGATGAGGAAGAAACTGACCTATTGCTCACAGGGGGCAGGGGCAGACTGATCCATTGCTCACAGGAGGGGGGAGGCAGAAGAGGCAGGTAGCTAATGATGTCCACCAGTTCTCCTTTATTCCCTAGTTTGCCGACACGTTCCATGAGCTCTACTGGGCGGAGAGACTCCATTTCCCTTGCAGAAGCTGTGTTAGTTTGGTCCCACTGTACCCCTCTGCTTGTTTCACCTGACTGCCTGGTGCTGATGGGCTTGCTGGTCCGCAGTGTCCTGGAGCACCCGCCCAGGGCCAGCATCCTTTACGGTGAAGACTGGTGCAAAGATCCATTCAGCTCCTGGGGGCTGCCCTTCTCCCCTGCTGCGCCGACCTCCCATGGCCCAGCCAGTTTGCTGGCCCCCTGCCCAGGGCACACTGAACCCAGGGATTCTTTGCTCTTCCTGTTGGCTCTTTGCCCTCCCAATTTCCACCTGGGCTGTTTCCTGCCATGATCTGTGCCCTCTTTGTTACCCTTGTGTGGGCAGTTTCCATTTCTAGAAGGAGGCATTTGGTTTGGCTAAGCTACAGTTACCCACTTCTTACTTTCCTGCTGGCGTCCCTGTCACTAGCCAGGCCTCCTGGGACCTCCCTGCTGCCTGGAAGGATGTTAGCACCTCCCTTTTCACTCTAGGCCCCTTAGACAAGCTTCCTAAGTGAATGAAATGTCCCTTTCCAAAATTCACTGTCACCGGGCTAGTTTTTGAAACAATCCCTCTCCTATGCAGTGTGAGCATCTTTCCCAAAGGGAAAACGTGGGCCTGGCCCCGCACAGGGCTCTCGTTGGAGCCCAGCCTGCTCCCTGCATGGGGCTGGTGTCGCTCCTCGCCCGACTCCTGTCTGCCCCCCACGTGGCTGTTGCCCGAATCCTGTCTGCCCCCACGTGGCTGCTGCCTGAACCCTGCCTGCCCCCCATGTGGCTGGTGTCGCTACTTGCTGGAGTTCTGTTTCCCCTCCCCTAGGCAGGGCTGGTGTCACCGCTTACCCCCGCATGTTCCTCTGCACCCGACTAGGGGTGCATGCCCCATTTTTCTGGCAAAAGTGGCCATTTGTCCCATTTGCTCTTGCCAACTGATGTTGACCAGTTGCCAAGAGCAAATGGGACAAATGCCCACTTTTGCCAAAAAAGTCAGGCTGGCCGGAACAAGGCTTAGAAAAGGGACCTTTCTCAGCCCAAATGAGATGCATGGTCACCCTACCGCTAAGGATACTGAACTGAATTCTAATGAGATCACTGTTGCTTAGTGAGTCAATCCTAGTAACTTCTTGAACCGGTTCCTTGCTGTGCCTCAGGATGACGTTGAGCGAAGCCTCTTACGTGCACTCCAGAACCAGCCGTTCCACAATGCAGCCGGGCAAGGGGTCAAGACATTGCTTCCATAACCCTTGTCCTGAAGTGAACTTGGGCTGGTTTATATGTGGGTTGTCGACATCCCTGTGTGACGTGCTGGTGTGAGCTGAGTGCTCCTCAGTGTCAACTGCCTTTCCTCCAGCTCCTGGCTGACAAAACCCCAGACCACAGTCATTTTCTGTGCCAGGAGCCTGGTTCTCTCTGGCTAAAGTGGAGTCCGTCCCTCCCATACAAGCTCTCCCTACCCCACAGCACCCCCAGTACCTCATGCATTTAAACACCCCCTCGTTAAACACAATGAACTGCTGCCGCAGACATCTGGGTGCTACTTGTGCACCCTGGGGTGTCGCTCCAAAGGAAGCACGCTCACACCCCAATTCCTTTATTGTTTTGGTAGAAATCACAGCAGCAGCAGCAGCAAACACAGGAGGAGGATCTCTGGGAGAAACATTGGTTGGAGCCCAGTGGTTTGGAGAGCAGCCACCCTGCTGGGTCCAGCTCCAGGACTCAAAGGAAAGACCAGACCAGCCTCCTCTCCCCGCACCTCCCCCCACATGTGCTCTCAGGGCCCCAGAATGGAGCTGGGCTGGAGTAGCCCCACTGAGTTCCCAGGGGATGGCCAGATGCCAGGGGTAGGGCTGGGGAGGCATCCCTGAGCTGAACAGGTAACACAGGGCTGGGAGCACTGAGGTCTGGGAGGGGCCATCCTGTCTATGTGAGCTGCTGAGTGGAAGGATGGGAGCAGAGAAGGGAAATACAGGCCCAAGTCATCCCTGTGCTGCTGCAGAGCCTGGCGCAGGGACAGATGGTGGCGGCTTGGGCCTGCTCTACTCTGAGCTGCTGGGGCCAGTCCATCCCCCTCAGGGCCCCACTACGTCCTGCAGCAGCCAAGGAATAGCCAGGAGTAGGAATGCTGATGCCTACTCCCTGCTCTGCCCTTGCCATCCCCAGTCCCCCGAGAGGCCCTGAAACACCCCTGCACTGGGGCCCCTTCTTACACAGCCAGCTCTGTATCTCTGGCCAGGGCATCCCCAGGGGGGCTGGGTGGCGACCCAGAGATACTTTGGTCAGGCAAAGTAGGGGCATTTTCCCCCGAGCAGAGGGCTCTGTGTGCCAGGTGGATGGGTCGGGGCAGTTCTCTCTCCCGGGCAGAGGGCTCTGTGTGCCAAGTGGGTGGGTCAGCGCACTTCTCTCTCCCGAGCAGAGGGCTCTGTGTGCCAGGTGGGGGGGTCGGGGTAGTTCTCTCTCCCCCGAGCAGAGGGCTCTGTGTGCCAAGTGGGTGGGTCGGGGCAGTTCTCTCTCCCCCGAGCAGAGGGCTCTGTGTGCCAGGTGGGTGGGTCGGGGCAGTTCTCTCTCCCCCCAGCAGAGGGCTCTGTGTGCCAGGTGGGTGGGTCGGGGCAGTTCTCTCTCCTGAGCAGAGGGCTCTGTGTGCCAGGTGGGTGGGTCGGGGTAGTTCTCTCCCCCGAGCAAAGGGCTCTGTGTGCCAGGTGGGTGGGTCGGGGCAGTTCTCTCTCCCAAGCAGAGGGATCCGTATACCAGGAGCAGGATGAAAAGATGCTGAAGAATACATTCACACCAAGAACACTGGAGACAAATTTGTAACTATGCCCCCAACCCACTGCCAGGCTCCTGTGGGTGCTGAATGCCCCTGAGCATGCAGTGGAGGGGCAGGGGCACGGCCTCTCCCCAGCCCTGCTGGCAGGCGCAGGGTGGCTGCGGGCCCCGTTCAGGCCTCGTCATCGCTGATGTGCGTCCTGTCCTCAGCCAGGCCACTCTCATCAATGTTCTCCAGGGAGTCGGCGTGCTGCAGGGACAGCTCGGCCAGGCTGATGCTGGGTAGCGTGTTCTGCTCTGGGTACACCCAGGGCTTAAAGCCAGGCTCGTGCTTCTGCTTCCACTCCAGGTACTTCAGCCCCGCCTTGTAGATCTTCTTCATGGCCTGGAGGGGCAGAGCAGCCCCAGCCTGTCACCAAGCCCCATTGCCCATCTGCCCATCCCCCTGGGACCCAGGGCTGGAGCCTGCCCTGAAGTCTGTTCCCATTGGCTGGAGCTTGCCAGGCCTGGGCAATGCCCTTGGGTGCTTTTCTCCTGAGCCCCTCTCCAGGCTCCCCTGGCATGCTGAGGGTCCCCTAAAGGGGGCTCTGGGGTGGGGGGCGGAGGTGGGAGTGGGAGCCCTCCCCTGCCTGTGGTCTCACAGCCATGCTCACGTGCAGGGTATTGACTTGGCTCCAGCCCCACGCACAAGAGGTGGGATAGGAGCCCTGGGCTGCATTTGCCGTGGAAGCCCCATCCCCGCAATCTTGCTGCCGGCCAGACTGGCATTGTAGCCACTAGGATTAGAGACCCAGCCCCATCCCAGAGCAGGGGAACACCTCTCTCTGCTCACACCGCACACCCAGCTGGGAAGGAGAAAGGCCAACACACTGGAGGGCGAGGAGAGGAGACCCTGAGTGCCTCAGGGGAGAGGGGAAACCTCCCTGCAGCAGCCAAGGATAGAGGGATGCCCCTCCCAGCATCACCCATGGGGCACAGCACTCCCCACCCCCTTCCCAGAAACCAGGAGGGAGGGGCCGGGAGGGCTGGTGCCATGGCACCCCAAGGCTGGGTGTGGGGTGACCTGGGGGTGCCCCAGCAGGGGAAATGTTCTGCCTTGAGTTCCTGCTGTTGGTGTGTCAGGCTGGCTCAGCTCCATGCTCTGAGCATGTCCTGACATGTAGTGCACACAGCACCACAGTCTCTGAACTTCCCCTGTGCCCACCCCACCTGGGCTGCTGCGGCCACTTAGAGACAACTCAGCTCCATAGGGAGGGGCAAGTCCTGGAGCAGGCCTGAGCGAATCAAAGCTCTGGATGCTCTTAGCTGCAACAAGAGGCCAGTGAGCTCGCACAAGCAGGGTGGGGCGGGGGCGTGTGCATGGGATTGAGTCACAGATGTGCTGTGCCCACAGTGCTGGGAGCTGCGTGAACTCACAGCCACACTTAGATGGTCCACGGCCCTAGGCAGCTGCTCACCACTGACCATGTGTCGCATACAGGGCCGGCTCCAGGGTTTTGGCCGCCCCAAGCAGCCAAAAAAAAAAAAGCCACGATCACGATTGTGATCTGCGGCGGCAATTCAGCGGGAGGTCCTTTGCTCCCAGCGGGAGTGAGGGACCGTCTGCCGAATTGCCACCGAATACCTGGACGTGCCGCCCCTCTCCAGAGCGGCCGCCCCAAGCACCTGCTTGCCAGGCTGGTGCCTGGAGCCGGCCCTGGTCGCATAGAATGCACCTTGACAGGCACTACAGGGCAGTGGCTTGGACACACTGAGGTCTAATTGATCTTCGAGGCTGCAGCAGTGTTGCTGCGTTATATGCATGGGGTGACTGGATCCACCAGGACTGGGAGGGACTTCCCAGAGCAATTCCCTGTTTTCTGCTGCGCTGGTGGGATCTGGTGGACACACCCATGCCATTGGTATACCATGGCTGCACAGGCTGGCCTAGCTTAACCTTGTCTCTTCTTGCTTTGCCCATCTGTATTTCCCTGTAACTGCCCTGCTCCTCCCTGGGCCCGCAGTCACCTGTGTATAAGGAGACTGTTGTCCCCTTAGTAAAACTCAGTGGGTTTTTTTTGGTTGGCTAGCTCCCAGTACTAAAAGTAAAGGGAAGGGTCAATAGGAAATCAGGACCAGGAGGGTCCTGTCCTCCGGGTGATAGGGAGCTGCCCGGGTCACAGAGTGGGGCCAAGTTAAGGAGAGAGCAGGGGCCCAAGATGAGCAGCGGAGCAGAGCTGTGCCAGCCAGAGGGGTTAGAAAAGCAGCCCAGGAAGCAGGTCAGTGCTGGGAGCAGAGCCACAGAAGCAGCCCAGAGAGCAGACCTGTGCTAGGAGGAGAACTGCAACAACCAGGGCAGAGGTGCCAGAGAAGCAGCCCAGGGAGCTGGAGGCAGAGCAGCAACAGTGCTGAGGCAGAGTGGAGCTGGAGCTGAGGCAGAGTGGAGCTGGAGCTGGAGTAGTCCGGAGCCAGGTGCGGTGATCAGGCGGGGAAGGCAAGGGGGGACCCTGGGCAGTGGGCCCAGCACAGGGAGATGTCCACAGCCAAGAGGCCCTGCAGGCCAGACTTGGAGGAGGATCGTAACCTCAATGGGGTGGGGGTGATGCTAGAAAGAAGGGTCCTGCCACCTAGAGCCTGAGGGCGTGTCTGACCCGCAGCATCTCTGCAGCACAGCCAGGGCCTGAGCAGGAGGCCTGGGATGTGTGAGGAGCAGACTGTGAGCTGCCCTGACATTCCAGCCATGGCTGGTTGTGTTATTGCTGTTTGCTGTGTGCTCCACAATATCTGTGAGAGTAAGGGGGAGATGTTTATGGTGGAGTTGAGGCAAATCGCCTGGCCGCTGCTTATGCACAGCCAGACACCAGGGCAGTTAGAAGAGCACAGCAGGGCGCACTGCGCATCAGAGAAGCTAAGTAGAGTACTGACTCGAGCGGAGAGGCAAAACCATTCACTGCGGGGCAGATTGGAAATGTTAAAGTGGGCAGAAAACAGAAGACAGTTATTCCTCCTCGGAGAAGGAAGATCCTTGATGAACACTGCTGGGTACCAGGAAATACCAGTAGATATTGAGCTCTTGTAGAGCCTACATCTGGGGCAAGCCTACCTAATGGGCTCCAGCCAGCCAATGTACCAACTGATACCATCAAAGGAAGAGTACCAGTGAGTCTTCTAAACTCAAGTTTGAAGGCTGTGGAGTTGCAGCCTCAAAACAGAACTGCAGAGGTACACTGGCCTGAGGGAGTGGTTCCGCAGGTGAAGGTAACATTTGTAGAGAATGAAAATGAGCTGCGGGTGACAAGGAGGGAGAAGGGAGGACAAGTTGCCTTTGAGAAAGATGCGGTGAGAGATTGCCAGTTCCAGTTCAAGTGGCACGCCAAGGGCTGATTCCTGCACAGGTGGCTAACTTAGGGGAGTTGCCAGAGAAGCATCAAGAAGTCTTTTCTAAGGATGAGGTGACTAATTTTGATGACTGGGTCAAAGGTGTCCATGACAGGCCAAAGACAGCCAGTGAAGTTGCTCTCAGTACAACTAAAGACACAGCCCAAAGTGGGAAAAGGACTTATGATCGCAAGTCCAGTGGGGCTCTCATCAGACCTGGTGACTGTGTACCAGTTCGTAGCCATAGATGCAGGAGGCGTAATAAAATACAGGACAAGTGGGAGTCAAATCTCTGTACTGTGGTCACCCACAACAATCCTGAACTGCCGGTTTATACTATCCAGCCTGAACGAGGAGGTCCTGAGAGAGTGGTATATAGGGACCAGCTAAACATTGGACTTTTAGTCTGACCAGGGCTCATAGGAGGCATAGAGTAGCATGTCCCGACTCCCGAGGAGACTGAAACCAATGGGGCAAACCCAAACCCTGACGAAAATGGTCAGATCCCTCAAATTGACCTGGTGTTACCCGGGTACAGGGGAATAGAAAAATGGGTAATGAACCATCAGTCTTAAGAAGATCCCAGAGAACTACTAAAGCTGTACTGCCTGTTAAACTTGGAGATGATTGTTATTGGTTCTATATAGTGTTTGAAATAATATTGTCATGTATAGTATGAAGAAGTAGATGTAGAATGTTAAATATGTTAAATGTTCTTTTGATAATTATTAATGGTTTTTTTATATGACATGATGTGGGTATATGTTGTTAATATGAGACCAGGATATACTGGTGTGAATATTGTGCCTGTGGCAATATTTTAGCAAGGGGGAATGTAAGGGGACTGTTGTCCCCTCACTAAAACTCAATGAGGGCTTTTTGGTGGGCTAGCTCCCAGTGCCAAAAGGAAGGGGAAGGGTCAATGGGAAATCAGGACCCTGAGACTGACAGTCCCCAGGGGCAATGGGGAGAGGCCAATTCTCCAGGTCAGCCTGATTGACAGGTCAGGCAGGCTAATCAGGGAGTCAGGAGGCCAGTGTGGGTCCCGCCCTCCGGGTGAGCTGGAATTGCCTGGGTAAGAGAAGAACAGGAGTATTTGTGGCACCTTAGAGACTAACAAATTTATTAGAGCATGCCCGAAGAAGTGGGCTGTAGTCCACGGAAGCTTATGCTCTAATAAATTTGTTAGTCTCTAAGGTGCCACAAATACTCCTGTTCTTCTTTTTGCGGATACAGACTAACACGGCTGCTACTCTGAAACCTGGGTAAGAGAGAGTGCGGCCGAGCTAAGGAGAGAGCAGGGGCCCATGCTGAGCTGGGGAGCAGAGCTGTGCTAGCCAGAGAAGCAAAGAAGCAACCCAGAGAGCAGGTCAGTGCTAGGAGAAGGGCTGCAGCCACAGAGCCAGAGGGGCCAGAGAAGCAGCCCAGGGAGCTGGAGGCAGAGCAGCCGCAGTGCTGAGGCAGAGTGGAGCTGGAGCTGGATCAGTCCGGAGTCGGGTGTGGTGAGCAGCTAGGGAAAGTGAGGGGGGACCCAGGTTAGGGTGACCAGATGTCCCGATTTTATAGGGACAGTCCTGATTTTAGGGTCTTTTTTTTATATAAGCTCCTATTACCCCCCACCCCCTATGCTGATTTTTCACACTTGCTGTCTGGTCACCCTACCCTGGGTAGCGGGCCCAGCTCAGGGAGACGCCTCCAGCCAAGAGGCCCTACAGGCCAGACTTGGAGGGGGATCGTAACCCTGACAGGGTGGGGGCAATGCTGGGAAGAAGGGTCCTGCCACCTAGATCCTGAGGGCGTGTGGCCACCGCCAGAGCAAGTGTCCGACCTACAGCATCCCTGCAGCACAGCCAGGGCCTGAGAAGGAGGCCTGGAACTTGTGAGGAGCAGACTGTGAGCTGCCCTGACATTCCAGCCATGGCTGGTTGTGTGTCCCCGTGCCACAGAGTGGGGGTGACATGTTTTCCTTTAACCATTCCCATTTTTCCTTATCTTTTAAATCGGTTGCTGCTTAATAAATTGTTTTTGCTTTGAACTGCATGCAATGATCAGTGGGTCAGGGAAGCATCCAGTGCAGAGAGTGCACCCCAGAGTGGGGACACCCTAGCCCCTGCCCTAAGTGACCACGACAAGGTTGGGGGTCGAGTAGCTCAGGAATCCTGGGCCCTGCCTTGTTGGGGTTACGAGGACTCTGCCAGACAGGAGAGTGGAAGGGGAGTCCTCAAGGGCAGGGAGGCCTCTGGGTAAAGGAAGTGGGAGCGAGGACTCAGATCCTTCCGCTAGCCCATTTCACCAGGGTAGTGTATAAGCCAGGAAAGTTCCTCACAATAACGGGACCATTCCCGCATCTGGTGTCTATTTGCTTATGGGACACTGATATGAACCTGGTGTGAGTTCTAGACAATGACCTGGGCCAGGTCTATACTGTGAAGTTTTGCTGGCTTAGCTCTGTTGGCTAGGATAGCTCTGCTGGCAAAACTCCCTGTGTAAACATAGATGCCGACTCCGTGGGTGCTCTGGGGCTGGAGCACCCACGGGGCAAAATTAGTGGGTGCAGCCAAGCTCCCCACCATGCCCCACCCCACCTCACCTCCTCCTCCGTCACCTCCCCTGAGCACACCCTGTCCCCACTCCTCCTCCTACCTCCCAGTGCTTGCTGCCACCAAACAGCTGTAGCAAGCTCTGGGAGAGAGGGGGAGGAGCGGGAACGTGGCACGCTGGGGTGGGGATTTGGGGAAAGAGTCGGAATAGGGGCAGGGAGGGGGCGGAGTTGGGGTGGGGACTTTGGGGAAGGGGTTGGAATGGGGGTGGGAGGAGGCGGGGGCAGAGCACCCACTGGCGCCAGTAGAAGTTGGTGCCTATGTGTGTAAATGCAGCTTATATCAGCAAAAGAGTGGCCATACTGGGTCAGAGCAATGGTCTAGCTTGCTCAGTGTCCTATGCCAGGTGCTTCAGGGGGAATGAACAGAACAGACAATCAAGTGATCCATCCCCTGACTTCCACTCCCAGCTTCTAGCAGTCAGAGGCTAGGGACACCCAGAGCATGGTTTTGCATCCCTGCCCATCTGGCTACTAGCCATTTGGGCCTATCCTCCATGAACTTACCTCTTTTTTTAACCCAGTTATACTTTTGGTCTTCACAACTTCCCCTAGCAATGAGTTCCACAGGTTAACTGCGTTGTGTGAAGAAATGGAGATATCCCATCTCCTAGAACTGGAAGGGACCTTGAAAGGTCATCATGTCCAGCCCACTGCCTTTACTAGCAGGACCAAGTACTGATTTTGCCCCAGATCCCTAAGTGGCCCCCTCAAGGATTGAACTCACAACCCTAGGTTTAGCAGGCCAATGCTCAAACCACTGAGCTATCCCCCCCCAGTACTGCCTTCTGTTTGTTTTAAACCTGCTGCCTATTAATTTCAGTGGGTGATCCCTGGTTCGTGTGCTATGTGAAGAGGTGAATAGCACTTCCCTAGTCACTGTCTCCACACCAGTCATGATTTTATTGCCCTCTATCATAGTCTCACTCAGTCGTCTCTTTTCCAGTCTTTGTAATCTCCTTTGCTGGGATAGCTCATGCCCCTCAGGGTGTGACTATGCCGGCAGAACAGCACCTTTCACCAGTCACGCTGCACCCAACGGGGCACTCCCCTCGGCTGCACTAGCCAAGCTGGTGCTGAGAAGACAAAAGGCCTTTTTGCCGTTGCAAGCTGTTGTCACTCGGGGCCTGCGGCTGGTGTAGCTGTCCCGGCAAACCCTTTCTAGTGTAGCCAAGGCCTGGGTGAGCAGCCTGGGGGCACGGCCAGGCTAGGTCGGAGGCTGCTCCATTCACCAGGCCTTACTCTGATAACAGCCTCCAGGCGTAGCTGTCACTCTGCTAAAGGGGAGCGGTGCTGCTAGCTGGATGTACCCGCTGGCGCCTGCTGCTCCTGCCAGCATGCAGTAACACAGCCGCCTCCGCACCCAGCTTACCTTTGGCGCCACAAACTGCGACATTTTGTTCACCACCCACTTTGGTAACGAACCTAGAACAAACCCGAGTTACTCAGACAGCAAGCGAGGCAGCCCCAGCGCTCCTCCGGGGCTGTCTGTCCCTCTCCGTCCTTGTGTCTGGCAGTGTAAGGGCATAAATACCAGAAAGGCAGCTTGGCAGCAGATAGTGTACACTCTGTGGGGCCCAGTCCCTCCCTGGCGCAGATGCCCCCTCACGAGGGCTCTAAGCTCCTGTCCACACTTAGTTTGTTGTTAAATCTCCTGTAACAGCAGGGCTGGAGCACTAGTGTAGACAAGGCCAGTACTCCCCGGGGCTCCTAGGCCTGCCTGCCGCACAGTGGTCTGGCTTGGTCTCTTCCCCCACCCCAGAAAGTCAGTAATGCTGCAGACACCACCAGGAAACCGGCTTATGCATAAAACCGATGGGCAGATTTCCCAGGCGCCACCCCATGGAAACTGCCTGGCCCCCAACAGCAGCCTCCAGAGCTTGGGGGGGCAGGGCTGTGGGGCTGGCAGTACCCTGGGGATGGGCTCAGGGGGCAGGGCTGTGGGGCTTGGCAGTGCCCTGGAGATGGGCTCAGAGCTTGGGAGGGCAGAGCTGTGTGGCTGGCAGTGCCCTGGGGATGGGTTCAGAGCTCGGAGGGCAGGGCTGTGTGGCTGGCAGTGCTCCAGAGATGAGCTCAGATCTTGTGGGGGGGCAGGGCTGTGGGGCTGGCAGTGCCCTGGAGGTGGGCTCCGGGGCAGGGAGCCAGGGGCTAGTTCTGATGAGACGGCAGGGAAGAGAAGGCTGCAGCACATAGAATCATAGAAGGTTAGGTTTGGAAGAGACCTCAGGAGGTCATCTAGTCCAACCCCCTGCTCAAAGCAGGACCAACACCAACTAAATCATCCCAGCCAGGGCTTTGTCAAGCCAGCCTTAAAAACCTCTAAGGATACAGATTCCACCACCTCTCTAGGTAACCCATCCCAGTGCTTCACCACCCTCCTAGTGAAATAGTGTTTCCTAATATCCAACCTAGACCTTTCCCACTGCAACTTGAGACCATTGCTCCTTGTTCTGTCATCTGCCACCACTGAGAACAGCTGAGTTCCATCCTCTTTGGAACCCCCCTTCAGGGAGTTGAAGGCTGCTATCAAATCCCTCCTCACTCTTCTCTTCTGCAGACTAAACCCCAGTTTCCTCAGCCTCTCCGTGTAAGTCATATACCCCAGCCCCCTGATCATTTTTCTTGCCCTCTGCTGGACTTGCTCCAGTTTGTCCACATCCCTTCTGTAGTGGGGGGACCAAAACTAGACACAATACATAACCAGCTTGCGAGCCGGGTAAAGCCAAGCACAGGGCACAGCAGCTGGCAAACACTAACCAATGGGCCAGGCCACCCAAGGTGGGCACAGGAGTGCAGCAGTGTCCCCAAGGGAGCCCAGTGGAGAAAGGGGATGGGGCAGCAGGGGGAGTGGACAGCAAGCCCCACCAGCCCGTGGGCACTGGACAGACAGGTGGAGCTGGGTATGTCCATCTGTCTGGCTCTCACATAGTCTACTGCTGTCCTACTGATGTCCCCTGAGCTGCCCTGCCCCAGCTGGGACGGGAAGGGAAGCAAAGGGCTTAGGGACAGTCCATGTTCTTTCCCCACTGTTCATCACCAGCTTTGTGTTTGGGGGGTGCTGGGAAATTGGCCCAATCCCTTTGGGGGGGGGTGTCCCCCAGGTACAGCATGTCAAGCAATACTTCCCCCTGCACAGGGCTGCCTCTCCCCCCAAAGCTGCCTCTGCCCCGCCAGGAGGAGCTGCAGCATTCCCCTTGGCTCATGTGCCATGCTGGGCACTCACCTCGGGGGTCCACCTGGGTGAGGTAGTAGAGGGTGCAGCCGTGGGGGCCATTGGCCTTGACTAGGTAGCCCGTCTGCAGGGACACGGCCCTCACAAAGTCCTTCCGTGGTGGGTACTTCTGTAGAGACACCACACACAGATCAGTGCCTGCTGTGCACCGGCTCACCGGGCAGCCACGCCACACAGGAGCTGTGCTCCAGCCTGCTCTGCCACAAGTTGTGCCCCCTGTGGCTGGAAGGCCAGGTCCGGAACCAAGGCTTGGCCTGGCTGGGCCTTTCCCACCAGCATTGCCCTGACCCCCACCCCTGAGCCAAAAGGCCAGTGCCTGTTGCCAGGCTGGGGAGCTCGGTAGAGGCCTGGCACCTCTGCGTGGTGCCAGGCAGCAGGAGAAGAGCTGCGGTCAGCGGAGTAGGAGCTCACTGGGTGCTTGACGCTGTAGTTGATGATCATGTAGTCGTTGCCCAGGGGCAGCCAGGAGCGCAGGGTGACAAAATCCCTGTTCTTCAAGGGGCTCGGGCACTTCCCTGCAAGGGAGAGAGTCTGTTATCCCGCAAGCACCTGCAGGCACGTCCCCCAATTCCCTCCCAGGGACACCCTGCCCTGGGTTCACTCGCACAGCTAGGACCTTTTGCAGGGCCAGGTACGGTTCCCAATTTTCTAATCACACAAAACCGAATAACCCTGCCCCGCCCCTTCTCAGAGGTCACGCCCCCCCGACTCGCTCCATCCCCCCCCCCCCATTGCTACTCTTCTCCATCCTCACTCACTTTCACTGGGCTGGGGTTGGGGAGAGGGAGGGGGTATGGGCTCTGGGCTGGGGGTGCAGGCTCTAGGTTGGGGCTGGGAATGAGGGGCTTGGGGTGCGGGAGGGGACTCTGGGCTGGGCCAGAGGATTGGAGTGGGGGGGTGCAGACTTGGGGTGGGGCTGGGGATAAAGGGTTTGGGGAGCAGGAGGGGGCTCCGGGCTGGGGCAGGGGGGTTGGGAGGGGGTGCGGGGTCCTAGCAGCACTTACCATGGCTCCAAGGGAGCGGCTGCCAGGTCCCTGTGGCCTCTAGGCGCATGGGTGGCAGGCACATCTGCGTGGTGCCTTCACACCCTCAGGCACCGCCCCCCACAGCTCCCATTGGTCACGGTTCCTGGAACAATGGGAGCTGTGGAGCTGGCACTTGGGCGGGGGCAGTGCGTGGAGCCTCCCTGGCCGCGTATGAGCCACAGGGACCTAGTGGCTGCTTCCCGGAGCAGCGCGGAGCCAGGGCAAGCAGGGAGCCTGCCTTAGCCACGCTGCGCTGCCAACCGGACTTTCAACGGCCCGGTCACTGGTGCCGATCGGAGGCTCCAGGGTCCTTTTTGTGGTCGAAAACCATATGCCTGGCAACACTAGGCCCTGCCTGACGTGAAGGGTGGCAGGTGAGGGGCCCAGGGGAGGGTAGGAGTGTTGCACTATCTCCCCAGCCCCCCGCTGCCCCCACTCACAGGCATAGTATCCCACATCGGCATTGGCTGTCAGGCGCCCAATGTCATAGGTCTCAATGACGTTGGAGTCCCATTTCTTGCGGTAGTGGGTGTCGTGCAGCACGTCATAGAGTGTCGCGGCCGGCACGTCCTTGCAGGCGATGCGCAGCTGCAAGGGGAGGATGGAGGGAGGGCTTGCAGTCAGCGAGGCTCTGACAGGAGCCCAGCATGCCCACACGGGCCTGGGGGCATGGGCAGGGCGCACCAGAGGCAAGTGTGAGAGAGGGGCACATGTGTGTGACAGCAGCCATCTGCCCATGAATGTCAGGTACATCGGCACAAAGGAGTAGTGTGGCTCATCGCGGTTAGTGTGTGGATATGTATGGGGGGTGGCCCAGCAGAGTGCGTGCTAGGATAACAGCAACCTAGGGCTGGAAGAGCCCTCCAGAGGGCATCTAGTCCAGCACCCGGCACTGAGGCAGGACTAACTATTGTGACAGACCCAGACCAGTGGGATACAGGAGTCTGGTAGAGGACAAATATACTGGTCACTGTATGAATAGTTTTCTGTTCCCTGAGTGACCAAAGCAGGGGCTGCACTAGAGTAATCAGGAACCTGCTAGAACCAGTTAAGGCAGGCAGGCTAATTAGGACACCTGGGTTTTAAAAAGGAGCTCACTTCAGTTTGTGGTGCAAGTGTGAGGAGCTGGGAGCAAGAGGCGCAAGGAGTTGAGAGGGTGTGCTGCTGGAGGACTGAGGAGCACAAGTGTTATCAGACACCAGAAGGAAGGTCCTGTGGTGAGAATAAGGAAGGTGTTTGGAGGAGGCCATGGGGAAGTAGCCCAGGGAGTTGTAGCTGTCATGCAGCTGTTACAGGAGGCACTATAAACAGCTGCAGTCCACAGGGCCCTGGGCTGGAACCCGGAGTAGAGGGCGGGCCCAGGTTCCCCCCAGACCTCCCAATTGACCTGGACTGTGGGTTCTCCCAGAGGGGAAGGTCTCTGGGCTGTTCCCCAACCCACATGGTGAATCTCTGAGGCAAGAAAATCCGCCAAATAGCGCAGGACCCACCAAGATAGAGGAGGAACTTTGTCACACTATACATATAAAAGATGGGGTCTAAATTAGCTGTTACCACTCAAGAAAGAGATCTTGGAGTCATTGTGGATAGTTCTCTGAAAACATCCACTCAACGTGCAGCGTCAGTCAAAAAAGCGAACAGAATTTTTGGAATCATCAAGAAAGGGATAGATAATAAGAGAAAATATCATATTGCCTCTATATAAATCCATGGTACGCCCACACCTTGAATACTGTGTGCAGATGTGGTCACCCCATCTCGAAAAAGATATATTAGAATTAGAAAAGGTTCAGAAAAGGGCAACAAAAATGATTAGGGGTATGGAACGGCTTCTGTATGAGGAGAGATTAATAAGACTGGGACTTTTCAGTCTGGAAAAGAGACAACTATGGGGGGATATGATAGAGGTCTATAAAATCATGACTGGTGTGCAGAAAGTAAATAAGGAAGTATTATTTACTCATAAAACAAGAACTAGGAGTCACCAAATGAAATTAATAGGCAGCAGGTTTAAAACAAACAAAAGGAAGTATTTCTTCATACAACGCACAGTCAACCTGTGGAACTTCTTGCCAGAGGATGTTGTGAAGGCCAAGAATATAACAGGGTTCAAAAAAGAACTAGATAAGTTCATGGAGGATAGGTCCATCAATGGCTATTAGCCAGGATGGGCAGGGGTGCTGTCCCTAGCCTCTGTTTGCCAGAAGCTGGGAATAGGTGACAGGGAATGAATGACTTGATGATTACCTGTTCTGTTCTTTCCCTCTGGGGCACGTGCCATTGGCCACTGTGAGAAGACAGGATACTGGGCTAGATGGACCTTTGGTCTGACCCAGTATGTCTGTTCTTATGACCATCCCTGATGAGTGTTTGTCTAACCTGCTCTTTAAAATCTCCATTGGCAGAGTCCACAACCTCCCTGGGCAATTTATTCCAGTGCTTAACTACCCTGACTGGTAGAGAATGTTTCCTAATGTCCATCCTGAACCACACAGGCTGCAATGGAAGCCGATTGCTTCTTGTCCTTTCCTGGGGCTAAGGAGAACAACCGATCGCCCCTCCTCTAGGTAATGGATTTCTAAAGCAGGGTTTTCAAACATCCGACTTTCCAGGACGGCCGAGGGGACCCTCCCAGTAGCCACACTGCCATTAACACTTCCCTGAGTCTGGGTGCCCGCCTGCCCAGGTCTGCCTCAGCTCCCAAACCCGCTCTTCAGTCACACAGAGCCAGGCTGGGGTGGATTCTGCTGGGTGTGCAGCCAGCTGGCAGTGCAGTGGGCTTATGGGAGCCTGAGATCGGGGGGGGGGGGGGGGGGGAGGGGTTGGCCTGGGGAATTAATGTGTGACACCCAGGGATGCTGGCTTTGTTCCCTTGCCCCAGTCACATGACCTGGGCCAGGGATCCCAAGGGGCTGCCTCTGGCACCTGGCAGAGGCTGGAATTAAATGCATATTAAAAATGCCAAGCCAAGCCAAATGCCACAACTGAGCCCAGCCCCAGCCGCAGAGGGCACTCAGGGAATCATAGAATCATAGAATATCAGGGTTGGAAGCGACCTCAGGAGGTCATCTAGTCCAACCCCCTGCTCAAAGCAGGACCAACCCCAACTAAATCATCCCAGCCAAGGCTTTGTCAAGCCTGATCTTAAAAACTTTTAAGGAAGGAGATTCCACCACCTCCCTAGGTAACTCATTCCAGTGCTTCACCACCCTCCAAAATTCATTCATATGTAACCCTTCTGCCTGTCTGAGTTGGCAGCAACAAGGGCTGGGTTCAGTATCTAGGTGTTCCATTTCAATAACACAATGCAAAACCAGCTCGAGCCCCCACCCAGTGACCTGGGACAATTACATACCACCCCCGGGCGCCTCTAAGAGGCAATACTTCTCATCTCGCAAGCATGGAGTCTGAGTGTAGCAAAATGCTTTTAATAAAGGAGGGAAACAATGCAGTATTACGTTGGGGAAACACCACAAACAGGATTCATAACACAAACCATGAGCAAAAGACCCATCCCCAAGTAAGTTTGGCAGTGTCCTTTTCCACTCAGGGTCTTAAGTCCAGCAACCCAAAAAAATCACCCAAAAGTCTCTGTCCCTGGTCAGTGCAGCCCCAGAGTTCAAAAGTTTATCTGCAAAGTTTTACCTTCCAGCCTAGGTGGAAATGGGTGGGTGGGGGAACCGAGGTGTTAAGGGGCACCTTACGCGGTCCAAGACTGACTGCCCCGCCTCTCCATGGGGCTGTGCTGCAGCCTTCACCACAAGCCACTCCACCAGCTACTCCACTCCACCAGCCATTCTGTGAGCTGCTCCAGCTGTCCCACAAACATACTCCACTAGCTGCTCAGCAATATATCTTCAGCCCTTTCCCACAAGCACCCAGCAATTTTAGCTTTTAGTAGTAGAGGAGCCTCAGTACTGGTGCACTATTAGCACAAAGTGACTTCAGCTTAACAGCCTATAACTACACTCTAAATAGAATCAAAATTAGCTCTGATATTCCACAGCAGAGACAGTACAAATAGTGTTTCACACCCACAAACAACTACCCTACTATCAGATACACATCCCTACCCCAAGCCTCTCTTAATTCACTGGGTTTTAGAACCCATGTCCCTTGTCTAGCGAGTGCTACTTAGTTGATGGCGAGTCTCTCTGTCATAAAACAGTTCCACTGTCCTTGATTCACATAATCAGGGTAACTACACTTTATTCTTCCTGCCCCAATAACAGAGAAACTGGGGATCCCACAGCAGCCAAAGTGATCATTTGGGCTGCTGTGGACTCATGCTAGGCTGGGTGGGTATGCCTATGCAAATAAGATCAGCCCCTGAAGTTCTCTTGCACAACTCGCCACAATTCACCACCAGATGTCAGGGTAGAGCTCATCCTGACTCTGCTTACACATATATAACTGTAAGCATCTTTGCCTCAGTCACCAGCAGAGTTTGAACTCAGAATTTCTGAGTGCAGTGCAAACCTCTACCACTTGAGCTAACAGAGCAACTGTTTTGAGCTTTGGTCTCTCCTTGGACATCTGACCATTGCATCTGGGCTCTGAGCAGTGCCCCTCATCGAGGTCTCTGGCAGAAACGACCATCCCTGCCCTCTGTGGGTCTGATCATGTGGCTCCCACTTGTGCTGGGATCAGGTCCTGCTGCTGCGGCCTGGTCAGCGGCCGTGCTGGGTCTTCCAGGGCTGGCGCTTCCACTAGGTGACCCTAGGCGGCCGCCTAGGGCGGCAGGATTTGGGGGGCAGTATTTTGCTGCCTGCAGCAGAAATTCAGCGGCGGGAGGTGTCACGGAGTCCCCGGGCGATGCTCTGGAACTGCTCCCCACAAAGCCAGTCAGGACTTTGGGGAGCCTCCTCTCCCTCGGAGTAGACCGTCTTCAGGGCAAGAAGCTCACACGGCTTCACCTCCTGGGTCTCTCTTGGGAGCATTCAGCATATGTCCCTCTGTGCGCTTCCCACAGCGAGTCTGCCCCGGCGGCGTCCTGGGGAAGCCAAAGGGTTCTGCACCCCGCACTTCGCAGTCAGACGTGACTCTCAGCCAGCCAGTAAAACAGAGGTTTATTAGATGACAGGAACATGGTCTAAAACAGAGCTTGTAGGTCCAGCGAACGGGACCCCTCCGCCGGGTCCATTCCGGGGCCCAGCGAGGCAGACCCCCGTCTGCCCTCCCTTCCAGTCCCCAGCTAGTTCCAAACTCCAACCCCTGTTCAGCCCCTCCTTCTCTGGGCTTTGTTTCTTTCCCGGGCCAGGAGGTCACCTGATCCTTTTGTCTCCAACACCTTCAGTTGGCACCTTTGCAGAGGAGGGGCCCAGGCCATCAGTTGCTAGGAGACAGAGTGTCGGGCATTTATGTGCACTGGCCCTTTGCTCTGTAGCAACCATACACCCTTATCCCACCACCTAGATACTTAAGAACTGCATAGGGGAAACTGAGGAAAACATTAAGAACAGCCCCACTTCGTCACAGGAGGTCCTTCTACTCCGGATCTTCGGCAGAAATTCGGCGGCGGGTTCTTCAGTCACTCCGGGACCCGCCGCCAAAGTGCCCCGAAGATGCGGAGCGGAAGGACCTCTGCCGCCGAAGACCCCAGGCCCCCTCAATGCTCAGAGGAGGAGTGCTGCTTCCCCCAGAGCCTGTGTTTGCTGTTTCTGGTGCGTCTCACTGTCAGCGGCAGGGTGGGCAGGATGGAGGGAGGTGATTGGCAGGAAGTTCATGGGATCCCAGTCCTGCTGAGGCTCTGCTACCTGCCTGGAGGTTGTGGCTTTCTGCTCTGTTCTCTGGGCTGGGGCTCTCTGTCCCCCTCCAGGGGCTGATGCACAGAGCACTCCACTGGGTAGGAGGTCGTAGTGGGTCTGGTAGCTCAGACAGGCGAGGCTCATGTGCCAGGTCCAGAGAGGGTGGGTCCATTCCTACTGCTGCTGGCAGGGCAGGAAGCCAGCTGGTGGCTCCAGCTCCTGACCTAGCTGCATGGGAGTCTTTTTGGGAGAGTCCTGGAGCCATCCCACCCACCTTCACTGCAGGGGGACAGGCCCCTGAGGCCCTGCAGAGGCTGGGGTATTTGGGAGACTCGCTACTCTCTGCCCCAGGAAGGTGTGGGCAACGAGCACTGGCCCAGCTCCCGAGAGGTAGAATCTATGCAGATAGGCTGGCATTGGTGCTGGGATGGCCCGGAACTGTCAGAGCGCTTGCCTGGGCATGCCTTGTTTTGCCCAATGGCTTGGCCTCTCACTCCCTGAGACAAGGGGCAGCTGCATGCTGGACGGGAGATCTCTGCCACCAGGTGAGGGTGTGAGAGGCGAGCATCTCCTGGGCCCTGGGGCCGTGAATGCTGCAGGCAGCCAATCTCCCCCCGCCCCCCACACCCCACCAAACCCTCTCATCTGAAAACCGATCCGGCCATCCCCGTGCATTGTCCCATCCAAATCATACTCCAGAGCAAGCAGGGTTGGGTTTCTCTCCCTGGCCCCTGGCTGGGCCCTGTGAGATCAGCGGTAACCAAAGCTATTAACTGGTAACCCAAGCTGCAGTGCGTTATCAAATCCTCAAGAGAGCGGGTGCATTATTGATGAGCCCACCCAGCCTGGGTGCACCTCAATGCTGTGTGGCTGCAGCACCGGGTGGGCTGATGGAGACGTCTACGACCCCTCATTAGAGGCCCTGCATTTTTGATGAGGTGCTCAGCAGCCGCCAGGTAACTAGAGACAGTCCTTTGTATAGGCTGCCATTGTCACCCCCTCCATTAATCTCCAACAGCCTGCCCAGCTCCCCTCAGCAGTCCCCCACAGGCACCTCGTGGCCCGGTTTGTTTGCAGAACAGATGCCCCGTCACGGCGCTAGTGAAACATTATTGTCTCTTTCCTCTCCTCCTGTGAGCAGGCGCTGGGATGTCTGGCAGCCTGCTGACTGCCCCCATCGCACATCCACCTCCTAGGCCTGCCGCCTTTGACCCCGCCCTGATGGGCACTGCTGGGTGCATGGTGAAGCTGTACCTAGGACAGAGAGGCCCGGGCCCCCTCTTCTGCTGTACTGCCTGTGCAAGGCCAGTGAGGATACGCCCAAAGTGCACTTGGCCAACTGCGCAATGCTGAAAAGTATCTGAGCAACAGTGTGGTGGGGTGGGCAGGTTCCAAGCCCCCAGCTCTGCAGCTTGACTCAGCTAACTGGAGGAGTTGAGAGGTGGGCTTAGCAGAGCTCAGCCAGAAAGATGCTTACAAGAACTCCATGCATTAAAGCATCCCTAGCTCACTGGGGTTAGAGTTTCACAGCTGGGAAATTGGGGCATACGTCTCTGCAGCTTCCCCCTGTGTCAGCTCCCCTTTCCCCGCCCACCAGGAACACCCCAGCTCCCAGCCAGTGGATCTCCATGGCTTTTCCAACAGAGGCCAAAGTCCCCAACTCAGCCCCTCTGCAACCCAGCCCCTCTGCAAAACACCGTCCTGCCCCACAGAAACAGGTCCCTGGCGATCCAGGGACCCCCAGACTGTGCCACATAGATGGGAAACCCCACTTGGCCTGCACCCCCTTGTTCCCAAGCCGTTCACAGGCTCCATTGCAATCCCCCGGCCTGGCGAGCACCGGGGTCCGACAGTCACAGACACACTGAAGCCCATGGCCAGAATCGGGGCGCTTTCGGCGGGGGCAGTGCCGTGAAACGTTTCTGAACTTGGGCTGCTCCTCAGGCTCCCTACGAGCCCTGGGGAGCGGGGCTGGGGGCAGAGCTAAGGGTTTTGGATTGCAAACATGTGGAGTTTTAAGAGCGCCTGTGTTCTGTTGAACTGAATGTGCCTCTGTAAACAGCCCAGTGAGCTGTGGGTGCAGCTCCCCCAGCGACTTCAGCTCAGACATGCTTGCTCCACAGGCTTGTTCTGACTGCCAGCCTGAGCTCCGGGCTCCCTTCTCCTGTGCACCACCTGCCACAATGATTCTGCAGCCAAGCCAGGCCCCTGGTGACAACAGTGCAAGTTCTGCCTTCAAGGTGCGTGCACTGAGTGGCACTGATGGACCACGATGCACTGCCAGACTGATTGCAGAGTCTGCCCTCTCACTCCCCATCTCCAGCCTTCTGAGGAGGATCTGAGTGAGGGTTCAGAACAGAACGTGAGTTCCAGACTACCTCGCTACCTGGTTGTGGCGGCAAGTTGCTGAGTTACGATGGGCTGAGCATTCAGTGCAAGTTTTCTAAAGCAGTTGCAATAGTTATGCCATGTACCTGCTCCCATTGTTGTAGTCTCTGAGCCCCACATCGATAGCCACCTTGGGGAGGCCGGATAGCACCAACAGCCCCATTTAACGGGGGGAAACTGAGGCCCAGGCAGGCTGAGTGACTGGCCCAAGGTCACACAGGGAGACTGTGGCAGAGACCTGAACCCATGCCTTCCAAGGCCCCAGCTGATGCCTAAGCACTTGGCCATTCTGCCATCCACAGCACATGTGTGTGCATGCACCCACACACAGAATCACCCCCCCCCCCACACACACACAGAGAATCACCCCCCCCTCCCCACACACACACACGCTTCCATGCACAGTTACACACCCGCCAGAGGACACACACTGTGTGGCCATTCGCCTAAAGAGACTCTCCACCTGCCCATGTTCACACAGCCTGTACACGTTCTGAATGGGGGCAAAGCTGTACATGGCCTAAGCCACCTCCAGCTCAGCTCCATGTGGCCCCAGCTCCATTTCAGTGGCAGAGGAACAATTTCCTCCCTGTGTACTGCAGGGCTAGCCCCACCAGGGCCGGCTCCAGGCACCAGCTTCTCAAGCAGGTGCTTGGGGTGGCCGGTCGGGAGAGGGGCGGCAGGTCCAGGTATTCGGCGGCAATTCGGCGGACCTCCCGCCAAATTGCCGCCGCAGATCGCGATCACGGCTTTTTTTTTTTTTTTTTTGGTTTTGGCTGCTTGGGGCGGCCAAAACCCTGGAGCCGGCCCTGAGCCCCACAATGGGGAGTGTGTGTGTGGGGGGTCAGGTCTGGAGAGTGAGTGGGGGCGGGCACAGTGCACCTTGTCTAGCTCAGGAGGGGGAGCAGCTGTCCCACATCCCACAGACTGGGCAATCAGTGTATATAGAGGCAGCTCAAGAAGTCAATATTGAATCTCAATGAATCTCCCCAGCTAGCACTGGCCCATAATGCACTGGGCCAGACACCGTAGGAGCCCATGGCTGATGTATTGTTTTCTGCCCTCTGACACCCTGCCTGATGGATGCACATCACACATGAGCAGTGCAGGAGAGCTAGCCCAGCAGGCAGGAGAGATGGTAAAAGCATTCATAGTTAGGAATGACCCCTGTGGGGCAGGTACCCCCATGCAGGGATACTCAGGCCCCCGTGGGGCAGATATCCTGTACGGAGATACCCAGGCACCCTGTGGAGGGTATCCCCATGCAGCAATACCCAGGCCCCTGTGGGGTGGGTATCCCCGTGCGGGGATACCCAGGGCTCCTGTGGGGCAGGTACCTCAATGCAGGAATACCCAGGGCCCCTGTGTGGGGGATACCCCTGTGCGGTGATACACAGGGCCCTGTGAGGCGGGTACCCCCATGCTGTGATACACAGGGCCCCTGTGGGGAGGGTACCCCGTGTTGTGACACTCGGTGCGGGGTGGGGTGTGGAGGAATGAGTAACAGATGGAAGATGAAGAATTTGGTTTGCACCATTAATAGGCAAGTAGCAATTTTTAAATTCCCTTTCCCTTCCTACCCACTAGTATGTTACTGCTATCCCCCCGCTCCACCCATGGGACCTGTGCTGCCCACAGTGCCAGGTATATCGACCCTTCTGCTGCTCCTGGCCCTGTGCCCGTCTGCCCATGTCGGTCTCCCCAGGTGATGTCCTGGTGCCTTTGACAGTCCCTGTGTCACAGACATGGCATGGCAGCTGTGCCATGGGGCCAGCTCTGTCCTGGTGACCTCACCAATGGCAGGGCCACTCTCCTCCTGCCCTGCGATCACTGGCTGGAGAAGATGCAGAACAGCTGCTCGTCTACAGGACTCAATGCATTTTCTGTTATTACCCTGAATAGCCCCCGGGAGCGTCACCAGATTCCCCCTTGAGCCTTTGCTGACCACAAGGCAGGCTGTGAAATCCGTGCAGCCTCAACTGGAGCAGAGCAGTCCAAGGGACCCTCTCTCTGGGGATAAACATGCTTCTGGGAACACCCTGCCCCTGCTGGCTAGTTAACCCCCGGGGGCCTTCCCAGCTACTCTAAGGTGCTTGCGCTCCATACTAGTTCCCACATCCAGGGCTTGCTGCGGTTGGGCTCAGGCCAGTTCCACAGGAGGGAAATGCCGCCAGTGGGGATCTGACTATGGCAGCCTGCTGTGGGCTCCAAGCATCCATGTGACTCTTGGAATGCTGACAGCCCCCGAGCATGCCATGGGTGGTGTGTATGCCCATGTGTGGCTAGTGCCTCAGCCAGCGCAGCATTAGAGCGCCCCCTGCTGCACTGGGGCCAGCTCAGATTTGGAAGCACAGTATAGAACCCTGGACAGCACCTCACTCTCCTCTCGGAGCATGAGCCCTTCTCCCCTTCGTGCCTAGCAGAGCCTGCACGGGGCCATGGCACTGACTGGGGATCATGGGCTGGGGGAGGGCGGTGGAAATCAGCAGCTGCTCCCCTGGGCTGCACTATGTGGGCACCATCCATGAAAGTGCTTTGGTGTTCCAGCAGGACAGGCCTTGTATCTCAGCAGCTCAGTATCACTAATGCATAACTCATGGACTCCTTTGCAAAGCCAGACAGAGCCCTGCCATGCAAAAAAACCGCACTTGCAATGACATGTTTTCTGAGCTTATGCAGTCCTCCCGCACTGATAGGGCACAGCTTAATGCATGGAGGCATTCAGTGGCAGAGGCCAGGAAAGAATTAAGTGAGCGTGAAGAGTGGAGGCAGGACGTGATGCTGAGGCTAATGGGGAAGCAAACGGATGTGATAAAGCATCTGTTGGGGCTGCAGGAAAGCCAACAAGAGCACAGATCCCCGCTGCATCCACTGTATAACCGCCTCCCCTCCTCCCCATGTTCCATAGCCTCCTCACCCAGATGCCCAAAAAGGCGGGGGGGGGGGGGGGCGGAATTAATAAAGAAAGAATGCATGGTTTCAAAACAATAGTTACTTTATTTTGAAGAGGGGAGGGTGGTTGGCTTACAGGGAATTAAAATCAACAAAGGGGGCGGGTTTGCATCAAGGAGAAACATACACAACTGTCACACCGAAGCCTGGCCAGTCATGAAACTGGTTTTCAAAGCCTCTCTGATGCACAGTGCACCTTGCTGTGCTCTTCTAATTGTCCTGGTGTCTGGCTGCTCAAAATCGGACGCCAGGCGATTTGCCTTAACCTCCCACCCCGCCATAAATGTCTCCTCCTTACTCTCACAGATATTATGGAGCACACAGCTAGCAGCAATAACAATGGCACCAACAGTGCCAGCGAGCTTTTAAACGTCCAAAGGCACATTTTACCACCATTCTGCACTTGCGCAGCCTAAAGTTGAACTGCTCCTTACTACTGTCCAGGCTTCATGAACGGATCCCCTGAGCAGGAGAGCAGAGTTACAGCGGAAACGTTGGACAAGGACAGTTAGCAGTCCTACTGCACAGTCTGCTGCCAGCAGCACCCAGGAGGACCAGAACGGATCCCCTGAGCTCATTGCTGGGGAGCAGGAAAGCAGAGTTGCAGCGGAAGCGGTGGAGCCATCAGAGCCGCCTTGGGGGGGGGCGGAAGTGAGGCAATTTGCCCCAGGGCGCCACGAGAATGTCAGAGGCTCCCCCACACCTTTGCCTTCCCCCATCCCCCAGCGCCTCAGCACATCATGTCCAGGAGCAACCCTGGACAGCGCTGCAGCGGCGTGGCTTGGGCGGGGCCTGAGGTCCTCCTGCTTGGAGCCATGTGGTAAGGGGGTGGGGCTGCAAGCTCCGGCGGGCTGAGTGGCAGGAGCTCCTGGACGCGGCTTGCTGAGGCTCTGGGAGAGGCGGGGGTAAGCAGCATGGTAAGCCCCTCTGAGCCGGGCACTCCCCTGACCCCATCCCCCCACAGCCCTGACCCCAACTCCGAGCCCAGCCCCTCTGAGCTGGGCACCCCCTGACCCCATTCCCCCCCCAGCCCTGACCCCCAGCTCCAAGTCCAGCCCCTCTGAACCGGACACTCCCCCGACCCCATCCCCCCACAGCCCTGACCCCCAGCTCTGAGCCCAGCACCTCTGAGCTGAATACCCCCCGACCCCAGCCCCCCCAGCCCTGACCCCCAGCTCCTCTGAGCCGGATATCCCCCGACCCCATCCCCCCCCAGCCCTGACCCCCAGCTCCAAACCCAGCCCCTCTGAGCCGGACACCCCGACTCCATCCCCCCACAGCCCTGACCCCCAGCTCCGAGCCCAGCCCCTCTGAACCAAACACCCCCGACCCCATCCCCTCACAGCCCTGACCCCCAGCTCCGAGCCCAGCCCCTCTGAACCGGACACTCCACCGACCCCATCCCCCCCCAGCCCTGACCCCCAGCTCCGACCCCAGCCCCTCTGAGCCGGGCACCCCCTGACCCCATTCCCCCCCCAGCCCTGACCCCCAGCTCCAAGCCCAGCCCCTCTGAACCGGACACTCTCCCGACCCCATCCCCCCACAGCCCTGACCCCCAGCTCTGAGCCCAGCACCTCTGAGCTGAATACCCCCCGACCCCAGCCCCCCCCAGCCCTGACCCCCAGCTCCTCTGAGCCGGATATCCCCCGACCCCATCCCCCCCCAGCCCTGACCCCCAGCTCCAAACCCAGCCCCTCTGAGCCAGACATCCCCGACTCCATCCCCCCACAGCCCTGACCCCCAGCTCCGAGCCCAGCCCCTCTGAACCAGACACCCCCCAACCCCATCCCCTCACAGCCCTGACCCCCAGCTCCGAGCCCAGCCCCTCTGAGCCGGGCACCCCCCAACCCAGAGCCCAGCTCTCCACCCAGCCCTGGGCAACAGTAGCACCACCCCCAGGCAGCAACAGCCCATTGGCACCAACCATCACCATCACCCAGTGACAGCCCATTATGTAATTGCAAATGTATACATACCATTAAAGCATTTACTGTTTTTAAATAATGTATTTTAAATGATGTATTTTCAATTTATTAAAAATTGACTTTTGAATGTATTTCACTGGTTATTTTTTACATTTCCAAATACATGTTACTATAGTATTGCAACTTTTTTTATGGAAGGGGCCCCCCAAATTGCTTTGCCTCAGGCCCCCATAATCCTCTGGGTGGCCCTGGGAGCCGTACACCATGCCCTGGAGGTTGCTAGGAGCTGGGCAGGGAAGACTTCCCAGAACCCCCGGCCAAGCTACATGTCTGATGAGGACGGTTAGCAGTCCTACTGCACCGTCTGCTGAGAAGCCAAGGGGCTGCTGCTGTGTAACAATACCAGCTGCTGCAGGTGCTTCTGTGTTGAATGCTTGGAGGTCCGGGTAGGGCAAGGTACCTCGGCCAAGGCAAAAGAGCAAGAGCCCTGGAGCTGTTACATGTGTCAACCACAGAAGTGCTACGTGGTGTTACAGCGCTGACCGGACTGGAATGTACGGCTGCAAGACTTCTTCACTAGCAACAAAGGACAGGAATATGATGCACCTAAAATCTAAAAAGGCCTGCACATTTCCCAGAGTCACTACCCTTGATGACAGAACGTCAATGATTGCATTGGCTACTTGGATCACAGCAGCCCCCACAGTAGACTTGCCCACAACAGCAGCAGTGACGGTGAGCTGAGTGGGCTCCATGCCTGATAAACAACTAGTGGGGCCACTGGATGATCGAGATGCTAACGGAGCATTCAAGGACAATAAGACCATTACAGAGAAACGAAATGAATTCTTTGCATCTGTCTTCACTTCTGAGGATGTGAGGGAGATTCCCAAACCTGAGTCATTCTTTTTGGGTGACAAATCTCAGGAACTGTTCCAGATTGAGGCATCATTAGAGGAGATTTTGCAACCAATTGATAAACTAAACAGTAATAAGTCACCAGGACTAGATGGTATTCTCCCGAGAGTTCTGAAGGAACTCTGTAGCCAGGAGATGCGGTCTCCTGCCCAGTCAGAAAGAGAAAGACCCGAGATCGCCCCCTGGTGGGCAGAACCAGCCCACCTGCAGCTGCCCCGCTGGAAGCAGAGGGTCAGGACAGGAAGCAGGACTATAAAAGGCCAGCCTCCTAGCTCAGGTGGGAGAGGGCTGCCAGAGGAGTAGGATATCTCTTCCTTGCTGCCGGGGCCCAGAGCTGAAGGAGATGGCTGCCCGACCAGAGGAGTTACCTGAATTGCTGGAGACCAGCAATGCCGACAAACTGCTTGGGCTGCCATTGGCTGTTTACCCCAGAGAGACCCAGGACGACCCCAGAACCCAGGTGCCCCAAACTGGGGAGGGTGGGAAGGAGCCCAGGGACACCAAATAGGGTTTGGCTGTGGAACTATTGTGAACTGGCCAGCGTGTTGTGGGCAGATCCCCGCTGACCTAGCGGCGAACTACCCTGCCACTAATAGGGCCCTGGGTTGGGACGCAGTGGAGTGGGAGGGCCTGCATCCCACTACCTGTGAAGGGTGGCCACCTCGCCACTAATAAGCCAGGAGGCCTGAATTGGTCTGGCGCCCACTGAAGCTAGGGCGCCAGGAGCATTTGCTGTCGCTCTGAGTTGAGAGCTAATTCCCAACCCTGAACTGCTGGGCTGTATCACAGGGACTCAGCCTGAGCTATAAACTGTGAATTGCCCTGATTGAGGGACTGGGCAGAGAGACTAACTAAGGCTTGGGTTGATTGTTGGCCAGGCTGCTAACCGCTCACTGCCCTGATTGAGGGATTGGGCAGAGGGACCAACTGCTACTTGGATTAATCACCAGGTGGACTCACCAGCTGGGAGCTGCGCCCTGCTTGAAAAACAGCGAGGCGGCATGGCCTCCCGCCCTGTCAGAAGGGGAGAGACACACGCCCCTCCTTACAAACTCAAATGTGAAATTGAAGAACTAGTAACTGTGGTATATAACATCATTTAAATCAGCTTCTGTACCAAATGACTGGAGGATAGCAAATGTGACGCCAATTTTTTAAAAAGGCTCCAGAGGTGACCCCGGCAATTACAGGCCAGTAAGCCTAACTTCAGTACCGGGCAAACTAGAAAATAATTATCAGACACATAGATGAACATAATTTGTTGGGGAAGAGTCAACATGATTTTTGTAAAGGGAAATAATGCTTCACCAATCTACTAGACTTCTTTGAGGGGATCAACAAGCATGTGGACAAGGGGGATCCAGTGGATATAGCGAACTTAGATTTTCAGAAAGCCTTTCACAAGGTCCCTCACCAAAGGCTCTTAAGCAAAGTAAGCAGTCATAGGATAAGAGGGAAGGTCCTCTCATGGATCAGTAACTGGTTAAAGACAGGAAACAAAGGATAGAAATAAATGGTCAGTTTTCAGAATGGAGAGAGGTAAATATTTCCCCCGGGGGTCTGTACTGGGCCCAGTCCCATTTAACATATTTATAAATGATCTGGAAAAAGGGGTAAACAGTGAGGTGGCAAAATTTGCAGATGATACAAAACTACTTAAGATAGTTAAGTCCAAAGCAGACTGTGAAGAGCTACAAAGGGATCTCACAAAACTGGGTGACTGGGCAACAAAATGGCAGATGAAATTCAATGTTGATAAATGCAAAGTATTGCACACTGAAAAACATAATCCCAACCAGTGTTCCCTCTAATCACCTTCATATTGGTGCACATAACAAAATTCATGTGGTGGCGGTGGGGCCGAGGGGTTTGGAGGGTGGGAGGGGGTTCAGGGGTGGGGCAGAGGGTTGGGGATGAGGGGCTCAGGACTGGGGCAGAGGGTTGGGATGTAGGGGTGTGAGGACTCCGGCTGGGGGTGTGGGCTCTGAGATGGGGGCAGGGATGAGGGGTTTGGGGTGCAGTAAGGTGTTCTGGGCTACAGCAGGGAGAGAGGACACCCCCAGCTCTCTCTCCCCTCAGCAGCAGCTGGGCTAGGGGAGAGAGGTGCCTCTCCCCGCTGGGGCAGCTCTGGGGTTGGAGCTACAGGATAGGCACCCCTCCCTCGGCCCCGCAGGTCTGGCCAGGGCTGACTTCAGGGACGGGTGCCCCGGACGCAACAGGTCCAGGCCGTGCCGTGCTGCCACGGTCCAGGCTGTGCCGCCCGTGTTCGGGCCGGGCAACCATGGCTGGGTCTGGGCCTGAAGCACACTGCCCTGGCTGCGGCTGGGTCCAGGCCATGCCGCACCGCCCCAGCCGGGTTTGGGCCAGGATAGGGGCACCCCGGGCGCGGCAGGTCCGGGTTGTGGCATAGTTGGGGCCGGGAGGCCACCCCGGCCGTGGCAGGTTGGGGACCGGGCTAGTGTGAAAGTTACTAGTGACCCCCCCTTAACAGCTAGTAGCCGTTATGTCAGCCAGCAGCCATTAGGGGGAAGCAGACACCTTAAGTACACAGTAGCCTGAACTTTTCAAGTGTTTTCCCTTTCAAGGCCTTAAGGTAGTTGGAGCTGGTCCCAAGCCGGTTTTCACTGACCAGATAGCAAAAGCACGGGTCTGACAACCACCAATCAAGTGTTAACACGGCAAGGGCCTTTGTCTAAATGTGTATAAAGGATCTGTAAAATGTGCAAATCTCTCCTTTCTTCTGCAGAATAAAGCAACTCTTCCTTATCCCTGTCTGGCTGTTGTTGGCTCTCAGCTAGGTGGACCCGATATTTCAGTGACAGTTTCTGGCGACTCCGCCGGGACTCTCGTGGCTCGGACATTGGACTCCGGATGGCTGCGGTGAACTGGGAACGGCGCCAACGGGGCCTTTTCTCTGCTTCACCACGGCCCCTGGGGTTCGTGTTCCGATAAGGTGAGTCCTAATAGAATAAGGAGACACTATTTGGTTCTGGTTCTGGTCTGGTTCTGTTCTGGTTAACCGGTTAATGAATTTCTGTCTTATACATTTGGGCGTTAGGTGTGTGGACGGAACTGAGCCTCTCATTCATAATTCCTCAGAGTGGAAGCCATCGCGTGCGATGAAGCTCTGAGGTCGAATTGGGATCCTTCTGTCTCGTCCCCTGTAGCGGTCAGTATTAGTAGAAATTCCTGTAATAGGATCCTATTAGGCCATAATTCCCTCTGTTCTCTGTGTAATTCTCTGTTAGAGTGTCAGCAGGCAGATGGGTGGGTCTCTGGTAAAACCCTCTAAGGATAACCCTTTGAATTATATGTTAAGTAAATGGCCTTTACCCGGTGTTCAAAAAAAGAAATAGTTACACCTTGTGTAAAAATTGATGTGGCTAGTGTTGTGGAAATTGAATTGTGGAGAGGATGTGCATTTTCCCCAGAACATGTGCAATGTATATTGTAGTAGAGGTAAAAGAAATGCAAACCTACCAATATAGGTTGTGTTGTCTTTTTCAAATCACTGTATGTTTGAAAGCAGAAGTTAGAAGTAAAAGGCAATCAAAAGTCTGGGAAAGTTAATTGTGTCCCTTTTTAAGTAAAAATCTTTAAGCTGTGGATAGCTTTGAATCTGAAAGCAAGCCAGAAAGCATCTGTATTAATGCAATTTTCTAACTAATAAGGTAGAAACCACTGAAACCTGGGCTGCCTATAAAACACATACAAGGAAATATGGGGTAATTCCTCTGTTTTGCCTAAAATCAACAAAAGTATGTGTATATAAAAAAAATATTTTAAGCAATGACTGACTGCCCAGAAGGGGTAGACCTCTGTTCTTTTGTCTTTCAGATCATCAGAGAAAACGGATGCCAGCTGAATAGCATTCAACGTACCATGCATTTACTGGCACAATAGGAATTATTTTTGTGTTCTATGGCCAAAATTGTTATTAAAATTTGCATACCAACAGTCTTTAGAAGCAAGGACATGGAAGGTTAACCCACTCCCCATATTGCCCATGGGATCCTTCTGGCTACCTCAGATTTCTAGCCAAAGGGCTGGGAAGGGAGGAAAGCTATTGGACACCAGAGGTTGTACCGAGCGGACTCCTCAAAAGTATGTGTGCTTGTCCTGGTTTGTTGCTCCAAAGCTCTGTAATAAAGTTATTTTACTAGAAGGGTGTACATGGCATACATTAAGTAATAAAACTAATGTACTGTATAATGGCAATGTGTATGTGTTCATTGTTAAAAAAAGGTGTATAAGTAAAAAGTGAAAGTTTCCTTTGTAGGTTAAAAAAAGCCAAAAAGAAGGAGAAGAAAAAAGAACAGAACGAGTTAACTAACAAAAAAATATAGCTAGCAAGTTCAGTCCAAAAATAAGATGCTGGCCCCATCCAAGGATATTGCCCACAGCTAAGACTTGGCTTACAGCCAATTAAAGGGGGGCCTGAATGTGCCCAAGCAACTATAAAATCTGCAAAACACTGCCTGGCATTAATGAAATGTGTTAGGTTTCTTTTCTCACAGATAAAAGAAGTGCTACCCAAAGACCCTAGCAGCCCTGCAGTTCATTGAAACAAGGAGACTAAGTCTATGTAAAGATCCACCAATGAAAGACTGCTTTGGCTCCACGCTGGAAAGGCCCTTTCCAAGTCCTGTTAACCACCAACACCGCTGTGAAGTGCCAAGGACTGCCTACCTGGACCCATGCTTCTCACTGTAAAAAGACCCCTCGACCTCAGGAGGACTCTCCGACTGATAAGCCTATTTCTCCTTCTAGCTCTGCTATGCCTTCTGGACAGCAGGAAAAAAAAAAAAAAAAAAAAAAAGGTAAAGTGCTAGTAACCTCTCCCTTATCCACTAACAGACCTACTGTGCCTTTAAATTAAAAAAAAACAAAAAACTCAAAACCATTACAGGGTAATGTGCTAGTAACCTCTCCCCTGTATAATGCTAAACCATAACTGTTTCAAAAAATAAAAAAACAAAACCACATTTGCTTCATTGGAACCACCAAAGTCCAGGAATTCCTGCCTACAAAAAACATTAAAAACTGACCCTGGTAAAAAAACAAAAAATTATACACTGGTAGGAAGAAACTTGTGGAACCCATACTTAAAAATGTGGTATAGTACTACACCAAAAAAAATGTATTAAAATATCAATAAACTGTAATTAACACTACACTAGGAACTGTTAAATTTTCATTACCCTTATCCAGTTTCCAGATCACCTCTACATACCCAAATTGCTCACAGGGGGCTGCCATTAAATTAGCACAACAAAGGGCTTGGGTTATTTCCTCTTAAAAAAAAAAAAACTTTACCAGATCCCTTTGGGATGGGGCCAATAGTGCAGCAGCAGTTTAAAATATTTTTAAAAGCCAAAAACATAATAAAAAATTAAAGCAATTAGAAAAGGCCACTAGCCTTATTTTTGGAGCACAGCTAATCCAGGTACAGGCTGAAATTGGTGAGTTACATGTTATCTTCGCCCTTAGTTCTATAACCCAGAAGTTGCTAACAAAAATGGTATTAAATATCACTAAGGTTGAAAAGGCATTGCTGTAAAATCTAGCATGTTCAGGCTTGGCCCACTGCCCTCACAAACACATCAGGAGTACTATCTAATCTGTAGCCATAAAAACATACTTGGAAACTTTCTGGGTAAAAGTGCAAACGTTCTCAATGCTCCTTCCAAGCATATGGACCAATTAGGAAAGTGTGGGCTCCCACATACCGAATCCTGCTAGGTCCATAAAAAAAATGCATGTAAAATTAAGTAATTCACCAAAACATCTAAAAAAACTGAACTACCGCCGATGCCCTGGTGGACTTGGCAACCGCACAAAAAAAACCTAAGGCAAACGGTTCTCCAGAACCGCTTGGCTCTAGATATCTTTCCTTCCAGCTTAATCACAAATTGCGTAACGGGCCTGACAATTTGGATTTGTCAGGCCCGAAGGGGGAACTGTAAAAGTTACTAGTGACCACCCTTAACAGCTAGTAGCCGTTATGTCAGCCAGCGGCCATTAGGGGGAAGCAGACACCTTAAGTACACAGTAGCCTGAACTTTTCAAGTGTTTTCCCTTTCAAGGCTTTAAGGTAGTTGGAGCTGGTCCCAAGCCGGTTTTCACTGACCAGATAGCAAAAGCACGGGTCTGACAACCACCAATCAAATGTTAACACGGCAAGGGCCTTTGTCTAAATGTGTATAAAAAAATCCGTAAAAAGCGTGTGAAACAAAGTTTTTGTACCAAGGTGCAAAGCTCTCCTTTCTTCTGCAGAATAAAGCAACTCTTCCTTATCCTTGTCTGGCTGTTATTGGCTCTCAGCTAGGTGAACCCGATATTTCGGTAACAGGCTAGGTTGGGGCCGGGGGAAGGCCACCCCTCCCCTGGCCACGGTAGGTCCCCGGGCGGGTTCCCTGAATGCCTGCACAACACTAAATAGGCTGCTGCATGGCTGCACAACTGGGCAGCTTACAGGAAACTTAGATCCCAACTATAAATTAGCTGTTACCACTCAAGAAAGATCTTGGAGTCATTGTGGCTAGTTCTCTGAAAACATCCACTCAATGTGCAGGGGCAGTCAAAAAAGCGAACAGAATGTTGGGAATCATTAAGAAAGGGATTGATAAGAAGACAGAAAATATCATATTGCCTCTATATAAATCCATGATACGCCCACATCTTGAATACTGCATGCAGACGAGGTCTCCCCATCTCAAAAAAGATGTATTGGATTTGGAAAAGGTTCAGAAAAGGGCAACAAAAATGATTAGGGCTATGGAACAGCTTCGTACGAGGAGAGATTAATAAGACTGGGACTTTGCAGCTTCGAAATGGGGGGATATGATAGAGGTCTATAAAATCATGACTGGTGTGGAGAAAGTAAATAAGGAAGTGTTATTTACTCCTTCTCATAACACAAGAACTAGGGGTCACCAAATGAAAATAATAGGCAGCAGGTTTAAAACAAACAAAAGGAAGTATTTCTTCATACAATGCACAGTCAACCTATGGAACTCTTTGCCAGAGGATGTTGTGAAGGCCAAGACTATAACAGGGTTCAAAAAAGAACTAGATAAGTCCATAGAGGATAGGTCCATCAATGGCTATTAGCCAGGATGGGCAGGGATGGTGTCCCTAGCCTCTGTTTGCCAGAAGCTGGGAATGAGTGACAGGGGATGGATCACTTGATGATTACCTGTTCTGTTCAGTCCCTCTGGGGCACCAAGCATTGGCCACTGTTGGAAGACAGGATACTGGGCTAGATGGACCTTTGGTCTGACCCAGTATGGCCATTCTTATGTTCTTATCTACAAGACAATGGACAACTCCAGACACATCGCCAAACTCATCCCTTTCATCCTCACCCATAACAATTTTACATTCAACAACAAACTGTCCAAACCATGGGAACTGTCCAAACCTGGGTACTAGGATGAATCCCCAATATGCCAACCTCTTCCTGGCCTCTCAAGGAAGAATTTCTGGACAAACACACCACAAAGCCAATGATATACCTGAGATACATCAACGATATTTTCATCCTCTGGACAGATGCCCTAAACTCCTTCATAGACTTCTACCACAACTTCAGCAACCACCACCAATCCATTAAACTCTCTCTAAAACACTCCTGCATCAGCATTAATTTCCTGTAGCACCTTAGAGACTAACAGATTTATTAGAGCATAAGCTTTCGTGGACTACAGCCCACTTCTTCGGATGCATATAGAATGGAACATATATTGAGGAGATATATATACACACATACAGAGAGCATAAACAGGTGGGAGTTGTCTTACCAACTCTGAGAGGCCAATTAAGTAAGAGAAAAAACACTTTTGAAGTGATAATCAAGATAGCCCAGTACAGACAGTTTGATAAGAAGTGTGAGAATACTTACAAGGGGAGATAGCCATTCCCAGTCCAGAAAAACTTCAAAAACAGACTCCAACGAGAGACTGCTGAGCTGGAATTGATATGCAAACTAGACACAATCAACAAAGGATTGAATAAGGACTGGGAATGGCTGAGCCATTACAAACATTAAATCTATCTCCCCTTGTAAGTATTCTCACACTTCTTATCAAACTGTCTGTACTGGGCTATCTTGATTATCACTTCAAAAGTGTTTTTTCTCTTACTTAATTGGCCTCTCAGAGTTGGTAAGACAACTCCCACCTGTTTATGCTCTCTGTATGTGTGTATATATATCTCCTCAATATATGTTCCATTCTATATGCATCCGAAGAAGTGGGCTGTAGTCCACGAAAACTTATGCTCTAATAAATCTGTTAGTCTCTAAGGTGCCACAAGTACTCCTGTTCTTTTTGCGGATACAGACTAACATGGCTGCTACTCTGAAACCTGTCATTAATTTCCTGGACACTAGAACCAGCTTCAGCAATGGAATCCTACAGACATCTATATACAAGAAACCCATGAATCATCACTCTTACCGTCACAGATCCAGTAACCACCCCTCACACACCAAGAAATCTGTTATCTACAGCCAGGCAGATCCCACAGAATATGTGCTGAGGAGGAAATCTTAACACAGTGAAAACCGCCTTCACCAAACAAGGATAAGCCACCAGAGAAGTAGATCGCATCATGGACTGGGCCACCCAAATATGTTAAGAGAGTCTGCTGCAATATGGAAAAAAAAACAACCCTCTCCAGCAGCACACCCCTCATTGTCATCTACCACCCCACAATGGAACCCATACAAGATATCATTAAACAATTACAACCCATACTCAATAGCAAAGAATTTTAATGAATCTGTAAACTTGGGGGTCATACCCTATGACTGGAGAATTGCTAATATAGTGCCTACTTTTAAGAAAGGCAAAAAAGGTGATCTGGGAAATTACAGGCCTGATAGTTTGAGCTCAACTGTATGCAAGGTCTTGGAACAAATTTTGAAATAGAAGGAAGTTAAGGACATAGAGGTTAACAATAACTGGGATAAAATACAACATGGTTTTACAAAAGGTAGCTCATGCCAGACCAACCAGATTTATTTTTTGAGAAGATAACTGATTTTTTAGACAAAGGAAATGCAGTAGATCTAATGTACCTGGATTTCAGTAAGGTATTTGATACAGTTCCACATAGAAAATTAGTAGTTAAATCTGAGAAGATGGGGATTCATACGAGAATTGCAAGGTGGATAAGTAACTGCTTATAGGGGAGAGACTACAATGGGTCATACTGAAAGGTGAACTGTCAGGCTGGAGGGAGGTTACTAGTGGAGTTCCTCAGTGATCGGTCTTGGGACCAATCTTATTTAACAGTTTATTACTGACCTTGGCACAAAAAGTGAGAGTGTGCTAATAAAATCTGTGGATGACACAAAGTTGGGAGGTATTGCCAATATGGAGGAGGATTGGAATATCATACACAGATCTGGACAACCTTGTAAACTGGAGTAGTAGAAATGGGATGAGATTTAATAGTGAAAAGTGGAAGGTCATGCACTTAGGGACTAACAACAAGAATTTTTGCTATAAATAAAAAATATAAATATCTGAGAATCCATCTTAATAAATAAATTAAAGACACAATAACAACATTTGCATGGAAAACTTATGTCAGAACATTCAGATCACCTCGACAACACATGATCAGTACAGTTACAATGTACATTGATGTAGGAGAACTACAGTACATGGATATAGCTACTTATCTCTATCTACTAGAAAGTAAGATATAGTCTCTTATCCCAGTTAAGATGGGTCATTGCTAAAGTCATCAGAACACGATATTGCCAGGAACACAGTAGTTATTGTTAAATCAGCTGCACTAGATACGAGTTGGAGATACCCAGCTGGGGATGTATCAGTTGGAAGTGACAGAGGAAGAGAAAGACCAGGATGTATTGGTTGATCACAGGGTGCGTATGAGCCACCCACGTGATGCAGCCATGAAAAAGGCTAATGCAATCCTGGGATGCATCAGGCGAGGTATTTCCAGTAAAGACAGGGAAGTGTTAGTACCATTATACAAGGCACTGGTGAGACCTCATCTGGAATACTTTGTGCAGTTCTGGTCTCCCATGTTTAAGAAAGATTAATTCAAACTGGAACATGAGCAGAGAAGGGCTACTAGGTGATCAGGGGAATGGAAAACCTACCTCATGAGAGGAGACTCAGACTTTAAGGTCAGAAGGAACCATCATGATCGTCTAGTCTGATCTCCTGCACATCGCAGGCCACAGAACCTCACCCACCCACTCCTGTAATAGACCCCAAACCCCAGGCTGAGTTACTGAAGTCCTCAAATTATGGTTTAAAGACTTCAAGTTACAGAGAATCCACCAAACCTGCAAGTGACCCGTGATGAAACCAAACATTACTATGCTCTCAAATTAACTTACACCAAAAAAATGATAAAAGACAAAAACACCCTATCACCTGTGGGTGAACCCTCTTCACAAAGCGACCATTCTACATCTGACTTGCCCCTCCTTGTCCTCAAAGGAAACCTGCACAAGACCTTCAAAAGACAAGCCTGGGATTTTAAATTCATAACTTTGCTAGACACTAAGGCTATGTCTACACTACACAGCTTTTAGCGACATGGCTGTGTCGCTACAGCCATTCCGCTAAAAGTCATGCAGTGTAGCCGCTGACATAAAACTTCCACCCCCAATGAGCGGCGTTTGCATTGTCAGCAGGAGAGCGTTTCTGATCACAAAGCGCTGTTCACACTGGCGCTTGTCATCGGCAAAACTTTTGTCTTTCGGGAGGGGGAGGATTAACACCTCTGAATGAGAAGTTTTGTCATTCAATTGCCAGTGTAGACATAGCTTACAAATCATGGTTTTGCAGAGACACTGGATTTATGGCTTATTACAACAAGCTGTAACCCACTAACCCCCTTTTTGCCCTATGACTACAGAGGTGTGAACTGGCCACTTCACCTTGAAAGGTCCATTACAATATGAATAATCTACTTATGCTAAACAATCTGTTCCACCTTATATTTAGCTGTGAGACTCTGAGTAGCTTTCCCAGCCCTGAAGAATTCTGTTTAAGCTCGAAAGCTTGTCTCTCTCCCCAACAGACATTGGTCCAATAAAAGCTATTCCCTCCTGCACCTAGTATCTGTAATATCCTGGGACCAATGCAGCTCCAACGGAAGAGATTTATTTATTAGCCACAGTGGAACAGCTTTCATGGAGAGACCGAGGAAACCCTAGCAGAATATGCCACAGCTCAGTGCTTAGAGCACGCTCCTAAGCAGTGGGAGACCTCTGACCTGGAGGTGGGGAGGAACTGAACCCAGGTATTCCATATCCAGGTGAGTGCGCTACCCATTGGGCACCACTACTTCCTCCTCTAGCCAGATTCTGAATGGGGCACACTCCAACCGTGAATAAGCACGCCTACTGACACAAGACAGGCAGGTGAAACCTTGTCTCCATAGGCATGGGAACCAAGGCCGTTGAGAGCGGGTTTGGGCCCCGGTGAAATTTTTTTTTGGGCCCCCCAGCAAGGGCGGATCGGCTAAACAGGGCTGACAAGAGGGGGGGGGAAGCCGGGCCCCGGGCCCCATTCTGGACCGCCAGGCCCTGGTAATTTTTACTGGCTTCCCTCCCTCTCGTTGGCCCTGGTGGGAACTAGGGTGTAGGGATATAAAAGAAGGTACTAACAGTGATTCCCCCAAGTGACAGTGACCCCCTCATAATTTGTCCCCCACACTTTAAAATCCAACAGTTTCACCAAGTACAAAAATCGTTTGGGTCTTCTGTTAAAACTTGTAAGCTACTGTCTGTAGAAACCATTGATTGTATCTGTCCTGTGAAAGATACTTTACTACTATGTAAAACTTACAAACAAGTTAACTGACTTTGTTCTTGAAGTAATTGATACAATGTAAACAAACACTATAAGCTGTTAAGTGACTTTCACTTCATTCAACTGCTCCTAGGACAGACCCCCACCCTCTGTGATTAAAGGGCCGGGAGTCTGAAAGTGGTGGAGACAGTAAATTAAAATATGGTTAAGGGATGGAATGTATGCTGATGAATGCTTGATATACATGGATGGTTAGGGAGGTGCCAGCCTAGAAAAGGAGTATCCATCGGCCGAAGAATGTGTCAAGTGGATGACCAGAAGCCCCTGGAGGGTAAACTGGGACCCACCCCATCACCTGGAAGGATGAGAAACACAAACTTTGGACAGTGTGGAGCCACCAGGAATGTGCCACTTTGGACAGGAATGTTCCATCTGCTGATTGAGTCAGCAACAGCAGGATGAAACAGCTCCCATAGACTAACATAGGAACTAATTCCTATAAGAATGGACTCTAAAGACTGATGACTTTGAGTCTCTGGTTCTGCTGCCAGCCTCCAGGAGCATCAGGTGCACCTGACACAGACTCGGCTCCATCCTCATGACCAAGATACCTGGCCAGTAACTTGGCATGAGCAACTTCTAGGCTGGTAACTATAACACCTATACAGAACTTGAATGAATGATTGTGTGAATGAATCTCTCTCTCTCTCTCTCTCTCTCTCTCTCTCTCTCTCTCTCTCTCTCTCTATATATATATATGTATGTGTGTATGTATAAGAAATAAGTAGTCAAACAACGTTGTTTACTTTTATCTTTTGCTTTATCAGTATATTTACAATAAATGTGGCATCTTTGCCTTATCCCTCTTAATAAGATCCTGCTGGTTTTTATTCTATTGGTATAACAAGGGTGTGGGGGATGCTGCAGCATTCCCAGTTTTGTGTGGGGTCCCAGCCCCGTGCCCTGGGGTCCACTACTGGCCCTACATGTAGGGTCCCGGCTGCCGCTGGACCCGTGCCCGGGGCTCTGCTCCCAGACCTGAGCTGTCAGAGTGCCTCCATTCCCTACCACTATACTATCAAGGAACCTGTGAAAGTTATGTATCACAGTTCAGCCTCTTGCATATTTTGTTTCCCCTCAGAGTTGGCAAAATATGCTTGCCATGGGTACTGGAAATGCTTGTGGGAAGCATGAGGATAGTAGCTTCTCTTGCAAGGCAAATCTGAACAAACCTGGTCAGTGATCTCCCCACTGCCAAACTTTCTCCTACCGCCCTGCAATGCAGGCTGGGTCATTCAGGCTGACTGAGTGGGTGGCACAAAGAATGTGCCAAGAACTGCCCTGTGCAATGTGGTGGTTGGGAACTGGAGGGGTGGGGTTTGCGGGGAGAGGTGGGCACTAGTGCATAGAGGTTTCCTGTTAAATTCGGAGATAGTGGAACCTACAAGATGACTTATACACGGTCTAGATGAGGTGCCTCAACTGTCCTTTCACTATTTGTTGTGCTTTAAGAGCTTTCTTCTCAAAGTATATGGAAAGTGGAAGTGTCTTACAGCTATAAACCTGCTCCCTCTAATATGCAAGTTGTCTGGTGATTTTGGAAAGAGGACTTTTCCTGTCAAAAGCTGAAGTGGCAGCTCAGTCCCGGACCTGCACTCGGGGTCAGGAACGGCGCCAGAGTTTTTGGCGCCCTAGGCGGGGGTCCTTCCGTGCTCCCAGTCGTCGTCAGCGATTCTGCGGCACGGGGGGTCCTTCCGCGCTCCCGGTCTTCGGGGCACTTCGGCGGCGGGTCCCGAAGTGAGTGAAGGACCCGCCGCAGAATTGCCGCCGAAGACCCGGAGCATGGAAGGACCCCCCGCCGCTGAATTGCCGCCGAGGGTGGCAGAATGCTGCCCCGCCAAATCCTGGTGCCCTAGGCAACTGCTTAGGTCGCCTAAATGGAAGTGCCGGCCCTGCTCGGGGTTCCAGCTGCTGGCCCCATACCCGGGGTCCTGGCTGCTGCTGGCCCCTCACTCAGGGCTCTTTTCCTGGCCCTGTACCCGGGGTCCTGGCTACCGCCGGCCCCTCACTCAGGGCTCTTTTCCTGGCCCCGCACCCAGGGTCCTGGCTGCAAGGCCCACACCTGGGGCTCTGCTCCCACCCCCAGCTGTGGTCCCAGTCTCAGCCCCCTTACCCCTGTCCGTGTCCCCCTCCTCCCGGAGCCAGCTCTGGGGAGAGGGGGCACAAACAGGGTAAAGGGGGGGTGCGAGGTAAAAAGGTTGGGGACCACTGGCTTTCAGAATCCCCACTGTAAAAATTGTTCTAGCGCCACTGCTTGTCTTTCTCTGGTTTGTGAATCACTCAGAGCTTGCGGGGAGCAGAGTGGCAGCAGGGCTCATGCGCCAAGACAGACACTTAGGCACTGAGTGAGTTTAGGGGCCTACAGGGTTGAGGCTAATGTTGTGCAGTGGAGAAGCACATCTGAGATTTAGGTGCCTAAGTCGGGAGTGTAGGCACCTGAGTACCTTCAGGGCTCAGGGTCCGGGCCATTGTAACTGTAACAAGAGAACCGCAGGCATTTGAACTTGGTTAATCTACATCGTTCAGCAAGAGCAGCTCTCCCTGCTTCCCAGCAGAGCGTTCCGAGCCTTCACTATTCTTAGCAAGGCTTCTCCTGAACATGTCCCAGGACATCCCAAAGTGTGAGTTTAAACAATGAACAGGACACAGCCAGCTCCAGCTTGGCTCAGAAAGCATATGGCTCATTCTCAGGCCAGCAGGACAGGGGTGTGTTATGTTTGATTCTAAAGGAAATAACTATTTTTGTCCCAAAGCCATTCCCTGCATGTGTGACCCCAACATCATAGCCTTCAGAACCCTGGAGTGAAACTGACGATGAACAAGAGGGAAACTGACTCCCACTGTGCAGCATCAACCCAGAGAAGACAAAGGCAAAGCCAAGAAGCAAACAAACAGCAGGCACCCGGGTGGGTGTTTAGATAACCTTAGCATGTGAATAGGCTACAATGCTCTTAGGGATGAAGGCAAAGTAAACATGTTTGTTTCAAGCAGGATTTTTCACCTGACAATGTCGCTTTAAGACAACACCACAGAGGGGTGCCAGTGTAAATGAGTGAGTCTACTTTGCACCACAGTCCTCATGCCTTGGTTGTGTGGGCTCCAAGAGTGCCCAGATTGCCAACCCTTACTCCCCGAGGAACACCACTGGAGTCTATAGGGCATTGCGCTGAACAGCGACCCAGGCTTGCTCAGTTGCAGATTCCTTTATTTGCACTTGCTTCAGTTCTAACGTGGGGACGGGTGAGTTGGTAGGCAACAGCAGTCCCAAATGCCCACCAGCATTTAATTTGTAATGAAAGAGATGCTGGGGCTCAAGCCATTTTTTTACATTCATAACTGATGCAGGAAGCCCAGAAGTACCAGCGCTCTGAACGGCCAAGCCTAGAGGTGCCGGTGCTCAGGCCTGGCACAGATAAAGCACAGTTGCCCGTAAATGGGTACTCATCAGAAAATGAGGCTGAACTACTTTCTGGGCGCTGTAGTGCTTCAGTGTAGCCGCTCACTGCTGCAGATGGGAAGGGTTCTCCCATTGCTGTAGTTAATCTGCCACCCTGAGGGGTGGTAACTCAGTTGACAGAAGAAGTCTTCCCTCAACCTAGTGCTTTCTGCACCAGGGGTCAGGTTGGCTTAACTGTGTCGCTCAAGGGGGCGGATTTTTCACACACCTGAGTGACGTAGCTGGATTGACCTAGCTTGTTAGTGTAAACCAGGCCTAAGTGACACCAAGTCTTCCAGGAGTCTAGAACTAGCTATGCTGCAAACACATCTGTGTGTGCAGATGTTCGTGTATGTGGGCGTGCATGCGTGTGTACGTGTGTTGTCATGTGTGTACACACATGTAGAAACTTGGCACTAAGCAGCTTTAGTGAAACACGTTAAGGCAGATTTGTACCCTCCAAACACACAAGGAGATTGAAAGTGGCAGAGAGACCCCTGGCCATAGCGGGGATTTGCCCCGGCAGCACTGTGTCCAGTGAAGGGAGGGGATGAGAGTGGGTGCTGATGGGGAGTCCCAGCACCGGGGGACAAAGCATGCTGTTGCTGTGGCACTGACTGCACCTGCACTGGGCTCTTACCTTGATTTTCTGCACTGTCCGGCTCTCCCCCGGTGTCTGGCTCCACACCATCACCCCACCCTTGTTGTACTGGCTATGCCAGCCCTCCAGGCTCTCGCACTGGTCCCTGAATGAGCTGAAGTCAGAGTCGTCCGGGATATAAACCATCTCCCCTCCTCTCGACATGGAAATGAGCTTTGCCAGGTCCAGAGTGCTGTGGCCAGTGTGCGCCAACCTCCAGGGCCTGGAAAGTGGCTTTGCAGCACCAGGCACAGGACAGGTCTCTGCCTGGCCTGCTCAGAAACTTCCAGCTGCTGTCCTGGCTCTGCTCAGCTTTGCCTTGAGCTGGCTTCTCCGCTGTGCTGTGTCCCTGCCCTACTCACGCTGCCGCCCTCGCCCCCAGAGCCTGGAGTCCATCCCTCTGCTCTCCCCAAACCTCCCCTTGCCAGGAGCTGTGCGCTGTGTCCTCCAGCAGACTCCTACTCTCTCCGTTCCATAAACTGCACTGTGCAGAGTAATTATCAGGAAGGTTCTTTCTCTGTAATTGTTAATGCAGCTGCTGGGAGCTCAGATATCAGATAAGCTCTGCCGACTGGTATCCCATTTCCTGGCCAGCAGGATCTCTGCTCCTCTATTATTCAGCAGGTAACATCACACAGGTGTCTCAGATTTCTGCCCCCACCCCTTCCTTCCCTTCACCCGCTTCTGTCTCACAGGCTCTGGGTTTGACTTTGCAGCACTGAGTTACAGAATCAGCTGATCACCTGCTGGGAACAGCAGCCACCGAGTCTGATGGGACTCGCTGACTGCAGGGCATGGGTCAGAGGGGTCAGAGAGGGGACAGGCCTGCCTCGGCCAGCCTGCAGAATCACACCTGTCCAGGACAAACCACAAGGCTCTGGCAGTGGGTTCAAAGGCCAGGATGTCTTTTGCCGGCACCGCCTGTGGCTGAGGGGCAGGGCAGTGCTGTGTTGTGACCCCGAGAACCCCTCAGCACCAATTACAAAGGGTTCAAACCCTCTCGGCAGGGCCGGCTCTAGGCACCAGCAAACCAAGCTGGTGATTGGGGCGGCACATTTTTAGGGGCGGCATGGCCGGCGCCAGAATGCCGCCCCTAAAAATGTGCCCCGGCTGCCCTAGCTCACCTCCGCTGCTGCTGCTCACGCGCCACAGCACTGCTGCTCCCTCTCTCTCCCAGGCTTGAGAGCCTGGGAGGGAGGAGGAGATCCCGAGCGGCTGCAGCGTGCGAAACAGCTGATTTGCACGTCGCTGCTCCCCCTCCCTTCCAGGCTCTCAAACCTGGGAGAGAGGGGGAGACCCCGAGCGTCCGCGGCACGCAAAACAGCTGATTCGCGTGCCGCTGCTCCCCCTGCCTCCCAGGCTTGAGAGCCTTGGAGGGAGGGGGAGACTCCGAGTGGCCGCGGCGCGAATGCTGCTTCTCCCCCTCCCTCCTAGGCTTGAGAGCCTGGGGGGAGGAGGCAGGGCTGGGGATTTGGGGAAGGGGCGGAGCTGAGGCGGGGCCGGGGGTGGGGTAAGAAAAAAACGAGGGGGGGTGGCCAAAATTGTTTCTGCTTGGGGCGGCAAAATTCCTAGAGCCGGCCCTGCCTCTCGGGAGCTGCCACCTGATGTGCCAAGACTACCTCTGCTCCTGCCTTCCTGCCCTGTCAGCTTAGGACTTCAGTGCCCTGCTTGGTTTGAGCCAAACTCATTAGCCTGCTGCAAACCCAGACCCAGGTCTGAATCACATCCCCTAACAGGAGTAGATTTACCTGAAAGCAGCTAACAGAAGTGTTCCTGTCTTTAACACTTAGATGCCCAACTCCCATTGGGGTCTAAACCCAAATAAATCCATTTTACCCTGTATAAAGCTTATGCAGGGTAAACTCAAATTGTTTGCCCTCTATAACACTGATAGAGAGATATGCACAGCTGTTTGCCCCCCTGCCCCCCAGTATTAACACATACTCTGGGTTAATTAATAAGTAAAAAGTGATTTTATTAAATACAGAAAGTAGGATTTAAGTGGTTCCAAGTAGTAACAGACAGAACAAAGTAAGTCACCAAGCAAAATAAAATAAAACACGCAAATCTATGTCTAATCAAACTGAATATAGATAATCTCACCCTTAGAGATACTTCAGTAAGTTTTTTCCTCAGACTGGACACCTTCCAGGCTTGGGCACAATTCTTTCCCCTGGTACAGCTCTTGTTCTAGCTCAGGGGTAGCCAGGGGATTCTTCATGATGGCTCTCCTTTGTTCTTTTCCACCCATTTATTTATCTTTTGCATAAGGAGGGAATCCTTTGTCCCTCTGGGTTCCCACTCCCCCCCCTTCTCAATGGAAAAGCACTAGGTTAAAAATGGATTCCAGTTCAGGTGACATGATCACATGTCACTGTAAGACTCCAAGCCTTCATTCCGCCCAGCCTGACTAACAGGAAGGCCTGTAAGCAAACAGAGCAATCCACAGTCAATTGTCCTGGTTGATGGAAGCCACCAAGATTTCATTACCATTAATGGCCCACACTTTGCATAATTACAATAGGCCCTCAGAGTTATATTTCATATTTCTAGTTTCAGATACAAGAGTGATACATTTATACAAATAGGATGACCACACTCAGTAGATTATAAACTTTGTAATGATACCTTACAAGAGACCTTTTGCATGAAGCATATTCCAGTTACATTATATTCACTCATTAGCATATTTTTATAAAATCATATAAAGTGTAACATCACAGTCATGTAACCGCAGCACCTAACACACCTGACAAACTCGCTACACCTAACACATTGCTGTCATGGTATTTATCTACAACGAATGTTGTGTAAGGCCAGACCTGCGACTGGTCGTCAATATCACTGTGAAATGTACGTACTGACACTTACATGAGGAATTATGAATACTCACTGATATTATGCTTTATAGTCTGTAACCAAACAAAGGGAGAACCAGGTTTTCCCCCAGACAAGAGGGCGGAGGGTTACCGCCCTGTCTAGTGAATGTTTTTTAGCTGCTGCCTGTGTTAATCTCACTTATAACATCTGTATCCCATACTGCACATGTGTCAAACTCAAGGCCCGCGGGCCACATCCGGCCCGCCATACAATTATATCCGGCCCGCGAAATCGTTTTATATATCTGTTTTTAATGGCCCTGTGATATGACGCCCCAATAACACACACTACAAATCCCATGATGCAGTGCAATTGCCGCCAACGGCAAGCCACGGTTCAAGTTCGCGGTCTGTTGATGTATACAACGCTAATATCAAATCAAAGCTAGACCCCAACAATGGCCAAGAGAAAAATTGATTCTGAAAACCGAGGCTTTCAAAGCCGGTGGGAGAATGAGTATATGTTTACTGAAATTGCAGGTAAACCAGTGTGTCTCCTTTGCGGGAGTAATATCGCTGTAATGAAGGAGTATAACCTAAGACGGCACTACGAGACGAAACATGAGAACAAATTCAAAAACCTGAGCGCAGGACAGAAGCTACAAAAGGTAGAGGAGTTGAAGAAGAATTTGACATCCCAGCAGACGTTTTTCACCAAAGCAAAATCACAAAGTGAAGCTGCTGTGAAAGCAAGTTTCATTGTGGCCGAAGAGATCGCCAAATCATGACGGCCGTTTACCGAGGGGGAATTCGTAAAGAATTGTATGATGAAAGTGTGCGACGTCCTTTGTCCAGATAAAACGCGAGCGTTTGCAAATGTAAGCCTCAGCAGAAACACTGTTGCTAATCGGGTTTGTGAGATGGCGACTGATTTGAAAACACAGTTGATTGAAAGAGCAAAAGATTTTGTTGCATACTCCCTTGCCGTGGATGAAACTACTGACGCGACTGACACTGCACAGCTGGCGATATTTATCCGTGGTGTGGATTCCAATTTGTGCGTAACAGAGGAAATACTGGACATTAAATCGATGCACGGGACAACGAAAGGAGAAGACATCTTTGGAAATGTATTTCAAAGTGTAACCGACATGAAACTGCCGTGGGAAAAACTCGTTGGACTTACAACAGATGGCGCACCTGCTATGTGTGGTGAAAAAAATGGACTGGTGGGAAGGATGCGCTCAAAGATGCGGGAGGAGAACTGTGCCGGTGAGTTGACAGTGTATCACTGCATCATACACCAGGAATCGCTGAGTGCTAAAGTCCTAAAAATGGATCATGTGATGAACACTGTAACACAAACCGTCAACTTTATCAGAGCCCACGGTTTAAATCACCGCCAATTCCAGTCTTTTCTGCGGGAAATAGATAGCGAGTTTGGCGATATGCCATATCATACGGAGGTCCGGTGGCTAAGTCGGGGAAAAGTTCTCAAAAGACACTTTGAGCTGCGAGAGGAAATCTGCCAGTTCATGGACAGTAAGGGGAAAGACTGCACAGTTCTGCGGGATGAAAAGTGGAAATGTGAGTTGGCGTTCCTGGCTGACATAACGTCGCATCTTAGCGCTTTAAACCTTCAACTCCAGGGACGGGAGCACATAATAACCGATATGCATGATGCAGTGAAGGCATTTCAAGTGAAGCTGCGCTTATGGGAGACACAAATGCACCAATGCAACTTGTCTCACTTTCCCTGTTGCCAAGTAATACGGAACCAAGAAAGTGCCACAGTTTTCCCAAATGCCACCTTTGCTGAAAAACTCAGCGCGCTGCGCACTGAGTTTGCACGGCGCTTCAGTGACTTTGAGGCACAGAAAAGTAACTTCGAGCTGCTTCGCAACCCATTTGCAGTCGATGTGGAAACCGCACCTGTAGAAATGCAGATGGAGCTGATAGAACTGCAATGTAACGGGACACTGAAGGCAAAGTACGACACTGCGGGGCCAGCACAGTTCACTCGCTTCATTCCTGAAGCGATGCCGCAGCTCCGCCAACATGCGGCTCGAATCCTGTCCATGTTTGGCAGCACATATCTGTGCGAGCAGCTGTTCTCTGTGATGAAAATTAACAAAACGTCACACAGGAGTCGCCTCACTGATGAACACCTGCAATCGATCCTGAGAATCTTCACAACACAGAACCTAACCCCAAACATAAACGAACTTGTTGCAAAGAAAAGACTCCAAGTATCAGGCTCTGACTAAATAGGACAAGAAAATGGAATGTTATGATTTGTTATGATTATACTTTTGCTTTAAATTCAATTTTTTATTTATATTTTCAGATTTTTTAATATTCCAGCATGTACAGATTTTGAATGTATTGTATTGACAGGATATTTTTTTATGAAGAGCAAAATATTTTAAGTTGAAATGTATTTATTTTGGAATGATATCCTGTATTTTGGTTCATATTAATGGTTAAAAAACATAAATATTTAGTCTGTTAAATAAATGGTTATACTGTTCGGCCCGCGAGTTTTGAGTTTTGGCCCCCTGTGCAATTGAGTTTGACACCCCTGCCATACTGTAAGGGAATATTTAAGCAGTTGTGTTGTGAATCCCTGTGATTGTGTAAATCCACCAGAGAGACATTAACTAGTGTGAAGGGCTGGTCTCCAACAGACAGTTAGATAAAAAAAAAAACCATACATAAATAAATACAAATATCTTTTATTGGGCCACCTTCTGTGATCTCTCTCACCAGCAGTAGTTGGTCCAATAAAAGATATTACCTCACCCACCTTGTCTCTCCAATATCTCAAAGGTGTCATGTAAAGTATTGTGTGTAAACTGGTGACACAATGGCCTTGAAAATCATTGTGTGATATATGTCTGGGTTGGGTACAAAGAGTTACAGACGTGGGCTGAAAATATGTTCTTAAAATGTGTTTGGGAGGCAGAGCATAAAACGCAGCCTGCCCTAAACAAAGGAATGTATATTTATTCTCTGACCAACTTGGTCACTGGCAGAGGCCAATGGGAGTACATTTACATATAAGGTAAACAAAGCCATCAAGCTGAACAAGCAGGGAAGAACATTATTTAACAATCAGACCGGAGGACAGAATCTGCACCCCAGGAAGCCCTCCCAGTTCCTGAGGCAGAGACAATGGACTTTGAGTAACATAAGGGCAGCAAAAAAATCTTTCAGTGATTCATCACTGAGGGGGCATAGGGTACAGCTCCCTGAGAGCCCGGGAAAGTGGCTTCCTAGTCTGGAGGGCTGGGGATGCTGGCAACTTGGTGTAAAGAAGAAAACTGCAGAGGCAAAGATTGTAACTTGCTAACATTAAGCGGTAGTCACTAGAAAGCCTGGTTTGTTTGGTTTGTAAACAGACCTGTCTTTTCTTCTCTTGCTTAGTATCACTTAAAGCTCTGCTCTTTAATAATAAACTTATTCTTGTTTTATTTTAAAACTGTCTCAGTGCTGGGGGTTAGAGTGAACTGTGAGTCTTCAGCTTGCCTGGCAGCAGTCTTCAGCTCGCCTGATGTGTGCCCTGTCTCTTTGCAGGCTGTGAACCTATTCATTTCTGTAAGTGTCCAGAGAGAGGGACTGGACACTGCAGGATGATGTCTGTGGGGAACTTGGGAGCTGGGTGTGACAATAAGGTTCTGGCGGAACCCAACTGAGAGTGCCAACTCAGGACAAATTGCTAAAACAGGGCAGTTACAGCCCAAGGCTGGGGCTTTTCCACCTCTAAGGCAAACCAAACCAGCCAGACTAGGATGACTTCGGTCTCATCCCACTGGCTAACTGCAAGTCTCACAAGCAATCTCCTTAGACACTCCAGTTTCCCAGTATTACCACCAGTGCCACACGTTATGGGGACAAATGGTTATGAAAACCAATACCCCAGTAAAAGAAAAAAGTTCTCCTGATCCCAAAGGACCAAGCCCCAGACCCAGGTCAATATACAAGTCAGATCTTACCCACAAATCACGCTGCTGCCAATCCTTTAGAATCTAAAATCTAAAGGTTTATTCATAAAAGGAAAAAGATAGAGATGAGAGTTAGAATTGGTTAAATGGAATCAATTACATACAGTAATGGCAAAGTTCTTGGTTCAGGCTTGCAGCAGCGATGGAATAAACTGCAGGTTCAAATCAAGTCTCTGGAATACATCCCCAGCTGGGATGGGTCATTCAGTCCTTTGTTCAGAGCTTCAGTTTGTAGCAAAGTTCCTCCAGAGGTAAGAAGCAGGATTGAAGACAAGATGGAGATGAGGCATCAGCCTTATATAGTCTTTTCCAGGTGTAAGAACACCTCTTTGTTCTTACTGTGGAAAATTACAGCAAAATGGAGTCTGGAGTCACATGGGCCAGTCCCTGCATACTTTGCTGAGTTACAAGGCGTATCTGTCTTCTCTCAATGGGTCCATTGTATAGCTGATGGTCCTTAATGGGCCATCAAGCAGGCTAGGCAGAGCTAATCTCAGCTTGTCTGGGATGTCACCCAGAAGCATAGCATAAGTTTGCCATACAGACAGTATAGAGCCAATATTCATAACTTCAACTACAAAACTGATACACATATATAGACAGCATAATCATAACCAGTGAACCATAACCTTGTCCTAGACACCCCATTTGACCCCCTTTATACAAGATTTGGGTGCCACTACAGGACCTTGGTTGCAACAATGATCTATACGGTCCCAGTTTATGTCAATAACGTCACACTGGGGTTCACTTAGACTGGCAGAATGCAGCAGAGTTTGTTGGCAAGGTGACAGGCTGGCATGGCTGGGAGCTGACACAGCTTAGCCGCAGCAAAGCTCTCCCTTGCAGAGGCTAAGAGTGGTAACACCAGGGCTCACAGCTCTGGGTGTCCAGAACATGATGTCACACCCCTTCTATTGGAGACACTCCGTATTGCTACACTGACCAGACCCTCCTGTCCTTCTCTCCAGCCCCTTCCCTGTCTAAGGGCTCCTCAGAGCCTGGAGAAGCCACGGCCCTGGCACTGTGTGAGGGTGGAGGATTGAGTGTGCACTGCCCAGCTGGGCTTTGATAATTGGTTTCACACTAATGTATCTCCAGTACAGCGTAGGGTGCTTCATGTGTCCTTCCCATGTAGGAGTTGCACCCTCCTGGCCTGGGGGGTGATTTATGTGCAGAGATACGGCAGCTCTGCCTAGTGATTCTGGGCTAACTAGACCCATAGGCCCAGGCAAGGGTGGGGAGTGGCTGTGCCCCATGTGCTTGGACTGACCAGAAGTCTGAACTACCAGCAGGTCTATTCCTGTGGCCTGAGCATTCCCACTGTAAACTGAGCAGGGCCTGGCATGTTTCCATCCCACACAGAGCTGAGCGTCTGGACACACCAGTCCCCAGCCAAGCTGCAGAGATGAGCATGGACCCGCCACGCGTCCCTGGATGCTCCGCCCCCAGCCCAGACATGGAGATTAGCACGGACCCTCCCCACATCCCTGGATGTCTGTTCCCAGCCCAGCCACAGAGACAAACAGCCTCCCTGGGCAGACTGCCAAGCCTATTACAGTATTTGTGCTTTGGTTATTATGCAACAATGGCCTCATGTTGGCACCTCCCCGTTGTTTCCGTTGAGGAGCAGCTGGTATATTTTGTGAGGGCTTCTTTCATTGTTTGGACATTTGCAGTCCAATGCACAAAGACCTTTCCCTTCATCACTCCTTTCTTTGATCTTGTGCCACTCCCACCCAAGCAGCGCCCGCCTGCTTCGTCAGTGCATTTCTCCCCTAGCCATGATGCCCTCTGCATCCTGTTCAGTCCAGGGGACACTCATCTAAAGCCTTCTAGGGCCATCTTTCATCTGACCCCTCGCTTTGTGGTGCCTTTGCTGGGCATGGATGGGGTCATCAGCTGTGCTGAGTCCATAAGGGGATTCTACTGTCCTCTGATGTGATCCATGCTCCACTCATCTTGGCTCGCCTTCAGGTCATTCCCTATGGTCTCTGCCAGTGGCCAGGTCTGAGCACCACAGGAGGGTGTTTGTGTGTTGATGGGTGGGGCAGGAGATTGCAAGGGTTCAGAGGGTTGAAAAGGGCTGTTTGAACCCATGGAATCCCTTCTTTGACCCCAATGCCCTGACCCTGCAATGCGGATGGTGTGAGTGCACCCAACACCTGCACAGACCTCAGTGACGGCCGTAGTGGCCCAGGTAGGTTGAGGCTCCCCAGGGCACAGCCTGTGCAGGAGCCAGGCCAGACATTGTAAAATTCAACTTTGAAAAGACTAAAATGAAATTCTGGAACAAGTATTCAATTCCCCCCAAACTTTGCAATCAGGGAGTGGGCCTGAGGTTGGGACAAACCTGCAAGGTTTATAAAGATCTTCCTTGCCCTCCGACGATTCACAGTGTTCAAAGCTGCCCCTTCGCAGCCGCTGCCACTGATGTCTGGGTCATGTTTCCTCAGAGTATTGCACTTGCATGGACATCCCGTAACTCTGAGCTCCAGCTGCAGTGCCGTGTCCCTTGGGAACTTTCAATGCATCTCTGCACAAGAAGAAGCAGGAGCCGGGTTCTGTTGTGTGGCCTCTTGCAATCTAGCATTTGACCACTGGGTGCCTCCCAAACTCCACCAAGAAAAAATCCTGATTTAGCTCCTCAACGGGTGCAGAAATGGGTCGCTCCCCTGGAGCCTGGGAGGAGCATGGCTGATTTATACCCTATGGCCTGGCCCTGGAACATTGGCCCCACTCAGTGCCAGCCCATCCCCTACAGGAGCTGGGTTCACAGGCCCCGTAAAGTGAGACTATCCCAGTACACTGCTGTCTGCAGGGCCCTTCTCCCACACTTCGGCTGCTGTGTCTATGCTGATAGGGTATGGTCTGTTTGTATAGCACCTGGCACAGCATAAACCTGATTCCAGCGTGAGCGTCTAGGTGCTACCACAGTAATGATACAGTCCTTTTCATCGGGTGATCTCAAAGGAAGTCAGTATCACTATCCCTAGTCATCAATGGGGAAACTGAGGCAGACTGGCCTATGGTCACAGCACAGGCCTGCCCCAGAGTTGGGAATAGAACCAAAGTCCCCTTAGTCCCAGGCCAGCAAACCATGCACTAGGCAACACTGCCCCCTAGCAGTAAGTGACTGTACCTGCACAACACCCCTGTGAGGTAGGGCAGGTGTTATTTAGGTTCCAGTGCTCACCACAGCCCTGTGGGACAATTTCTGTGACAAGAGCCCCATATTTTGCTGCAGTGTTAATTCCCTCAGGCCTGCAGTTGGTGGCTGCAAGTTCTCACAGTGCAGGTGTCACGGACTCATTCTCTCTCGGCTACGTACGGCCCCTGGGAGTAACCGTCCTTCGGTATGACAGCCTTCCATGAAGGTTGCATTCTCTTGCCGGGGTTAGGCCCTCTGGCCTCACTGTCCCTGGGACCGTACCTCTGAGCTTTCTGGACACCCGTCTCTCGCCGTGCAACCCCTCAGGGAGTCCATTCGCTTTGAATCCCCAGGGCCTCCACACCCAGAAGGAACAATGCTACCCCGATCTCTAGCCTGTGCCAGCATAAAACAGAAGGGTTTATTGAACGTCTGAACCTAGCACAGGCGCTTCTCAGGGCCCTCAGGCCTAGAAACCCTCAGCACAGTACATCTAGGTCTTTCCCTCCTCAGAGCAGAAGCCCCCCTCTTCCAGCCAATCATCCTATAGCACTTCCCCCAACAGCTCCTCCCCTGTCCTTTGTCTTCTATCCCAGGTAAACATTTTTGTCCCCCCTGGCTGGTCAGGTCGCCAGGGTCCTCTCTCCTCAGCCCTTTGTCCTCCCACTGGCCAGAACCAAGAGGATCCTGAGCTGGGCTGGGCCTCTTGGTCACCAGTTGCTAGGGTACCCCATCTCCAGGCCATTGTCCAGGGTCCCGGCTGCTAGGTGAGGTCACACCTTGCAACAACAAGTCCTCTCCCACCACCTTGTTAAATGTAAGCAGAGTCAGGATAAGCTCTACCCTGACATCTGGTGGTGAATTATGGTGAGGGTTGAAAAGAACTTCAGGGGCTGATCTTGTTTGCATAGGCACAGCCACCCGCCTAGCCTGGGACAACAACAACTGAAAGTGGTTACTTTGGCTGGTGTGGGATCCCCAGTTTCTCTGTTATTAGGGCAGGAAGAATAAAGTGTTGTTACCCTGATTCGGTGAATCAAGGCCAGTGGAACTGTTGTATGACAAGTATCAGGGGGTAGCCGTGTTAGTCTGTATCTACAAAAACAACAAGGAGTCTGGTGGCACCTTAAAGACTAACAGATGTATTTGGGCATAAGCTTTCGTGGGTAAAAACCTCACTTCTTCGGATGCATAGAGTGAAAGTTACAGAAGCAGGCATTATATACTGACACATGGAGAGCAGGGAGTTACTTCGCAAGTGGAGAACCAGTGTTGACAGGGCCAATTCAGTCAGGGTGGATGTAGTCCACTCCCAATAATAGATGAGGAAGTGTCAATTCCAGGAGAGGAAAAGTTGCTTCTGTAATGAGCCAGCCACTCCCAGTCCCTATTCAAGCCCAGATTAATGGTGTTAAATTTGCAAATGAATTTTAGTTCTGCTGTTTCTCTTTGAATTCTGTTTCTGAAGTTTTTTTGTTCAATGATAGTGACTTTTAAATCTGTAATAGAATGACCAGGGAGATTGAAGTGTTCACTTACTGGCTTATGTATATTACCATTCCTGATGTCCGATTTGTGTCCATTTATTCTTTTGCGGAGAGTCTGTCCGGTTTGGCCAATATACATGGCAGAGGGGCATTGCTGGCACATGATGGCATATATAACATTAGTGGATGTGCAGGTGAATGAGCCCTTGATGGTGTGGCTGATGTGGTTGGGTCCTCTGATGGTGTCGCCAGAGTAGATATGGAGACAGAGTAGGCAACGAGGTTTGCTACAGGGATTGGTTCCTGGGTTGGTGTTTCTGTGGTGTGGTGTATAGTTGCTGGTGAGTATTTGCTTCAGGTTGGGGGGTTATCTGTAAGCGAGGACTGGCCTGCCTCCCAAGGTCTGTGAGAGTGAGGGATCATTTTCCAGGATAGGTTGTAGATCGTGGATAATGCGCTGGAGAGGTTTTAGCTGGAGGCTGTATGTGGTGACCAGTGGTGTTCTGTTATTGTCCTTGTTGGGCCTGTCCTGTAGTAGGTGATTTCTGGGTACCCGTCTTGCTCTATCAATCTGTTTCCTCACTTCCTGGGTATTGTAGTTTTACAAATGCTTGATAAAGATCTTGTAGGTGTTTGTCTCTGTCTGAGGGGTTGGAGCAAATTTGGTTGTATCTTAGGGCTTGGCTGTAGACAATGGATCGTATGATGTGTCTTGGATGGAAGCTGGAGGCATGTAGGTACGTATAGCGGTCAGTAGGTTTCCGGTATAGGGTGGTGTTTATGTGACCATCACTTATTTGCACTGTAGTGTCCAGGAAGTGGATCTCTTGTGTGGACTGGTCCAGGCTGAGATTGATGGTGGGGTGGAAATTGTTGAAGTCCAGGTGGAATTCTTCAAGGGCCTCCTTTCCGTGGGTCCATATGATGAAGATGTCATCAATGTAGCGCAAGTAGAGGAGGGGCACTGGGGACAAGAGCTGAGGAAGCGTTGTTCTAAGTCAGCCATAAAAATGTTGGCATACTGTGGGGCCATGCGGGTACCCATAGCAGTGCCACTGACTTGAAGGTATAAGTTGTCCCCAAATCTGAAGTGGTTGTGGGTGAGGACAAAGTCACAAAGCTCAGCCACCAGGCGTGTTGTGGCCTCATCAGGGATACTGTTCCTGACAGCTTGTAGTCCATCCTCATGTGGAATATTGGTGTAAAATGCTTCTACATCCATGGTGGCCAGGACGGTGTTTTCAGGAAGAACACCAATGCATTGTAGTTTCCTCAGGAAGTCAGTGGTGTGTCGAAGATAGCTGGGAGTGCTGGTAGTGTAGGGTCTGAGGAGAGAGTCCAAATAGCCAGATAATCCTGCTGTAAGAGTGCCAATGCCTGAGATGATGGGGTGTCCAGGGTTTCCGGGTTTATGGATCTTGGGTAGCAGATAGAATACCCCTGGTCGGGGTTCTGGGGATGTGTCCATGTAGATTTGTTCCCGTACTGTAGCTGGGAATTTCTTGAGCAGATGGTGTAGTTTCTTTTGGTATTCCTCAGTGGGATCAGAGGATAGTGGCCTGTAGAATGTGGTCTTGGAGAGTTGCCTGGCAGCCTCCCGTTCATAATCCGACCTGTTCATTATGACTACAGCACCTCCTTTTGTCAGCCCCTGATCATCAAAGGAAGTGGAATGGGGGTGGAGTGAGGGTGGGAAGAGGCGGGGGATGGGCGAGCACCCACCCGGCAGAGGGGAAGTTGGTGCTGTAGGGGTGAGTGGCGGGCGGGGTGTGTGTGAAGAGGCGAGCGAGCAAAGCGGGCTGGGGGTCAGGAGGGGAGCGGTGGGTGTGTGACGAAGTGGGGGGTTTTCTTGTTTTCTGTGGAGTTTCAATGGTTTGCATGCAGAGGGGGTGGGACTCAGTTTCCCTGGGTGTTACTGGTTTAACGAGGTGAGGGGAGAGGGAGTTTGTTTTGCAGAGGACCGGAGAGAGGACGTGGGGACCCAGCCGATGGCTGGGAGGATGGATACTCCAGCGACTGGTGACCTGGCGACCCGGAGGCCCAGCTGAGGAGACGCAGCCGGTTCTGGCCAGTGGGAGGACAATGGGCTGCAGAGTGAGGACCCAGTGACCTAACCAGCCGGTTCCAGCCAGAGGACAGAAGCAGGAGACGAGGCCCCGGTTTACGACCCTGTTTACATGGAGAGAAGACAATGGACAGAGGTGGGGCCTGGGGCCGGTGATCTCAGATGCCCAGCTGCAAGCAGGGGGGCTCTGGGCTGGAGAGGGGAAGCAGGCAGAGCCCACCTGGATGCAGGGAGACTGGGATGTGCTGTGCTGAGGGAGGCCAGGCCTGAGGGTCAGAGAGTTTCCTGTGCTGTGTTCAACTCTCAATAAACCCTCCTGTTTCATGCTGGCTGAGTGTCACTCCGGTCTAGAGAACAGGGTTGCATCAACCCCTTCGGGGCTGGAGGCCCTGGGGATCCAGAGCGAGTGGACTCCCTGAGGGGGCCCACGGCAGAGACAGACTTGCTAAGGCTCAGAGAGGTGCGGATCCAGGAGGTGGAGGGGCCTGACCCCGAGAGAGAGTGGACCCCCGAGAAGGGCTGTCTCACTAAAAGGGGCACCCCCCACGGACCTCACGGGGCCAAGAGTGGGCACAATCTGTGAGTCTGTGACAGGGTGGGGGACTGAGGAGGGATGCAGCAAGTCAGCGGCGGGCCGGGAAATAAGGAAGGGCGCGGTGGGGGGGGGGGGCAAGTGGGGAGGGTGTGGAGCCTGGGGCAGAGTGGGGGCGGAGCCTGGGAGGATTGGGGGTGGACTGTGGGCGGGGCTGATGGCACCCCAATGTTACCCAATATTTTAGTGTGGTGATCTGGTCACCCTATTTTCGGCTGGGGGGTGGAGCCGAAGGGTTCAGATTATGGTAGGGGCCCTCAGGCTGAGGCAGGAGGTTGGGAGGTTGGGAGGGGGTATGGGCTCTGGACTGGGGGTGCAGGTTCCGGGGCGTGACCAGAAATGAGGGGTTCAGGGTGTGGGAGGAGGCTCTGGGCTGGGGTGGGGGTTGGAGTGAGGGAGTTGTGAGGGTTCTGGCTGGGTGTGCAGACTCTGGGGTAGGGCTGGGGTGAGGGGTTTGGGGTGCAGGAGGGTGCTCCGGGCAGGGGCTGAGGGGTTAAGAGGGCAGGAGGCGGATCAGGGCTTTCCCTGCCCCCTGCCCCGCCCCTCCTCCAAGGCCCCGCCCCTGCTCACTCTAATTCCCCACCCTCTTGCTTGCTCTCCCCACCCTCACTCACTCGCTCATTTTCACCGGGCTGGGGCAGGGGGTTGGAGTGCGGGGGCTCCGGCTGGGGGTGTGGGCTCTGGTGTGGGGCTGGGGACAAGGGATTTGGGGTGCAGAAGGGGGCTCTGGGCTGAGGAGTTCAGAGGGCAGGAAGGGGTTCAGGGCTGGGACAGGGGGTTGGGACATGGCGGGGGGATTAGGGCTCCAGCTTGGAGTGCAGGCTCTGGGGTGGGGCTGGGGATGAGGGTTTTGGGGTGCAGGAGGGTGCTCTGGGCTGGGACTAAGGGGTTCGGAGGGCAGGAGGGGGATGAGGGCTGGGGCAGGGGGTTGGGGCGTGGGAGGGGGCAGGGGTGCAGGCTCTAGGGGGTGATTACCTTAAGTGGATCCCCACTCCGATTCTTATGTGGAGGCATGGCCAGGGAGCTCTGCGCGCTGCTCTGTCTGCAGGCACTTCCCCCGCAGCTCCCATTGGCTCAGGTTCCCGGCCAATGGGAGCTGCAGAGTTGGCGCTTGGGGAAGGGGCAGCATGCAGAGCCCCTTGCTGTCCCTACGTGTAGGAGCCGGAGCGGGGACATGCCACTGCTTCTGGGAGCTGTGTGCAGCCATGGCATGCAGGGAGCCTGCCTTAGCCCCGCTGTGCCCGCGACTGGAAGTTTAATGGCCTGGTCAGCAGTGCTGACCGGAGCCACCAGGGTCCCTTTCTGACTGGGCGTTCCAGTCGAAAACCGGACACCTGGCAACCCTAAGCCCAGCAGATGGCTCTGGTGTGGTTGGCCCAAGGGGGGGTGGGCCTGTGGCACAGCCAGAGGTAGAGCTGTGGGGGTGTCCATGTCATGGTGTGTCTACGGTGCAGACGGCCATAATCGAAGCCTGGCACAGAGCTCTCCTGGCAATGCGGGGGGAGGGTTATGCTCCTGGGGGAATGCCTGGCATTGCTCACTGGAGTGCAAAAGGCACTGATTGCAATAGGGGCAGAAGAATTAGGGGTCTGGTATATTTTTTCTCTTCCAGTTGCAAAGTGCCCAGGGCCATTATTGGGCCACATGGGGTGCCTGAGTCCAGCAGGGGTGGTCGCTGCCACATTTTGGGAAGCAGTAGGATCCTGTCATGTGTTTCACCTACCAGGCCAGTAACACAACAATGTGCCCATTGGCCTGCATGGGGATGTTATGGGCCAATAGAACTTCTCATTGCAATATTCCAATGGAGGGGAATTTTTCATCTTCCAGGGTTAAAACCATGACCCCTCCTCTTCCCCTGGCTGCATGGGGGTGCCAGGGTTGGACATGACTCTCTTTGTTATGTACAGGGACATGTGAATGCTTGCACCCTAACCCAACCCCCCAAAACCTAAGCCTGGCACCATGCCAGCTCTAATCCTACTCCCCAAATCCTAACACTAATCCTACAAACCTAAAAACTCCCCCCAGATCAGCACTGTCAGCTGACCTGAGCTTTCTCCCTCACCCCAACCTCTGACCCTATTGTACAGCCCCGTGGCCAGATTCTGAGCCCCTGACAGCCCCACACTCTGCTGCAGTGTTAACTCCTGGTGTCTGCCTAGCCCAACTTGCCGCTGATGGCAGGACATACTCATGGAGCTCTGACCAAAACTGGAGGATAAAAAACCCAAACATGAGAGAGCCAGAAAATTCTCTATTTTGTGTGGAAATGAAATAAAACCAGGACCTGCTGATATTGGCAAGTCTGGAAACGCAGTTAAGGTCTGAACCAAGCATAACTCTGCCTGTTCCTTGGCTGCATCAAAAAGGCAGCCAGAGTCTGGGCGAGGAACGCCAGTGTCACAGCAGATGGGCTTCTATGACAATCTACAATTGGAAGTTTAGTCAGGAAGCCAGGGCTCCGGGGATCCACATGTCTAAAGCCTGAACACTTTGGAGGGACAGTGAGGACTTTCAGAATTGTTACCTTTGCATGCAGCCCTCTTAACACAGGTCTGCTGCTGCTATCATCAAAGCCACTGAGGGATTAGGGGGGCTTGTGGAACCAGCTCGCATCAGATTGGGACTAGAGGGGGACACACAACACAACCCCACCACTACCCACTTGCCGTTACTGCCAGAGAGTGTTACATGAGCATTGTGAAGAGATGTGGCTAGGCCTTGGAAAGTGCTGGTCCCTGGGCACCCGCGGGGCAATCCGTGGGGTACCTGGGATGAACTGAGCAAAATGTCAATGTTATTTTGGGGATGTTTTTCAATAATTTTTGCATTTTTCCTGTTTTGTTCTATTTGACTGAAGACTGCTACCAAACTTTTTTGCCCCCTCCTAATCATGTTTTCAATAACAAATTTTAAAAATGGAAAACGCACCATTTCTTTCATGAAAGACCTTCATTTGTGGACAAAGGCTGATTTTTGACAGAAAAACTCGCACCAAGAACAACGCCCTTTTTGCCAGAAAAGCATTGCCCAGCCCATGTGTGACTCCTGTTCTGCCAGTGATCTCCACGGCCCCCATCTGAGCTATGGAACTGGAGCGCTGGGCCTCATGCCCAAGACGGTCGCCTCACAATCCCAGCTCGGAGAGCTTCTGCTGTTCATCAGGCTAGTGGCCTTCATTGGCCTGTGCCCAAAATGTTAGACTTGGGCATCTTCCTGTGATCAGTGGCCTGTGGTGAATGACTGAGCGGGCCTGGGGCCTGGCGCTCACAAGGGCAGGACTTGCTGATAAGGAAGCAGGGTGACCAGTTGTCTGGTTTTCGACTGAAACACCCAGTCGAAAAGGGACCCTGTTGGCTCTGGTCAGCACCGCCGACGGGGCCGTTAAAAGTCCGGTCGGCGGTGCTGCAGCACTAAGGCAGACTAGTCCCTACCTACCCTGGCTGGCACCATGCTGCGCTCCGGAAGCGGCCAGCAGGTCCAGCTCCTAGGCGGGGAGGTTACAGGGCTCTGCACGTTGCCCCCACCCCAAGCACTGGCTCCGCACTCCCATTAGCAGGCGAGAACAGCGTGTGGAGCCTTCTGGCCCCCCTGTCTAGGACCCAAACCTGCTCGCCACTTCTGGCTGGGGCGCAGCATGGAGCCAGGACAGGCAGGCAGCCTGCCTTAGCCCTCCCACTGCGCTGCTAACCAGGAGCTGCCCAAGGTAAGCCCGCGCCCCAACCCTCTGCCCCAGCCCTGAGTGCTCCCCAAACCCGAAGCACCCTCCTGCACCCCAAATCCCTCATCCCCAGCCCCACCCCAGAGTCCACACCCCCAGCCGGAGCCCTTACCCCCTCCTGCACCCCAACTCCCTGCCCCAGCTCCCTCCCTCACCCTGAACCCCTCATTTCTGGCCTCACCCTAGAGCCCACAACCCCAGTAAGAGCCCTTACCCCCTCCCATACCACAACCCCCTGTCCCAGCCCAGTGAAATTGAGTGAGGGTGCGGGAGAGCAAGCTACAGAGGTAGAGGGAATGTAGTGAGCAGGGGTGGGGGCCTGGGGGAAGGGGCAGGGCTAGGGTGTTTGGTTTTGTGTGACTAGAAAGTTGGCAACCCTATAAGGAAGCCTGATCACTTTTTGCTGACTGTGATGGGAAGGTCAGAGGTGGGCTGTTCTCACCCCATCCCACCACAGTCTGCCTGCCCACACCCAGTCCCACTGCAGCTATCTCCTCAACTCACTGTAGTTGTCTGCCACAGAAACTTCTGGACACCCACACCCACGGAGGGCTTCCCAGCCCCCTCTCTTCTGGCACAGGAGACAGATGATTTCTCTCCATTCTAGCCAGAGTGGTGCTGGTGGTCCAATGCAAGCCACTGAACCACGTGATCAGGTGTGCTCAGCAGGGCACAGGAATGGCTGATGAACCAGGTATGGCCAAAGCTATTTCTCCTTAAGTCTCTGGTGCCAGTGTCCCTCCCTTAGGTCTAGCGTGGTACAAGGTACTTAGCTTTCCCAGCCCAGGAGACAGCCAGCCTGGCACCGTGGGTCTGCCACAGCTCTGGGGGAACCGTGTGCTCCTCAGAAACCAGTGCAGGGCTAAATGCTCCATTGGGCAGAGGGGCCAAGACAACAGGATTCTCCCACTTGCTGGAGACTCTTCAGTTACACTGAGCTCAGCACATCCTACTGTCGTTTCCCACCCCTTCTCAGCCACAAGGCACAAACTTCCTCAGCTTCCCCCAGGCTCTCTACTGGGATGTTTTCTGGCTGGGAAAATCCCTCCAATCCAGTGCCTGAGCCCAATACCTTTTGGTCACCTTACCTAGGCCTGACAGCGCTGTGACTTGTGGACCTAAACCCTCCAGCCTTTCCAGGGGCTGGCTGGCCGTGCTCTCCACACGCTCACCCAGCAACATAACCACCTTTTCTTTTCCGGGTCCTGAGTCGCCTACTCAGGCCTACCTAACCTCCTTAACCCAGCACTAGGGGCTTGCTCTCCATATGAGGCAACAGGAGGAGCACCCATGTCTGGGCTGAAATACAGTGACAGCCAGGAGGAAGGGTCTCCAACATGTCTCCTCTGCCTGCTCTGAGCTGGGCAGCTCATTGCGGCGGGTCCTGTGGGACCACTCACTGGATCTTGGGGCCTCTTTGTAAGTTCCTGAGGAAACAGCAAGTACCCTTGGCTCTCTCCCTTGCCAGTGACCAGGGCTGAGCAGTGGGTTCCCTGCAGGCTGGTCAGGAGTGCCAGTGGGCATGGGCCCCTCTAGTCTGTGGGGCCTGCGCGGGCAGTTCCCCTGGAAGCTCAGGACAGGGGAGCCTGGCTCCCAGCTGGATGACTGTCCCATCTCCCACCGCAGACCAGCAGTGCACCCTGACTGTGTTCTGTCGCCCAGCTGCTCAGCTCCCAGGCTGTGGGAATTTGCTAGGCTGTTTGCTGCTAGAGCAGGGGCTGGGTCCACTCTGAGTTATGGCTCAGCAGCCCAGAGCTGCCTCTGACCTAAGCTGCAGCCATGGGTAGCTTCTTCTGCCACTCAGGGGCCTGATCAGAAAATCTCCCATTTTACCAGCAGCTAATAACTCACCAACAGCTAATAACTCACCAGTGGAGCTCTGGGGAGAGGATTTGACAACTAAGCAGGGATTATTTCCAGTTCCCTTCTAGGGGGAGATCTCCTCCTCCGCTCCTGCATTCTTTACCTTCCAATAATGACATCTCTTTCCACTCCCACTTCCATTAGACACAAGCAAATGTTGTTTCTGCCAAGTTCCGATTGTCACCTGTAGTGTCTGGACAAGTCCTTGCAAGCCTCCACTCCTCTGTCTATTCCCAAGTAATTCAAAGGAGGGGAGGAACTGTGCTGAACATGTTCGAAGGAATATGCGAGATGAAACCCACATTGGATCAACTGAACATACCATTAAAGATTTTCTCTAAGCAATTAGCACCAAGACAACTAATAATTACTTTGTGCAGCATGTTCGAAACACACTACACACATCTGTGTAGACTGACTGTTCCCATAATATTAAGATAGTGCTGTTAACAGAAACAGGCACCTATGAAAACATCTCCGTGCTAATTCCTAATAAGCAACTGTGTGATTCCTCCACTGATACCGAAGGATGAAAAGAACCCTGCTGCGTCCCCACAGTAACTGCATTGCTTCCAGAGATGCACCTGCCGGTGTACACCCTTGGGAGCACCATGCCCACGACATGAGGCTTGGACGGGCACAGCGAACAGAGTGCATTGGAGTCACTTACTGCTGCCCCGCCCCAGACCCTGAAGGGCTATGGGGTATAAACCGGCAGTGTGTCTCCATTGTCCTTCAGTACCTTCAACACCCTTCAGGAATCTTTCTGCCAGGGAGTGTGGCCTATCTGGGCAGTCACCCTGCAGAGCACCAGTGGGGCTGGGAAGGGACCGGTTTCCTCCTTTGAGATTTGTTCCCATGGGCTAGGAGATGAGCAAGTGGCTGAGGAGGGTCTCTATAAGAGAGGTCTGCACAGCTAGCCTGGGTGCTGGGCAGCTGTTGTGAGCTGGGCATGGGCAGCCCCACTACAAAGCCCTGCCCGCATTACTGTGCCCTTACTGGCACTGGGCTTCCCCATGTGTCTAGGGTCATTCCAAGGCCCTTTGCGCTGAAACACTGGGATTCTGTCCCAATCAGTTGTGTCCATGGCAGGGAGCTTGTCCACCCATTGGGGGACCTGTGGGAAGGCCTTGGGAGGCTGTGAGCCCTGGAGTGACCAAGCCCGCATCCTCCCTGCCATGTGGCTGGGTTCAGCGCAAATTAAAGCAGAGCCTGGGTTCTAACGCACCCCCAGCCGGCCACTAGCCTGCACTTAGAGCCCCTCCAAAGCCGGCTCAGGGTTTTCTGGGTGGATAGCTGGGGGGTGGTTGGGCTGAAAACTGGTGTGACGAAGTGGAGGGTTTTCTTGTTTTCTGTGGAGTTTCAATGGTTTGCATGCAGAGGGGGTGGGACTCAGTTTCCCTGGGTGTTACTGGTTTAACGAGGTGAGGGGAGAGGGAGTTTGTTTTGCAGAGAACCGGAGAGAGGACTTGGGGACCTGGCCGATGGCTGGGAGGATGGATACTCCAGTGACCGGTGACCCGGAGGCCCAGCTGAGGAGACGCAGCCGGTTCTGGCCAGTGGGCAGACAATGGGCTGCAGAGTGAGGACCCAGTGACCTAACCAGCCAGTTCCAGCCAGAGGACAGAAGAGGGGAGAGGAGGCCCCAGTTTATGACCCTGTTTACCTGGAGAGAAGACAATGGACAGAGGCGGGAGCTTGGGGCCGGTAGGGTTACCATACGTCCAGATTTTCCTGGACATGTCCGGCTTTTGGGGGCTCAAATCCCCGTCCGGGGGGAAATCCCCAAAAGCCGGGCATGTCCGGGAAAATCGGGAGGTCAGCCGGGCCGGCGGGGAGCCGGTCAGCCGGGCCGGCAGGGAGCCGGGGGAGCCGGGCCGGCGGGGAGCCGGTCAGCCGGGGAGCCGGGCCGGCGGGGAGCCGGGTCAGCCGGGCCCGCGGGGAGCCGGGCCGGCGGGGAGCCGGGTCAGCCGGTCAGCCGGGCCCGCGGGGAGCCGGGCCCGCGGGGAGCCGGTCAGCCGGTCAGCCGGGCCGGCGGGGAGCTGGGCCGGCGGGGAGCCGGGTCAGCCGGGCCCGCGGGGAGCCGGGCCGGCGGGGAGCCGGGTCAGCCGGGCCTGCGGGGAGCCGGGCCCGCGGGGCCGGGAGCCGGGGGGTGCGCCGGGCCGCCGGGGGCCGGCAGTGCTGGGCGGGCCGGGGGTGGTCGGCCGGGGCCGGCACCCCAGGGCCCGAGCTGACCCAGGCTGGAAACGCCGGGGGGGCCAGCCTGGGCCGCGCCTCCTCCCCCCACACCTCCCTTACCTGCTTCAGGCTTCCCGCGAATCAAATATTCGCGGGAAGCAGGGGAGGGGGCGGAGACTTTGGGGAGGGGGCGGGGTTGGGCGGGGGTGTGGGCGGGGCTGGGGGCGGGGCCGTGGGCCGTGGAGTGTCCTCCATTTGGAGGTACAAAATATGGTAACCCTAGGGGCCGGGGATAGGGTGACCAGACGTCCCGATTTTATCGGGACTGTCCCGATATTTCCTTGTTTGTTCCGCATCCTGCCAATGTTAGCCTGGGACACTGGACAAACAAGCAAATACTCTGGAGCCCGGAAGTGCTCGCGCCGCCACCCCCCCCGACTCTGCCCCCTCCTTCCCTCATTGGCTCCCTCCCCGAATCCCCGCCTTTTCCCCAAGCTCACCATTCCTCCTTCCTCCACAAGCGCTGGAGGGAGGCCCCGGAGATGCAGGGGGAGCGCGGGGCCGGGGTGAGTGAGAGTCTGGCCCGGCCCTGAGTGCAAGCAGGACTCAGTTGGGCGGTAGGGAGAGTAGGGGGGCGGCCCGCGGGGCCAGGCGGCGGCTGTTCTCCCCCCTCGGGCAGCGGGACTCGGGAGCAGCCGCTGCTGCAGCTCCCACTGCCGCGGGGGGAGGAAGCAGCTGATGGCCTAGGGTTACCACCATATTTTAGTTTTAAAAAAGGAGGACACTCCACGGGGGCCCAGCCCCGCCCCAACTCCGCCCCTTCCCACCCCCAGCCCCGCCCCAACTCTGCCCTTTCCCCAAAGTCCCCGTCCCAACTCTGCCCCCTCCCCTGAACGCTCTGCCCCCTGCTCCTCCCCCTCCCCTGCTTCCCGTGAATCAAATGTTCGCAGGAAGCCTGAAACAGGGAGGCAGCAGGTAAGCTGGGGCTAGGGTGGGGTGCGGCGTGGCCCAGTCCGGCCCTCCTGGCCGAGCGGCTCTCTCTGGTGATCGGCCGGCCCAGGCCAAGAGGCTCTGGCCCCGGCGTCTCCCACCTGGCTCGGCTCAGGCCCTGGGGCGCCGTCCCCCGGCCGAGCACCCCCATCCCCCGGCCGAGCACCCCCGGCCGAGCACCCCCGGCCCAGCACTGCGGGCCCCGTCCCCGTCCCGTCCCTGGCCAAGCACCGCCGTCCCTATCCCCGTCCCCATCCCGTCCCCGGCCGAGCACAGCCGTCCCTGTCCCGTCCCCGGCCGAGCACCGCCATCCCCGTCCCCGTCCCCGTCCCGTCCCCGTCCGAGCACCGCTGTCCCAGCCCCGGCCCTGGCCCCTGGGCGAGCACCGCTGGCCCTGGCTCCGCACCGCCGGCCCTGGCCCCCAGCCGAGCACTGCAGGACCTTCCCTCCCTATTTTCCCAGACATGTCCGGCTTTTTGGGATTTCCTCCCGGACGGGTATTTGAGGCCCAAAAAGCCAGACATGTCCAGGAAAATCCGGATGTATGGTAACCCTACGATGGCCAAGCTCGGCGGCTGCGGCTCTGGCGCCCGGGCCCAAACCCCCCGAGCCCGGGCCTGCTGCGGGGACCCAGCAGCGCGCACGCTACGTCCAGCCCCTGGCCAGTCGCGTCTGGGTTGCCACCCAGCTGGTGCTATCCCGCGGCGGCCCCGGGGTGGAGGCATCGGCAGCCCAGCCCCGTTCGTTCCCCTGTGGGACCTGAGCGGGATGGGGGGGGGCTGGGGCCTGCTGCCCCCACTCCGGGGCTGCCGCGGGATAGCACCAGCTGGGCAGCAGCCTAGACGCGACTGGCCAGGGACTGGGCGCAGCGTGCGCGCTGCTGGGTCCCCACAGCAGGCCCGGGCTCGGGGGGTTCGGGCCCAGGCGCCAGAGCCGCAGCCGCCGAGCTTGGCCATCGGCCGCTTCCTCCCCCCGCGGCAGTGGGAGCTGCAGCAGCGGCTGCTCCCGAGTCCCGCTGTCCAGGGGGGGAGAACAGCCGCTGCCTGGCCCCGCGGGCCACCCCCCTACTCTTCCTACTGCCTGACTGAGTCCTGCCTGCACTCGGGGCCAGACCAGACTTTCACTCACCCCGGCCCCGCGCTCCTCCTGCGTCTCCGGGGCCTCCCTCCAGCGCTTGTGGAGGAAGGGGTGGGTGGGTTTTTTTTGTATTTTGTTTTTTGTTGTCCTGCCCCCTGCCGCCATGCCCCCGCGTCCCGATACTTGACTTGGGTGATCTGGTCACCCTAGCCGGGGATCTCAGATGCCCAGCTGGGAAGCAGGGGGGCTCTGGGCTGGAGAGGGGGAGCAGGCAGAGCCCACTTGGATGCAGAGAGACTGGGATGTGCTGGGCTGAGGGAGGCCAGGCCTGAGGCCCTGAGAGTTTCCTGTGCTGTGTTCAACTCTCAATAAACCCTCCTGTTTTATGCTGGCTGAGAGTCACTCCAGTCTAGAGAACAGGGTTGCGTCAACCCCTTCGGGGGTGGAGGCCCGGGGGGTCTAGAGCGAGTGGACTCCCTGAGGGGGCCCACATGCTAAGGCTCAGAGAGGTGCGGCTCCAGGAGGTGGAGTGGCCTGACCCCGAGAGAGAGTGGACCCCCGAGAAGGGCTGTCGCACTGACAGGAGCACCCCCCACAGACCGCACGGGGCCAAGAGTGGGCACGATCTGTGAGTCCGTGACACCTGAGTTAGAGCCTGAGTTGTGTGTGAAGTGCAGACATACGTGTAGTAGGGCTGCCCGGGACCCTGTGCTCGGGGCCTGCCCACCATGAATGGGAGCCTCATCCCAGCCGTGCCATCGCCTGCTGGTCCCCACACGGGGAAGCCTAGAGATGGGCTGTTCTCCAGCTGTAGTGTTTCCAGAACACCCTCTTTCTTTAGCTGGATTCAAGATCCCTGAGGGACTCGGCCCTTCCTCTCTGCAGGTCCATTAGCTTGGCCGGTCCTGGGTCAGTCGTACATTGAGTTCCCTTTTCCTCCTAAATAGAACAAACGCTTCTCTCCCTGATGGCTGCTCCCACAACCCTTCCTTCCTTTCTGGCACGCGCGGCACTGGCCGGTCAGCATTCAGAGCTCCTTCCTCCTGTGCAAGATCTGGTGTGGTTGGTAGCAGCTCCCTCCCTCACGTGGGGAAGTCACCAGGCTCCCTCTTTCCCAGACAGACTAAGCAAAGCTCCTGGAGTGACTGCTGTCCTGCCACTGCGGCAGTGGGGCCCTTTGGTCAGTCCCAGGTGGTCCAACCAACCCTGGAACCATATGCCTCTCCTGGAGAGGCTGCCACTGGGTTCTGAACAGGCTGCCTGGGATGGGGGTAGTTTGCCTTGGGCGCCCTATTTGAGAGGCCCCCCCAAACCGAGTGGTGGTGTGATCTGGTATGTGGGGTGGCAGCGCCACTCAGGTGTGGCCAGTTGTCCCCTCTGGCATGATGGAGGGATGGACAGGCCAACCCTGAGTGGCGGTGTGACCCCGCAGTAGGCCACAAGGCCTGAAGTGGGGAGCTGGGCCCAACGCCATGGGACAGGAGCCGCAGCACTGCTATAGGGTGAGTGCGATGTGGTGCAGGCTCATTCTCCAGTCGCCCCCAACCCGGGCCTCCCCTTTAGAGTAACATGTCTGGAAGGGTGACAAGGCTCAGTTTCAGACTTTGCCCTGGGCCCCCAAAGAACTATGTGGCCCTGCCCCATGGTGTCTGTGCACTTGCAGGGCATTTGCTGCTCACAGACGCTCAGGGGTCAGGCTGGCGTAGTCACTGAGGGTACTTCTACGCTGCAGTTAGACACTTGTGGCTGGCCCGTGCCACTTGGGCTCGCAGGGCTCTGCGGTGGGATTGTTTCATTGCAGTGTAGACACCTGAGTCCAAGCTCTGAGGCCCTCCCACCCTGCAGGGTCCTAGAGCCCGGGCTCCACCCACGCCCGGACAGCTACACAGCAGTGAACCAGCCCTGCAGCCTGAGCCCTGCAAGCGTGAGTGTCTGACTGTGTTTAGACGTACCTTTTAAGGAATCACAGACTAGCAGCACTTTGGGTGTTGGTCTCGCTGCTCCATGACACCCCTGTGAGGAGCCACCCATGTGTAAATACCCAGTTACCATCGGTAATTACGTCTGTCCCTGCTGGGTCTCACTATACTCCAAGCCCCTCTGCTAGCTAGATGCCAAGGTTTCTGAGCACTCTGCCAGACTGGTCTCTGCTCTGCCTCACGGGGAGTGCAGGTCTCTCTTGCCAGCTATACTGTCGCTACCTTTGTCGAGAAAAGACTGCTGCATACAAATGTGTGCGGGGCAGTGTTCCAGGACTGCTCTGCACACAGTGCGTCCTGCTTTTACTCTAGCGGTTTGAAACCAATGTGATTAACGTGGAGCAACCCCTGGAATTCAGTAATACCAGTATATCCGTACAGCTTATTCCCATTAATGTGGGGCCATAAGCTGTACGGGTACAAGACACCTTCATCTTGGGATATCTGCAGCCATCATGGGGTGTGTGCTGGCGTAGCTAACCCGCCCCTAGCCCACAAGTAACTGGGTACAGCATGGCTTGGAGCCGGGCGCGGAGGGTCGGAGATGGCCCAGCCTGCTCTCGTGAGAGGCAGGGGGCCCGGTCTGCCACCGGCCTGGCTCTGCAGATCTCCTGTCTGTCTCTCTAAGGGGGCTGCAGAGTCCCCAGGAGGGCTGCCAGGGATCCCAAGGAGTGCATTGGGCCAGTGCTGAGAGCATTTGAAAATCCTTCTTTAATCCCTGTGGGTCTCAGTCCCCCACCTGTCAGGGCCGGGTCCAGGGTTTTGGCCGCCCCAAGCACCCGAAAAAAAAAAAAAAAAAAAGCCACGATTGCAATTGCAATCTGCGGTGGCAATTCGGCGGGAGGTCCTTCGCTCCGAGAAGGAGTGAGGGACCGTCCGCCGAATTGCCGCCGAATAGCTGGACGTGCCGCCCCTCTCCGGAGTGGCCGCCCCAAGCACCTGCTTGCCAGGCTGGTACCTGGAGCTGGCCCTGCCGCCTGTAATAATTCCAGTACTCCTGCCCCACTCCCATCCTGCATCTTGCCTGCTCCATGGGGAAG